>NC_081846.1:80519979-81177348 GCF_963259705.1 Myotis daubentonii
TACGACTGGTTCTTGTTGCCTCTTCACATATGCTGTGTGCTGTGTGTGCTTGTCCACTCTGCCTGGGAACACTGTCTCCCTTCTTTCTCTCCAGTTCTCCTCCTTTAAGCTCTGTTTTCCCTGTGTCTCCTGACTCCTACACAGACTCTGCTAGGAAGAACCGTTTTCTGTTTTAAATGTGTCCTCCACAGACTCCATGTTGCTTGCCATCCTGTCTTCACAGCCACCATGAGTGTGGTGTGAGGACAGCACCTCCCTAAGGATGCTGAATGAAACAGCTCGTGTCCTCAACATGCACTTGTGGGCATGACATGTATAGGGCCGCAGTTTAAGCCCCAAGCTCCTCCTCCCTTGCATTTGCCTGATATGACCCCAAAACTTAGGCAAGGTGTTGGATTTATTTTCCTTAGAAATCCAACGAGCCACCTCTTACTCTTTTGAAGGACCCTTACATGCCACAGAAAGCTCAGATCTCAGGCCCCAACCTTGGCGGGCTCTATCCCAAGTGGCTGTGAAGAAATGCTGTATTTCACACCACCAGGAGTGGACCAGCACTTAGTTCTCCAAGTGTGGAACTCCTTCTACTTACTCTGAGCACATCTAAGGAGGGTTGTTCTATTACCTTAAGGTCAACTAAGTTACAAATATTAAAGGTCCTTTTAATCTACTCTGTACGTGTACCCGAGTATGAAAATCAGGTCCTTGGCCTTCTTTTCTATCCTTTCTGGGGCTTGGCACATAGTTGGTGCTTAATAATGTGTCTGATCAATTGAAGAGGAACTATTTCACTGCACTACCTTTCACAAGCTACTAGCACAGTGGTTCTCAACCCTTGGCTGCACATTAGGATCACCTGGGAATCTTTTTTAAATCCTGATTTCTGGGCATCATCCTCTGGAAATTCTGTTTCTTTGTTACTAATGTTGTGGCCCCACCCCATAACAAATAAAGTGGGAGGATTGACACATGTCTGCTCCCCTCAGGGCTCTTTATCTCATTTCATCTTCACCAAAGATCTACAAAGTGGCTATTACTTGTCTCACTTTACAGACCATGTAACTGAGGCTCAGAGATGCTAAAATGTTTCCCAGGATGTGATACTACTATGGCTGTTAAGGAGGGCGCTCCCATGGGGCCTGGTCCTGTTTACCTCGAAGCCAGGCTTTGTTTTTAATCGCACGAAATTGGCATGTGTCCTTTTTTTCCAAGAACGTGTCCTTTACATAACAAAAAAAGTAGCATTATGGGATAGCCCAAAAGGCCTTCCTACCAAAAAACCTATTCCACATTGATCTCTCATGGTGATTGAAATTCCCAAATCACTCACTCCTTGGTATTAAAGCAACTGAAGCTGTTAGAATGACAATGTTTCTGCCATGGTGAGAATTTCAATTTGGAACTCATTAAATGTTTATTAAGTGTTTATTTTACCCAAGGCCCTCTGATAGATGCTATGAGGAACACACACAAAAACCTGTGCCCTCAAGAAGCTTACAAGTTAAGTAGCAATTTCAAATCTAAACAACAGTTCTGGGTGTAATTGATGTCACCAGCCCCCTACAGGGTGAATTGCCAAATACATTTCTATGCAATTTCTATGGGCCCTTAGACATTATACCGGTAAAGGGCATCCCAGCAGCTCAAATAAGAGTTTCACTAAAGTAGCTTCTGTCACCCACCCTGAGAAAACGGGCTTGGGGAGAGGGACGTTTTCAAAGGGAGGAAGTCCAGAGAGGGCTCTGATGAGGCACAGTCTCTATGATTTTGGTCAGGACAGAAGGCCCGCAGTCCTCCTTAGAATGGACCATACAAGGGGGGTGGGGTGCCATGTGCGAAGGGGCAGGATGTGAAAATTCCCACTTTGTATTTGCCTATGGGAGCACAGGTGCTAGGAAAGCTGGCAAAAGTTACAGCTCAAAGCTTTTCCTTTTTTCTTTTTCTTTTTTTTTTAGGGTAAGTTTGCCAGCACATTACTGCTTAGAGCTGTCTATGTACTGCCCTTTCTCGGACTTGTTACATTAATTCAGTGTCACTCGGTGAACCCCGAGTTTAAGATGGCGTGCCTAAAGAATTTAACTGTTTGGTATTCGGCTCTCAGAGACCAAGGGTGTACTTGCATTGAAGCAGGTTTTCTTTAAGAACCACCAGAATCTCTAGATAAATTCAGGAGTGGGTCTCAAAGTGTGGCCCTGGATCAGGAGCGTTGTAATCACCTGTCAACTGGTACCAGGCGGGAAAGGCCAAGAGAATCGGATATTAGTCCTTACATCACTGAACTGCTAAAGTAAAGCCAAAGCCTCTTATGTCCAGACTTCCTGTCATGTCATAAAAATGAACCCATGTTCATTCAAGCAATGTGGTCAGTTTGGTTTTTTGCAGCCAAAGTCATATATATATATATATATATATATATATATATATATATATATATATATATATATATATATAAAAGCCTAAGCTACCGAATGTCTGAACAACTGGTTGACCAGTCGCTATGACGCACACTGACTACCAGGAGGCAGATGCTCAACACACAGGATTGGGCTCCCTCCTGTCTGGATCGGGTCTGTGGGTATCAGGCTCCTTTCTGTCTGGATCGGGCCTGTGGGGATCGGGCTGAAACTGGCTCTCCAACATCCCCTGAGGGGTCCCGGATTGCGAGAGGGCGTAGGCCAGGCTGAGGGACCCCACCAGTGCATGAATCCGTGCATCGGGCCTCTAGTCCCTAAATAATACCAATGGCAATATATTACAACCACAGCGTATCACAGCAACATGCCACTAACACTGAAGGAAAGTGCCATAGTAGATATTTTAATGGTTTAACAAAGCCACCTTTCCAAAATTATTCTTGGTAAAATCTAGGACAAATGCTGGAAAAATTCACCAAAACTATCCAGCTTAATCAGCATTATAAAAACATTCTGGATGGAAATGCAGCTTGGTATAATGGATGAGTCACTGATACATGAGTCAGCAACCACAAATCCAAGCTCTAACTAGCACTAATGTTGTTGTTATCATAGGCAAGTCATTATTCTCCTATGGGCTTCATTTCTCATCAATATAATGAAGGAGTTAGATTGAGTTGTCCTGGGTTCCCCTTCAGGTTTGACATCCTATGTAAACTGAGCTGAAATAAATTATCTTAAAAACACATACAGAGAATAGGGGAAGCTGAGGATCAAATCAGTGAATTAGAATACAGAGTTGAAAATATTACTCAATCAGAGAACCAAAAAGAAAAAACAATTAAAAAACAGGAGGATAGCTTAAGGGAGCTATGGGACACTGTGAAATGTAACAATATTAGAATATCAGGTGTGCCAGAAGAGGCAGAAAGGGAGAAAAACATAGAGAAGGTGTTTAAAGAAATAATGGCAGAAAACTTCCCTAACCTAGTAAAGGAAAAAGTCACACAAGTTCATGAGGCACAGAGAACCCCAAACAAGAAGAACCCAAACAGGCCCATGCCCAGACTCATCATAATTAAAATTCCAAAAATGAAAGAAAAAGAGAGAATCTTTATTTGCCATTAAAATGGCAATAAATAAGTACCTATCAATAATAACCCTAAATGTAAATGGATTAAATGCTCCAATCAAAAGGTGTAGGGTAGCTGAATGGCTACAAAAACATGACCCAACTATATGTTGTCTACAAGAGACCCAGCTCAAAACAAAAGACACACACAGGATGAGAGTGAAGGGATGAGAAAAAATTTTCCATGCAAATGAAAAAGAAAAAAAAGCTGAAGTAGTAATACTCATATCAGACAAAATAGCCTTTAAAATGAAGGTCATCACATAATACTAAAGGGATTGATCCAACAAGAGGATATAACCCTGGTAAACATATATGCACCCAAAATAGGAGCACCTAAATATATTAAAAACAAAAACAAAAAACTTCTAGAGGGCTTTAACAGAGAGATCAACAGCAATACAGTCATAGTAGGGGACTATAACCCCCCTCTGACTTCACTGGATAGATCTTCCAGACAAAAACTTAACAAGGAAACAGATATTCTAAAGAACACACTGGATCAGATGAATTTATTTGACATTTATAGAACATTTCACTCCAATGCTGCAGAATATATATTCTTCTCAAGTGCACATGGTTCATTCACAAAGATAGACCACATGTTAGAACACAAAAAGAAGTGTCTACAAGTTCAAAAATATTGAAATCATATCAAGAATTTTCTCAGATCACAGTGGAATGAAATTAGAAATCAACTACAGTAAAAACGCCCCAAAAAATTCAAACACATGGAGGCTAAATTGCATGTTATTAAATAATGAATGGGTTACCAACAAGATCAAGAAAGAAATCAAAAACTTCCTGGAAACAAATGAAAATGAACACACAACAACCCAAAATCTCTGGGATACAGCAAAAGCAGTCCTGAGAGGGAAGTTCATAGCACTATAGGCATACCTCACAAAAAGCAAAAAAAATCAACAATAAGCTATTTAACCCTACAATTTACAGGACTAGAAAGAGAATAATAATAAAATCCCAGAGTAAGTAGAAGGAAGGAAATAATAAAGATTAGAGCAGAAATAAATAACATGGAGACTAAAAAACCAATACAAAAAAATCAATGAAACCAAGAGCTGGTTCTTTGAAAGGATAAACAAAATTTATAAACCATTAGCCAGACTCATCAAGAAACAAAGAGAGAGGACCCAAATAAAAAAAAACCATGAAGGAAAATGGAGAAGTAACCACTGACACCACAGAAATACAAAGGATTTTAAGAAAATACTATGAACAACTATATGCCAACAAGCTAGACAATATGGATGAAATAGACAAGTTCAAAATTCAATTTCCCAAAACTGAATCAGGAAGAATTAAAAAACCTGAGTAGGCCAATAACAACTGATGAAATAGAATCAATAATCAAAAAACTCCCCCCAAACAAAAGCCCAAGTCTAGACAGCTTCATGGGGGAGTTTACCAAACATTCAAAGAAGAACTAACACCTACCTATACTCCTCAAACTATTTCAGAAAATCCAAGAGGAAGTAACACTTCCAAACTTTTTTTATGAGGCCAACATTATCTTAATTCCAAAACCAGATAAAGACACTACAAAGAAAGAGAATTACAGGCCAATATCCCTGATGAACACAGATGCTAAAATCCTCAACAAAATATTAGCAAATCACATCCAGCAATATATTAAAAAGATCATACATCATGATTAAGTGGGATTTATTCTGGGGATGCAAGGATGGTACAATATTTGCAAAATCAATAAACGTGATACATTATATAAACAAATTGAGAGACAAAATCACATGATCATATCAATAGATGCAGAAAAAGCATTCAACAAAATCCAACACCCTTTCCTGATAAAAACTCTCAGCAAAGTGCGAATAGAGGGAGCATATCTCAACATGATAAAGGCCATATATGACAAACCTACAGCCAACATCATACTCAATGGGCAAAAACTAAAACCATTTCCCTAAGAACAGGAACAACACAGGGATGCCGAAATTCACCACTCCTGTTCGACACAGTACTGAAAGTGCTAGCCATAGTGATTAGACAAGAAGAAGAAATAAAAGGCATCCAAATTGGAAAAGAAGAAGTAAAACTATCATTATTTGCTGATGACATATTGTACATAAAAACCCCAAAGACTCCATCAAAAAAACTATTAGACTTAATAAATTAATTCAGCAATGTAGCAGGATATAAAATTAACACTCAGAAATCTATGGCTTTTTTATAACTCACAGAAAGAGAAACTAAAAAAGCAATCCCATTTACCATCGCACCAAAAAAATTAAGATACCTAGGAATAAACTTAACTAAGGAAGTAAAAGACCTGTACTCAGAAAACTACAGGACATTGAAAAAAGAGATAGAGGAAGACATAACAAATGGAAGAATATACCATGTTCATGGATTGGTAGAATCAACATGATTAAAATGTCCATACTACCTGAAGCAATCTATAGATTCAATGCAATCCCCATTAAAATATACAAACGGAATATTTCACAGACCTAGAACAAACTCTCCAAAAATTCATATGGAATAAAAAAGACCCCGAATAGCCACAGCAATCCTGAGAAAGAACAAAGTTTTGGAGGTTATCACAATACCAGATATCAAGCTATATTACAAAGCCACTGTCCTCAAATAGACCAATGGAACAGAACAGAGAACCCAGAAATTGACCCAAACTAGTATGCTCAATTAATATTTGACAAAGGAGGCAAGAACATACAATGGAGTCAATACAGTATCTTCAATAAATGGTGTTGGGAAAATTGGACAGATATATGCAAAAAAATGAAACGAGGCCACCAACTTACACCATACACAAAAATAAACTCAAAATGGATAGAGGACTTAAACATAAGATAGTAAACCATAAAAATACTAGAGGAATCCAAAGGCAGCAAAATCTCAGACATATGCTGAAGCAGTTTCTTCACCGATACCGCTCCTAGGGCAATGGAAACTGAAAATAAAATAAACAAATGGGACTACATCAAAATAAAAAGCTTTTGCACAGCAAAAGAAACCATCAACAAAACAACAAGAAAGCCCATTGCATGAAAGAACATATTTTTCAATGTTTTCTTTGATAAGGGTTTAATCTCCAACATTTACAAGGAGCTCAGACAACTTAACAAAAAGAAGATAAACAACCCAACCAAAAAATGTGCAACGGACCTAAATAGATACTTTTCAAAAGAAGACATAAGGAAAGCCAAGAGATATATGAAAACATGCTCAAAGTCACTAATCATCCGAGAGATGCAAATCAAAATGACAATGTGGTACCATCTCACACCTGTCAGAATGGCTATAATCAATAAATCAACAAATGACAAGTGCTGGCGAAGATGCAGAGAAAAAGGAACACTCATGCACTGCTGGTGGAGAACAGTATGGAGTTTCCGCAAAAAACTAAAAATGGAACTCCCATTTGACCCAGTCTTCCCACTTCTAGGAATATATCCCAAGAAACCAGAAACACCAATCAGAAAGTATATATGCACCCCATCTTCATAGCAGCACAATTTACAATAGCTAAGATTTGGGAACACCCTAAGTGCCCATCAGCAGATGAGTGGATTAAAAAACTGTGGTATATCTACACAATGGATTACTACACTGCAGTAAGAAAAGAAGGAATTTTTACTATTTGCAACAGCATGGATGGACCTGGAGAGCATTATGCTAAGCGAAATAAGCCAGTCAGAGAAAGATAAATATCACATCATCTCACTCATTTAGAGAATATACTGAACAACATAAACTGATGAACAAAAACTGAAGATCCAGAGACAGAGAAGCATCGATCAGACCATCACACCTCAGAGGGAAGGTAGGGGAGGGTGGGGGTAAGGGGGAGAGATCAACCAAAGGACTTGTATGCATGCATATAAGCCTAACCAATGGACACAGACAACAGGGGGGTGAGGGCATGAGTGGGGGGTGGGGGGGGAAATGGGGGGATGAGGACACATAGGTAATACCTTAATCAATAAAGAAAAAAAAAAGAAAAAATATATTAAACAAACAAACAAAAAATTGAGGGCTCTAAACCAGGCAGAATAACTCATCTTGGTCATTTTATATCAGACACTCCCTCTTAGAAAGTAAACTCACCAGCTTGCTTCATTTTTCAATCTACATTTTATATCTTTATAAATAAATATAATATAAACAAAAAATAAATAAGCATATTGAAAAACAGCAGGATAGTACAACAAGCTTTTATATACTCATCACCCTGTTTCAAAATTAATCTAACAAAATTAGCAACAATTCCAAATGTCCAATAATAATTAGCAATAATTCCAGTTGTGTAGCTCACAAGTGGCCTGCTCAAGTCAGGAACCAGACAAGGACCCACATTGTGCCTGGTTACATTTTGTTGTGATGTCTCTGAAGTTTTTGCCTTTGACTGCTGCAGTGACCTGTATAGAATCTGTCAGCTGCTTCTTTGTGCTGTCTTTTTATTTGTTCTTCTGTTCCCTGAACGACTGGTAAATGGAACTTAGCTCTGCAGCTTGAGTATCCAGGTTCCATTTATTGTAACAAGCATCCCTCTCAGGTGGTGCTGAATGGCCAGTATTTCAGGAGGCACCCAATGACTGGCTGGCCCTCTCTTAACAGCGCACTTGGGCGATGAAGGGCTGACTCCTTCCCTCATTAATTCCCCATCAACATTTAACTCAGTGGTTCTCAACCTTGGCTGCACATTAGAATCACCTGGGAATCTTTTTTAAAATCCTGATTTCTGGGCCTCATCCTCCGGAAATTCTGTTTCTTTGTTACTAATGTTGTGGCCCCACCCCATAACAAAGACAGAATTTCTGGAGGATGAGGCCCAGAAATCAGGATTTTAAAAAGATTCCCAGGTGATTCTAATGTGCAGCAAAGGTTGAGAACCACTGATTTAACTAATGGCTCCATCCCTGGTGGTCATTGACCGAATCAATTCCTTTGCCAGGGATTGCGAAATGGGGCTTTTCTAATCCTATCATTCCTGCCACATTTATTTCCACCTAGCTCTTTACGCATGTATTTTAGCTTCAATGAGGAAGAAATAATACAAAAAATATGCATCCACGGAAATGGTTCCTGATCGAAGCCTTCAGGAGCATCTTGATTCAGGAGGACAATGGTAGGTACAGAGACAAAAAGAGTCTGAGACTGGGAAACAGGAGGAGGGTTCTTAGAGCGGGGGCTGGAGGTCTTACCAAGATGCAGGTTTGCTCATGCTGAGCAACCCTTTTCCTGGGGAGAAGCACGGAGAAGCATCTGGATTTATAGGAATTAAAAACAGAACACACAGAACCAAGAATGAAAAAGAGGGAGAGAAGGAGGAGCATCCAGCATGTGAGAAAGTGAGTGAAGTTGAGAGACACCAGGGCATAACCATGGTAATAGAATTCAAATCAATAAGCTTCTAACAGCCCCCCTGGGGGACAGGCATCAGAGACGCTGGTGAATGGAGGACTGAGTGATGTCCCTGCCTCCACAGGCTGGAGGCCAGTGATTGGCCACTGCCAGCATGTGAGTCTGCAAGAAGCCCTCCCAAGGTTGGCGAGGAAGCCCAGTGCAAACCCCACTGGCCATCTATGTCCACTGGGAAGGGCCAAGGGCCACTCATGCTTGGAGAGTGAGCGGGCATGACACCTGCTGCAGCTGTGCCTCCTCCGCCTGACTCTCCCTTATTTCTCCTGCTTTATTTCTCCTTCCAGTGAAATATGATCATGCTCAACTGTCCCCTTTCCCACACAGCCCACCTGGAGGGAAGATTAATGCCATGTTTGTTGACACAATCATTGCCCTCTTAGCAGCTGCTTTTGAAGCACTTGGAGGACTGTATAGATAAGTTGCTCCAGCTGCCACTGTGTGGTAATTAGAGTTCTCTGCTTGGAAAATGTAATTCTGACCACACTACCACTGGAGTCAGGAAGAAAGGAAAAGCAGGAGAGGGAGAACTTCTAAAGGAAGCAGCAACGCTCTGCAGAAGCCTCTCTGTGCAGCTCAAGTGTTTAGAAGGCAAGGGCAAAGGATGGACAGAGATGTGAAAGTCAGGGTGAACTGTAAAAATATGTCAAGGTCTTGTAAGAGGTCGCATCCCGGTCAAAGCCCAAAATTCATATGAGAAATAAAGACCACAAAGCATGGTTTGATGATACCTGGAGCAAACAGAACAAAGGGGCAGACCCATCGATGGGTCACAGTGTGGCAAAATGAACAGGTAACACAAAACAAAGCATCGAGATTCCAACGGAGCGTTCGTTTTCCCTGGCCATGAAAAGGTGGGTCAGTGTAGACCAGGGTCCTGGGAAGCAACTGACGCCTTCCTCATGGCAGGAGAGAGTAGGAAATCATTAAGATATTCAATGTGACCACGAGCCAGATCAGCAAAGTGACACCTGGGCGTGTGGAGAAATATTCAAGAAAAACTTCCGAGAACCTGTTAGTAACCCCGAGGGGCTCCCGGAGGAGCCAGGAGACAGGAGTTGAGCAGACGTCCTGGTTCCAGAAAGAAGGACAGGCTGATTTCAGAAGGCGCAGGCAGCTCACCCTGGCCTACGTCCTCCTTAAAATTGTAAAACGGATTATTAAACAGGCTGTTTGTGAGCATCACAAAAAGACACACGGATTCCTGGCATCAATGTAAGTTACCTAAAAAAGAAGCCATGCTCCGGACCATTTGTTACATGAGATGCTTAGAGCAAGTGACTTCAAAGTCATTAATTCAGAAAACAGTCCACAAAGTGAGATGACAAAACAACCAGGCGGGGACACGGTCCTGCTGCTTTTCAGTCATGTTAAATAGTGAAGTAGACATTGGGCCTTTAAGGAAACCTACTTCTATGAAAGGAGGGGCAAAGCTTGGTGAACACACCGTCCTCATCAACAGGGCCGCCCCTGCTGGCTGCCCACCATGCACAGGCTCCAGGTGTGACATGCTCTGGGCGCCACAGATGATCAGCCCTTTCCCTGAACCAAAGCGCTCCCCTCTGACAGTCCCTCAGGCAGACACTGCGGCTTGCCGAACGTCCGTTTCTGAGTGCGGCAACCTAGGCTCCACGGAAAGGGAAAGCCACGATTCCTGCTGAGAGGCACCCTAGGCTAGTTTGGGATATGAAGGTACACTTGCCATGGCTATTTAGGTGAGAACAGGAGACTTGAGCTGCTCTGAGACTGAAGAATAGGTAGGATTTGGAAGAAAAGAGCACTTGTTCTGAGGATGGCGATACAGGAAAAAGGCTGAACATGACATGCTCAGGGGAGAGGGAGGAGCCCAGTTGACTAGAATGAAGGATTCAAGTTCATTCATTCATTCATTCATTCATCCATTCATCTGTTCATTCAACCAGTTATTAAGGGCTAGACGCTATTCCAGCACTGCTACTGTAGGGATGACTGGGACAAACCCGCCTTTGGCCTCATCAGCTCACATTCTAAATGAGGACAGAGACAGAAAACAATTAGTTACAATATCCATGGTTCGGGTTTCTTCTTTAGTATCTTTCAGAATATAATATTTAATATGTACCCCAAAATTTCATAAATGCAAATTGTAAGGCATTTACTGAATGCCTGGAAACTTACCACATCCAAGACTGATCTTTGAAGAACAGCCAGGCATGGGCTCGACTAAATAATGTCAGGAGTAACCACCACAGCTAAAACTCACTGCGTTTCTCGTGTACTTACTATATGTTCTGCTAAACACCTCTTTTAATCCTCATCCAAAAACATTTTCTCACTGATTCTTTTTTTTTTTTAAGAGCGTGTGGAAGGAAGGGGGAGAGAGAGAGAGAGAAATATCTATGTGAGAGAGATTCATCCATTGGTTGCCACCCACATGTGCCCTGATTGGGGGGAGGGGCCTGCAACCAAGGTACATGTCCTTGACCAGAATTGAACCCAGGACCCTTCAGTCTGCGGGCCAATGCTTTACCCACCGAGCAAAACTGGCCAAGGCAGTACACCTCCTATTTGATCCTTAAAACAAACCTGTACAGTAGACCTTGCTCCCCCTATTTTGCAATTGAGGAAACTGAGACTCAGCAAAGCTGAGTAATATATGCAAGAGCTGGTAAACTGAGTCGTTGACATGTGGCCAGATAGTGTGAGAAACAAGAAAACATATTTGCTGGTTTAGCATCGTTAAACCCCTTTCACATGACTGGAATGATGCACTTACAAATAAAACATTTATTCACTAAGTCTATCCATTAAGCGTCTGATACTGGGCACTTCTCTAAGCTCAGAGAAAATGGTCTAACTCCCAAGGCAAATGAACCTTTAGCTAAATTTATAGCCAATTAGTGCTGGGAGGCAATAGCATTTCCTCCTATGGAAGGTTGAGATCATTTTCTATCAAAATATTATTTAATGGCAAGACCCCAAGTGGAATGTTCCAGAAGACCTATAGCAATTGTGCACTGCATGTTATTTAAACTAAAAACAATGCTATGAAAAACCGCACTTCAACACAAGCTGCAGAGAGCACATCGGCCGTCTGAAAAGGAGACACGATGATTGAAATATTTTCCAGACTATTACACCTTGGAAGGTTTTAACGGTGAGGAGAACGACAGGGAAAGGGGGGAGGAGGATTAGGGTGTTTCATTTAAGAACAACAGGATTAAATTGACCTTGGGGTGTGGGTAATGGCAGAGGGTGGTGGGGGAAATATCATGTAAGACGAGAGTAGCTTCTCCAAAGAGAAGTATGCTGGGCTATAGAATTTTCCAGCCCAGCCAGGTAGGCAAAGTCATCTATCATTAAAGTCATGTCCAAGCAAACTTGATAAATTGCTGAGAAAATATGTAATGGGCCACATGCCTAGTCTTAGGAATGGACAAACTAATAGGTGTGTTTTTTTAATCCCTAAACTGGGGGGAAATCTGACTATTCTTTGAGATTTGTCTTCTTGCATTGTGTCAGTCCCATTTCCTCAACTTCAAAATGGTTATCAACAAGTAAGTCACCCAACTTGGTGTGAGGGCATCCTATCAATTACAGCTCTAATAAAATTTCAACCCAGGGAAGGTGATGGATTGCGTTACAATTTTTAAACATCTATCAACTGAACTACCGTATTAATAAAGCTGACTTCTTAAAACCAGTTTACTTATAATTTGTAGTCAGACGGCAGAAATTCTAAATTACACAAAGCAGCCAAGAGATTAAAAGAATATTTCCAGAATGAAAACCCAGCAGACCCAAACATTTATTGGCTTCTCAGCAGACTGAGGAAAATCAAAGGTTTGCTGGTGGGGGATGGGTGGGTGTGACAGACACAGCGTTGTCAGTTCCAGACATCATCTATGAGCCGCCTCAGCCACCCTCACTGCTTTGCTATTTCAGAGACAACTCGAAGCTCCCATTCACATGACCAGAATTAATGTTTGTGCACTGCTGCCCCCTGCTGGAGGTATGAAACCCGTGTTGTTTAGGGCCCAAGGAAATGCCATTTGCAAATTTCAATTACTTTTCAATTCCCTGTCCTCCCATCCCCCACCAGATACAGCACTCTCCCCAAAGGACTGTGTTAGGAGACAATTCCATCGGAGCTAATGGGCAAACATCCCTTATAATGCAATTAGTGGCATTCCTCATTCTGCAACCCCAGTGACCCTCCATTAGTGTGGCTTGCCAGAGGCAGTGAAAAATAGGAAACACATCGTCTTGCTGCTCCTAGGATCTCTTTATGAAAATATTGCATTGAATTAACATTAATTCAAGCACTAGTGTGTGTGGGGGTTTTTTTCCTCAGAGGATTCTGGGGCAAACAAAATGTCAGCCAGTCCTCTCCGCTCCTCCCCTCCATTTGATATTTCTATAGAAGGTCTCTCACTTGCTGATGAGGCTGCTGTACCCTGCAAACCATCCCTCTCCAAGCCTCTAAAACCGAAGGCTCTGCCCAAGCTCCAGAGGCCCCTAAGCTGTCAATGCGCTCCCAAGCTGCCAGCGCCCACTGAGCGTGGTGGGAGTGGATGGGGTCTTCATTTTTACAGCCAGAAAGAGTGGGAGGATGGAAGAAAAGTAGTTTCGGCAGTGATGACCACCTCTCCACGTGTGGATGGTAGGAATACCACGTGGTGGATACACAGTCCGCCGCTCTCAGGCAGCTTACAGCTCAGTGGTCAGTTTTCAGTGCCTTGTCCGTACCAGCTCAGCCAGACCAAGACTGGGGTCTCGGCCCAGAGTTAACAAAACTCCTTCCAGCAGCCCTCCCTCCTGGCAGATTTCTCTGAATTTCTCTGCCTGGTGGCCCCCTGATGTGCCCAGTAATCACCCACAGGGAGTGCCACCACTAGAGACTTACAAATGCAAATTCCTGGGTCCCAGCCCAGACCCACCGAGTTAGAAACTCTAGGAATCCGGGTGTCACCAGCCCTCCCGGTGGTTCTGATGCTACTGGAGGAATGCGTGTATGGTCTTTCTCTGTTGCTGGAAGCAAGGTCAGCATCCGTCCCAGGGTGGAGCGGGGTCTGGGACAGCGGCAGGCTACTTACAGCCCATCCGTCTGTTGTGTGGGGTTCACATGGCTGTGGGCCATGTGGGCGAATGCAGGGGAGCGTGCCCCCTGCAACAAGAGTCCCAAGAGAGCAAAAGCTTTTGTTTACGAGCTTAAGTATCTCCAGTCTTCCCACACTTGCAGTGGCCACGCCTCCTGTGGCTAATGACCTGTTCTCAGGTGGGACTGACAGACAAGTACCTTCTCTATGTCACCCAGGCTTCACCGGGCATGCATCTAAATTGCAGCTTCGAGGCGAAGCTGCACAAATGACTGGAATATTTGGCCTTCCCTTCGCTCCTTTCCTGTTCATTAAAAACTGGGTCTATTACAACAGTATCACTTATGTACACTCAGGTTTGAGAACTGTTGCTATGCATGTCTTCTATTTTTCTACACATGCCAACTCCCAATGAGAAATGACTCTTGGCTACGTCTTGTTAATGCTGACGGGGGGAAAATTGTAAGAAGTCTGATAAATTATTCTTCATGGCCAGTACTGATGCTGAGGGCCTATTCATCCTCCATGAATGTGAAACCGCTGGGGGAACCTTCCCCTCATCCTCCAGCCTCTGATCAGGGAAACTGTCCTTCCCTGTCTCTGGTGAGCCCTCAGCCCTGGGTGACAAGAGTCATCCTAGAGTTTCACTGTCCCTTTTTATGCAGAGTGTGGTCCTGGACCAGCCTCACCTGCCTCTCCTGGGAGCTCTTAGAAATGCGGGCCCCACACCTGGACCTGCGGATCCTCATCGTGGTCTCACTGGGGCTGGAGAATTGTCAGGGTGCTTTCTGCATAGGCACAGGCACACACATACACACACAAGCACGTGCACACGCATGAGCACACACCTGGATTCTGGTGTGGTTTTAGGACAGCCTGAGCTCTATTCAACTCTGAGTCTGGTATCTAAGAGCAGGGTCAGACACATTCACTTTCAGCATTAGGACGTGTTTGGAGAGTGAATGATAAGTGTGAACAAAGGCCTTATTTTTCAGCAAGAGACTTATGAAGACTCGAATGACTAAGCCCAGGAATAAACTCTCATGGTGTGCTTTGAGCCCCACGGGGTGCAGTGGAGTCTGCACGTGGTTATGGATGGGGGCCCCTCCATCGCATCACACTCCCAATTACAAACAACCGGCTACTCGGAGCTTGTAAAGCAGCGCCTCCCATGGACTGCCTGGCTGATTTGTCAGCCTCGCCGGGAGGGAAAGGGAGTGAGGGGCTGTCAACTGCAAAGTGGCTGGTGTGGAATCTGGAGAGATGCGAAGTTAGAGAGCTGGGGAACGTCAGTCCCGGGGCAGGCCCTGCCATGTCACAGGTGAGGGGGCAGATCTGAGAGGTGAATGCGCTGCGACCCCTGCCCCAGGCTTCGGAGTGCAGGTCAGGGGCTGGGACCCAGCCTCTGGCCTACACTATACTTTAAGTACTAGCACTGTCTCAGACCCAGCACAGACTCCTCTTCCCTACCTGCTACCCACCCCAACCCGCATCACCCTTGTACTCATGAATTGTGTCATTGCTAAGATATAACCTAAGACCAAATAGTAGGAACATTTGTATTTCTCTCTTGAAGAAACGCAGCAGAGGTTAAAGCGATTCTGCTGCAGGTGGTCACCCAGGCTCACCATCCTTATGACATCATCTCATGCACAAGGTGGAACCTGGGCCTTCTCCACCCTGCTGGGGCCCAGCGTGGGAAGGCAGAACCATGTGGGAAAAGGCGAGCAGCTCAACAGCTTCCCTCTAAGGACGGGGCCCTTAGCTGCGCATGGCACTTCCGCCCACACCCACCTGCTGGGACTCAGTCACTTGCCTTATTGAGCTGTGAGGGAGGCTGGGAAATGCAGACTCCAACTCCGTGGCCTGTGCGCAGCTCAAACCACAGGAAGGAGCAGGGAGCGGATGCTGAGGGACAGTCCACCCACAGCCCATGCTCCTCTAGCAGATGAGGCCACCTGGGAGCCTGGTGTCCCTGCGTTGTTTGCTTCTTTGTTTGCTTGTTTATTTGATGCTTTAATGGAGAGACAGGCCTGGACAGGTGGTGGGGAGAGCAGGGCAGGGATGATAGGAGAGGACCACCCTGCATATACAACTCATCACTCCTTGATTAACACACACTAAATGTTGTTGTTTCTATAGCCACAGTCACACACAGAGATTTATGCATCTTCTCCACACTCAGGCTTCCCATCTGGGTGACACGGCAGTTGGTGGGAAAGCCATGGGCCCCTCCAGCCATGAAGCCCCCTCCACTCTCCCCTCTTGTGAGCAGACCTCTCTAGGCCACGCTGGGCATCAGTGACCTCTCTGACCATGGGATTCCCATTCTGGCCTCCTGCCTGGACTACGAGACAGCACTCCACCACGCTTTGCCTGGGGAGAGCATCTCTCTGTCTAGCCCTGGGGTCTCAGATGTACAACTTGCATGAGGAATGACGCACCAGCTCAATCCCTGGAGCTGCCGGAGGAAAGACCTGGGCCCACAGCACTCACGGCTCAATGAGAGGAGACACCTGACCAGATGAATCAAGCTCATTTTAAAAGCATCTCAGAACAACTGTACAGTCTGTAGTGACAGCTTATACTTGAGGACACCTCCCTGGCAGCTACTCTGTCCCCTTGCGCTCCCCCCCCCCCCCCGGCCCCCAGCTCCAGCCACACCCTCACAGGGCCACCTTGCCCAAGACTACTCACACAGAGCTCCAGAGATAAGCAGCTGCCTCTGGAACCCCCAGGGGGCCTGGCTTTCACACCTCCCCTCCCAAACCTGTCTGTATCAGCCCCTTCCCTCCAGGTCTGTGGTAGGAGCCCTACTTGATCTTGCATTTCCCACAGAAGGTTCATAACGTTTCTAGCAGGAGGGGCTCAGAAACCAGTTGCTCCAGTCTTCTTGTTTTACGGGAGGGGAAACAGGCACAGAGAGATGAAAGGATGTGGTCGCATGTTAGCTACTGGTGAATCTGGGATCAGGACCCAAGGTTGCCCAAGGTCAGGTGGCACAGCAGACTTCCTTTCCTACCACATTCCGCACTCACTCACCGCACTGCCCTCGCTTATTCCTCCATCAGACAGTGAACGTTACTTCCAGGCACTGTTCTTGGTGCTTTGCACATATCGTCTCCCTGAGTCTTCCGATCTGCTCGTGAGGAAGATTCTTTTCTTCCCTGCGCTTTGCTTATGAGAACCCAATGCCTAGAGTAGGCGGAACCTGTCTTCCCGCCCCTGCTTCCCTCACAGATGGCAGCGGCAATCAATGAGATGGGAAATCCAAGCCCCCTGCCCAACCACCCCCCAAATCACCCTGACAGCCTTCCCTGGCTTCCTGCTGGGGCCACCACACTCCGCTCCGTGCCCTGTGCCCTGGGTCTGTCCGTCTGCAGAGCTGGCCCTCCTGCATCATTTTCCTTTGATGTCGAACGTTGCCAATGATGGAGAGAACGTAAATGATGGAAAACGGTGGAATATCCAAATGTGTTTCTTTTGCTCTGGGAATCTGGAATATGATTTTAATTTTCCGGAAGGCCTATTATCCCAACTCAGGCTTAGGCTTGTTATAGAAAAAGCCCCTGTCTCTTTAACTGACCCCAGTTTACAGAGTGAAAAGGGGGGGTGGGGGGCAGGAGAAGCTGACAGGCAGGGCAGCCGAGTCAGGATGGCCGCCACCTGCGTGGGAGTGTGGACTGTCGGATGGACCCCCTGGTTATATAGGGATCCTTTCCCCATCAGACAGCTCATCTGGAGGAGAGAATCCCGTCCCAGCTCAATTTCCATTTCACACCACACGCGGGAGTGAAAGGATGTGGTCACTGGCCAGCAGGAAGCTGGCAGCTCTCAGCTGGCATTTCACAGCGGTGGCAGCGAGATTGCCTTTAATAGCCCGCTCGCAGTGATGGGCAGAGGCAGGATGGAATTACCGACCCACGAGCCCAGGGGTCCCGGCGGCTGCTGCTTTAACATGCCCACACCAAGGCGCTCCGTGGCGGGCTTCCTCCTGCCCATCAATCCTGCCAAGCTTCTGGAACTGGAAGCCCCCCTCCAGCTCACACACATCGGCAATCCTGAGGCCCAGTGGCAGGCGGTGACTCCTCCAGGAGGGAGGACAGTGTGCGGAGAGGGAAGCCGAGGCGCCAGCAGACCCAGCCCTGGCAGTGCGAGCCCCTCGGTGCCCCTGGGCGAGGGGACAGCTAGGTCTTCTCCGTCCCGACCACCAACCACCTCCCTCCACCAGGGGTGCCTCTTCCCTTCCTTAAACCTCCAGGGCCTGGGGCCTGCTGCCCGCTGTTCTCACAGCTGTCGCTGGGAGCCCTGGCCGGAGCTTTAGCGAGCCTTAATACTAAATCACAACTTTTCTATTTTACAGCCGAAGCAAGCACTTTCTGCATGTCCTAGCAGAGTTTTCAGCACCTTAAGGATGCGGGTACAAGAGGTGTGGGGATGAGGGAGTGGGTACGATATGGGTGGGTACGGATTTTCTTGGTCCTCCTAACACCAGCGTCCTTTTCCTTTGCCTGCAAATACGTTTTTAAAATCTTTTCTAGCTTCTCTGCACCACGAGCTCCCTCCATCATAATTCCTTGCACTGGGGGCATCACAGCTTCCTCCCTGTGGGCATCTGGTCTGCCCCAAAGCCTCCTGGGTTGACTATTTTTCCAAAGGTGGTCGGTTGCTCTCATCCCAGTGCTCCTGGCGTGGATCCTGGGGCTCTGCATCAGGAGGGGCCCTTTCCTCCTGCTTGAATATGGGCAGGCCGGCGACCACTCTGACCAGCAGGATAGAGCCACCCGCTGAGTCCACATGGGCCAGAGAGCCACCCAGCCGAACACTCCCCAAACCCCTGAGCTGCGGACAATGGCTGCTCTTGGCCCCACTCGGGTTTGGGTGAGTTTACTAAGCAGCACCAAGAAAGCAGAACAGCTCCTCTGCCCACAATATTTTGCTAATTGTCTAGCCCTGTGGTTGGCAAACCGCAGCTCGCGAGCCACATGCGGCTCTTTGGCCCCTTGCGTGTGGCTCTTCCACAAAATACCACGTGCGGGCGTGCGCATACAGTGCGATTGAAACTTCGTGGCCCATGCGAAGACTGGGTTTTCGGCCTGGGCGAGTCTGTTTTGAAGAAGTGGGGGGTGTTGTCGGTCGGGCGACGGGAGACGCGGCGTGGGGGAGGTACATTGTTTTGAGGTATGTTCTCTGAGGTCCACCCCTTCCTACTCTCCCATCCACACTCGTCTATCTGAAACAAGTATACAAGACAAGACGAGTGTGGATGGGAGAGCTGGAAGGGGTCGACCTCAGTGAACGTACCTCAATCAGATTGAGGACGATTTTAGCAAAGGCCAGCTTAGGAGTACCCTAATTAAGTTAATAACAATGTACCTACCTATACAGTTTAAGTTTAAAAAATTTGGCTCTCCAAAGAAATTTCAATCGTTGTACTGTTGATATTTGGCTCTGTTGACTAAAGAGTATGCCAACCACTGGTCTAGCCCATTATTTGAAAACCCTCTTTTAGTTAAACCTCTGGGTTAAAGCACAAAGTCCCTGCGCTGAAGTGTAAGTGGCATCAGATATAAAACCAGAGCCTATACCATCCATTAATACCCGAGCAAACTGTTCAGTTAGGACCTTAGCACCTAGTAGGACCCAAGAAAACGGGGCCTTTTCCTCACACACATGCATGGGGAGGCAGCAGGGGAAGCCCAGCGTGTGCAGGCTTAGCCCGGGTGGCGCGGCATCTGTGGCCAGAGGGCCCTGCAGGCAGCGCTGAGGCGGCTTTCCTGCTAGTCTGGGCGGTGCTTCTCTTGTAAGGAAATGAGGAAAGGATTGCTCTGGGCTTCGGCTGCGGGTGAGCGGGACCTGCCTGCCTTTCAAAGATACTGGCCTGCCTGCCCAGGTGGGAGGAACATTTACCTGGGAGCCGACAGGCAGGCAGACAGTGGGAGGAGCCCTCCCTGGAGGTCTGCATAGGCCCATCATCCTTGGCTAATCCCTGGGTGCCAGCAGATTGGTTAGGAATTGGAAATCTCTCAGGGTTTAGAAGGTGGTACAGCGCATCTACCTACGGCTACAGATTATCCTGCAGGCGCTGGGACAGTGTCCTGAAACACACACACACACACACACACACACACACACACACACACCTGCCATAAAAGGACAAATGCCATAAACAACCTACTATCAAGTTGGTCCAGATTTCACTGCCAAGTAAGTTATGGTCAGTTTCCAGTTTTTAGAACTTTCGGAGTCTGGGATTGTGGACCTTTTTTGCTAGCATTTGGTTCATTTTCCTCCCAGGGCCATTGGTCACGAAGTCATTGAAGAGGCTGTTCCCAGCCACATGCTGGGCGATGTGGGTGCTGGCTCTCCTGGAGCTTTTACATCACCACCTACAACCCCCCAGGCACCACACCCTCCCCGTTCAAACACCATCAGCCTCCCCATCCCGCTACCCGCCCCTCAGACAATGAATGAACGATACAAAGGAACACGTGTGTTTTGTCACACACATGCCCTGTGTCTCCAACTGGCCTAGGTCTCATGTCTGAAACCTCTTGTGCCTCCACCACCATCTCCAGCTGGGCCTGGCCCAGGGCGAGCACTTGCTGCATGTTTCATGGCCAAGGGGGATGTTCATCTCCTCCATCTTACAAGGAGATGGAGCAGAAACAGTCTCCAATGTGCAGCCACCTCTCCCGCCCTCAGTCCTCCTGTGGGCAAAGCATCAGGACCTGTGAACAGCACAGATGAATCAAAGCGGGGTGGCTCTGCCCTCAGGCAGCTCAGACACATGCAGGCTGCCCCTCAGACGGCGAGGAAGCCGGAAGCATGCAACATGAGCGAGTCTCACCTCTGACATATAGCATCCCTTGCCTCACGGTCCCCTACTCCTGTCACACCCGCTATCACAGCAAGCCTGTCGGGAGACATCATGATCCCGTTTACAGATGAGGACACTGAGTCTGAGACGCCTCCCGCAGTGGAGGCCCGAGCTGAGCCCGCCACCCTGTGCTCAGAATGTGGGGATTAGAAAGGAGTTTTCCCAGCGGAGGGTGAGTGGGTGTGAGAGACGTGCAGAGAGAAGATCCCGAACTTTATGGAGGGCGGGGCATTTGTACTGGGACTTCAAGGGCAAGGTAGGGTCTGAGCGAGCCGGACAGGCAGCTGGTGGGAGGGGAACACATCCAGTCAGGGGTTCCATCCAGGAAAAGGCAGGGGGACGGGAACACCAGCTTCCATGGCTCAACCGCAGGCTGTGTGATGGCGACTTGCAGAGGAAAGTGCCATAAAGGTTTTAAAGAGTGAGGAGAAAGGAGACTTTATCTGTAATATTTTCACACACACACACACACACAGAGAGAGAGAGAGAGAGAGAGAGAGAGAGAGAGAGAGAGAGAGAGAGAGAGATTTAAAAACCTGACAGCCTATTAACCTGTCAATTTGAGTATGTGTTATACTATTCTCTAGAACTTTAAATTTTTTTAATTCACTTGCTAGCTCTAGATTATGGAGAACTTGTATTCAAGACAAAGACTTTGGCTTATTCTGTGGATGCTTTGTGAGGGGACCATTTAGATTGGGAGCATGACCCAGTCAAAATCGCACCTTGGGCCGAAGATTGTGACACTCCCTGCAGCAGTGGACTAGAGTGGAGAGTGTGCAGAATGGCAAACCAGCCACACCACCACCTGCAAGCCCCACCCAGCGGAAGACATGAGAAACACGTGGGGAGGAGCTAGGCAGGGGCACATAGAAGCCAGATGCAGCCAGATTTGGGGGGGGGGGGGGGTAGGAATCCCTGCAGAGCTATGCTCAGCTGCTAGGTGGAAGGTGGGCACTGCTGTCACAAGCTTACCCAAGAGCAATCTAACAGGACAGGCAGGCAGGTGACCCACAATGAACACATCCAGGTAATGCCTCGTTCCAGGAGGAATGGGTTGGTGAGGACAGTGCAGCTTGAGCCGGATAATTCCCAGGCAGACCCAGGCCCTCTCAGTCCCCTCCACATGGGAGCTCTGGGAGCTGTCAGAGCCCAACTTTCACCACAGCTGCCAAGATGGCTGTGTTCGCTACAGCCCTGGCTCCTGACCTTGAGCGTGCACCAGAACCACCTGGAGGGCTGCTTAAAATACAGGTTGCTGGGCTCCACTCCGTAGTTTGGGATGCAGCAGGTCCAGGTAGGGCCCAGCATTCTGTTTCTCAAAAGTTCCCAGGTGACGCTGATGTCACCTGCCGGGGATCTCTCCTTGAGAATCACTGCTCTAAAAACTCTAAGCAACCCCTCCTCCTGCTAATGGATACTCAACATGCACCTCCTTTAAGCATCACAAGGGCCTTGGAAAGCAACCCCCCATCCCTAGAGGAGGAAACTAAAGCTCAAAGGTGCTAGATGAACTGCGTGAGGGCACACAGCAGTGGGCCGCAGGGCTAGCACTGAGCACTTCCTTTCTACATCACTTGTTCCCAAAAGCCGGCCCTCAGGGATGCCCGTAGAACTCTCACAGGTCCAAGCTGACTTGAACAAAACAAAGGCAATGTGATTTGTTCATTATGTTAACCATCTGAACTCAATGTAATGGACTATTCCTTTGGCTCTAAGATAAATCCATTTATATTCAAGGAAGTTAAAGTGCTTTTATTGAAGGACTAGAGGCCCAGTGCATGAAATTCATGCACTGGTAGGGTCCCTAGTGGCTGCCGCTGCCAGCCGGGTATTCCCTCCCTATCCCCAGCCAGCCCCGCCCCTCGTCAAACTCCCAGACAAACTCCTGGTCAAGGGGACAATTTGCATACTACGCTTTTATTATATAGGATGGTGGCAAGAAATGGTCTTTTTCTTTTACTTTTCCCTTTTTTCAATGTTCTTACTTGGCAAAATAAATAGGTGAAGACCTAATTTCAGTCCTGTCTCTTAAAAAAAAAAAATAAAAAAGCTGATCTGTGAAATTCTTAGAGGGATCATGGTGTGTGCTGCCTCCCAGGGGCACCTGCACTTTACAGAGTAACAATGGCCCAGAGTAACTTGTCGTGTGGGTAGGTGGTGGAGCGCCACATGCCCCTCGGCCAGTCCTCTACCCACTGGCCCTATTGCAGGCCCTTCAGGGGACCCTGTGCCATATGGAGGGCAGATCCTCCTTTTCCCAGGGCTACTGTAACCACAGACACAGGTCTTGGGCAAGTGTGAGGACTCTTTTCTCCCCTATATCCCGACTTGGCATCTACCAGGCAGTCCTTGGGCATTAAGAAAGGCCCATATGGCCAGTGTGGCTCAGAAATTGAGCATCAATCCAAGAACTAAGAGGTCATCAGTTTGATTTTCTGGCAGGGCACATGCCCAGGTTATGGGTTTGATCCCCAGTAGGGGGCGTGTAGGAGGCAGCTTATCAATGATTTTCCTCTCTCTTCGATGTTTCTAACTCTCTATCTCTCTCCCTTCCCCTTTTTTCAAAAGATAGAAACATTGACAAGAGAGAGGAACATCATTGATAGGCTGCCTCCTGCATGCCCCCTACTGGGGATCGAGCCCACAATCTGGGCATGTGCCCTGAACTCTTGGTTCTTGGGTGGACTCTCAACTGATGAGCCACATTGTCCAGGCAATGTTTTCATCTTTCTATCCCCCTCCCTTCCTCTCTCTCTTAAAAAAAAAAAAAATATATATATATGGTTTCGAAAAAGAAAGGCCCATATAATTCAGCTTCCTGAAATTTGCAGTTATTTCTATTCTCAGATGGTTGTTGGAATCCCGGATAGTGGGTTGGTTTCCCCACTTGGAGGCCCCTGAGTCAGAGGAGGAAAGCTCTGCATCCTGGCCCTACTGCCATGTAAACCAGGGTGGTTTCAAGCCAGAAAGCAGTGCAGTGTGGGTATAGGCAGGCGGGCTCTGGCATCACGGGCCTTGGGCCAGGCCTTGCTCTCTCCTGTATTGGCTGGGTAACCTAAGGCGGGCACTAGATGTCTTCTCTGGTTTATCTCCTTCACACATTAAATTGGGAAACAGTGTCTGCTTCACGGGGTAGTTGTAAACTTAAATCCATTCATGCATTTAAAGCAACTAAGAACAGCACCTGTCACAGAGAGCACGTGTACATGTTGGCTTTTATAATAAGTTCTTCATGATCATGCCCCCCACCCTCTCAGGGGCTCTAGGGAGACAGAGGTGGGTAGGATAAAGTCTCTCCTCTCCAGAATCTCCATTGGAGGTTCCCAATAAGTGGATGAGCTCATTATAAAGGAAGATCTGTGTGTGCATTCATGGAGCCAGAGGATGGGCACAACGAGGGCTTCTGACAGGTGAGGACGTATGTGCTGACCATTCACATCACGGCACAGGGCTGACTGAATGGCTAAGGGTATCCTCCGAAGGCACAGCGACTCTAAATGCCCAGCATGCAGGCCCAGGGAAGGCTCTGGGGTAGCAGAACCCCACTCCACATTCTGAGCCACATTTACACCAGCAACGATTAACTTGACACAAAAGAGGGAAATGGCCATGAATATTCTCAGCTCGAATTATGAAATGACAATAATTTGAGTAGCTGTTCAATATTCATAATTATTTGAGGGTGGGAAGAAGCCTTTGTTCCATTACAGATATACACAGAAGAGGAAATCCCATCATATAAATGAGGACACAGTACATTAAAAATGTAAATTAAGAATTAAAGAGCAAACAATGGAATTCTTCCAATTTTTAAAAAATTGCTATACAAATTGCTAATCAGCATCCAGCGTCATGTTAGTTAATTTGTTCAATAAGAGCAAAAAGAGATAAAGGCCCCGCAAATGGAGATAGGCAATCAGCCTGGTAAAATCAATTGTGTGCAAAATGTCAGAAAGACCTTGACCTTCTAGGAGATACTTCCAAATATTCCACTGAGGATTTGAGTTAAGGATCTTTATTCCAAATCTGGAGGTGTGGACATACAAGAGAACCACCTCTATGGTATGAGTCAGAGGCAAAATGGGCAGGAATGAGCAAGAATGCTGAGTCAGTCCCCTTTCAACATAGAGTCCACATTCTAGTGGTGGGAACAGCCAACCAACAAGTAAATAAATCAGCAAGACAAATCCAGAGTGTTCAGTGCTATGAGGAAGATGCTGCAAGGCAGTTGCGCCCCCAGTATCCATTATTTCCTTCACTATTAGCAGAACCCCAATTTTGTTGGGGCAACATTTTCCAGGCTCCTTTATAGCTAATGATGCCCATGCAATTGTGCTCATGTCATACAACCCAGACAATGAGGTGCCACCAGAAGTCAGGACAGAGACTTGGCAGCTTTTGTCTTTGCCCTTTGAACTTCACGTTTCTTCCTTGTTCCTGCTGGAAAGGTGAAGCCATCCTGTGACCTAGAGAACAAAGGCCATGCGCTAGGAACAGCAGAGAAGGGCAGATGCTGATAGAGAACACTGTGGTCCCCCCGAAGGGCCCGTTTCCAGGTTTCTTGTGAGGTGAGAGAAAAAATATCCCCAATCTCGGTCAAGCCACGGCTCTCTCAAGTTCCCTTTACTCCTAAGGTAAGGCGAGTCTTACCTGACACAAGTCCCTGTCTCCGCCCCATCTGGGCACTCCCCACATGGGAGACTGGCAGAGATGCACATGGGCAGTGGAAACTGGGCGCCCAGAGCCTTTGTCCAGTACACCTGACCCTCCCCCTCCTGCTAAAATGCTTGGATGGCTCCTGCTGCCATCAAGATGGAGCTGAGCTCCTGACCTCCCAGGGCCATCTCCCAGCCCCCTCCACGCTAAACACTACATTCCTGGCTGGGCCCTGAGACCTCATCACATAAAACCAAATGCCCTTTCACTGCCATGTGCCATATGCAGTCAGGCCTCCGGGGAAAGCAGGCACTGGGCTGACTTCTCAGCCATCTTCAGCCCCATCTTAATAGCTGACTGAGCCACAGGCCTTGTCTGCCATAGAGAGGAAAGGCCCAGCCCCTCAGCTGACACACTGAGCACTGCTGCACATCAGGCACAGGACTCAAAAGCGAGTGAGGCAAGGTCTTCAGATGGCCGATGTACACGCACAGGCACCAGGAGGGATGCGTGGAAATTGCTGAGGGTATCACAGCGCTGAAGAGCTCAGGCCTCTGACCTGCCTGCAGTGGAGTCAGAAGCGTGGGCACACTTTCTGAAAGAGGGGAGCCTAAGTAGGGTCTTAGCGAGGAACTGGGCGAAAATCCTCCATGAGGACAGGCCTGAGGAGGGAGTGGAGGAGAGCATTAGGTTGCAGAGATGCAGGGACACTGATGAAAAGTCAGAGGGAGGCAAGCAGGGAGGGAAAGAGAGAGAGAGGGAAGTCAGCAGGGGCCAGACCATAGGATGGCCTAGAAGCCACTGTCAAAAATATATGGTCTCCAACCCATGGGCAACAGGGAGTCACTGAAGTATTTCTAGCAGCGAGTGATGGACTCCGGTCTGCATTTTAGACAGAGCACTCTGAAGGGTGCATTGGAGGTGAACACGGCTGGACATAGGCAGGCAGGTCGGGAATCCACAGCGACCTATTGGGCCTGAGAGGAAGGAGGGTAAAGGAGCAGTCTGAGACCACCAGGTGGAGGTCTGTCTCAGAGGGGTCAGGGGGCCTCCTGCACTGCTGAGCGGCCGCGGCTGTGAACATCGATGGAGCAGCCATCCTCCTCCTCCTCCCCCTCTCTTCCCATTTCACTAGCATGTGAGGGTCTCCAAGGGACGAAAATAACAGAGTTCACATCACATCGCACATCTCCTAGTTCTCAGTAAGCAAGTTCAGTGACGAATGGTGTCCTTGCCTTCAAGTTCCTATTAAACTTTCATAACATCAAACAATTAAAATACTCTCCTTGATTTAAGTCAGTGCTGTCTTCAGAAACAGTGCAGCGAAATAAAATATTCAACGGCTTTTGGTCTTCAAACATATATTTGACAATATGCTTCCTGTTCTGTCTGATATCAACGCAATAATGCTAGAGTCAGGCTTCCAAAAATGTGTGTTTTTCATGGGAACAAATAATGATAATATAAGAAAGCCCTTCTTTTCTATGAGGCCACAACTGATGAAGCCAAGCTCTGGTAATGAGGAGGCAGCATGTTTATGCGGCTGTTCTGCCTTTATTAGTGTGGAAGGTGATGGTGACAGGAGCTGTAAGCCAATTCATCGAGCTTGTAAATTTACCAATGACTTGCAAGACTAACAGTAAAAAGGAAATGTATTTTCTCCTGCTTGTATGTTTTGCATGTTCTTTATTGCCCCTGAGTACCCAGAGTCCATGCCCACCTAATCCCGACCTGCAAGCCCAGCAGAGGGGAGTGAAACCTTGTTAGAACTGAAGAAATTCGGTCCAGACCTGCCCTGTACAATGCGGCAGCCTCCAGACACACGTAGCTATAGCTCACTCGCACCGAGGCTGGACTGAATTGAAGAATGCTACAAAGGTACCGAAGGCATGGTACCAAAAAGGAATGCAAACTAGCTCATTAATAGCTCTCTATTTTTTGCACATTGAAATAATATTGTGGATATACTAAGTTAAATAAATTATATCAAAAAATTAATTGCACCTTTTCAAATGTGGCTACTGGAGATTTTTAAGGTAAGCTGTAGCTCAAATTATATTTATACTAGAGGCCCAGTGCACGAATTTGTGCATGGGTGGGGTCCCTCAGCCTGGCCGGCAATCAAGGCCTATTAGGGGGCTGGCCGGCTGGGAGAGGGACCCTGGGAGGTTGGCCAGGGGGTAAGGGGGGCAGGGGAGAGGCCATGGGAAGTTGGCCAGCAGGGGGGGAAGAGGGATCCACAGGAAGTTGGCCAGTTGGGGGGAGGGGCCACGGGAGGTTGGCTATGGGAGCACACTGACCACCAAGGGGCGGCAACTGCATTGACCGTCTGCCCCCTGGTGGTCAGTGCGCATCATAGTGACTGGTCGTTCTGGTCATTCGGTTGTAATGGTCACTTAGGCTTTTTTATATATAGATCAGACTGCAGTCTAGACCAGAGAATCCACAGAATTCACTCAAAAGGCAGCTGTCAAGGATGAGTTGGCAGGGGAAGCCCATCTCTGTGGACCTCTAACAACTCATTAGACATTGGCCAACCAGGGGACAGAGCTGTCATGAAGTCCAAGGACAACCCCCAGGTCTCTCACCCCCAGACCTCAAGCTGGCATCGTTTCCCTGTGCACTGAGGTGCATCGAGGTGAAGGAAAGAAACTGCAATAACAATTTTTATAATGAGCTGATTTTGCTGTTGCTCATTAGTAGCTACGAGCTGAATTAATCTAAGCTGATTGTCCCCTAATTGGAGAGGGACATAAATCCAGGTGAATATGCCGTTATGGATGACACCTTGATCCCGTACAACCTCACCCTTCTGCATTCACAATGCTCTACACAGAGGAGAAGCCAGCTTCCAGTAATTACAGTAAAAATGATGATTATTGACCAAGGACATTATAACGGATGGCAATGTGCTAGGTCAGAACGTATTTTCTCAGTAAGGACATCGATCAAGTCACTGAGTTAATATGTTAAAGCCTGATTGTAATGACTCAGGAAATTGCCAATTGTGATTCAAGTTAAGAATATAAGCCACTTATGCCAATACATTTATAGCGCAATAATGATTTATCATTCCTCCCCAAGCACAGCAAAAAAAAATTTAAAGGCTCCTATGGACATATGGTTTCCGCATACACCAATATGTAACTGACTTTCTTTGCCCAAAGTTTCACCCATGAAGACAGATATTGTTCAGGGAGCGAGACAGAGGAGGCATTGAAACGGAGGCTGATTTTAGACTTGCCATCTTGGCTGGTGAGGCAAGTGATATCCATACCTGAACTTTACTAATTCTGTTCACAGTTAAGAACATTTACTTATAAAACTAAACCTTTGTAAGGTAAAAACTGCCACATATTTGGAGATCAAGCACATAACTCACACCAACTGAACAGTAAAATGGCCTGTCGGTATCTAAGCATCTCCTCCAAGCCAAGCCATTCTCTCTTTCCTCCCTCATAAACGGTGGGCAACGACTCAGATGAGCTACATTTGGCCAGAATGAGAAGGATCAGATTCTATTTGAAATCAATTTTGTCGTGATCAAGGGAGAGCTCCAGTCACACGCTACACTGAGCACTGGGTAGAGGATCAGCTGGAATGCTCCTCTGACTTGAGGGACTTACACACGTTTTTTGGAAGAGCAATACGTGTTCCAGGTACAAAAATTATAAAAGACGTAAGATGTATGTATAATACATACATATATATGCACATATATGTATATGTATACATGATCAGTATACATGCATATATGTATGTTTATGTATGATATATATGCATATACCCTCTATGTCTCCTTTTCTCCCCATACCCCAGAAAGGTAACTGACTTTTATTAGGGTCTTGTGTATTCTTTCAGTTTCTTTTGTTTATATGCCACCATCCCCTGGGGGACCAACATCTAATGGGTTGTTAGTGGTGCATCGAGATGGGCTTCCCCACCACCTCATCCTTGACGGCTGCCTTTGGAGTGAATCCTGTGGTCCAGACCACTGTCAGACATAAGTACAGTTCGAGCCACCTCTGTAACTTAAAACATAAACATATAGTCTTATTTTTTTCCTTCCTTTTTTTCACAAAAGCAGTCTAGTGCACAGACCAGAGTGACTTTGCTTTTTACATTTAGTATCCTGGAAATTTCTTCATATCAGTACATAGAAAGTGTCAGCATTTCTTTAAACTGCTGCATTGATGTCATTATGGAGTTAATTAACCAGGGACTTCTGAAACAGCAATGCCAGCATCCATATAAAATAATTATCTCCCCTCCCTTCCACCCTCGCTTCTCTTTTCTTCATCCACTCATTCACTCCACAAACATTCACTGTGTGTCTACCTGTGCAGATGCTGCACTGAGCTGCCCCAGGGGAGTGTGAGGGTTAGGTCACATTGGCCCATCACAGGCCAACGGAGGGAGGAGGATAGAGTTACATGTGAAGATGGAGAGCAAATCACTCACAACCCACACTGGTTGTAATTGTAGGTACTGATGGGAGAACATTAAACCTCGAGTTTGACTAGACAATTTCCCATCTACTTGGCTTGGACAAGCAGCAAGCACTGACATTATATATCCTATGCCTGGGAAATATGTAGAGAAATATTCAGATAAGGAAATGATGATCATCTGTAGTACCTTCTATTCTCCAAAATACCCTTGATCATTTTTAGGTAGTTTCCCTGAAATGGATCCCCACCGCCTCCGGACGCCCACCCACAGCCTGAGGTGGTATTCCATATTCTGGCCCATTCCAGGCACCCACCTGCTAACAAAGCCTGTGCAGAACCCACTGCTCATTCCCCAGAGACCAGCCATCTGCTGAGAATCTCTGACTTAGCCAAACACTGTGCCACCTCCTTGAAGTCTCCCCCTCAACTCCAGCACAAGGCGCACATCTTGCTGAGGAGGCCTGTACACAGAACCAGTGATAACGACACTGAAGATGCCACTTCCCAGGTGTGCCTGGTGAGCAGAGGAGTGGGCACAGGAGTGAGCATCTGTAGGCTTGTCTGGCTGCAGGAAATAGAAACAATGGCACAGGTAACACAGGCGCCTGGGAGGACCAGTGGGAGGGAGGCAACAGTAGCTCGATATTCAATAACATTCAGTGAGGGTACACGATGTGCCAGGCACTGCTTTAGCTGCAGGGGCTACAGCAGCGGCAGTCCTAGCCCTTGGGAGGTTACATTCTAGTTGGAGAGATCGTCAGTCAATCAATAAATAAAAGAAGAGCTCTGCTAAGTGGCAGCTGGTGAGCCGCTCCCATCTGCTCGCCCACTGCCCACAGGCAGTCACTGTGGCCAGGTGACAGCCACAGAAGGAGGAACAGCAGGCTGGAAGGCACCTTGGGGACATATGTGGTAGAGACCTCAGCAGAACATCGCCTTCAATGGTGGCCTCCCAAAGTCACATGGCAGGTTAATATCAGAGTGACCAGGGCTGGTCCCTGCCACTGAGCAGTGAGTGAATGACCTTGATGGGATAATGACCTCCACGGCCGCTCCTGTTTATGGAACATGTTTTGGGGGCTCTGGATTTTTCATTTTGCATTTCTTTGTAAGAATGTTCAAGCAGCCAGACCTAGCCATACTGCCCTGCAGGGCTGGGGGTGCAAGTGGCCATGAGAGACACAGATGGAGTATTACAATAGTTATACAAGGACTCAGAGAGAAAGAAAGAGTTGTTTGGGTTTTGTTTTGTGTGTATTTTTTTCACCAAAATAGGATTTCTATGTTTTCTGTTGAGTCATTAATCTCGACTGCCAGATACTGTCAAGGAACAAAGACTTCTCTAAATTTCTCTGGCATTTATTTACTAGATCCAGAACTCAGCCTAGAGAGTGAGGTCATCGGCTCTTCCCAGTGTAGAGGGGATGCCATTCACACATGCCTGCTAGGGGAGGCTGTGGGAGCCTGCAAAGCCTAGGCCTGTCCCTGGGGGTCAGGGACTGTGAGAGGCACAGTGGTGGGGAGCCGGGAGGAAGAAATCGGGTGGATATCAAAGACCTAGAGTCACACCTCATGGAGGGGTCAAGTGGGAGGGATGTAGACGCGTTCAGCTGAGTGTGGGGGAGTCTGTACCCATCCAAGCTGTCACTTTCTCCAGACACGCAGTGAGAGAACCTCCACCAGAGAGAGGTGGAATGCATGTCCCCTTGCTTCAAGGGTATAGTGACTTGCTTGGCCAGTGCAGCCAGAGCTGCCGACTTCTGAGGCCGATTCATAGGAAGTCCTACAGCTCCCACCTGGGACTTTTGGAATGCTGGCTCCTAGATGCTTCTGCCTGGAGCCCAGCCACAGGCCACATGGAGGCCACAGTTGGTTGCAGCCAGGGGACTGAGCCACCTTGGACAGAATAAGCCCCACTGAAACCCTGGTGAATGCAACCCCCGCTGACTTCATGTGGAGCAGAACAACCCGGCTGAGCCCAGCCGACCGACAGCATCACGAGAGATAATGAAATGGTGGTTGTTTGAAGCCATTATGATTTAAGGTGGGTCGTTACATACTAGTAACAATAAATGACAAAAATATTAATTGGCATGTCTAAGTTTCCTAGCCATCCAGGGGGATACAAAAGAAGAAATGCATGCATGCATGACCCATACATAGATGAATATATGTGAGTGTTGTGTATGTATATGTTAGAAAGAGACAGCAAGCCCCTCAGTGCAGGGCATAGTACACGACAGTGTTCTCTGTGGTTACTCTGGGCCAGGCACTAGCAGGTACTTTGTAATCACAACTTCACTCAGTCCTCACAACAACCCTGTTAGGTGAAAGCTACTGTTAGCTCCAGAGCACAGATGAGGTCACAAAGGCTCAGAGAGGTCATGTCACTTGCCTAAGGTCACACAGCTGATAAAAAGCAGAGACTGCGATCTAAACTGGAGTCCTCAACTTCTGCTCTGCCTGAGGTAGTTTCACAAAGACAAACCGTGACCACCCAGGACAGCCAGAACACATCCATCTGGAAAGAACTAGGGGTGTGAGAGGACATTAGAAAGTGCCAGAAAGGAGAGAGCCATACCCACCCTTAGCCTTACGGGTGCCCTTGTCTCTGTACAAGTATGTCTTACAGAATGCCTTCCATCTCCCCCGCTGCTGGGTGCGACAGTGTGCTGAGCCAGCCCCAGGAAACCGAGGCCTATTCTCCCAGCAAATGGTTCACTACTTATTCTAATATCTGTATGCTTTCGATTTCCTCACAGCTCAGCTGCTCCCGCAAATTTTACATGTGCAGAACCACAGAGGCGAGAATGAAGAAATACAAGCCACACTCCATGAGCAGTCAGCCATGAGCTTGTGTGCTTTGTTGTAAGCACACGCCACAGTGGGTCATGAGTCTGGAGCCGAACAGGCTGGGTTTGAGTCATCACTTTGCTGGGACCGTTACACCTCGGTTCCCTCATCTGTAAAATGGGGATGGCATTACTAATGCTTCCTGCCTCAGAGTGGGTGGGAGGGTTAAACAGGGACTGCGAAGACACGTTTGATTAATGATGCCAGGCACATAAATAGTAAGCACTCTGCTTTGTGCTTGCTGTTAATAGCTAAGACAGCAATTGGCCCCTGACCCTAATGTGCTACGTTAGGGAAAATTAATCCCCATCACCACCCCACATGTAACACTGCTGTGGTTGGCCCGTCCACAAGCTTGTCAGAGGAGTCCAGGAGCCCTGCTTCAGCGCTTCCCCTTCTGACCTGTGAGCCCTGCTCGCAGAAACATGTGATCTTAACAAATGCCTCCAGAATTTAACACTATTTTGTCATTTTGTTTAGAATACCATGCAGAACTGGTTTTAAGTGTAAAATATTTCATTCATATCAGCACTAAAGAATGCATTATAAATTTTATTTTTAATTATATTTAATAATATTCATAATATATAGTTAAATGTGTACGTATTTCCATTTACCAAATGATGCACACAATTTAATTGACTCTAGATTAATTATGTAAGAAAAATGTGATCTGCTGACAATAAATTTAAAAATGTTATATCAGGTTTGGTTCAGGGACTGAATAGATATTAAAATGTGTTGCCATATCTGAAACAGACAAGCCCTGCTTTCACAATGCAACGGGGGCGGGGGGGGGGGGCGGGGGGGGGGATTCTTACACTGTGCCCGGCAAAAGGACACTCATTAATTTTTAGAATTTTTGTGTTTTCCTTTTATATGATGAGATAAAGGAGCTTTATTTTTTAGTTTTTTTAAAAAGCATATCTGCAGACAACACATTTTGGGGTAAAGAAACTCTTTACTCTGAACAAATGAAAAGCTAAATTGGACATAATCATCGCTCTATTTTCTCTTTCACACAATGGCTTTTGGAGTTGGGAGCTACTCCCACTATCTCTTTTGCGCACTCGTGATGAGCAAATGAATGCAATGTACGATCAGATAAAGATCATCTTGAGGCACATTTGAAGAATTATCACCATGTTTATGCTCTTCATTCATTTCATATATTTCAACATCAATGTTCCTTAGCCATTTTATCACATCTATTTGTGGTAGTAAAGAAAATACAATGAAACCAAGAACAAAAAGAATTTAATTAGCACTGTAGCTCCGCCTAAGCCACCATCACGGCTAACCTGCAAGGAGTCACGCAACCTGTCGAGACTGTGTGTGCAAACAGCTTGGCCATGAGTCTATTCATGTGATCCACACTGAAGGCCCTGGGACCTCTCAGTCATAGATGGGGGATATATGGATTTTTACAAATTAAAGTTACTCACTGGAAACACCTCTCTCCTACCCAGTCTGGCGCCCCTCCTTCCGCCGATGCAGACAGCCCCCTGAGAGCCTCTTCCACCAGCCACGCACACAGGCCCCTTTCCTCTGCGCATTGTCCAGCATTTTCCAGCTGCAAGCTTCAGGACCTGGGCACAGGTCTACAATCTGATAAGCCACGGCAAGGGACAGAGTCAGAGAGAGAGAACGAGTGGTGACAGCCACCTGCTGCACCACCCAGAGTGCCCGCTCCTCCTCAGCTTTCATCCCGTGGAGACGTCCATGCGCCCATGCTGTGAGGTAGGGATCACTAAGCAGCTAGAAAACTTGCTCAAGGTCACGCCGACCCAAAATTTTGTTTTCAAAGAATTATAAGGAAGGAAAACATAATTACAATACAATGTAAATAAAATTTTTCAAATACTACTTACAAGCACATCTCCATGTCCAAATCTATTTGGTCACCAAGTTGAGACAATAACAATCAGACAGGAGGGAACATACTGTGAGAGTGTGAGTGTATGTGTGCACATGAGTGTAAACATACATGGAGAGGTACGTGTGCATGCACAAGTGTGTGTGTGTGTGTGTGTGTGTGTGTGTGTGTGTTTAAGTGTGTGTGATGTTTGGGGTTAAGTTGGCATTGGTTTTAGATGAAAAAATACCAAAAAAAACCCCCAGCAAATTTATCAAGTGGTTATTTTTAGCTATAGAATAGGCTGTGGTTAGGGACATTATTGTGTTTTCTGTTCTGACTTCTCTCCACTTTCTCTCTAGTGCACTTATATTGTCTAAACAATCAGAGAGTTTGAGGTTTTTTGTAAAGCCAAGCAGCACATATTAAGGCTGCTCATTCCCCACGCCCCTTCACAGCAAGGTGAGAGTCGGCCTGCCTCCCGGGCTGACAGGCCGAGGGAAGAAATAGTACTGGGGAGAAGATGGAGCGATCAGGAAAGATTTGGGAACCAGTTCCCTCTGGTTTCTCATCTCCCAGACCCTCCCCCGGAGTTTCTGACCTGCCTCCTCCCTGCCTCCATGTCTGCCTCCTCTCTCCTGGGAAGCTGAGGGGCCTGGGGATGCAATGGCTAATCCCTGCATCCTGCACACACTGCACCCAGGAGCTCTGGGCCCCATGGCCCAGCGAGTACAGATGGGTGGGCCGTGGGAACATAAGATGCGAGCAGGCAATTCTCATCCAGATCATCTGTGACCCATCCTCCTTCAGCAGCATTTCTGTCTGAAATGGTGAACCTCTGGCCTCTCGTTGACCCCCAGCAGCTGACAGCAGGTGGCAGCCCCAGGGCACATAAATATGATTTTTACTGCAAGTAACAACAAGATGCTGTGCTTGGTCTCTGGGGCAAGCCCTTGTGACATGGGTTCCATTTAAATGTGCAAAAATGTTTGCGGACCAAATGGGTGGCTTCTGACCTTTGCAGCAGAAATCTACATTTTCTCCTTAAGAAACTTGCTAGAACCCTGACCATTCACCCTCTGAGTGTTGTGTAATATTATTCCTTAGTTATTCATTTGTATCACGTGTCTACATGTACATGAAACTATTTTCCATTTGCGTACCTATTTATGAGCCTATCACATGAAAAGGCTGGACAGTATTTCACTGAATTTGGAGGTAGTCTCACTACGAATACAGGCAGGCAGTGCACACAGAGTTTCACTTTGGGGGGCCCTTGGGGCACTTTGATTGTTTTCCTTTTATATCAAGAAATGTTATTTTGAACATTTCAACAAACAAATGCAATAACTATATATATATTTTAATTATGCTAGAATTTTATAGGTGTGACAGGGAGTCACCAAATGTTCATTAACTTTTTGTCATTGCTTTCATTCTATTTTATGTGGAAACAAAGAAAATGCACCCACAAAATGCCATTTTGAGAGCTAGCGTTGAGAAGGACGAGGATCCTGCAGTCAGCATGGGAGGCGCACTGTACGGGCCAGTGGGAAAGACAGGCTCTTCCCTGGAGAGGGGAGGACGCTGGCAGGAAGAGCAGGAAGCCCGCCAGGAAAGCAAGTGGTCCCTGGAGGGCGTCCAGCCCACGGCGCACTTGAGCACCCAGAAGATGGGCAGGTGCTGTCCAGAGATGCTGGAACCAGGGCCCAAGTTGGAACCAACTGACACCAGTTGGGAATGGCTTGCTCTTTCCTCCATGGTTAACAAAAGCCAAAGTTCCACTGAGGGGCAGTTTGTTGCCAATCAGTTGACCTAGAAAATGCATATTTAGCTGCCCTGGCAACAGGAAATGAGTGATGGTTTTAGACTCAGTTGCTAAAGAATCTTGCATCCATCTAATGTTAAAAAATAGACAGAACTGTCACCTGTAATTGAAGAGAGAGCTTAAATGATGCTGCTCTGATGATAAAGGCAGGCGGGAGCCTATTACTCGGAATACAGGACATTTTCCAGGTGAGAGCTGTGCATTTCACAGGGCGTAATTTAGAGAAATCTTATTACTATATTCCTGCTGAGCCCTTCAACCACCCCTCTCTCTTTCAGATCTTTGCAGAGAGGACCTGTTCTCCTCAGTAACCGTCATTAGGGCAGACACTGAATGCGGGAGTTCAGGTCTGTCTGAGCGGCTCCCTGCTGAGCAGCTGCCTTCCTGGTGGCGGCAGGAATCTTTCATCTGCACTCCCCGCCGCCACAGACTAAGCAGAGTGTCAGAAAGAGCACTGCTCCGAAGTGGGAAATAATTATGACTCTTAATTAGTTATGACAATTACATAAAAGTCTTAAAGGATCCAACGTGCATCGTTTTACCTTTTGCATAATGATATGTGGGCAAGGAAAGTAAGATTCCAGCTTCCAGTGACGGACGCTCAGCTCTCCACCTGGGGTGGTTTAAGAAGAGTTCTGGCCTGGTGTTTGAGCACCATCCCGTGCAGCAAAAAGTTGCTGGTTCAATTCCCGGTGGGGGGCATGCAGGTTGGACGCATGCAGGAGGCAGCGGGTCTCTCTCTCTCTCTCTCCCTCGCTCTCTCTCTCTCTCTCTAAAATCAATAAAAACACATTTTTAAAAAGAAGAGTTCTCTTTGAAGGTGGCAGTAGTCACATGGGTTCTTAAAATCTACTTCCAGCCTGGCTGATATTGCTCAGTGGTTGAGCATCGACCTATGAACCAAGAGGTCATCGTTCAATTCCCTCTTAGAGCACATGCCTGAATTGCGAGCTCGATCCCCAGGAGGAGGTATGCAGGAGGCAGCCAACCAATGATTCTCTTATCATTGATGTTTCTCTCTCTCTCTCTCTCTCTCCCTCTCTGAAATCAATAAAAACATCTATTTTTTAAAAAATTATCTTTCTGTTGCCCACACCTTTTCCTTTGGGTCCCTCCCATCTAACCAGAACTCACTCTTTCTCTCACATTCATCCTACAAAGAACAGGCAATAGGTGAGTGAAGAGGGGAGAGAAAGACCTCAGAGGAAAGGAGAGGAGGAGGGCCCATGACAACGTCAAGAAAATCAAGAAAATTTCCACTTGCTTGAGGTTGTCTATTTCAGGAGCCACATATTGGTTATTTGGAATTTATATGCAGCTGAGATGTTGGCCCTGTGATGACAACACTCTTAATGTGCAGCTATACACGGGTCTCTCCGTCTGACCACTCGTACAGCAGGATGTACTCCTCCGGAAAATCCCAGCAGTGAGCCCTGGCTTGTAAGACCAGCTGTGAGAGAAACTCATCACAGTGAGGCCATTTGTTCCTGCCAGAATAGCAAATTTTCAACATGGCTGCATAGACATGAAGGTAAAACTCAGAATCCTAACAGATAGTTTTAAATCCGTGGAAGTCAGTTCTTCGCCTCCTGCCTCTGACGGTACTGCTGCTCTTCTGTGTGCTATTCCACGCCGTAGGAGCCCCCGTATTACTCGCGGATCCCGTAGAGCTGTCAGAGCTCCCTAATCTGATTCATCAAGGCTGCTAATGGCTCCTGGCACTGTGCTGGCCCTGTTGCCTCACTTCCAGGAGGCCAGGCCCGCAGCCCAGTGCAAAGGCAGCCCAGCCACCCCAGGCAGAGTGCAGCTGACAAGCGCTCACATCAAATTTGCACATATTTGCACAGCATGTTGGCAATCACTTCTAATCTCAAACAGAGGTGGAGCGGGGGACAAGTAGAGAGAAAGCAAAACGGGTTTGGTGGAGAGGATGCCAGAGCTGGGCAAGGACCTGGAACCTCCCCGCTGAGGGCAGCTACACTGGTCTAATTGCCTTGTTGATGATCACTAATAAAATTACCACCCGGGTATTTTTCAGGCTGCTGCCTTTGTTTTCAGGTAACTGATTTTATTTATTTATTTATTTATTTATTTATTTATTTATTTTTATTTATTTATTTATTTATTTATTTATTTATTTATTTATTTATTTTTGGACTTGTACTTTCTGCAGCAGCAAAGGGAGTTCTGATGAACACATTTTCCTGCTGGAGGCTAACATCAGTCTTCATGTGTCCAGATACACAACAAGTAATTGTGGGTTTCATAGAGGAAATTGACAGCACTGACCTGTCTGGCAGGGGAGACTGGGAAACACCCTTCTTTTCTGAAAGGAAGGGGTGTAAACCCAAATGCTCCAGCGAGGGGGGAAGTGGCCAGCAGACAGCATCCGGGCCCCGCCACACCCTGCCTTTTCATGAGCACTAATGGGGAATAATGATATTGCTCCTGCAGCCCGATAGCTGTGAGTCTCTGGAAGCGAGACTGGTTTCCCAGGCCTTCCCACGGGCTGTTGTCTGGCAGGGGTGAAAACTGGAAGTCACTGCTGCAATGGCTCATTAAAAGAACCTTGGAAAAGAAGGTTGCTTTTTGAATTTTAAAGATAGTAATGAGTAACTCAGCAGGCTGTGCAGAGAGAGCCTTGTCCCTAAATTAATTTTCAGTGGCTAGGAACCCAAGAGGAGCAAAGTCTTTAAAGATAAGACAACAGAGCCTGGGAGGGGAGAGGATTGGTAGGGAGAGCAAGGAGGAGAAGGGAGAGGAGAGGAGAGGAGAGGAGAGGAGAGGAGAGGAGAGGAGAGGAGAGGAGAGGAGGGTGGGGAGGGGAGGGGAGGAGAAGAGAGGGGAAGGGAGGAGAAGAGAGGGGAGGGGAGGAGAAGAGAGGGGAGGGGAGAAGAAGAAAGGAGAGGAGAGGAGAGGAGAGGAGAGGAGAGGGGCGGAGGGGAGGGGAGGGGAGGGGAGGGGAGGGGAGGGGAGGGGAGGGGAGGGGAGGAGAGGAGAGGAGAGGGGAGGGGAAGAGAGGGAAGGGCGGAGGGAGGGAAAGCACATTCTCTAGCCAGACACTGATAAACTTCTACAAGACTGCTCCTCCAGAGGAACACTCACCAGCTGCTCCCTGGCAGGAAATTTTAAGTTCCATTTATTGTTGGCTGATGAGTCGGCAAGGAAGGTGTGCTGTGTGCACATTAAGTGGAATTTCAACAGGGCCAGGCCTCCCTGCTCATACTGAGGTCAGCAAAGGCAGCAGATTGGAATGGGCAGGAAGGAGCATATTTATTATCCAGAAAGCAAGGCCAGGAAAGGCAGGTCACAGCAGCCAAGCAGGAGAGAACAGGTCCTGTCCTGTCCTGTTCTGACCTGGGTGGAGATACCCCCACCCTGGGGCTTCCAACAGGTGGTCCACAAACTGACCTCTACAGTCTACAGCAGTCTTAATTCTAGCTGATGCCTCCTTCCCAGCATGGGTTGATCCAGAAGTCCGGCCACCTGGCTCAGGGGCGACTGCCACTCTCAACTCTTTCTTGACAAAGATGAGATTTAATTGCACTACTTAGATCCTATTCCTCTTCAAGGCTGAACTGCCCCAAGCCTTCTATGAAGCTTCTAGAGCATGCCAACACATATGATGATCTCTCCTTTCTGACATCCCTACATCTCATCACCTAACGAACCATTTATGGTGACATGTGCTGTCTCTCCTTGTTATATCATTATTCTCTTCCTAGGGTCTGTGATTTGTCTCCAACAAGGCTGAAATCTGAAAACCCAACAGGGCTGTGAATTACCCCCACCCATTACTTGTAATCTCAGCCTCTTCCCAATTTCACTTCCCTTAAATCTCAAAAATGAATTCCACACAGTTTCCTCTAGTTATAGCTACCACCCATCTTTCCCATTATTGCTATGAAAGCTCACTTTGTTTCAAAAAATTATTTAAAGAAACTTAGAAAAATGCATTCAGGATAAGAAAAATATTAGGAAATGTGGAAATTATAAAAAATGGAAAATAAAGTGAGGGAAACTAAGCTGAAGCTAGGGGTACGTTGAATGAATTCACACAAAAACACGAGCCTGAATATATTCTATCATTTGCTAAAACCGGATGTAAATTCAACCCCATTTTCTGGTGTCTGAAGTGTAAGGACAGAAGAAAAAAAAAAAAAAAGCCTTTCTTTTTCTTTGTTGTGGCCTTCCACAATTTATGAGAAGTACGTGGTAATTAAACTCCAAGATTGCTAGCTCCGCTGATTCAAACAGCCTCTCTGTTCAAACTGAGGGACAAGATAAGCTACTCTCAAGGCCACATTCTTGAAGCCACCTCCTCCCTGCTTTTTCTACAACAAGGGATAGTTCGCACCAAGGAGTCTCTAGTTAGTAGAAAGTCCCCTTGAAACAAGCCTCTTCGGAACTTTCACAATTTTGCTCTAAGCATGTTTTACAGGCTTGGGAAAATACTGGTAAGACACCTCCCTAGGGCATCTGCCCCCCTGACGTCTGCTCAACTTCAGCCCCAAACTCCCCTCCCTTCCTTGTCACTTAGCAACAGCCAGGATTTAAAAGAGCAGGCCGCCATTTGCTTCTTACCCTGTATTGATTAGCAATGCACCAGCCCTTTCCCTTCATGGAAAGTAAAATAAACTTCCTCTCTACGTGTCTTCTTTTAGTTGTGAATTCTTTCACAGCCCACATCACCGGCAAACCCTAACATGAAGAGAGGAGCAGAATCAGGGGGGAGCATGAAGCAGGGACAGTATAGTGTCTGTGATGAAAACAATTACACTGCTCAGGGAAATCAGGCTGGGATCAAAATCTGGGGGAAACTGCTCCTCTGGGTCCCCTAATGGGATCCCTGTGTGATGAAAAGAGCCCACAGTGAATAACAGGAATTAATGCCAACATAGTGCCAGTCACTACTTAGTGAGGGGGAAACAGACAGGAACAGATGGGAAAGATGTCTGTCTTCATGGACCTCGGGTTTTACTAGAAGAGCGGGACAATAAACATGTTCATGCCCCAGTGTTCAATAGAGAGACTGGGAGAGGGGTGCCTGAGATGCGATGCTGGGGGAAGGTCTTCCGCAGAAGGACGTAGAGGCACTAGCCAGGTAGAGACTCGGACCACTTCTGTAACATCCCCTGTTCTGGCCAGAGAATCCAAAACCTGACTCAGGGAAAGCTACTTTATGAGAGCTTGTATCTTGTCCCACCTCTTCATGCCCCCCGATTCTGGGAAGAATGGCCTACCATGCTTTCTCCATTCGCTCACCTCCCAGCGGCTCTCAGCCCCTGTACCCGCCTTCTCCCGCCCCTCTCTAGAGAAACCACACCAGCCATGGGGCCGGTGTAGCCACACTGCCACTTAGAAACCCTTCAGTCTTTTTCGATAGGAAGTGTCGGTGCATTTGTTACTATTGATCATTCCTTGCTTGGAGTCCCCCCTTTGGCTTCTGTGGCCCCTGTTTGGTCCTGGTTTCCCTCCTACTTCTTCAGCCACCCTTTCTCCATCAGTTCTGTAGCCTTGTCTTCTTTAATTTGCTTCTTAAATATTGACCTGCTCTGAATGTGGTCTTATCACTCTACATCCTTTCCTCGACTCCCATGTCTGTATCTAGTTACCCCCTATACTGCTCTGTTAACACTCAGACCTATGAGATCAAGGCACCTCCCACTCAACAAGTTCAAATGTTGCCTTTCCAACTTGGTTCTTCTCCCAAATTCTCTACATTGACGTGGCCACTGTCTACTTAAATGCCCACATCAGAAACCTCACACTCATCCTTAACTACTCCTTCCCACTCTTTCCCATATCCAGTCCTGTTGATTCTACATATACAAATACCGCCAATTTATTACTTTCTCTCCATACTCACTAATGACAATTAACTGAGTTCTTACTATTGTCTGGCACTGTTCTAAGGGCTCTATACTTGGCATCTAATGTGTCATGCAAACTTTACAAGCACATGATGTAGCAAGCATTATTAGCCTCCACACTCCACAAGGAAGGGAAATGAGGCACAGAGAAGTTGTGTGACCTTCCCTAGGTCACTCAGCAAGGAAATGTGAAGCCAGGACTTGAATCCAGACAGTTTCTGACATCCTTCTGACACCACCATGGCTTTTTATCACTTCTCACCAGATGACTGCATCACTTCCTCAGTAATCTCCTGCCTCCATTCCCACCCCCTTCTCCGCACTGCTGCCCCAGTGTGATCTTTCAAAACCACGATCTGAGCTCACTGCCCCCAACTTAAAATCCTTCTGTGGTCTCCACTGGCTTTCAAAATAAACTTTCAGTGAAGTCATTTCATGCCACTAGCCCACCTCTCCTCCCCTCTGGCACACACACACACACACACACACACACACACACACACACACACACACCACTATCTGTTCTAAGATCCCTGGGCAATACAAAATACAGCTCCTATTGTCAAGAAAATGTTGAATAAGCAGGCGAACAAATGTAAAAATGAAAAGTTAAACATAAAAAGTAAGCCCAAGATTTCAATCGAAGAAAGGTCACAAGGCAGGATAACTAGTGGTGAAGAGGGCAGACTCTCAAAGCAGACATCTAACACACAGACTGTCTGTCCTGAAAGACGTTTTTCCATCTCTCACCGGCACTTGTGAATGGTCAGTTAAATTCTGACATTGTTTGAAAGATACTTTAATAATCCCATACTGTTTCAGTTCAGTACTTTTAGCAAATGAATAGGCTTGGTTTGGCTCAAACTGGCAGCTAGATGTTACTGTTTTTGAAAAATCCTTGGTTCACTGTTCAGCTCACTGTGAAGAATAAAAGATTAATTTGGGGCTCAGGTTGGCTCAAGGTTTGCAGATTAGAGCAGTTCCTTCCAGCTGTGGTTCACCCTCGAGCTGGTACCCAGTTATGAATTCAGCTCTGGGGCCTGGTCTCCCTGGTCATGGATGTCCACAGAGCTTTTCCAGCCACCCAGCCCTCACCGTTCATCTCCATTCCCTCCAGCCCAGCAGTACCTCCCTGGGGCTGGGGCCTACCAGCTTCTCCTTAGCTGAGGAGGGCTGACTTGGGCTTCTGTCCAGTATGAAGCAAACCCATCCACTCATTACCATGAAACCCATGCTCCCTCACCTCTTGAGGCCCCTGCTCATGTCACCTTGCCTCTGGAGCCTCCCTTGAACATCCTAAAATAGCCACCCTCCCCTCCTCCCACTCTTCCACTCTGTCCTTTTACCTGCTCTATTCTTCTCTATAGCATTTGCCAGCAACTGGACAACTCTACATTCTATTGGCTTTTGGTCTACCCTGCCCCCCACCGTCCCACCCCACTAGACTGTCAGCTCCGTAAGATTGGGATATTTGTCTATCTTTTTCACTGTACCCTGCCTGTCTCCCCTCCCCACCCCCACACACTGTCTGGAATAGTGCCTGGAATATAATGGAGATCTATTAAATATATGTTAAATATTGAATAAACCTCTCAATCTAAATCCAGAGCTTCTGATTAGAGATCTCCAAGGAGAAGCAGGATTTAGCCTGAAAACTCTATTTCTTTATATTATAAAGGATATCTCATTCTTAGTAGGTTTTTCCTTGTAATAAATTCCTCCCCAACTCCCTTTCCGTCTCCCCACTGTCCCCCCCAGTGCTAGAGTGAAGCAAAGAAAAGTAAATGTGTATTAACTGGCTGCCTCCTTCCCCTCCTGCCTTCCTCTTCCTCACTCCTCTCTCTCTCACACCTTTGCGCCCTCAGTGAGCTGAACTTTGGTGTAACAGCATGCCTTGCTGAGTAGGTCAGACAGCAGAAGAGAGTGGAGGAAAATAGGAAGCTACAAGCAAGGTAGCTAGAGGGCCACCTGCTGAGAAGTATAGCGCAGCACAAACTCTCATCAGAGCTATCCCTCTGCCTTCGAGCTCTTGGGCCTGGGCCCAAAGGGAATTTGGGTCTGAGCCGCTTCTACCTTCTGAAGTATCTTTTCAGCTTCAAGTTACAGTTTAGGTTTACATTTGTATTAAAAACTGACAAAATACATAGCATTCCTCACATGGCAGGATTTCTTGCATTGTAGTACACATGGATAAGAAAAGGGGCAGAGATTTGGTCCGCCCGGTAACAGTACTCCTATTTCATGGTTACTGATCAATTAAATGTGCCCCCTTTTCCTGTCCGCCACTTCCCCATGCCCACACAAGTTGTTTCCCTCGCCCAATACATGCAAGTCACAGCAATTAGCCACAGGGAAATTCATGGCGCTCTCTAAAATGCCCATGCAGGAACCCTCGGGGGAAACGAAGACTGTAACCACACAACCAAGAAAGTCCAGAAGAAGGGAGTAATTTGTTTACTTACCATTAATTTCCCTGCTGGTCCATATGGAACGCAAATAGCACATAAAAATGGGCTGATTTTTAAAACACTGTATCCCTTTCTTTTTTCTATAGTTCTATTACATTTGTCTCTGGTATTACATTTTCCCTGGGCTGTGTCTAGGTATGAATATTTTTATATGTGACCTTGTTTAGATTTAGTGGGTTTCCTGAATCTGCTTACTTTCATCAATTTTGGAAGTCTCCGCAATGATACCTTTTAATGGTGCCGCTTTCCCAATATTCTCTTTTCTCCTTCGGAAATTTCCACTCTGTCCTCCATGACTCTTAGCTTCTCGTTTTTTCCGTCTCTTTGCCTCTCTGAACTGCATTATGAACAATTTCTTTAAATTTATTTCAGATCACTCATCTTCTTTTCAGCTAGGTCTAATTGGCGGTTAAATCTGTTCAATGCAATAGTTAAACTTTAACTCATAATTTTCATCTCAAAAATTTTTATGTGGTCCTTTGTCAAGTCCGCCCGGCCATATGAGACCTCATGCTCCTTTCTTATTTTCTACGTCACTTTGCTTCTCTAAACGTATTATTTTCTCATCTGTGCTTTATAGTGCCAACGTCTGCAATCCCTGCGGATGGATGTGCTGCACCTGTTGGTTGTTTCTCAGGCTCTCACTCTCAGTGTTTTGTAATTTGTTTTCAGAGCATAAGCTCATGTTCCCCCCAGAACATTATTTGTGAGAATTCCCTGAGGCTTGTTACAGGTGAATTTCTCCAGGGATTTGCTTCCTTCTGCCCAATGCCTGTGGCACAACCAACCCGGACTCCCACTTATAACTCCATTTTCTACCTGAGGTTCTTCGAACCACCCACACAACGTGAGTTCAGGCTACAAACCTATGTGAGGACATTCACGTGCATGACCTCTTGTGGAAGAGTGTCTCCCATTCGGAATCAAGGGTTGAGACGGCCAATGTTCTTTACAATCCCTGGCGCTTATGTCTACCCCCTCCTTATGCTGAGGCTATGGCTCTTGGGGTCCCAATTTCATGTCGTTTGGGAAAGGCAGAGTCTCCTGTTAGACTTCCCATTTTAGACAGACCAATTGGACCTCCCATTTGGGGCCCTCTTTGTCTGTTACCCATGGCTAGACAATCCAGTGGTCAAGTTCACCTCATCTGGCAAATGCCCACAAGGGGTCAGAGGACCTCTCTGATACCCATTTTCATGTAGTTTGTGGCCTCTAACGTTCTTATTTTTGCCAGTTCATCAATGCTTTTTGAAATATTTTAAAATGCTTTAGCCAGTATTTTTTTACTTCTTTTAAGCAGAAAAATTGTAGTCAGGGTTTCTAGTCTGCTGAGCAGCTGGATAAGGGAGACATAGAATTGTCTTTGCTGTGTAGCCCCAGGGACATGTTAACATCCTGCAGTTGGCCTGAGGCTTGTTCACTGGAATATGGGCCTCTGGAGCTGGCCACACGCCTGTAGCTAGAGCAACACACCAGTGCTCATGAGTGAAGGTGAAACTGCACTAAAAAATACACTTTTAGCTTTAGAGAGTTGCCTAAGGGACTGAAGATGGGTCATTAACACAGGCAGGATCCAGGGCCTGCATTTTGTATTCAATTCCTTGGGGTTAAGTGTACGCTGCTGAGTGAAGATATTCCTATGAAGGTCAGGAAAAACTCCTACACTCTGATTCACCACCAACAGGAGAGCAGTGGATGAACTACTCGGATTCTCAGGACAGCACATTCCCAGCCACCTCTGATCTGAGAATCTTGCAGTAACCGCTATGCAAAGTGCACAGAAGCAGCCCTCAGCCACCGTGAGGTTTGTGCCATATGCCCTGGGAGAGAATGCAAGGCTAGAGTTCTCTGTGGGTGCAGTTTGGAGTCTTTGGTGATATCTAGTGGGGAAAAGGGAAAAGAGCAACCCAGTCCTGAAGTAAAACAAGGCCAGCAATAGCTGTGGGTTAGATATCTTTTAATTAAAAACATATTTTTATTTATTTCAAAGAGAAAGGGAGAGAGATAGAAACATCAATGATGAGAGAGAATCACTGATCAGCTGTCTCTTGCATATCCCACACTGGGGATTGAGCCCGTATCCTGGGCATGTGCCCTGACCAGGAATTGAACCCTGACCTCCTGGTTCCTAGGTCAACACTCAACGACTGAGCCATGCTGGCTGAGCTAGATATCTTTTTGAGAGACATGTACCAGCCTGTTAGTGGGCTTTGGGGTAACACAAAAGACTATATCAATCATATAACTATGAGCCTAGAACTGCCTGTTGCAGCCCGACAATACAGATGGGCTGCTCTCATCACAACCTGGCAGACGCACAGCAGCATTCCATCCTTGTTAGTGCAAGTGAAACTAACAAGGAGGGCCATCCAGCATTTGTGCCACGCAGCCACCTGCGAGCTGGATGTGGCAACAGGGATGGGACCCCGGTGTGGGCCAGAACCATGGGATTCCACTAACGGATGACAGCTGACCTTGGCTGCTCCACTGTCCCACGCACACCCTGCCCTAAATGCCCAGTGCTGATCAGCATGTGTCATAGCAACAACAAGAGTTGACACATCCCGCATGCTACTTATGTGTCTACAATGGCTCTGACTACATTTAATCCTTATAACAACTCGATGTGGTTGTGTTATTTCCTTTATTTTATATTTAAAGAAATGGAGTCAAAAAGAACTTCAGAAACTTACTCAAGGTTACATACCTCACATGTGAAAGAAGTCATGTTCAACCTGGGGCAAGCTGGTTCCTTTGCTACACTGTGGAGCCATGCACCATGCCGAGATGCTCTTGCAGAACTAAATGCTGTATGTGAGATAACTCTGTGGGCTACGTTACATACCCACGAAACACATGGTAAATATTTCCTTTTACAGGACATGTGGACAGGGTTCAATTCTGTTAAAGCAAGAGGAGAAATTGCATTCTTACAACTATTTTGACCCCCCACTGATAGGAAACTACTACTAATAAGGAATTTAGGGTATTAAAATAGGTAGCTTTGAAAACATATGTTCACTGGCACCCAAAAAGTAATAACAGTTTGGTGTCAAACTGTCAAACTATTGATGCACCCAAAGGTAACCTGACTTTCAGTTCAGTGTTTCCCTTCAACTTTGCCCTATTTCAGGGTCTATTTCAACCATTTTCTGTACATCACAACAACTCAATGGCTCCTCTCAATATTTATAAAATGGTATTTATTTGCAGAGTTGCTTTGAGAAGTAAACACTGCATTGAAAATGTTCTGCCTCATATTTAACTCAATAATGACTGTAAGTGGAGGATAATCTTCCATGAGAGATATTCCATCAAAAAGCAATAAATAAGTCAATGTTCTATTACTCCTCATATAAATCCATCCTATTATCTAATTGGTGCTCTGCTTCAAAATCTTCAGCCTGTTAAGTGTGACTCTAATAAATGCTTGCTTCCGATTGTCAGTCATGCCTGAATTTTTCGATGACATCTGTTGTGTCTCCTCTACCATTATTACCTAATATTTTGATTAGAAAGGGGATTCTCAAAGGAGTGGAGAACCTCAATTTGTCCTCTAACAGGTGAAAAACTTAACTATTCAATGAAGGGGGCCAAACAATGACCTCAACACTTTTTCGCCTCATCATTGTGCCTTTTGGTTAACTTATTAAAGACTTAACAACATCAACAAAAGGAATTATCAAGAAAGTTGTTATATGCTAGCACTCTATAAGGAAATTCAGGTAGCCTTAATAGGAAATGGGTTTCCCAGTTTGCCGAGAAAGAACTGTGGACAGCAACATTCCAGCACAGGGAGTTTAGACTATGGGCTCCCTTTATCAACCTCCCCTCCTTCTCCATCTTTAATGTTTGATGAAATAAAGAAAGAAAGAAACAAGGAAATTCAGAATAATTTCCCCTCTAATCCAGGGGAAATTGGAGAACCATGAGAGGTAGTACAGGCAAGTGGAAGGAAACTGGGTGTGGGTGGTGGACACACCTGGGTCTAAATGCCAATTCTGTAGCTTCCTAACTGTATATTCTTATCCAACATCTCTGAGCCTCAATTCTTTCTTTAGTGAAATGGTATTTATTTGCAGAGTTGCTTTGAGAAGTAACATAAATACTGCATTGAAAATGTGCAGCCTTTAGCAAATGGAGCTGCCTTAGTATTATGATAATGGTGACTGACATCAAGTCTGTGATAGAGTTTGTTGACCACCAGTTAGCTGTAGGCTAACCTTCACATGCTCCCAGTACCGCCAATGCTTTCTACCCTCCCTCCCTTCCTCCTCCACCTCATTGCCACACTGTCTATGCTTATTTTCCTACTGCTAGAGACCAGAATGACTTTGAACAAAGTCAACAGAAAGTGCATATTTAGAAACACACATTATATATTTAGTGGGAAGATTAATGCTGGCCAGAGTTATAAGTGCCTTATAACATTCTGAAGGGCCATTTGTCATGTGCACCCCATGCCTTTAAAAGTGCACGCTGTTTGACATAGTCTATTTTAAGAGGTTTATGCTAAATAAACATTAATAGATATGTACAAACATTAAGTTATCACACTGCTTTCACAGCTTTTCTTAAGGACACCTTTGAGATAAGGGAATGCTATTAATCATTAAGCCGGGGATAATGGGTGTAAACCAATAGTGCAAAATGGAATGAACCTAAATGTCCAGCAGGGAGGACTTGTAAAATAAAAACTATGCAACCTTTTAAAAATATATTAAAACAGAAAATTTAGTCATCTGGCAAGACATACCTGAAATAGTAATTGAAAAAGTCAGGTTGCAAACTAATATGCACAGCATGGTCGCACCGAAAATGCATGCACGCTCACACGCACAGACCGCCAGTTAGCTGTAGGCGAGCCTCCATATGCTCCCCGTACCGCCAATGCTTCCTACCCGTCCTCCCTTCCTCCTCCACCTCATACGCCACACTGTCTAGGCTTATTTTCCACAACCCCCACGGTACTGGACAGATGGCACGATGGTGACAGTTGTTATTCCTGGGGTGGTGAGAATTTGGGCCATTTTTATTCATCTAAATATTCTAAAATTTCTATAATAAACATGCATTCCACTTGCTAGTTCAAAAAATATTTATTTACAAAAAACAGTCAACATTGTTTTAAAACTTGTCTCAGAATATAACTTTGTTCTCCAAAGCCTGAGGTGAATTTTCTAAGAATTTCAGCCTGAATTCAGGGCTGAAATATTCATGCGACGTGTTAGACAAGCTCAACCTCACTCCAGCATTTGCCACCATTTGTCCACAAATATCAGAAATAAAAATTCTTTCAGACCTAGGAGACGCAATGAAGCCCATAAAATTGCATCCCATTACAATCCCAGATTCTGGCCTTTGAAAATATACCCAAATGCCCCACCCCTTCCACCCCAGAATGGCAAGCATTAAAAAGACACTTGGCAATGCTCACATTGGTGATGAGGTTTGTTGACCAGTCCATGCAGGGGTCAAATCAGGCTATTTCGTGGCTCTCCTTTTCCAGCCTCAACAAGATTCCTTGCTGTGGAGACTAGTTGGGAATTACAAATCTGCTCCTGCCACCACTCTGGGAACCGGGAGGCGGTGACCTTCTGAAGCACTGACATGCGTGCACTTGGAAGCCTCGGGTCCCTGTGAAATGCCTGAAGTGAAGAAATAAGCTCACTCTTCTGAGGCTGCTCCCAGCTTAGGTGAATGAGAGGCAGAGGGAAAAACGCAAGGGCACGTGACCATTTGACCAGCTTAGAAATAATGTGTCTACTGAAAGGGAGGAGAAAAAAATTTAAGAGGGAAAAAGGGCATTTTTAGTAAAGGAAGCTTCATACCTTCCTAATTTTCACAACTCCTGAGAACATTCAACCTCTTATTGAGGGCTTTGGTGAAAGAATCCATCAACGATCCATGTGCAACCCATGCTAATTTGAACAGTTAGGGATAAACCACTGAGCAAGGCCAACTGAGAAGCCAAAAGTAAAAGACTGGGACAAGTGAAAGAAAACGTGAAACAAAACAGAGCTTCTAAGCCATCTTTAAAACAGAATAATCAGATCAGCTCCGGCACAAGCCATCACAAGACTGCAGTCAGAATTAATCCAACACCAAATTCTTCACCTCCCCAAAAAGGTCACTCCTGGGGGGGTGCGGGGCTCCATCACTTTCCTATCAGCACAGGTGGAAAACCTCCAAGGCATCGCTGGCTCCTACTCGCTCAATCCAGCATCCAGCAGGCGCCCAACCTTGTGGATTCTACCCTGAGAGCTGCTCTCCCTGCCTCCTGTCCCTAAGCTGATGTTGCATTTCCTCTCCATTCCGGCCCCAAGGCCACTCACACCACACTGCTACACCTGTATTCTTTCTTTTCTGTTGTGGTTAAAAATACATAATATGACACCTACCACTTTAACCATTTTTAGGGGCACAGTTCAGTATATTCACACTGATGTGAAATCGATCTCCAGAAATCTTTCATCTAACAAATCTCAAATTCTATTCCCATTAAACAATTCCCTATTCTACCTTCCTCCCAACCCGAAAACCACCACTCTACTTCCTGTTTCTATGAATTTGACTACGTTAGATACCTCATATAAGTGGATTCATGCAGTATTTGTCTTTTTGGGAGTAGCTTGTTTTACTTAGTGTAATGTCCTCAAGGTTCTTCCATATTGTAGAATGTGACAGAATTTCCTTCCCTTTAAGGCTGAATTTTCAACTGTATGTATATAACCATTTTGTTTATCTGTTGATGGATATTTGGGTTGTTTCCGCCTCTTGGGTATTGGGTAATGATCCTATAAACATGGGTGTACAGGTATCTCTCCAAGGCCCCGTTTTCAATTCTTCTGGCTATATACCCAGAAGTGCTGGACCATATGGTAATTCTATTTTTAAGATTTTGAGGAAGCGCCATAGCGTTTTCCATACTGGTTGCACTATTTTACTTTCTCAACAACAGTGCACAGAGCTCCAATTTCTCCACACCCTCACCAACACTTGTTATTTTCTATTGTTTTGATAGTAGCCATCCTCATAGGTGTGAGGTGTTACTGTGGTTTTGAGTTGCATTTCTCTGATGATTAGCGATGTTCAGCATTACATCTGTATTTTCATTCCTTCTCTCTGGTCAAACCCCTTCCCTTCCTCGAGGCTCCCTAACGAATAAAGCACAAACAAACCCACGCAAGGCCTTCCACAGCTGCAGCACACCCATCTTACTTCCTATGACCTCATTCTACAAATCTTCCACACCAGCCACATTAAGTGCCTCATCATCTTCCAAACAAGTTCCATGCTTTCTCTTCCTCCTGCAAATATTTACTAGTATAGCTCGGATACCCTCTCCTCTAAGAACCCTATGTTGCTTCAGCCTCCAGTGCTTGCTCTTATGGCATGCAGCATGTTCACCTTTCCTCTACTGATTTTTTCGCGAGTCTCATCTTACTTACTGAATGCAAAGTTCCCTAAAGACATAGGCTGAGTCCTGCTCAACCATCTATCTTCCACAGTGTCTGGAATACTGCGGGCCTTCAATAAATAGTTATTGAAAAAAAGGACTCAACATTTTAATGTGTAATCATCTGGTTAAGCCCATCAAAATGTCTACAATTTCAAATCAATAGTGCTGCTCTCATTTTTTTGTGTCCAAGAGGGGGAGATGGGGATGAAGAAAGATATCAGTTTTTGTTTTCAGCCATCCAGACTCATCCTAATTCTCCTGACCGCATTAATCAACTTCCAACTAAAAAAAAAAAAAATATTTTGAATGCCCAGTACAGCCTACATCTAGTAATTGCACAGCCAGCCGGCTGTTGCATTTAACCTCCTAGTGGCTCCAAGCTGACATTTAAATATTCCGTCTTTCTTTCCAAATATTAACCACATACCGCTGGTCATTTGGGTTTGAAACAACGTTTGATGAAGCACATTTCAAATACAATTCTGGAAAAAAAATATTCAATTACTTCATTTTACTCACTAATGACAGCCTCCCTCTCAAGTTCAATTAAACTCACTTGAAATTAGAATGCACAAGAATGCATTCCATTTAGATTTGCTGGAAGATGTCGGGCACCCGTTAATTGGTCTTAAAGCAGCATAGCCATGAGGTCCTTCCCAACTGAGCTCTCCATCTTTGCCACGTTGCTGTTCTTGTTAGATAGCATTGATTGGGTAGCTCATCCAGTAGTAGGGGCCAACCAACAGTTATACAACACTCTGACCAATGAATTACAGGTAGATTTTAAATTATTTGTGCGCATCCTACAGAGAGCTTCAGCCTGGGTGTAGCAATGGTCTGTGTTCTGTGGCCTGAAAATTCTCACTCGTTTAAATGAGTGGACAACTTGGCCGGATAATTCAACATTTATCAAGAACTCACCTTGTGCCAGGCGCTATTCAAGATACTTCATTTATTCAGCAAGGCTGTATTAAATTCCTGCTATTTGCCAGGCATTTTTCCAGGATTGGGGATTCCCATTCACATATGCTATGATTCCTCTTCTCAGGGAATCTAGGAAATGTTTCAGACTTGTGCTTAGTGACTGTGGAAACATAGTCTTCATGTTCCACAGTTTCTGGCTTTCTAAGAGTCACTAGTAAGAGTCACTATTAAGCAGAGTTCCAATTAACTCGGATTTTCTAGAACAGTCAGATTTCAAATCCTTGGTTTATATCCAATTATGTATGAAACAGTGTATCAATTATTAATGCAGTTAGTGCAAAGGGGGCAGAATACACAAAGATGTAGGTTATGGTCACTGTTTTAAATTTGTAAATATGTTGGGATTAACTCTCTATTTGGTAAATCATGGAATCAACTATTTTTATAAAGAGTGAGAATTCTAGCCCAGCTGGTATGGCTCAGTGGTTGAGCACTGACCCATAAACCAGGAGGTCACAGTTCGATTTCTGGTCAGGGCAAATGCCCGGGTTGCTGGCTTGAGCCCCAGTGTGGGGCATGCAGGAGACAGCTGATCAGTGATTCTCATCATCGATGTTTTTATCTCTCTCTTCCTCTCTGAAATCAATTTTTTAAAAAACCATAAAAAGAAAAACAGAAAAAGAGTGATAACTCTAATCAGTACTTACTAAGTGGCCATTATGTCATTAATACTTCGTTTCAGAAAGAAAGAAAATGAAAGGAGAAAGACAATTCACATATATTAATTACCTACACTGTATTATACTTGGTATTTTCATTTACATCAGGATTTTATAAAGGGCCAAAAAGTAAATATTCTAAGCTTTGTAGGCCATATCATCTCTATTCAAACTAGTCAATTCTGTCATTGTAGCATAAAAACAGCATAAACAAATGGGAGTGGCTATGTTCCAATAAAACTATTACAAAAAGAGATGATGAGCCGGATTTGGCCCTTGGCCACGCTTGCTGAGTCTGCTTTACACCATCTCCTATCTGTCCTTTGCTCCTGCTAAATGCTCTCCCTGAGAGGCCCTGACCTGTGCCCTCATCTACACTGAGTGGCCAGATTATTATGACCACCCCAGCAGTACACCTTTTGCCTTCAATCTGTGGCAATTCTTCTTGGCATTGACTCCAAGAGATGTTGAAAGGTGATGTGAGGAATCTGACACCATGCCTGGTGAATAGCACTGTCCAGTTCTGTGAGATTTGATGGTTGTGGAACCAGCTGCCTGATGGCTCTTTTAACTTCGTCCCACAAATGCTCAATTGGATTGAGATCTGGTGAGTGTGGGGGCCACCTAAGCAAGGTAAAGTCTCCCTTATGTTCTTGAAACAATATGAGCATTGTGGCATGGCGCATTGTCTTGTTGGAAGAAGCCATCTCCATTGGGATACGCCATCAACATGATAGGATGAACTTGATCAGCAATGATAGTTAGGTATGTTGTGCTATTCAGACGTTGTTCCACACGAATTAAAGGGCCCAAATCATGCCAGGAAAACATGCCCCAAACCATAACACTGCCCTCACCAGTTTAAAGGGTTGTACTCATGCATGTGGGGGGTGTGCTTTCATGCTGTTTCTGCCAAATTCTCACTCTGCCATCTGCATGATGCAACTGGAAATGTGATTCATCAGACCACATGACTTTTTTTCCAATGCTCGGCTGTCCAATCCTTGTGTTCCTGTGCAAATTGGAGACGTTGTATCTTGGTAACTGCAGACAGCAAAGGTGTTCGAACAGGCTTCCATACCCCATATGATGCAGTGTACAGCTAATTTGCCTACAAACGTCAGGTGGTCATAATAATCTGGCCACTCAATGTATATACCTCTGCCTGTGCTGCAAAGGCCGGCTCAAGTCCTCCTCTCCCTCCTCTGATCCAAGGTTAGGAAATCTTCAAATCTACACTAATAAAAGAGAAAAATGGTAATTGGCGTACAGCGATACCCTTTTCATTGGCTAATCAGGGCTATATGCAAATTAACTGCCAACTAAGATTGGCAAACTGCCAACAAGATGGAGGTTAATTTGCATATGTAGGCACAATGCAGGGACGCGAAAGGGAAAGCAGGAAGAAGCCCCCTGCCACTGACAGTGATCGGAAACCCAGCGGGGAGCTAAGAGCTGGGGGGCAGGGCAAAGGCGGCCCTGGGGCCGCCTTTGCCCTGCCCCCCAGCCATGATCGGAGAATCAGGTGCCTTTTCCGCCCTGGCCAGTGATAGCAGGAAGTAGGGGTGGAGCCAGCGATGGGAGCTGGGCATGGTCAAAGCTGGCAGTCCCAGGAGTTAGGGGCCCCTTGCCTGGGCCTAAAGCGGAGCCCACGATCGCGGGGCCGCTGCAGCTGTGGGTCCCGGCTGCCCAGGCCGACGCCTCAGTCAGAGGCATCGTGCAGGAGCAGGGGCGGAGCCCGTGCGATCGCGGTGCCCCCCCCGCTGCCACTGCAGGTTCCCGCTGCTCGGGCCGGACGCCTAGGCCAGAGGCATCAGGCCTGGGCAAGGGGCCGATCCTGTGATTGGAGGGTGATGGGGGTCAACGCCTGAGGGCTCCCAGTATGTGAGAGGGGGCAGGCTGGGCTGAGGGACACTCCCCCCCCCACACACACACCCAGTGCATGAATTTCGTGCACCGGGCCCCTAGTAAATAATAACTGGTTTTCCTATAGCACTGGTAGTCTTCAAAATGTTTTTCTCTCTTTCAGCAATCTTTCAAAGCAGGCAAGGCAGGTACTTCCCACTGGGTTCATGAGAAACTGAAATGGTAAGTTGGAGGATCAGAGGCAGAGCAGGAGGAGAAGGGACCTGAGAGGTGGAGGTTCTTCCCACCACATCCAGAATCAATCTCACTCCCCCAGAGCTGCCAAGAGCCTGGCAGCAACAGCTGGGAAGGGCAGGGCAGTGAGTGCTCTGTGGAAAGGCACGGGCAGGCTCAGCCTCTCCCCTTTTTCTCCCCACAAATGGTTGCCCTAAGGCATAATAGCACATCCTACACAGGAAATTGATTCCTTTATATGTGTTTGTCTTTGTTTGTGACATGATGGCCAGTTTGGTAAAGCATCAGATGCTTCCCTTCCACCCCACCTCGCTTCCTTTCCCCTACATTCTCAGTACCCTGGGATTATGTTCCTCAATAAAACACATGGCACACACTTTGCCTCAGACTTTGTTTTCTAGGGATCTTGAGCTGAAAAGTTGTGGGACCCGAGACCCTCAGTCTAAGACTTCGTAGTTGAAATGCCCACTGTTGGGAGAGATTGTCCATGAGTCTCTTACAGAAGGCATGGCCCTACTGGGACAAAGAAAAGGGAGTCTGCCTTCTGCCAGCATCCATGAAACTGTGTCAGGCTAAGTTGTTGGCTCCAGACTAGAGTATAATCTTACTCTCCATAGTTCTCAACACCCACCTGTCTGAAAAAAGAATGAGCCCATTGCTGGTGATGGCTGACTGTAGTAATCCCTGGTATACAGTGACGTCACAGTTAGCAAAGCTTTCGCTGTTGGTTGAGATGAGGTGTAGGTAAAGTGCAAGACAGTGAGAAGTCAAATGCTGCATCCTTGGATTGATAGGGGATAATGACAACTAAAAAGGTGGTTGTGTGAATAGTTGTTTTGGAAGGCATTTGAGGCCTGGCAAAAAAAAAAAAAGGAATTAAATCCGGCCACCTAATTGCCACCTCTGGCATGACTCAAAAGTGTTAAGATTTCATGTCATTTTAAAAGAGACTCTCCTACAACTGCAGGGCAGACTGCACTGAAAATCAAGCCCAGGCTGTGATTTTTACATATGGCATATTTGCAAAGGAAATTAAGTGTGCACCTCAAGCTGTGTCCTGCATCAAAATCAGAACCTTAATGGGTGAGAGTGAGATGATGATACCTAGGGACCGTTTTACATTTAAACCTGGGATTCTTGGACCCCCCACTGTCAGAGGAAAATTGTTTTCTCTCACCTCCTCCTATCAGCTTGCCTAGAGAGCATTGCCTGACCTCAGCTGAAACAGGTGCATGGCAAAATGGCCTTTATTCTCCTCAGGACCCGATCCCCACTACCCTTCATGGCCTCTAGGCCAACAACCAGGGCCAGGACACATCACAGTGTGAGCAGATATATACAGGGCCTATTCTGTGAAGTAACAGGCTACACAACAAAGGAATTAGGACTTTGTATTAAGTGCAAAAGTGAATCTTGAGAATGACAGACCACAGGGCAGAGTGGAAGGAGAGAGAAGGGACAGGGATTGATATGAGGGCACTCACCTCGGACTCAGGATTCAATGAGCTGATAACACACCTGAAGCCAATCCTAACACAACACTGAGCTGACTCCTAGGAACACGGGCACACTGAAGGCCTACAATGGGCTGCAGACATTGCAACTTCCCTGGCATAGTTCTGAGGCAGAAGACTCAGAGAGGCGGAACTGTTAAAATGGATTTACTGTGTAAAACTTGAGACTCCGCCATATGATTAAATTCTCTGGGAGAGCTCAAAGGGCACTTCCTTCAATAAGGCTACAGGAACTGTACTGATAAAGGGGCACAAAAAGCATTGAGATGTTTGATGGTGGCGGCCCTCTGTAGGCAGGAGGTGCCATGAATATGCTGCCATGGAACCAAGGTCCCTGATATAAAGGGATGTTGGGATTCCAGAAAAGGCAAAGGCCAGAAAACAGCATTTGACATGATAGGCGAGTGAACACAGCTCCCACAAAGTGCAGCAAGGGTGAAGTAGCATTTGGGATGGTGTTGTGTAATAGATAATGGTGTTCCAAGGGGCAAGCTGGGCGGTTTAACTAGGGTGTCGTTTGATTTGTACAATCACACACCGCACACACACACTCACACACACACACACACACACACACACACACACACAAACGCACGCGGGCGCTGATATACACAAGAGCTGAACAAAAGGTCACCTCAACCACAATGGAAAATCATAGTCGTCTGTTTTCCAGATTTAAGTCAGTTCACAGACCCAAAGCTCCATACCCAACGTATATATGAGCAAAGTCCTCCAATTTCTTTGATGTATAGTCTATTACTTCCTAGAATAGGGCTTGCTTATCCCTGCTCACACTGCGGTGAGTCCTGGCTCTGAAAGCAGGTTGAAGAGGAGGCTAGGTCTTCTTGAGGAAGAACTCTGCAACGCCAGTGTAAGTATGCACAAAATATACCTCGTTCTTCTCCCAAAGGAACTTCTGATCCTTTTCCAAGGTAACTCAGCCTTTGAGAAAGGGAAAAATCCAGAAACTTCAAGAACTGTTCAATATGGGGTGTGAGCTGACACTAATACCAAAGGATCTAAAAATGGCACATGCCCCTCTCTACTCAGAGTAAAGGCTTACTGAAGCCATGTGATAAGCACCTAATGAGCCCACCAATGAACACTGGGTTATTTCCTCAGTCACTAAGTGCGTGATTCAGATAGATACCCTGGATCCTCACATTTGCTGCCTCACTTGTGCAGTAAGAGCCATTATGGTAATGCCGGCCACATACAGTCCCCTGAAAATGCCCCCTTTGCCAAGATAACACATACTGCATTCCTAAAGGAGCTGAAATGGTTAATGCCACAATTAAGACTTTAAAAAGGCAGGGATAGTGGTCCACACCATATCTCCCAATTCACCTGACGGGCCTCTGCAGGATCCAGGTTTATCACGGTAGAGGGACCATACGCTACTGTAAAAGTAACCAAGCACTAGCCCTGATAGCAATGGATACCTTTACAAAAACAGATCAGCGTGAACTTCAATACTTACTGAATAGATGAATGCTTTTATTCTTTCGATATCCATTAGAGATAGAATCAAAAGTAATTTTAACCACAGTGCACCTTTACTGTAATGGCTTTAGGGCTCTGTTAATTCTCTTGTTGTAATCTAGACCTCAGGGAACTTGACATTCTGCGGACTATCTTGACATCCTGCAGCACAACACTCTGGTCCATTATTTCGGTGACAACCTGCTCATTGCCCTGAAGGTTGGGAAGTAGCAGGTACTTTAGAGATTCCAATAAGAGGATACACACATGTTGGAATATGGAGATAAACTCCACAAATACTTGAGGTCTGCTAAATCAGTAACATTTCTAGAGCTTCTAATAGCTGGACATCTCCCTAAAGCAGCAGTTCTCAAGCTGTGGGTCGCGGCCCCTTTGGGGGTCAAACGACCCTTTCACAGGGGTCGCCTAAGACCATCAGAAAACACATATATAATTACATATTGTTTTGTGATTAGTCACTATTCTTTAATTATGTTCCATTTGTAACAATGAAATTGGGGGTCACCACAACATGAGGAACTGTATGAAAGGGTCACGGCATTAGGAAGGTTGAGAACCACCGCTCTAAAGTATAGGAGAAATTGTTGCAACTTGTACACCTGCTACTAGGAGAGCAGCACAGAACTTAGAATTTTTTGGATGTTAATGTAACTTTTAGCACACTTGGAAAAACTCTTCAAATGTATTTATCAAAAGGCTGCCAGAGGAAGAGAAGACTTTGCAGTAGGTTCAGGCTATGGCACAAGCTGCTCCACCACCTGAGCTGTATGTTACAGAAAGCTGGATGGTGCTGGAGGGAGCCGTGGTAGATGAAAATTCCAGGCCAGTTCCAAGATCAGATTTGTAGTGTAGACCTAGAGATTTCTTAAGCAAGACTATGGCCTCTGCAGAAGTGAACGACACTGTTTGAAAATAGCTCCTTGTGCGCTACTGGGTCTTTGATGAAACTAATATCTGAATTTAGAACACCTTGTGAGCTCAGCCTTCCTATATCCATAGAGTTTAAGCCCAAGCTAGTGTTAAACTCCTTATGTGGTTAAAGTGGTGCCTTTGGTACCAGATTCAAGCAAACCTAGCAAGCGCAAGTAAATCGCATGAAAAGATAAATTCCATGGTCAGGTGACTACCATGTCACTTACATCTGTGGTACCAACATGTTTTTCCCAATCCGTGTCTATGGCCTCATGGGGGACTCCTATGATCCATTGGTGCCTGGGTGACAGGTGCATGAAGAAAGTCAGGGTGAGGAATTAGGAGGCTAAAGGTTAACTCATCATTTAAGGCCAAATGCTGACACCACCTTATGGGAGGCCTTCCCTTGCCCCCTCTGTCTCCTCTTCCTGTGCTGGAAGAGATGTCGCTTCTCTATGCTCACTTACATATGCTTCCTTTACATACTTGGATCTGTACATTGACCTCATTACACTTGATTGTCTGTTTTCATATCTGATTCATATCAGTCCACTGTTCAACAATTGTACTTAGAGTGAAAGTCCTTACCGCAGCCAACAGGGCACTTTATAATCTGTCCCTAACCCCACCTCTCTGACCTTTCCTCCTTGCCCACTCTGCTTGTCACACTCTCTGTTTCCTCATCATCCAGGCACACTCCCCCTTGAACAGTCTTCCCTAGGCATCTTCACTGCTAGCTCCTTGGCCTCCTCAAGACTTTGTTTCAATTTCACCTTCTCCGGGAGGTTACCCTAACTACACAACTGAATATTGACTCCTGCTCACCCTCAGCCCTTCCCTCTCCAGCATTCCCAATCCCCAATGCTAACAAGACAGCAGCCCTACCCCTCATTTCTGTAAAAATAAATGCTCACCAACTGTGAGAATATTATGGACCAACCTCAGAAACAAACGCATCCTAGCGAAGGGGCATCAGTTAGAGCCTTGTCCAGATGGAGGTGAGTATTCTAAGTGTTCTAGGAAGCCACACCATCTCGTGTGGTCACTGCTTGCCTTCAGCCCACACCCACCACATCACTGCCTAATCCTTAACCTTGCATCCTCTGAACTTTACACGCCTTTGCCATCTGCTCTGAGACGGGGCAGCTTTAACTAAGAGTGCCTACCTGTTGGCATTTTCCTCAGGCACGCACAGGAACTTCGGGGTTTGCAGCCGCTCTGGAGAGGGAGGTTGGAAGGGGAAGGTGGCATTGACTGACTTTCCTCCAATCTGCATGCTAAGGGGGGCTCGTCTCTAGCTGGTGCTCAGAAGAGGCGCCATTCACAGCAATGGGCCCTCTGGACGTTTCAAAGGCTGAACCAGCTCCCGGATCCAATGCTCCTCGCGGGAGTGTCAGCTGCTGAACTCACTGTGTGGGGTGGAGAAATCTCTCCATCAGTTCTTCAGCTCGGCCTCCTCCACCTCCCTTGGATAACCAGAGGGTCATTTACATACACATGCTCACTGTCTTTTTAAAGCCAAAAGAAGCAGAGGCCTCAGTCTCTCTGCCTGTTTCTGAAATGTGTTATTTGTGATTCAATTTCGCATGGCCTGCAGAGGCAATAAAGGGCACGGGAAATTACCCTGCAATGTATTCCAAAAGCACTCCCTGCACACCCACACTCCCGAGGATAACAATTTGCCAATATAACCTTTAATTAAATGAACAGAAATCATGCAGACCCCATGGTGTAGGGAGTCACTAAATAGAGGGAAATTATGTATGAGTTGCCCCCAGCCACTCATTTTAGCTTGAATAGGATCTGTCAGGAGGGGCTGTAAAGTGCTCTCAGAAAAAAAATGGAAGACTACCCTTTCCCTGCATCTGCAGGGCCATAGAACGGGGTGAGGGGGCAGCGCCACCTAGAGGAGTTGCGCTGGGAGAACTGAGCAGCTGAGACACCCACAGTCCCTGATATGCTCCCCAAGGCCTTTTAGTCAACTCAACAACCTCCCAGCCAGGTAGACTCTTGCCCTCATTGTCAAATATCAAGATCAGCATTCTCTTTGTGGGCAAAAACATTAGATTCCTACAACCCTAAAATGACTGCCTGAGTGACAGTGTTAGCTTACCTAAGGAGGAGGAAAGATAAGCACAAGGTCTCCCTGCCTTCTCTTTCTCACCTATCTCCTCCTTTCTAGGCCCGTTGGCACTATCCTATTTTCAGTGTTTATTAAGCTCTGCACAGAATATGCTCAGATAGAAGGAGCCCAAACCTGTCCTGACCATGCCAGTTGCTTCCCATCCTCAATTCACAAGCATCCCCCCTTCCACTCCACACACATGCCTAATATATGACAGAACAACAAGTCTAAAAGTTCATGTCCCTTTTCTGCTCAAAATTCTTCCAGCATCTCCCCTGCCCCAAGGATGGGCCCCAATCTCATATTCCCATTCCTGTCTCCAGCCTCAGCCAAACCTGAACTATACCCTACTCCTGTCATCTCTGTGTCTCCACTCACAACATGCCCTCTGGAGAGAATGTCCAACGCACTCCTGGCCTCATCCTGCCTTTGCATATTTGTAAATTTCACGTGCTTCTTATGGACTTGCCCCATACCTACTATGTCCATGAAGCCTTCGCCCACAGGGTTAATCTTGTCTCTTTTTGTTATAGCTTCTCTCATGTCTTGCAATATAGCTATTTTTTCATTCTAATCCAGAAGGTAAAGTCTTTTAAGGGCAGAAAACTATTCACTGCTGCATTTGAGTTATATAAATATAGAAAAACCATAGATACTTGATAAATGTTGGTTGGATAGAATTTCAGTTTTAAGATTAATTTTTGTGGGATTAGCACAAGGACTGGCTTTATTTAGCACAGAAAAGAATTCCCCGTTATGCCAAGCATTGAGTGAGTGTTGGGGGACAGGACTTCTAAGGAGAATATACCAGGAGCTGAGGCTTTGCGAAATGGGAGGGATACTACAAGATATGTAAGTGAGGATGAGAAAGGGGTGGAATTTAACAGCTAGATTTTATTAGTTCAGGACTACTCTGTAAATCATTTAAATTCTCCTGGGATATTCTCTGAGGCTTAGGGGAAGTGGAAGCAGATTCACTCTAATGGGGTATAAAGAGTTAGTCAATGTAGACACACCGGACCTTTAGATCCCAGCTTTATCCTTGCCTTCTACAGGAAACATTTCTCACTGTTCTGGACCACTGTGTTCCCTGCCATCACTGACTTTACTACCATATGGCTTAGTGCCAAATAATACATTGCCTTTATTATCTATTAAAGTTTCATGGGAAGTACCCATATCTCACCAATTTGACTATGGAGCGATTAAGTCTGAAGCTTCTGAATGTCCCACTGTGGCCATCGTCCTGCTAAATATGAGCTGTGCTCAATAATCGCCTATGGACTGATTGACTCCTCTTGGGCTTCCCATAAAGACTGAGATGCTATAATAACTCCACTTGGCTCCAAAAGAGGTTGGAGAAGATTTCTTGTCATGTTTTCTCTTGCTTAATATTTCTCCAACTCAACTCCTACAGCTCCTATTCAGGTTTCATTGTCAATTAATAAACAAGTACTTTTCAAGACATTAAAAAATACAAACCATGAGGGCCTGGGCAGCCTTGCCATGCAGGCAGAATTAGCACATGGTCTAATAGGGAGGGAGAACTCCTGTATGCCTAAAATAATAATAGAGCAAGTCAGGGAGTGCTGGCTTAAGGAACTTGTTGAGAGGGCAAGTGCTGTCCTGAGTACAGACACCATCCTCTGCATTCTGAAAGTACTCCGTGAAATCCTCTGAAAGTACGCTCTGAAATCCTCTACCAGTCCTTCTCCACCTGGAGTGTTGTAGACTTGAAGAGAATACCAATGGAGACTCAGCAATGAATTTGCACACAGTAGGAGTTCTCACTAAGTTCACTCTGCCTATGTGTTGTTTTCTGAGAAATGTTCAGGACGATCAGCCTGGGAGTTATGCTGCCCTCTCTATACTTACCCTGCAAGAGAGGAGCAGCCTCATAGCCCAGCACCCCAGAGGTTTCCTTAGCTCACTCCAAAGACCTCAGCTGATTCGCCCATCAGAGGTCCTCAGCACTACAAAGCTTGACAGAGCCCTCCCTGACCTTTCCTGCAAAGTGCATTTTATTACGTGGTGGGAGGAAAACAAAAACCAAATCACAAGGAAACCAAAGTTGGAAAAAAGGACAATCATATAGAAAGAATAGATGTTTGCTCCTCTTTTTAAATGCTCTGCAGGTGACCCTGCTAAGAGAAAATGATTCTGATGAAAAAATCATTCAAATTATAAATACTGAAAAAAATGGAGAAAATATTTGAGGTACTTTACCTATGGCAGGGACAAAACTTCCTTCAGTCGCTCAGTCAAGAAATGAGCCCTTCTTGATGTTAATGTGCAATGACTGCTTAGAAACCAAGTTCAAGAGCATGCTAAGCATCAGTGACCCAGCAAAAGTGCCCCTCAAGAAACATGTCAGGCGTGGCAAGGCAATGGGTTTAAACTTTAAGCATTTCTTTTTAAATCTCCTTCTTTTCATAATAAAGAAAATACTTGTTTATTATAGGAAATTTGGCCAATATTATATATATTAAACAAAAAGAAAAACATGTCACTTAGATTTCTATCACCTAAAAAGGATTCAATTGAAGAAACATTTACCTTATGCAAGCCACCATTTTGAATACATTATATACCCTATTTCAGCGGTTCTCAACCTGTGGGTCACGAACCCTTCAGGGGGGCGAACGACCCTTTCACAGGAGTTGCCTAAGACCATCGGAAAACACATATATAATTACATATTGTTTTTGTGATTAATCACTATGCTTTAATTATGTTCAATTTGTAACAATGAAATTGGGGGTCACCACAACATGAGGAACTGTATTAAAGGGTCGCGGCATTAGGAAGGTTGAGAACCACTGTTCTATTTCATTCTATTTTGCACAATGCTCTGAGTTTATGCAATTAAGAATCAGAGAGGTTAGTTAATCTACCTGAGGCACACAGCTATTAAGGGCAAGGTAAGAAAGAGAACCCATCACTGTTAAATTCTAAGTCCTATACTCTCCTTTTTATACAACCCCCTTCTCATCCTCACACATTTAATAGTGCCCCTTCAAAAGCTGTGACTATCATAGCATATTGGATGGACTCTACCTTAAACCTGCTGACAGAGATTCATATGCCTCCTCTTTAGCCACCAAGTTCTTTGCTACCCAGGGATCCTCACTCCCCAGCAAACAGTAATGGTTGCAAACAAACAAAAAGACTAGTGATAGCTGACAGAGGAGTGGCTCTCACCTTCATTGCCAATAACACCAGTACAATGAGCTAGAGGTGGGGGGGGGGCATGGTGAGGCAAGGTGAAGAGTTCCATGGCTGACTTTCCCTCCAGCATAGTTCCATGCCCCAGCAGCCACTGGACTCCACAGAGTCCACTCTTCCTCTAGCAACAGAATGCAGTGGCATGCAGCAGCATGCATGCCAAGATTCTCTCAGGGAGCTAATGAGAGACTGAGAATCCAAGGTTCTTATTGGGGGCTGGTAATAGGCGTGTCCTCTGTCTAGTATATACCAAAACCCCAGACTTCCACAAGCAGAGCAGGTGTTTAGCATAAACCATCTTGTTTGAACAAATATTCTAGACACAGCACAACATCCTCATCAGTTAGGGGAGAGTGGGAACCCTACTGAGATCCAAGTTCCCAGAGGCCACCTAAGGACCAAATTTCACGCAGGCCTTTCCCAGGACAGCAGACTGAGGCCTGCTTTGTGAAACGTCTCCTGCAAAACTGAACACCAACAGCCTGTGTCTACATAGAGGCCTATGTAGAGAGGAAAAGCAATCTCATTGATGATTTGACACTGGACATGTCACTCCTCATAGGTATGCTCACTTGATAAGGTGTGCTTATCAAGGCCTCAGTAACAAGAACTATGTCATTTTTTATTTAACATCTATGTCACCAGCAAGAACCTGGGGTGGCCTTGTGAGTTCCTGTGACCAATAGACTGCGGCAGAAGAGACGCCACGCCGTATGGATTCCAGAACCAAGAACTCAAGAAGTCGTATGATTTCTGCCTTCACCATGTTGAGCTTTCCTGAGTCCACCATATCCGTACAGGAATTGGCCTGGCTTCCTGAAGGAGGAGAAAAAAGGTGTCCCAGGCTGCAGCCAGCACCAGCTTCCAGACACGTGAGCCCCTTTGGGTTCTTGCAGCCCTGCCCATCCTGTAGCTGAATGAGAGAGCCCCAGCAAGAACCAGCAGAGCAATTAACTAGCTACCAGCAGGATCATGGGAAATAATAAATCATTGTTGTAAGCTGGTAGATTTTGGAGTGGCTTGTTATGCAGCAATAAATAACTGATAACAGTGGGGCTTGTTTTTCTTGAGCTTCTCTGCACTCCCGCAAAGCTTCTCATTTTATAAACCAAGTTTAACTTCCCAAAGTAGGTCCTCCTCCTCTTTTCACCTCTCTGCCCCTCCCTTTCTCTGCCTATTTTCTGTATTTTAGACCAAAATGATGCATAAACTCAGTTATTAAGATGAGAACCTCCTTGGCAGGGCAGGAGGGAAATGGGGCGGGGTGGGAAACCAGAGAAGACAAAGAAAACATACATTCTCTTTGGAAGTCAATATCAATCGATCTTGTCACTATCACCAAACAAGAGAAGAAACAGAGAATCTGAAGTCCTCTGGGAACCGCCAACACCCCCTAATAAAAGAGAAAACCCACCTTCTCCCAGCTGCCTTGCATAAGGGAACTAAGTCAACCCCCTGATGGTCTCATGTCTTTGTCTTCCTTCAGAGCACTTTTTGCCAGCCATAATTATATTTCTGTTTATTTGCCTGTTTTCGGCCCCCCGCCACCCGTACAATAGGTGTAAGCCTCAGCTCCTGCCTTGTTCACCAGGGATTCTATCACCTGGAATGGTGCCTGGTACACGGCAGAGGCTCCTAAGTAAGTGTTGGCTGGATGGTGAACAAATGAATGAGTTTACCAATGAATGAATGAATGAACAGAGTACTTTTCTTGAAATGAGCCTATGCTAACTTTAGCCTTAGAGAAAAAAAAGAGGGGGGAAAAAGCTGGAAAAAAAAAACAAAGAATAACATCACTGATATAAACTTTACCCTAAACTTATAGACTGCACCCAAGTAAAGACAATCCTAATATTAGTACTGACACAGCATGCATCAGGCACTGTTCCAAAAGTTTTACCACATTAACGTTTACTCCTCACAATATCTGGTGAGGTAAGTAGTTTTCTTAATATCATCTCCATTTCATACCTGAGAAAACCAGGCACAGAGACGGAAAGTGATTTGGCTACCATCACCCAGCTAATGCATGGCCACGCCAGGCTGGTTGTCTTACAGTCTGTGCTATTAGCCATGTATGACACAGCCTCTTAAAAAAAGTCAGGCAAGACTGAAGTATAAAAAATAAACACACACATACGTGGGAAGAGCTGGAGAAAACGGAGGGGAGCAGTCTTTGCCATGGCGGTGTAAGACCTAAAATCAAGGCTCAACATTAGTGGCTTTCTTTCCAAACAATCCTCTTTATCAAACGGACCAGGCGTCGTCCCTGTTTATCCCTGAGTCGTGGGTCTCAGTTCTGTGCCAGCTGCAAAATTATTCAAACCAAAATTATTTAAACAAGCCAATAGCATCCTCCCGCAAGAACCAGGGGCACCCCACTTTCCTGATACAGTCATACCCCTTATCTGCAGCTTCACTTCCTGTGGTTTTAGTTACCCATGGTCAACCACAGTCCAAAAATATTAAGTGGAAAATTCCAGAAATAAACAATTCAAGGATGGTTTTTTTTATTGTTCTCTTCTCATCCTCACCCAAGGATATTTTTCCCATTGCTTTCTTAGAGAGAGTGGAATAGAGGGAGGGAGGGAAAGAAAGAAAGGGAGAGAGAAACACTGATGTGAAAGGGACTCATTGATTGGGTGCTGAGGATCAGGGATTGAACCTACAACCAGGTATGTGTCCTTGACCGGGAATCGAACCAGAGAACCTTTGGTGCACAGCCGACGCTCTGACCGCAACACCAGCCAGAGCACAATTCACAAGTTTTAGATTGTGCAGCATTCTGAGTAACGTGATAAACTCTCACACTGTCCCTCCTGAGACATGAATCACTTTGTCCAGCATCTGCATGCTGTATACACTCTCTCTCTTTAAGTCTCTTAGTAGCTGTCTGGGTATAGACCCACTGTCGTGGTATTGCAGTGCTTATAGTAAGTCACCATTATTTTATTTAATAATGGCCCCAAGTGCAGGAGTAGTGATGCTGGCAATCTGGGTATGCCAAAGAGAAGCCATAAAGGTCTTCCTTCCAGGGAAAAGGCATTACGTATAGGAAAATGCATACTGTACATAGGGTTTGCTACCATCCACGGTTTCAGACATCCACTGAGGGTCTTGCAACGTGTGCCGCAGATAAAGCGGGATGATTGTATTATGGAGTCTGCCTCCACAGCCCCTGGTTGTCCTCCTGTTCCTGAGTGCACCCCTGTGTGGCCCTAAGTGGCGTGCAGTGTCCCTCTCCCCCGGCTGTGCGTGCAGGTGGCTATAAACTGTGGCTGCTCTCATCTGTGTAGTCTCGGGAACTTCCCTCACCAAGGAGGTGAACACGAGATGATTAAAACAGTCCTGAGGATCAATCACAGAAGGGAGTGGTGGATGGACCTGCGATGACCTGGCCGCCCTGCACCTTGGCCCCTGCCAGCCTGACTGTGGTTTGTGCCATCAGGTGGCCGCCTAATGTAAGAAGGGCCAGAGAAAAGCCTGGCGCTCCCATACTTGTGTGGGGCTCCTGCTAACGTGGTTCCCAACTTTCCAAATCCCTTGGCACATCAATGTGACTATCATCAGGGCAACGGCTGCCAGGAGAGCCTGAGCACAGGGAGCTTACAACATTTATTGAATTAATACAGCAAAATGCTTTAATTCTATGGTTAGTAAATGCTTGATGATTAAGCTCTTTGCAAATATCCTACCGCCATGAAAGTGGTTATGGGGTAAATTATTTACAACAAAAGAGCTATGTGAAAACAGCACAAAGTAAAATTGTATGTGCAATGCAGTTTTCACTGGATTTTCTAAAAAGCTAAATGTATGAGGAAAATGACCAGAAGGCCAGAGACTAAAATAATTAGAGCAGTTGTGTTAGCAGGCTGCGATTATTTTAACGTTCTTGCTGTTTTCAACATTTTCTGCAATGTGATCTGTCACTTTCAAAATCGAAAATGTACTTACTAATAGTTTTAAGCAAACTCCTCTCAGGCTGGAATTAATGTCATAACAACTTTTTCCATGGCATTACCTCCAGCACGACACCAGGCATTTAGAAGGACTCATTAAATACCTGCTAGCAGTAGCACACATACACACACAGCGGGTGCTGACATACTGTGGAAAGGACCGTGAGGTGAGCCCAGAGGTAAGGCTTTGGACTGGGCTCTGTCCAGAGCTACTTTGTAACTGTAGTCAAGCCACTCCATTTATCAGCATCTCATTTTCTTCTGCAGAATGAGAATAATGCCCCCAAGGGCCCTACATTATTATTCTAGGGCAAGAGTCAGCAAAGAAGCCAGATGGTTCTGGGATTTTCTTGGCAGGGTCAGCACCCACTCTGCTCCTCATCATCCCAGCTCCCCACCCCCAAACCCACAGTACAGGCCAAGCCTCTCAGATGCTCCATCCCTCTCTCCAGCCCATTCCCCTCCCAGGCATGCACAGCCTGTGCCAGGGAGTTCCAGGATGTCCCTGGCAGCCCTTCTTGCCTTTGCTCATCTGTACACCCAAAGCCTTAACCCACAAGCCCCTACCCAGGGTTGGCTGTGCTCTGTAGCTATTGCATCTCTTTCGTATCCGGGGTTACAGTGAGAGGTGCCTTACTGATATTAAATAAATTTAAAAGACTAGTATTTCAGCCACAGAGAAGCTAAAGTTAAAAAAAGGGGGAAAAAAGAAAAGACAGAGAAAGAAATTATTGGCAGAGTTTTCAAATCTATCATGTTTTAAACATACCTTCCCAGAAATTGGAAATTAACCTTTCCCTTTTTTCTTCTTTGGAGAAGCAACGGTTTATTCCAGCGAGTCTCCAGCTGGCTGAGGTTAAACAGGCTGCTCTGTTTCGAAATTACCATTTATGCTTTTCTACCCCTTTATCATATTCGGGCATCTCAGCTTGAGCACAGGCCCATTGATTGCTTTCAAATGCACAGTTCCCATTCTGCTGCAATGGCTCCATTTTTCCTAAAATAGTGTCTTCTCCCTCCACTCAACTCAGCCCAGCTCAGACACGAAGGCTGACTTTAACATGAGATGACCCTCAGATAGATCACATGCATCCATCAGAGAACGTGGCCATCTGTGGTTTGTGGATTATCACAGGAAGGGCAAGCGCGACAAAGCAGGCTGGGAGAACACACGGGCAATGTGTTACCCTGAACTTCCTCCTTGGTGCCTGCTCCCACAGAGGAAGCACCGCATTGGCTGAAACCAGCCTGGGGTTGGGGTGGACAGGGGGGACGTTTCTAAGGGGTTTATCAGGATTACATAGAGGTGTTTTGTTTGTTTGTTTGTTTGTTCATTTGTTTTTCAAACTGTCTACCTTGCAATTCCAGGTTTTGAAAGGCCTCTACTGAAGGAGGGTTGAGTGCACCTGTGGGAATCATTGACCTGGGGTGTCCCTTTTACCGTTAGGCTGGACACTTTGGAAGGTGACCAAGGAACATCATCACCTTAATGGCAAAGGCTCTACCCAGGGACATGGTTTTAAAAGGAGCACTGACTTACAGAATCCTCAAGATAACTAAAAGCTAAAGTTGTGCCCTAACCAGTTTGGCTCAATGGATAGAGCATTGGCCTGCAGACTGAAGGGTCCCAGGTTCAATTCCGGTCAAGGGCACGTACCTTGGTTGGGGGCACATCCCCAGAAGGAGGTGTGCAGGAGGCAGCTGATCGATGTTTCTTTCTCTTCGATGCTTCTAACTCTCTATCCCTCTCCCTTCCTCTCTGTAAAAAAATTAATAAAATATATATTTTTTAAAAAAGCTGAAGTTGTTTCTGACAACATTGACTAACGTCATCTAAATTCACGGAGACTGCTTACTCATAGTTCTTTATCAGAGGCAGTGCAGGTGTTATAAAGTCTTCATGACTGAGTATCAATCAAGTATAATACATGCTAAATACACAGCTATCTAAGTCAGTAAGAAGAACACCCAGGAAGGAAGTACACAAGCTCAGAGTTCATGAAGCACAATGCAAGTATTCCAAACATCAGAGCAAAGACTAAGGGAACGATCCATGAGCATGAATGCAGCCCCTACCCCACAGAACCCCTTGTGTGAATACTGGAGAGGACATGAAGTGCACAAACTCCAGACTGTGCCCCAGATGCCCTGTAGTTAATTAATTAATTAATGAAGCATATGTACAGATAGAAAGACGGTGCAATGCAAGGCAGTGATGCTGCACTCAGTATGGATTATAAGCACTGTGGGATTTGGGGCACAGAGTAAGGCTTCCTAGGGACAAAGAATGTGATCACTTGGAAACCTGGAAAGGGCCAGAAAGGGAGAAGAAAGCAGGTGCTTCCTGGGGAACTGGAAGTGTGGAAAAACAGACTTTGTGTTAATAAAGAAAGGGATTCTCAAAAGGGCTGAGGTCCTCCCTGCTGAACGGGGTAGCACCCAATTAGCATTCATTCTTTTCTTCTCAACAACCATCGTGAGACAAGAGACACGAACACGAATTCTACCTTTGACGAACCAGGAGCCACGGAGCTGTGAGTGCAGAGCAGTCAGAAAGGAGACCAGAGCAGAGAGAGGACACCCGGGTGCCGCTGCAGATGGAGAAGAAAGGAACCACCGAGGGGAGGCACACACCCAGGGAGGAAATCAGAATCCCCAGTTCAGAACAATGGACAGAGGTTGCAAAATGCTGTCAGCGTGAGCCTGGGCCAAGTTTCATTCCGAGGAGCAAATGCAGGTTGAAGAAGGAGCTACAGACATGTCCTGTGTGCAGAAGGCCCTCCTCCCGCAGGACAGGGAGAGAGACACCTGGCCTTGTGAACAGCTCCATGAGGGCCAGTCCCTACTGGCCAGACTCAGCGAAGGCTGAAAGGACCCACAGGACACACTAGAATGAAGGAAAATCCCTCCTTGAATACTGATCTCTTCCCTATAAAAACCTCCTACAAATTATAAATGGCTCGTCTGGGGGGGGGGGGGAATTCAACTAATTCAAAACCAAATCATCAAAAAGGAACTAGTACCAGGTCTATAAAAAATATTACAAGAAAAATAAGAAAAAACAAACAGAAAATATAATGGCAAAGGCTATTTGCTGGAGAAACATTGCCATGCAGTAGATACAAAAAACATGACTAGACAGTTTGCCGTGAATTTTTTAAAAAATTAATGAAGTGATCACACACTCACACACATTCACCTCACACACACACGAACGGCAGATATATAAGAGCTCATGGACAATGTGGTAAGACAAAAGAGTTTGAAACATAAAGTAGCAGAAATCTTAAAAAAATATTATAGAAATCAAGGCAAAAATTAAAAGCAGCATAAGAAAAACAAGACATTCCTAAGAACAGTAGAAAAAAAACAGTGAGAAAAGAATGAAATGGAAACAAAGAGCATAAAGGGACTAAAGAGACAATGATAGATAAAAAATACTGGCGAAAACATAAAAGAGTATTTACGTATGTTATTTAATAATTCCCAAAATAAAAGAAGATTTATGTACGTGGAAAGTCGCAGAGGAGAAAAAATTTGACAAACATGATCAGATACATTTATAAGGCTTCAAAATTAAAGAATCTTTGGGCAGCCAGGCACACCTCACTTATGATGAAGTAAGAGATCGGCCCAGACTTTACCATTGCATCATTTACAACCAGAAGACAGTTTGGTAGCTAGTCTTCAAAAAAACAATGTGTGACTCAAGAATTGTATATCCAAAAATCTATCCGTTATCATAATGGTAAGGAACCAACATTTTTAAACATGCAAGAATGTAAGGCACTTTGTTCCCATGAGCCGATCCTGAAGAAACTGTTAAAGGAAGAACTTTCCTTCTACCGAAGAAATGAATGGAAATCGATAGCAAGACACAGACAATAGTACAATGAAAACCAGAGGACAAGGGGTTTGGGGAGGTAGAAGAGGATGTAGGCGGGATAAATGGTGATGGCAGGAGACTTGACTCTGGATGTTGATAACACACAATACAGTACATAGGCTACATATTATAGAATTGTATACGTATTATAGAATTGTATACTTGAGACCTATGTAATTTCATTTACCAATGTCACCCCAATACATTCAATATATTTAAAAAAAACTCATAAAAAAACAATAGCAAAGGTCTTGGGAGGAACACTGATCTATTTAAATGTAGGTCTAAGACTAAAACAAATTGGGATTTATGATATAAAAAGGGGGGCTGTAAATGTTATAAACCCTGACAGTGTAGATCTAATATAACTAACAGGGTGGGGGAGGGAAAGGGAGAAGCTACCATTCCTTATCTTTTGTACCTGAGAGGTGAAAAGATATTATTCAAAGCTGATAAAAAAATATTTACTTGCCCTAACCGGTTTGGCTCAGTGGATAGAGCATTGGCCTGCGGACACAAGGGTCCCAGGTTCGATTCTGGTCAAGGGCATGTACCTTGATTGCGGACACATCCCCAGTGGGGAGTATGCAGGAGGCGGCTGATCGATGTTTCTCTCTCATTGATGTTTCTAACTCTCTATCCCACTCCCTTCCTCTCTGTAAAAAAAATCAATAAAATATATTTTTTTAAAAAAATTACTTAATGGCACAAAAGTAAATCCTCAGAAAAATAGTATAACCACTGAAATAGACGGGATGAAAGGAAAGGAAGAGTACACTAAGAGGGTGAATCTGATAGCTTCCTCCCACTGGGCCTGCTGACAAGCACATCTCACATAATAACCTCTCACCTAGCTGCTTCCTGCCCCAGCCACTGAAATGTTTACCCACCCACTTATCATTCATTCGGCAAATATTCACTGAGTAACTAAGATGTGTCATTGCTGAGTCTAGGGCAACCAGCAAAATGAACACGGTTCCTGCTCATGGAGTTTATAGACATTTAGTGGGGAGACATGTTATAAACAAATAGCCATGTAATGCAATGCCAAGAGTCATTGAGTACTCTGAAGAAGATCAAAGCAGAATGGGGCAGAGAGTAATAGGAGGGCAGTGGTGAGAAGGTCAGAGGCCAGGAAAGAAGGATGGTGAGCCTTGTAACAATCAGAGGCTAAGCCTTCCGGGAAGATACACAGCAAAGACGTGGAGGCTGAGGAGGGTCTGGCAAGTGTCTGAGTGAGTCAGGCCAGACCTGTGTCAGACTTACACAGTTCAAACTTACACAGCCTGGTTTCTGTCCTCCCGAGTAGGGGGTGTTTACTCACCACTGCGCACACACACACACACACACACACACACACACACACACTCCACAGGCAATCAGTTCGCCTGCCATGCCTATGGGCCCCACTCTGAGAAGCAGCCTCCTGGCCACCTCCACTCGGGCCTCAGCATCTGCGTCCATGCCTCTGGGGCAGCTCACGGTCTCACGGACCTTTGCCTTTGGCTTCTACCTGTGAGCACACGAAAAGGCTGAAAACCAGAGAAAACGCCAGCACATATGGCAAATCGAGTCGGACTGCCAAAGAAATCTTGGGTTCCTTTCACCAAATTGGTTCCACAGTTTCATAAGCAAACTAAACACTAGACCCTACAGTCTGCTGGAGCGATGGGAAGCCTCGGAATTGGAACTACCAATTAGAGGGAAATGGTTGGCAGTTATTGATCTTACGTTAGCTCAGCCGGGTGGCAGAGAGGGAAGAAGTTCAGACACAATGCAGTCAGCTTTCTTGTCTCTCCTCTCTCGGCACTCAGCTCCGGTCTATTCCCTAGGCACCTACCGGCACCCAGCAGCCTGCAGGGGCTCAGAGGGCACAGGCAAAGGAAGTGGGAGGGAGGAATACACACTTATAGAGGCTGACAAATGCCTGGCACCGGGCCAGGTATCTATGAACGCCTTCCTGCCGAGCAGAATTCGACAACCCCCAGGCATAGGGAATAACCATAATGCAGGTGAGAGCATGGGCGTTCACAGGGTTACCGTGTCACAAAAGTCACAGACCTCACAGCTGAGCTCCTGTCATCAAATGCCCATTGCAAAGTGGGGCCAGCAGAAAGCCGCGGCCGGCCCACTTACTCCGGGACTCTATGAGACACCATGCCAGGGGACGCTGCAGAGAACACGGCACTCGAGGCCGCCGGCTCTCATGAATCCTGTGCTGAGGGGTGGCGGAGGTCTCGGCCAGCACGGCGACAGCCCGGGGACCCAGGAGCTCCACCTGAACCCATCAGACAGCTTGGATTCCAGCACGCCCCTGCTGGAATCAGTCCAGAGGCTGTCACCTCGGCCCTCCTGAGCCTGCCAGGACCTGTGCCATGAGCAACGGATGCTGAAACTGACACAGGGCAGTGGGAGCGCTGACAGCCCCGGCAGCAAGGGGACAGACAAAGTCCTGCCATTGACCCTTCCACCTGGGTGCTTCCTCTCTTTCCCAAGCTGTCTGCGCCAGCCCTGCCGCCGCTGCCTCGGGGGCTTTGAGGGGCCTCCTGGAAAGGATTAGCCCCCAGGGTGCTAGGAGGCTGAGGGAAGGAAGAGAAGTGGGGAGTATGTGGGGGGGAAATGGGCCTCTAGGAGAAGAGAAATAATTCCAAGAGTCCTTTATATTCTACACAGAGGCTGACAGAGAATGATAATATGCGCCAATTATCTAGGCCCCTGAAAAGCACTTTTAAAAAAGGATCTGTGCTTCATTAAAAACACACTCTTGTGCAACTGAGGACCAGCGATGATGAGCACTGAAGTGGCATGTTTTTGAAAAGTAAAAATAACAAAAAGAGGGCTGATGAGAAGCCCTTGAACCCAAGATAACCAAATGGATATTCACACAGCCCCGTGAAGGAAGGGAGCCCAGGGCCAAACTTCTGGCTGGGGAGGAAGGCATTTTGCAGGAGCCCTGTGCGTGCTGATGGCAGCCTGGCCGTGGTCACTGCCCACCTGCTATCCCTCAGAAACTCAATCGCTTATTTTGACCATTTAGTGCTCAGTTCATGCTGCAAGTAGAGAGTCTAATACCATCTGTGGTGGAATTTGAAAGCTGCATTTTGCCAGCAGCCCGGTGGGGGTTTGCAGAGAGCTGGCTGGAAGAGGTAAACCTATTTTTTCCTGAAATTTGCATCACCCCATGTAACAAAGGATTTGCCTTCCATTTCACCATGGATGGTACCAAAAAGGTGTCTGCGGCCGCCCTGTCTGGACAGAGGGGAGAAAAATCAATTTCAGATCCCCTGGGCGAGATTTTGCCACATGATTAAAACAAGGAATGGTTCCCGCAGTGCACTGAGAGGTGAGTTGGTGGCAGTCGGCATGAAATGGAAGAGCATGCCGCTTTCTGACCTAATGAAATGTGAAATAAAGTACATCGACGTTACCAGGCACTTTCATCTGGTGGCCTCTGCATTAGCGAACACCTCCAGAAAGAGAAATGTCAAGAGAAAGCAAACGCAGGAGCAAGGGAAGGCAGGCTCGCTGCACCACTGAATGGCAGGAAAGGCCTGCGTAGCTCACTGAGGATGGAAAGTCAGAATCCACGGGCATGGGACAAGCCCCCGGGGTGGCACCCAGCAATCTGCTGACAAACCTCATCTCATCCATGGAGCACATTTTCAGGGACGAGGCCTCCTTTGCCTGAACAAAAATCCAGACTCCCAAGCACAACTTTAGAGAAAGGCTTTCCTTCCTCTTGTCTATTTCCTCCTGCATGGCTAAGTGAGACCAAGGCTACCCGCCCTACATCTGTCTTCTGTCTACATGAGCACGGTGCTACTATCCCTTCGCTACACTCATGCCCGACTCTTCCAGGGCCTCTTGCTCAGGCAGGCAACTTGGTTGTTCACTGTAAGAACTTCTGGAAGGACCCATCAACTCTTCCATCGAAAGCATTCATCAACAGATGGTTCCCAACCTAAAATTCTTTGGACCCTGTGCCTCAAAGATCCTTGCCTTGCTGTTTCCACCAATCCTAAACTGTTATAAGAGGATCTTTACCCATCCTAACCAAGGGCCCCCTTAGAAACATCTAGATCTGCCTTAAACCAACCTTCCCCTCTCAGCAACCACGCCTTCCGCTCTCCGACACCACCAACACTGTGGAGGTGTTGCTCCCCCTTACTGCATAAATCAGTGATGGCAAACCTTTTGAGCTCGGCGTGTCAGCATTTTGAAAAATCCTAACTTAACTCTGGTGCCGTGTCACATATAGAAATTTTTTGATATTTGCAAACATAGTAAAACAAAGATTTATATTTTTGATATTTATTTTATATATTTAAATGCCATTTAACAAAGAAAAATCAACCAAAAAAATGAGTTTGCGTGTCACCTCTGACATGCGTGTCATAGGTTCGCCATCACTGGCATAAATGTTAAGACTCAGCTTTGTCCTATCAACAGATTGCACTATGTTGGTGATATCTAGAGAGCGGGCATTCAAAAACCAATTGAAGGGTTAATAGCTTTATCTAAAAAGCCAAGTCATACTCCTCTTACTCGGATCTTCTAAAGATTTGTAAGGTATTCTTCTCCACTTCAGTTCTACCCAAATATTTTAGAACCCCTGCGATGCGCTAGTTAAGGCTCTGAAAGAGGCCTTCTGTCCTCAAGCAGCCTGCAGGCTAATTGGAACACATTCAGTTAGTTATTATAATACAGACCTTCTGAGAAATGTGTGACCCTAGACCAGTGGTCAGCAAACTGCGGCTCGCGAGCCACATGCAGCTTTTTGGCCCCTTGAGTGTGGCTCTTCCACAAAATACCACGTGCGGACGTGCACATACAGTGCGATTGAAACTTCGTGGCCCATGCGCAGAAGTCGGTGTTTTGTGGAAGAGCCACACTCAAGGGGCCAAAGAGCCGCATGTGGCTCGCAAGCCGCAGTTTGCCGACCACTGCCCTAGACTGTGGTCAGACCAACAGCTGAGGCTCTCCATAAGCAAGGGAGTGGGAAATGACAGGCCAGGACAAAGGAAACACCCAAAGCATTAGAAAATGAAAAGTTTCAGTAACAGCCCTCCTGGAAACCTTCGCCAGCTCCATGCTCCACTTGGCTCTGGCTTCTGCTTCTGAAAAAGCTCCACAGTATCGTACAAACCTCCTTTGACTCCTAATAGTGAGGAGGCCCTAGAAGAACAGACTTTGTCTTTAATTACCTTTATCTTTCTATGGGCAGAATCTCCTGTGCCGGGCCTTAGGGGGTGCTAGAAGATATTGAACGAATGCCTGGAGGGACAGGCAGGGGCGAGGACTGACTATAGAGGTTACTGCAACAAGCTGGCTACTCAGATCTGCCAATGAATAATTTACAACCAGATGTGCAAAATTCAGCCCCTCCTTTGACCCGGCTATGCAGTACTTCGTCTGTTTTATGCGTCCACCTTGCCTACCCAACACCATCATATACCCCTGGGGGCCAGGGTCCGGTCACCTCTTTCCTTAAAAATGAAAGGTGGCTTCAGGCCTAACCATTTGCTTTGCATCTCCATCCCCTTACACACTGTAATGGGAAGCGGCTGCTGCCCACACAACCGTCCACCTCCCTCTTCCCTGACCCCACCTCCTTCCCGATCTTCTACTCCACTCTGTTCCTCCTCTGCCCCATGCCCACCGCCGTTACCAATTCCCATTCCACCTCCACTTCTTCCCTCTCCCATTTCTGACCCCCCACTCTATTCCCGCCTCACCCCACCTTCATTCCTGCTGCCGGACTCCCACTTGCCTCTAAACTTAGCTTTGGCAGCATCTCCTCCAGGAAGCCTTCCAGGGCCCAGGCAGAGGCACTAAAATCATTTCTCTGGGGGAATTCTGGCATCAGTGGGCTGTACGATCCACAGGGCAGGGATTTTTGTCCATTTTTATTTCCTCCTATATCCCTGGCACCTAGCACAATGCCTGCTGCACAAGAAACTCAGTAGACATGCTGAGTGAGTGCGTGCTTCCATGGCACCTCGCCATGACTCTCTGTTAGCACTTTTTGGTCTGAATTGTAACATCTGGTTTATGTGCCTGTGTGTCTACCTGTCCCATTAAACTAGAAGGAAATAGAAGGCAGAGGCCATTTCTTAATCAAGTTGTGTCTCAGAGGTCCAGCACAGGCAGCACATTGAGAATGCTCAGTAATGCAGAGTGAATGAAAGGGTGACACAGTATGTCAGCTCTGTGCTGGGCACTTGGTACAGAGTCACAATAAAAAAAATGTATATATTGCTCCAATCTACAGGTCTCTACACCCATTAAGAAAATTTTGATAATTTGATTTTAAAACCTGTTTTAATCCAGTAACTGTACCTTCCCTATTATTTCAATCCTTGCCCACATGCTTCTCAAATGAGTCATAACATGTACCCCCCTTCCTCAAAGAAACCCTCACCATGCCTTGCTTGCCACCCCTCCCGTAAACTTCCCTGCGCTGACCCCTGCCACGGAATGAATACCTGTAGTAGTGAGCTTCACCCGTCCATCCCCCATCCTGTCTCCTCCTGAGGCTCCCCGGGACCTCTCATCAGTAACGGGGGGGGGGGGGGGGGAGCAGGCTTTCCCTTGACTGGTACCTGATACAAATACCTGCAGTGGCTACTTTTTAATGTAGATGTTTCTAGAAGACCCATCATCACAGAGCAAATCTCATTTCCCCATAGGGGAGTATTTATTGGAGAGTTACATTTCAAGGTTGTTCTCTGAGAACAAATTAGTGACAAATAAATCACAGATAGGACCAAAAATTTGTCATAAAAGCAAAAACAATAAATCTCTGTATACAGTTTAAAAGCCTCATAAAACAATGAAGAAGGAAAAAAGACCTAGAAAGCAGGCCCATACGTCCTGTATACATCAGTTATATGGGGGTGTCATACATCAAGGTTAACTCTATTATATCATAAAACTGGACCTAAAATAAATGTGCTAACTCTAACATGAGCATTAATTAGTTAAACTTTTGATTACCAAATCATCTCCTTGCCAGGGTTGAAGTCAGCGGGGTTTTCAGGAGTGATTTGGAGGCCACAGAACTAATAAAACTCAAAGCTCTCTAAGGGGTATAAACTAGTCCCTTCTTTTGCTCTCAAATTTCCATGGAACAAAAAGCCATTTAAAATCATTCCACTGTATTATCCAGACTCTAAGAATGGAAATTATGGGGACTATGGGAGCTCAGAAAAAATATGACATGACATTTAAAACAAAAAAAAGCAGAATATAAATAATATATACATGTGCTGATTGGAATAATGCAATAATGTGTGTGGAAATTAATGTCACAATAAAAACAGATGTGTCAGGATGATAAATCATGAGTGATTTTAAATGACTATTTTATAATGTAAAAAAACTATAGCCGAAACCGGTTTGGCTCAGTGGATAGAGCATCGGCCTGCGGACTCAAGGGTCCCGGGTTCGATTCCGGTCAGGGGCATGTAACTTGGTTGCGGGCACATCCCCAGTAGGAGGTGTGCAGGAGGCAGCAGATCGATGTTTCTCTCTCATCGATATTTCTAACTCTCTATCTCTCTCCCTTCCTCTCTGTAAAAAAATCAAAAAAATATATTTAAAAAAAAAAAAACTATAATGTCGCCATCCAACTTTAAAGAGGGGTTGGGGAGTGAGTTCCTGGAGCAACTAGAAGGACCTTGGAGATGTGCCTAGAGCTACGTATGTGCAAGTCATCGGGCTCTCGGTAAATGGGATGCCACCACTCAAAGATCTGGTTTCCTGTAGTAAGAACTGGGCCGACACAACATTGGTTCACTAGGTCCTCTGTGATGTTTTCAGTGTATTCTAATCTGGAGGCCCTGCTGCTCTGAACTAAATTACAGCAATACCAAAGGAAACGAGAAACGGAGCCATTCTCTCCTCGTCATATGCTCTCTCAGCTGATAGCTCTGGACACTTCATCAAAGGCAGCTTTGAAACAATTGGCAGCCCTAACAAGTGTTCAAAAGCAGCTGCAAAACACCTTCTCTCTGCATTCCACACGTAGGTATAATCCAGACTCCAGCACATGGGTAAGGCCAGAAGCCCAATTCCAGCACTGAGTTTGAACATACATAACCCTACATACTAGTAACGAATAGAATTCAACTATTTGCTGTGAGACTCGGGGATAACTGAACAGTTTGAGTAACTCTGATTTGGCATCAATACAAGAAGACAAACAGACGCCCATATAAATAGTTTAAAGTTACAAATCAAGCTACCAATTTATTCAATAAGATGTATTCCAGCCTCCTTCCTTGACAAATACACCTTCGTAACAACAAAATTTTTAATGTGTTTAAAGTTATGATTTTTGTATGACCAAAAGTTGCAAAATATCAGAGATAAACAAATGTTCGGTGCTTACACATGACTGAGTATTCTGTGGGTATTCCAGCAATGTTAATGAGTGATGCAATGGAAACGTAAGTAATTTATAAATCATTGTACATTTGTTATGTGAAATTTATTTACCGGGTCTTTATTTCAGAAAAAGTGCTCATTACATTGTTAAAAATCAACTTTTTAATGTGTATTCTACTGAGAATAGTGATTTAAATGATAAAATACACAATGTGATTGAATTCAGTCTATAAAATTAGAACATATTTATATCAAAAACTTAAACTATAGTACATATAAAAACTTAACTTTTCGATTAAAATTAGAAAGCATACCAACAATTCATATTGAGGTTATTTAAATGAAGCTGGTTTTAATTTAGTTTTTAATCTAAATTAAGTCTGATTAAATATTTAAAAATAAGACTACCGCTAACTGTAGCAGCCAATGCCTCCCTAACTGCCAGTGTAAAGCATCCATTACCACCTACATCTACCGAGTTCAGAGCGATGTGGAATTTTTAATATTGAAAGATGTGCCTTAGTCACCATGTGCAGCTGTTGGGGCCCGGATTACCCCCGGAACCACAAGTTGGAAGAGAAAAGAGGCAAGAAAATGGGCTCTCAGCACCGCTGGGAAGCCAATATTCATTAGATACGAATCTGCTGCATCTCTGCCCTCGGAGAAGAATTTGACAAGATAATTAAGTTGTTTCCCCCTCTTATCTAAGCACTTCTGCCACACACACCTTCCCTGTACAGCGGAGCAGCAGCTGCCTGCAGCCCAACTTCCACCGAGTCAGATGCACTCACCTTGGGTTTCAAGGGCAGTGGCAAGAGATGTGGGGGAGCATTTCCCTGGGACCCCAGCGGTGTTGATTCCAGTCAAGAGAGCGGCTGTTTATAGTTATGGGTGGGAATGAGGCCCCAGTGGCAGAGCATCTGTGGGCTTATTGAGTTCCGTGTGTGTTTGTGACATGCAGGGCCTTCTAAAGCCCGGGGCTGGGCTGGGACCCCTGGGGTTCAGACGTAAGGACCGAACTGCAGAATGTCCGTGCGGCTTGGAGGGAGTCTGAGATGGGATGTGGGAAGCTACACTTGTCTCCTTAGGGTCCAGCCACCACTTGCCTCTAAGCCCATGTGCCATCACCATTCCGAGTCTAATGTTTGTTTGTACTTCAAGATGCACACGCTCCGGTTTATCCTCCCCAACTCTCCCACCTGCTTTCCAGCTGAGCAATCATGGCCTGTTCCAACACAGAGTGAAAAAGGCTTGGTTAGAATTCCCAAAAGAGGGTAATCTGGTCTCTAATGTGTTGCCCTTTTGCCTTTATAATGGCTTTAGAAGCCAAATACAAAAGAGGGAACTCCACCATTAAGGAGAAACAGTCTCAGAGGGGGTGTGATGGGGATTGAAACAAAATCTCAAAAAGCTGGTGAGCCCTAGCTGGTGAGCCCTAGCTGGTTTGGCTCAGTGGATAGAGTGTCGGCCTGGAGGGTCCCAGGTTCGATTCCAGTCAAGGGCACATACCTGGGTGGCAGGCTCAACCCCCAGTAGGGGGCATGCAGGAGGCAGCTGGTCAATGATTATCTCTCATCATTGATGTTTCTATCTCTCTCTCCCTCTCCCTTCCTCTCTGAAATCAATTAAATATATATATTTTTAAAAAAGAAACGCAGGTGAAATTCATAGACGGAGTCAAAGCACCTGGTGAGACATTCCTCTGTGGAAGAGTCTCCTTCTAGGGCAGTGGTTCTCAACCTTGGCTGCACATTAGAATCACCTGGGAATCTTTTTAAAATCCTGATTTCTGGGCCTCATCCGGAGGCTTTTAAAAAGATTCCCAGGTAATTTTAATGTGCAGCCAAGGTTGAGAACCACTGTTCTAGGGCCAAAGCTTGGAGAAGCTGAGTCTTAGATCATCGACAATTTCCTTTCAGGGGATGGCCAACACCCTCCCCACTTGGAGTCCTAGTTGGTGTAAATTTAAATTAGTTTAAACAAGTTGCTTTCCTCCTAACACCTAGCAAAACAGCTAAATTAAAGAAATGGAAGCTTGATACTGATGAAGAAGAAGAAAAAAAGTGAGTAATTCAGGTGTATTAATTACTCCATGGACCAGGGCCCTTCCTGATACCCCCACATGGCCCCCTCTAGTGTACACTACCAGCCACTGCTCTGGTGTGTTAAGCACAGATGGCTCTCGCCCTGAAGGACATTCGAAGTCTTATTCTTCCTGATGTCCCCAGGTCCCTCCATGGAGGCCTGAGTAAACATTTGCTGTCTGAAGACATGCATGTGGGCACGGAAAGCTCTCTACTGGAAAATGAATCCAGTTTCTAAACCAAGAGTTTATAAACTAACTTTTGGAACGCAACACATTTATAAGCAGAAAACGGCCTGTCCCGCCCACCATAGCGCATGGGTTTGCCTCCTTGTTGCTCTTATATCCTTCTCTTGTCCTGCTTGCAGGCAGCACCGAGGGGTCCTCACGTGGCCTGTAGCAGCGGCGAACAGGAAACCGGAATACCACACTCATTTTCATAACGAAGCCAGGGATGAGGAGGCAGGCTTCTTATGAGCTTTCGGGCAGCCTGCCTGTGATTACAATTTAAATAGTAATTTCTGTTTGCTACGGCCTTCACTTCCACAGACAAAAAGCAGAGAGCAGAGTGTCCTTCAGGACAGGGAGGACAGGCCAGATGGAGCGTTAGTCTAGCGCGCTCAGACCCCTGGAGTTGCTAACAGTTTGCCCTACACAGGGCCCGTGTGTCTCTCATCTCCATGGACAAGAAAAGAATTCTGAGATGTCCCAGATTAATTACGGTGGGCCAGAGGGTGGGAGGAAGAGACGAGGAAGTCAATTAGTTAGCAGCCGCAGGCCCATACCAACCACAGACTGCCCGCATTCCTGAATGTTCATTGAAACTTTGAATCAACCTCCCAGCCGCTGCAGCACTTGTATAAAATGAATAGCTGAGCGCTAGCGCCAGCCAGTGGATCCTGCTTACTCAGGAACTTCCCAGATTGCTGCCCACAACCAATCCAAAAGCAACAACTACTTCTCTACACCTACCCACTACTTTCCCCACCTCCCCTGTCCTCACCCCCGTATCAGCAGCCAATGAAAAGTCTTCCAGCTTTCTTCCCTACAAGGGCCGTCAGCCAAGGATGGCACCTTTGTCTTCTCCATGGAGCCGCGCTTGCATTTGGCCTCCAGGGCCCAGGACCCGGTCCTCACTCTGGCCAGCACGTCGCTCAATAAACCCTTTCTTTCAGAAAACCTTTCAGCCTCGAGGCTTTTGTTTGACACCATCCCAGTGCCAGCTGCAACTGGACTACGTTAGTCTCTTTTTATTTTTTAAATCAAAACCCTATCATTAATTTCTTTTAATCCCTAAGACGGAAACAATTTCATGCCAGAAGATGCTCTGAAATGCTTGGCTGTGCTCACCATCCCTCCTCCCTCCCGGTGATCCTGACTCCGTGGTCCTTAAGCCGGTTAACTGGTGCACCTCTTTCTTGTGCCCATCAAGTCACTAATCCAAACGCCAGGTTGGCACTCACCTGCCCCACCATGGAACTCATTAATGTCAAGGGCATCCCAGCTGCCATTCTCCTTTCCTCTATCAGCCTGTCACCCACTCACCGTGCCTCCCCCTAAGAAGCTGCCCATCCTCTGAGCTCACAACCCCAGGAAGGGGCAGCAAGGGCACTGGAACCCAGCAGTCCAGCTCCCAAGTCCATGTTCTGCACCCCCTGGGCCCAGTCCAGCTGAGAGCCACAGCTCAGGCTACTGTGGGGCAGACGCAAAGGGTTTCTCAGAACTTTCTGCCACATTAGTACTCACTGCAATGAACATGGTCAGAAAACTGTCACTGAGGCTGGGCCGGACATTTCTTCCAATGGCAGCTGGAGAAGACTGGGTCTGTGGCCTGCTGTCAGCACCGTGGAGCGCTGGCTGTTTTTCGCGAAGCGGAGTTGAGCTTCAGGAAGCTGCCTGCCATCCACACACCAGTGTGGCCAGCGTCCTGTAGCCACAGGATGGTGGGGCAGGAAGAGCAAAAGCAGTTGCCACGCTTTGGTGCGGCCCCCAGCCCCAGCCCACAGCTCTGGAGCGCCAGTTCCTCTGAGGACAATGCGTGAGGCCAGCTGGTGCAGGCCTGCGGGGAGTGGGACCCTGGCGACCTGAACATGGCCGTGGTCACATTCTTTAAATAAACAGATATTGGGCCAAGCAAACAAAACTTGTCCTGGGCCCCTCTGGGCTGTGTGCTGAGATCTGCTGGAGGCCCAGGAGAATGGATGGACACTGTGTTCCCTCAGATTTTTAAAGTCACAGCTCTCTTCCGAGCCACCCAAGCCTGGAGAGGGATGGAACCGCGTCAGGAGTGGCCCCAAACAATCTTCTGAAGCAAATTGAAGTCTTTCTCCCCAAACTATCCGTTTTCTGGCAGGTATTCAATCAGCATGTCCCTCTGCAACTTTCTGTTCTCTTTGTAGGGGGTAGCATTTAGCCAAATGGACAAGATAAGGACAGTCTCAAACATATCAAAAGGCATCTAGTTCTGTAACTAAAGTCCCTCCATCGCCAGGGGAGCGTGCCCACGCACCCAGCAGGCGCCTCTGCATTTTCAACAGAGCTGTGACGGTTACCTGTCCTTCACCGCCGTCTGCCAAGAGCCGCTTGGCACGCTGCCTCCGAGTGTCTGAACGGCTACGTCTACCCACAGTATCTTCATTCTGAACTGCACATGAGCTTGTCTTCAAGAAACTATTACCAAAAAAAAAAAAAAAAGTGTCTGCTCACCTTTAGTTTTCTCCTGATTTTTTAAAAAACAAACAAAGGCCTTGACCACATTGTGGCTTCCCAGGCTACCTGCTTATCATGATCAGATTTCACACTGCAGCTTATTATAAATAGCCAGGTAGAGCGTGAAATCATGCTTGCAATTTGGCTTCCCAGGTTATTTATGTTGGAAAAAGTGGAAAGCCGATCAGAGGGGACTAGCCTATGGCGGTAATTATAAATGGTACCCGGGCCGTCGCCCAGCACTTTGGCATCGAGCACTAATCACTGACGTGCCACATGTCAAAGGCACTGAATGTGCACGTGCTCAGTGCCGCACAGCAGCGGGCCTGGAGAGGGCAGCGGGCCTGGAGAGGGCAGCGGAGAAGGCCTCCAGCTGTGGAGGAAGTGAGCCACTGCGTGCATATTTTCCCTTCTCCCCGGGGTGCAGGATGTGACAGGAGCCAGGCAGAATGACTAAACAGTGATTCAGAATGAAGTAAGGCCTCCAACACGAAGCAGTGGTCCTGGCACAGGTCAGCAAGAAGTCAGGGATGTGCCTGCGCTTCCCGGTGGCCGCCCTGGGCAGAGCCTGACCACGGCGCAGCACACAGTGGGAGCTCAGAAACCCCGCAGTCTGATTAGAGGCGAAGCCCAGACGTGCAGGCTAAGACACGAAAGGCCATTAGGTACAAGGCAGGAAAGGAGAGTGAGGCCGCGCTGCTCGCTCTCACCCACAGCCCACGTACAGTCCTGCAGTCACAGACGTTCACCCTCACACATTCTCATCCCTTCCAGTGCCCTCATGCCCCCATCACACACGCTCCCTGCACCCCTCTTCCCAAGCTCATTCCCATGAGCACCCGGGAAGTAGTATGGTGTAGTGCAGAGCTTTTCAAACTGTGGGTCGCGATTTATTAGTGATCATGAAATCAATTTAGTGGCTCAGGTTGGCATTTTATTAATGAAATGAATAGAAAAGACAAACATGCATTTCACATTCTAAGGTGAGGACAGGTGAATATCATTCAATGAAACTTTGGTTTGCTGTGTGCATGTGTGTATATATGTGTGGGTGTGTGTACTGTGTTGCAATATAAAAGTTCAAGTAACTCTAAGGAAACGGTCATACCACAAGACCAGGAGCCCATCTGCTTGGGGCCAAACCATCCCTGCCACTTATTTGCTCTGTTACCTTAGGCAAGTTCCTTAAACTGTCTGTATTTCAATTTGTTGACCTATAGATTAAATAACTATGCCCACCTCATAGGGTGTTTGTGAGACTTCAGTGAAAGAATATATAACAGGCTCTTAGTACTCAAAAACCCCAGAAGCTCCCTAGCCAGTTTGGCTCAGTGGATAGAGCGTTGGCCTGCGGACTAAGGGGTCCCAGGTTCCATTCTGGTCAAAGGCACATGCCTGGGTTGCGGGCTTGATCCCCAGTAGGGGGCATGCAGGAGGCAGCTGATCAATGATTCTCTCTCATCATTGATGTTTCAATCTCTCTCCCTCTCCCTTCCTCTCTGAGATCAATACAAATATATTAAAAACAAACAAACAAACCCCAGAAGTTAGCTATTATATTGGTACTCACAGTCATCCTCAAAACAGTGGGCAGGGATACACTTGTTACCCATTTGACTGATGGAAACTGAGGCAGAGAGAGATGGGCAAAGCTGAGAGCCAATCCAGAACCCAGAGTTTCCACCTATTTACTGCCCACCAGGCAACCCTCTCCTCTGTCACTGAAATTTCTCCAGCCTGGGGGGCTCTTTACTAAACTTAATATACTTACAAGTATCACCTGCTGCCAACGTTTGCTGCTCTGTGATGAGGATTGATGAGACACTGTCTCCGAAGTGCTCAGAACGCCTTGCAGGCAAGTGCGGTATAAATGTCGTTTTAACGTTCTCATTATTATTAAAATGAGCAAAATGGAGAGAACATGATTTCGGCGGTGAGGTTTTAATGAGAATCGGGAATATGGATTCTGGGAACAATTGGTTACCACGGTGCCTACATCTCAGACCCACTGGCACGACATAAGTCATGTCTAAGCCATCAACTTTGTTTATTTCAGGATGAAAGGCATCTTCCTTCTCCACCCCCACCCCCACCCTGGCAGAGTTTTTTGTGGTTTTGGAAATAAAACTCAGCTTGATGACACTCTCCCCAAAATTCATTTTGATCTATCGATTGCCACGACCAATAATGCCCTGGCCTTACAGGTGCGTGAAGAAAACATCCGGTTCATTTATCAAAAGCGCCCATCTAGGATGGGCTTCATGGTGATACATGAGGGCTTCAAGGCTTGGAGCCACTCTTGTTCTCCCAGTAATTTCTCACAGGATAAAGGTCAAAGGCAAAATAAATAAGTAAATAATAAACCACAAGAGAATTCACTATAAATAAGCTTCATTAAGATAATTTTTAAAACAATAATTTTTAACAATTTCAGAACTGAGGGACCTCAGGGAACTTCTGACCCTAAATCTCTCCATTTGGGAGGAATGCACAGTGACAGCCACCTGGGAATGTTCTATCAAGAATCACCTTTCCACCCTGGCTGGTTTGGGTCAGTGGTTACAGCGTCAGCCCAGGGACTGAAGGGTCTGGGCTTCAATTCAGGTCAAGGGCATGTACTTCGGCTGCAGGTTCCCCAGCCCCCATAGGGATGTGTGCTGGAGGTAACCAATTGATATGTCTCTCTAATAATGATGTTTTTTTCTCTCTCTCTCTCTTTCCCCCTCCTCCCTCCCTTTCACTCTCTCTAGAAATCAATGAAAAAAATATCCTCAGGTGAGAATTAAAAAAAAAAAAAAATCACTTCCCCTGGGCTTGCCACTTTTACTCTGTGAAAAGGAATTTGAAACATTTGCACATTGCACCAGGCAATGATATATGACGGCATGAAAGGCAAATGCCCTCGCAACTTTACAATAAGAGGAGGCTCCACAGACCTGACCCCATGGAGTGCTCACCATTAGAACCCAGGTGGCCCTTTGGTGTTATTTCTACGGAGACCTTAAGACAAACTCCTCAAGTGCACCCCTGCATGCTTCCTTGAGGAAGTGAGCTGAGATTGGCTCAAGGTGATACACCAGTGGCCCTGCAAGGACTGAAACAAAGTTCTCTTGAGTCCTCAACCAGAATTCTTCCTGTAACAAGGTCACCACAGGAAGCCAGATTTTATGAAAGGCCTACTCTAGGCCAGGCCCTGCATGGAGGCCTCCATATACTTCCCATTGAAGCTCACGTCGACCTGTGGGGGCAGAGTATGTCCAATGTAGAGATAATGCACCTGAAATTCTGAACTGCTTTGCCCGAGATCACACATACTTGAGAGTGACGAAAAGGGGACTGGAATGCGTGCCTTTCTTGCTGTTCCACCGCATTTCTTTGTGAGCCAGGAGACTGCTCACGTACCACATTCAATTTATGCTGGCATCTCTTTGCCACCTGTAGTAGGCTGACAAATGTCCCCCAAAATATCAGGTCCTAATCTCTACAATCTGTAAATGTTATCTTCTAAGAAAAAAAGGGTCTTACAGATGTGATTAAACTAAGGTTCTCGAGACAGACAGATTATCCTGAATTAACAGAGTGGGCCCTAAATCCCATCAGACATGTCCTTCTAAGAGGGGGGCAAAGGGAGACTTGACATACACAGAGAAGATGATGATGTGAAGACAGAGCAGAGAGAGACTTGAAAATGCTGGCCTTGGAGACTGGAGTGATGTGGCCACAAGACAAGGAGTGCTGGCAGCCACCAGAAACTGGAAGAGGCCAGGAAGGGATTCTCCTTCAGAGCGTCTGAGCGTGTGTGGCCCAGGGAAACTGGTTTCATACCTCTGGCCTCCATAACTGAGAACCTACAAACATTTCCAATCTTTTAAGCCACCAAGATTGCAGTAATTTGTTACAGTAGCCACAGGAAACTAATACACTGCTTTTGCCATCACTCACACCACACTTCAGACAAAGTCCTTATATACTAGTACTTATGGCCCTGTCCACTGAGAAGCCCACTGGTGTCGCACTCTCTCCACCTGTTCCCGTGCGTACAGCTCAGGTCAGGCTCCCCGGTGAGGTTCAGAGTGCATGTGATTCCCACTCAGGAGCCCCCACCAGGAGGAGAGCCCGTGAGGAGAGCAGCCGCCCTGCTTCCCTGCTGGCACCTATCAGCTCCTGTGATAGAACCTAGCTGATATGGAAATCAAAGATTAATCAGAGTTTCAACATGAAACCCAAACACTGTCCAAACAAAACTCCACAAAGGACGGTTTCGTTTCTTTGAAGGAAGGCTTTGAATGTCCAGAGGGCCCTGGATGCCCCTCGCTCATTCCCTGTTTTACATGGTAAATATCTTTGGTGTGAAATGTACGACTTTACATCTGAAACGAGGAGCCCTGACTTCAGGCTGCTATCATATGAAGGCTTAGCCGGGAATGCCCAGGGAGGCAGAGGGCGCACCTGACTCTGAGGCACAGCCACAGACCTTGGTTCTCCAGGCCAAGGTTCAAACAGAAACTGATTTTGTGATGATGAAAAACCACAACCCAATACCTGGCCGGTGACTGGGTGAATGAGTCATGTTCCCAGGCAGGATGCATGCCCCGTGGATTTGGCATTAACCAGACTCCTGCAAGCTGCATTCGGAAGGGGGAGGCTCTGCTGCTGGTCCCGCCCTTCCCTCTCCCTCCCCCGCCCCCCTCAGACTGGCTCACACACTAAAGAGATAAGGCAGAGTGGGAGGAAAGTCTACCCGGAGTAGAGAAATGCAGGAATGATGGACTAATTCCCAAGCTCCCTAAGGCCCTCAGGGGCTCTGCTGCTCCTGTCCTGCCTGCCACCTGCTTCCTGGGCACAGCATCAGTTCCCCTGTGGGACCAGCCTCCCATTCCACGGAGTCTGCTGACCCTGTCCCTCATGCTGCCCTACTCTCGCCTCCGTCACCGGGAGTGGCCACACCTCAACCTGTCCAGTGAGAGCCCGGACTCTGACCCTGCACGGAGTGACCACAGGGAGGGGAGGGTGCCTGAGCTGTTATCTCCTTGACAGTGGAGCCTAGGCATGCTGTCCTTGAATTTCTCCCCCTGGTCCCTGGACACTCGGGGTGCTTATCCTTCCCTCTGACTCTGTGAACTACACGTAAGACTTTCAGAAAATTCCGTTTTTCTTCTTAATAAGTCAAGATCAGGTTCTGTGGCTTAACGTCAAAGATCCTTGGCACAGCCACCACAGTCAAGGGCTCCAGGGCCAGGGCCAGCCTGCCTTCCAACTCCTTCTTCCCTACTCTCAGTGCCGGCCCCACTGTGGAATCACCCACAGAGCTTAAATCATACGGATGCCAGGGCCCCACGCCTGAAGGTTTGGGTGAATGGAGTGGGGCACTGTTTGGGTGATTCCAGTGTGTGGCAGGGTTACCACTACCGCCCTCATGACCTTTCATGGCCAAACCTGTCGATTCACTGTTGATTCAGAACCCATTTCACACCTGCGCTCCTCACACTGCCTCCCCTGCCTGCGAGACACGCAGTGGCCACATTAGTCTTCTTGCTCGCCTTCCTGCCAATCCCCTTTTCCAAAGCCTGCCATGGCTCCCCACTGCTTCCAATGCGTGGTCCGAATCCTTTGGATTAGCTACCAGCTTGCTCCACACTTGACCCAATCTACTCTCCAATCTCAGTTCACTATCCGCTCCCCTCTGGGTCCCCCTGGTCTAACTGTTCTAATACCTATTCGCTGACATACAGAGTTCATAGTACAAACAACAAAGGCCATTCCCGTTTAAGATGGAAACGGGGCTACTATTGTTTTTGTCCCCCCACACACATACCTGGGAGGACTAGAAAATGGGGGATGCAACCAAGAATCATATCAGATTTCCCCACCCGGTTGTACCAATGAGACCCCACGGCAGAGGCACTGCCACACCTGTCTAGACCCCTGCCCTTCGTTCCCCCGCCACTGCTCTCTCAGTGACACTCTGACACACACCGGCCCTGGTCCCAGACACTCCATGTGGCGGCTGCTCCTCCCCATCACTCTCTTCCAAATGAACTGCAGCGCAGATGACTGATGCAGCCCAGGTCACGTGCTGCACCCAGGCTGCAAGGGATTCTGGGAAAACCAAATACCTTGAGAAAGCAGGACTCAAAGAGAAGGGAAGTCCTCAAACATAAGAGGGGTACTCAAAAGCTTCTGGGAGGCCTAAAAGCAAGATACACACACACCAGACTTGGCACCATGGTGTCTTGCCTCCCCCTCCCTCACCACCCACATGGAGTCTCCCAGCTGGAGCACATTCTATTCTAAGAGCTTATCTCTCTGCTCAGGGAAAGAACATGGACTTTGGGGGCAGATCCCAGCTCAAACCTCAATGGGTGATGACCTGAACAATTCTGGAATATGGACATAATTCTACCCTCATCCTGGTGAGGAGCAGGCTGGCCCTCGGCTGGCTGGTCCCAGTGCTCGGCCAGTTTGGCAGCCAGATCCTAGGGCAGAAGGAGCAACGGGCACTTGAACAACACAACTACTTTGAATGTGAATGAAGGGCCAAGTGCCTCAGTTTCTGGCACCTCATAAGCCCCCTTTTGAATTTTCCTACAACATGAGAAGGGGAAGCCTCCTCCAAAGGAAAGTGAATTTCACCTCTGCAAACAGTGGCTCAGAGCCAGGCTTCAGTTTCTTTTTGAAGACAGAGCAATGTGAAGTTCCTTGTGCCCAAATGTCATGGAGCAAATCCCCACCTGTTACAGCTACACAGCAGGCTGCTCATGGTTCTTACCGTATATGACGAGTTTAGTCTTTCCCAACTCCTCCTTTCCTATTCTTTTCGAGTTAAAGAAACCCCTCCTAAGAAGGGCTGTGGATGAGCACTTCTCCCTGTTAACGTGCATAGGCATCACAGAGGCCTGTTACAACGCAGAGTCTAAGTGAGGAGGTGTGGGGTGTGGCCCAATGCTCTGCATCTGGCTATTTCCCAGGGCATGTTGATGCTGCTCCATGGACCACACTGTGAATGTCAAAATGGCAGAAACATCTCTGGGATGGGCGAAGTCCAATGAACCACCTCATCCACAATTCTGGAGCCAGAACCAGTTTACCTCATAAACAGCCAATACTCTCCACCTTTCATCTAGGCTTCCTTCTAGAAGGCTCCACCTTTATACTTTGTTGCCCCCAACTAGAGAAATACTAATTAAACTCCTTAGAGGGGAGAAATAGCATCTTCATCTCTACAGTCTAAAGGATATAGTGCACATTTTAGGCTTTCATAAATAGTTGGTGAATAAAGCACCAAAATGAAATGCAAAGACCTGCTGGAATGACGAGAGCAGGGTAAAGATAGTCCAGGAAGGCTTCCTGGAGGAAGTGGGCCTTTAAGAGATTCAACAGTGAGGAAAACCCCAGGCCCAAGGAGAATAGCCTGCATCCTCTGGACAGCAACCTTCAACCATCAAGGCCTCCCATTTGCTTCCCGTCAAGACAAACAGTGACAACTCATCAGCTGTTCTTTAACTATATAAAATATGCAGCTGTCATTTTAACCTGATATTTAATTCTTAAAAATTGCAGCATATAAAAGGCAGGCCCATACCTTTCCCAGAGAGTCTTGTTTCCGCTGAGTATATCATGTCTCCCAGAGAAGAGTAACACATAAAGCCGGAGACCAGGTGTCTTCAGCTCTGCCCAAATGCCTGTGTGTAGCGCTGTTTCTGAGGTCAGCTGGATTTCCTTTTCCCCTTCACTAGAGAAAGAGGGTGGCTTCTCTCTGCAAGTTCAGTGAAGCTCACTGCTGCCAATTGGGCCTGCCTCCATTTCTGCATGCCTTTGGTTTCATAACCAGTGAGACATTTAACAGGTACAATAGCAATTTGATGCTACAGCCTTATCTCCTGAACCCTGTCTGTCGGATTCTGGTAACACCACTGCTCTCCAAGTACCGCCACCCTTGAGACGCGTAAAGCAGTGTGATAAGATGTCTAAAAGGCCTCTGGCTGCCAGAATAGCTCTTACACGCAGTAAGCGCAAACAGGAAATTTTGTCAAGTTTCTCAATTGGCAGAAACCCTACCATCGGGAGATGGTGAAGCATGTTAGCCCGAGACATCTCTCTTCTTCAGATTTGCTCTCTTCTTCAGACTCGGGTTGAAAGACTCCGGGAAGCAGCAAAGCTGCCTATTCACTGATTCACCAAACATTTATTCAGCACCTACTAAGTGCCAGGCCATGAGGAAAAAGAGCGACTAAAAAGGATGCTAAGTGGCTCCATCCACTACAGTGCTCCTCTTCAAAACTGCAGTCTCCAGGATTCCAAAAATCTACCTGATGGGACACAAACCCACAAATTTTTAATTCCCCAAACAAAACTCTAAAAGTCCAGCGAAAAGTCCATGTTGCCCTGGAACTTGGTAAACTTCCTAATCACCCAAGCACTGAGCAGGTTCCCAATAAATGATCGGTGAGTCAATAAACGGCTGGCCCATGGGTGTAGTGCTTAGAGGGTGGAACTTCTCAAAGGGAAGGTTCTGGAGGTTGGGCCTGTCTTGAAAGATATAACTCAGGCAGGAAAGGTATTTACCTTGGAGCCCCCTTATTAGAGTTCAGAGAATATATCTGTTTTCTATTGCTACTTAACAAATCAATACAAATTTAGTGGCTTATAACAACCTATAGATCAAAACTCCAGGCACAGCATGGCTGGGATCGCTGCACAGGTCTCAAAGCATCGAGACTGTAGGGGGAACTCCACCTCTTAGCTTAGTTGGTGTTTGTTTCCCGCTGCAGTCCATCAGCTCATTCAGGTCCTCATTCCCTTGCTGGCTCTCAGACCTAGAAACCACATTCCCTGCCAGTGGTCCCCTCAATCTTCAGAACCAGCAATGGAGAATTTCTCTCCCAGGAAACCCCTATTATGCACTAAATACCTGACTTCCCTATCTCTGACCTCTAGACCCATATTTAAAGGGTCATGTGACTTGGTTAAGCCCACACAGAAAATCCCCCTTTTAAGATCAACTGATTTGGGACCTAAGTTACTTCTGTAAAAAAGTCCCCTCACTGCAACATCTCAATTAGTGTTCGAGTAAGGAGCAGGTGTGTGTAAGGGTCCAGGAATTTCGGGAACCATCTCAGATCCCTGCCTGCAGAGGAGAGGAAAGGCAGGGACAGCTGAAGCAACTTCCGGAGGATCAGTTTGTGTGGTTTCCCACCTTTCCAGGAGAAGCAGCCGCTGTCAGGGATTTTAACCCCTGAACCTACAGAATCAGTTCCCAGCCCAGTAGGAAGGCTGAAGAAATGCGAGGATTCAAGGTCCCTGATCCCCGGGAACTCCAAGGAGAGGCAGGGAGACAACAGCTGTGCCCCCTTCTGAGAAATGACTAACATGGCTCATCATTCCTAGGAAGATCAGTGTAGGAAGGCTTCAAGGAAGACATGAGGACTTGACATTTTTTGAGGAATGAGCTGGCCATTGCACAATAGAGATAAGTTAGAGCTGCTATCACCCAGCTCAGCTCCCTGGAGCTGCCTCGTGTCCTAAGCAATGCTGGGGCAACTGGGGTTTCTCTGCTGGGAAAACATGAGGAGCTGAATGGACGTGTTACTGGTGGAGAGTGGTTCTCATCCCCACCTGTTGCTCTAGGGAGTGGAATTCTTGCAAATTCCCATGGAAAATCATTTTCTGAGATGCATACGAGAACAAGTGATTTTTATTTGTCTGGAATTAAGTCCCTGAGTTTCCAAGGTCCCCTCTCCCTCAGTCCTGCCATAACAGAAGTACAGCTGTGGCTTTGAGAGGGCTGGGATTAGAGCCCGTGTCCAGGGTTTCTGTTCCAGGTTGGAGCAGTCCACTGCATAATGAGACTAGCTTAGTTTGTGTTTCCTGTTGTAGTCCATCAGTGTACTGTGTGTGGGGTCCCCAGGCTCTGGACTGTATGGGTGAATGCAAGAAGCAGGAACAAGAGAGCCCCATGAGCTAAGAGTTGCCAGAACCAAAGAGAGAATTCCTTTGTTAAGGGGATTATGTATTCCTAAATGTTTGAGGGCTTGCAGTGGCCATGCCCATTCTGACTAATGATATCTGTTCCCAGGTGTGACTGACAGTCAAGTGTCCTCCCCATGTCACCCCAACTCCCCTTCGTTGGCCTCTTCCCCCAGGGCTCTGTGGGGAATGGGCCGGTGGCTCCCTAGGGAGTGTGACATTGCAGCTTCCTGGTGAAGCGGCCCAAATGACATGCCTATAATGTCTGGCTTCCCCCTTTGCTCCTTTCCTGTTATTAATAACTAGCTAATTACATTAATATCAGAAGCAGAGTCATTCTCTGGCCCTGGAGGATCAAGAATGGCTGGCTAATGGCTGGAAGAACTAACTGGCATCAGCTGCTCCACCAAGATTGCACTTCAATGAAGGGTTGTCTCTTTTTCACTCTAGAACAGTGGTTCTCAACCTGTGGGTAGCGACCCCTTTGGGGGTCGAACGACCCTTTCACAGGGGTCACCTAAGACCATCAGAAAACACATATATAATTACATATTGTTTTTGTGATTAATCACTATGCTTTAATTATGTTCAATTTGTAACAATGAAAATACATCCTGCATATCAGATATTTACATTATGATTCATAACAGTAGCAAAATTACAGTTATGAAGTAGCAACGAAAATAATTTTATGGTTTTGGGGTCACCACAACATGAGGAACTGTATTAAAGGGTCATGGCATTAGGAAGGTTGCGAACCACTGCTCTAGAACATGCCAGGCCTGAATTTTGACTCAAATTGCAATGCAACACATACTGTCACCTCAGGGAAGCACCAAAAACTTAACTGTGGTGCTTTACTCCTTAAAACTCTTCAGTGGCATCTAAGAAAACATTTCAAACCCCTTAACTTTGGTCTTGTCTGAACTGGCCACGTGGTGGCTGACCTGGTCCACCAAGCTGGGCTTGTGATGCGTTAAAGGGAGAACTACAGAGCTGAGCAATTCTTTTTCATCCTTCTCAAAGCCCAAGCTTACATGACAACTGTCTGGCTGAACAAGTCAAGAAATCCAGCTTCTTTATTCAAAACTGATCATCTGTATTAGGCAGTACCTGCTTTTTTCTTCCCTTAGGTGATAAACCTCATGTCTCAGACTTGTGGGTGATGGCTGCAAGTAAATGCAATTTAAGGCAAAATAAAAAACATATTGGTTGAAAATATTGCACCCACTGCATCCTCTTTCCACTATGTGACTAACCTCCTTGTTAACAAGTGGCAAAAATTCCTGCTAAGAAATAATTTTTAAAGTTGTCCCACTGCATTAATCCTGTTAAACAGAGTTTAAAGGGGTTGATAACCACCACCCTAATCACTTTCATTTCATGGTTACTTCTGGCAGGTACATATGGTAAAGCTAATATTCAAGGCCAATTAACACAGACTGTTCCTTTGCTCATGAGAGATAAAATCTTAAATGTCCTCTATGATGGCTTGACTTTTCAGAGGCTTGAGAGGAATCAGACCTCTTTCCCAAAAAGCACCTTTAGGTTCAAACTCACCAGAAAATTTTTTGAGCAGTGAAAAACTTCTATAGGAATGCATGCCCAATGGAAAACACAACACTGTTACCCAATTCCAAACTGAATCTCATTCATTTATTTAGTCAACAAATATTCATTACAAATCTGCTGTGTGCCAGGCACTGTGCTCAGAAGTTAGGAAGCTAAATTGGGGATAGTTCCTGCCCTCAAGGTATTAGAAAAAAGAGAGACATCAATCGAATAATCTCACAATGAAATATAAAATTGTAACTGTGAGTCTTGTTTCAAGGGGGGTTTAATCAAGTCAGGGAGGTTGTGCCAGGCTTGGTGAAGGGACTGGTGGGGGCAGGTAGAGCATGGAGTAAGACAGAAAAGCATTCCAGGCAGAAGAAATAGCATGTGCTAAGACCAGGGGGTGGAAGAGCGTCTGGTCATGGACCATTGGAGGAACTGAAGGGGCCAGTGGCACAGAGCAATTAAAGGGTGATATGGTCTGAACTGTGTCTCTCCGAGCCCCGCCCCCCAACCCCCCGCCACCCATTCCTATGTTAAAGCCCCCAATGTGACACTATTTAAGGATAGGGCCTTTGGCGAGGTAATTAAGATCAATGAGATCATAAGAGTGGAGCTCTGACCCAACAGGCCTGGTGTCTTTATAAGAAGAGGAAGGGATACCAGAGAGCACTCTCTCTCTTTGTGGGCACACAGAGAAAGGGCTATGTGAGGACTCAGGAAGAAGGCTGCTATTTGTAAACCAAAAGAAAGCTGTCTCACTAGCAACCAACCCTACCAGCACCTTAATCACAGATTTCTAACTTCCAGAACTGTGAGAAAATAAATACCTGTTGTTTAAGCCACTCAGTCCAAGCAGAAGGGCACTTGGCTGGAGAAGCCGCTGACCATGAGGGACTTTATGTTAAGTTTGACCCTTGATGTAAAAGCCATGGGAAGCCATTGACGAGCTTGGATTTGAAGGGGTTGTGGTTGGGCCCATCAATGAGATCCCAGTGGCTGCGGCATGAAGAACAGCCTGGACAAGGCACGAGTAGATGCCAACATTCCTCCAGTGATGACATGTTAAGTCAAGGTTCCTCACCTAGAAAGTAGACTTCTGGAAGCAAAGTAGAAAAGGCATTCCAGGACCTTGAGCTCTTTGAAGGGGCTTGCAAAGGAGATGCCCACTACACAGCAGGGGCCAGGTGAGGCTGAACACTTGTCTGTTTACAAGAACTTACAGCAGCAATGATGACCAGTCTTCTCTTCAGTGCTAAGTAGCCAAAGAGCAGAGGTGGAGGGTCAGTTGGATTGTCCCAAAGTTGCTGACCAGGCAGAAGGAGAAGACAGTGAGAGGTGACCATGTCATCCAAGTGGTGGATGAGAGAACCTTATCTACTGGGGCAGGATGGGGCTACTGGACTCCCAATTCAATATTCTTCCTCTGTGCTATCGTGGCTCACAAATGGCTTTTATTCTGAGTGGCTTTAGCATTAATAAGTTGAATGCTTTGCTCAGCGGAGGCCTCTGCTGCCTAGCTACACTTTGGCAGCCCCCATGAGGCATGCAACTGAGACAGATGAATAGGCCTGCTAATGAATGGGGACTGGGATTCCAATATTCCCTTCCACAAGAACTATGCATCTCTCCAGCAGAGTAATGAAATCTTTGAGACAGCCTGATTACAAAAATAAAGCAGCATCATTATATTTGTCTGCCAGGCTGATCACAAGACACTGCAATGTATGACAGATGTCACAAGTAGAGAAATAGGCACAAAATGTCATGTATTACAGGCACATCTACACCAATAACGGGAGGAAGAGAATAGAGGCGATGGCCTAAACCAAGCATGTCAAACGCAAAGGCTAACACGGGCCAAATAAATGAGGCATGTGGCCCATGGGCCACGAGTTTGACATGCTTGGCCTAAATATTTGAGGCAAAACTTTTTCCTGAAATAGTCAAACATTTGAGTCAAAATAATACCTTACCCTAAAAAAGTCACCAATTCTGGTACTATTTCCTTGAGAGACTGAGTTGGCATATCCCTATATGCCACAGAAAAAGCCTTTGCTAAGAAAATTAATGACATAAACATGATTATAAGACCAGTATTTAAACTAATGAAGAAAACAACTATTTAAAAACTATTTTGGTACTTGGCATCCATATCCATGTAATCAGTTGACCTACACTAGAGTGTAGAGTTTGATTTCTGAATTAATTTTGGGGGTTTGGCCTGTACACAGAAAACAGACATTCATGAAGTCAATGAAAGGGGAGCTGGAGAAACATACCAATCAGATGCCAAGCCCCTGACAGAGGTCTGGCAGAATTAGACCAGTCATCCTGAAAGAATGAAAAATTGACAAGAATGATGATGTCACAGGTGACTCAATGAGGGAGATTTAAAAAGCAAAGAATTAAGAAAGCGTCTTAGAAGAAAGCCCTCTATATAATCCTGCTGAGAAAATCAGGCACAAAGACCATCATACAGTTTGTCAGAAAAATTACGCCCTCAAAACAAGTCACACTTGTTTCATTCTGAAAAATTTTTATAAGAATTACCATATAATTATAGCCTGTTTCATAAAATATAAGACAACTTTCTTTTCATAGTTTTCTCTTTTGTTTTTCACAATGAAGTCCCACTCAAACCTCTCTTCACATAAAATTTTGGACTCCATTTTAAGGAACAAATGTTAAGAGTATTTTTCAGGTACTGATTGTCCTCAGATAAATAGGAACCACTGTCAACATCTCTGTTCTCTCTCCGACTTCCAGCCCTCCCCCATTCTCTTTCTCTCTCTCTCTCTCTCTCTCTCTCTCTCTCTCTCTCTCTCTCCAGGGTTCATGTGCATGTGTGAGTGCAAACACACGTGACTTACCTCTAAATCTGGGGACTAAAAACCAAGAGGATGTGATTCTGATCTCCCTGGCCCACCCCACAAATATATAAATATACATCAACGTTCCTTTTAGAGTAATCCATGACAGCAGCAACTCTCAATCTTTTTTTTTCCATTGAAACACACATGATGAGCAGCTGACATAGCTCAGTTGGGAGCGTGTAAGAGTGAAGATCAAATACACATGATGGATGATGTCCATATTCAAGGTTTTCTCCCATGAGCAACCCAACTTGATATGCAAATCCTGCCACTACATGCAATTCCTTCCCTTTCCCTCTGACTCAGGAGAGCAAATCAGAATGCAAACAAGTGGAATTATGAGAGTCCTCAATCTTCTCTTATGTTTCTTTAATTTTTTAATTTCATGATTATCTGTAAAACTTTTCTAACTAACTAGAGTTGAAAGTCAATCACTGCCCTACAGATGTCTAGGAGGTAGCTATAACCTAGTCCCAATTACATATGCTCTTGCAAGTGACTAATTAAACTACAGTATGCTTCTTCTACTTTTAGCACTTTACTAGAAATTTTAATAAAATTAATTAAGCATTCTTGATCAATTTAACTTTTTCTTTTACTTTGTATTTATACTCCAAGGTAATTTAATGTGTCACACATACATAAGTTGATTTAAAAAAACAACAACTCATAGTTCATGTAAATATTTTTACCAGCTTTGAACCAGGGAATTCTGACTGTTCAAGTAGCCCAACTTTATTGTTACAGCAATAACTAAAGGTTATTTTTATTGATTTTAAAAAAAAAACACCTCAATGATTTATCACGTTTTTTGGTTTTTCTTCTGATAGTTCCTATATCTTTCTCACCAATATTTTTGTTTCACTACCTACTCTCTGTCCCATGGACATATACTTCAGTTCTTTAAAATGTTCCATCTTCTATTAAATTGAGTAATTTTGGTGTCCTCATTAATGAGTTGATGTAAGCATAACTGACTTACACATAGTATATGTTCAATAAATTGTGGTATTATTATTATTATTGCTCATCAGTATTTGTTCTTAATATTTACTTCTGAAAATTCTCAATATTCTTTTATATTTGACTTTTAAAGGGACTGGTTTTGTTAGTTCTCTACTGCTGTTATATTAAGTTACCACAAATTTAGTGGTTTAAAACAACATAAATGTATTATGTTCTGGAGGCCAGAATTAGTTTTATTGAACTAATTTCAATGTGTTGGCAGGGTTGCATTCCTTTCTGAAGGTCCTAGAGGGGAACCTATGTCCTTACCTTGTCCAGCTTCGGAGACACTTGTATTTTGTTTTTAGTAACTCAAGGTTTGTACTTCTTATTCCCCTTCACCTTTTTTACCCACCCCAGAACCCTCTTCTCCTTTGGCAACTATCAATTTGTTCTCTATTTCTATGAGTCTGTTTTTTTGTTTTGTTTTGTTTGTTTGTTTAGGTTCCACATATAAGTGAAATCATATGGCATTTGTCTTTCTCTGTGTTGTTTCACTTAGCATAATACCCTCTAGGTCCATCTGTGTTGTTGCAAATGGCAAGATTTCATTTTTTTTTTTTTTTACTGCTGAGTAATATTGCATTGTATGCATGTACCACATCTTTATCCATTCATCTATCAATGGACATCTAGGTTGTTTCCATATCTTAGCTATCTTAGCTAAAAGGGTAATACGCTCATTAGACCAGACATCTTCCAGACGTCATTCCGGACGTCCTTCCTGACCAAGCCGAGGCCAGAGGGAAGCCAGCCTGGGTCCCTGGCACCTGCCAGTGGCTGGAGGAGGGAAGCCTGGGTCCCAGGTGCTGGAGGGAAGCCAGTGTCAGCAGCCTGGGGAAGGAAGGCCTACTCTTGCATGAATTTTCGTGCATCAGGCCTCTAGTTGTAAATAATGCTACAATAAAATAGAGGTGCACATATCTTTTCAAATTAGTGTTTTCATTTTCTTTAGATAAATGCCCAGAAATGAAACTGCTGTGTTGTATGGTAGTTCTGTTTTTAATTTTTTGAGAAACCTCCATACTACTTTCCATAGTGGCTATACCAATTTACAATCCCACCAAAAAACTACAGTATATTTCATTTAAACCACTCTGTCATTTCACTTTGAGTGGGTGACATCTAACAGCAAGCCACATGTGCAACAGACACAAACAAGGGATCCAGATGCCACATGCATTGAGAACAGTTCCAAGGGAGAGATGAGAAACATGAGATGGAAGGTCTTGAAAAGCCTGTTGAAAAGAAGGAACATTTTGCATATCCTCACCAACTATGGGATAAAGAGCCAAATGCAGAAGTCCCTCTCCTCCAGAGCAGGCAGGAATCCAGACCAGCAGGTAACATCTGTGCTGGCATCAGACAAGTATTACCTTGGCCACATTAACCATAACCTTGCAAAAGGTAGTGAGTCTAGCGCTAATTTCTCATTAAGCTGACAAGAGGCATGAAGAGACACACATGTTTCCAGGAATGTACACTTTTACATTATTTTTGCTTTCTCTTGCAAATCAATTGAAAGCTAGGAGGCATTCCAGCATCTCTTTTTCTCCAGCATTCCCAATTTGTTTCATTATTCCCCCGCCCAGCACCTCCACTAGACTGAGACGCAATTGCAAAAGACATAGAATGGAAAATTAATATTTTCTACAGACTTCCTCATCTTGGGTAGATTTATGAATTCCACTTCTGTTATGCAGAAGTTAGCATTTTTAACAACAAGGGGGGAAATCCTTAATTGTTTTTTTATTGCCTCAAGAGCGCCAAAGACATCTTGTGATATGTCATCATTTACATTTCACATTAAATGCAAAATGTTTGAAATAAGCAAATATTTGTTTTAATTTGACACATCTGTTAACTGAAATGCTAAAAAGACAGCTAACTCACTATATTAAATTCAGCAATTTGTAAACAATTTATATGTTCATTTGTTCTGGTTATAAATGCCCCAAAGCTTATGTTTTATGAAACCCATAGAGTAAATGGCATTGTATTAATCTGATGTATGCAAGCCATGATTTATTCCTCTTCACTCCATTAATTTATTTTCCTAACGTGAGTTAATTAGAGAGGTTCCTATTTTTAAAAGCTCTTTAAATTCCTTGGGAGAGGGGCACATTTGCAAAAACTGCTTTGAAAACCTACTGCAGAGGAAATGGGCTAAATACAAATGGTAAATTTTCCCCAGACATTATCACACATTGAGCACCTGATTGCCATTCAACCATCTTTATGTGGAGAACACAGTGGGTGATGACTACATAGTTGTTATAAGAAAGAGGGAGAGAACTAGAAGGAAGGAATGAGAGCAGCAGCAAGAACAAACTCTTTCCAGGAGATTACTATCTGCATGAGATATCTTCAAGATCCTATTCATCTTTAAATAAAAAGCATTCTGATTTTATGCTACAAAATGGAGACTAACTTTCACTTGAAACAATACTCCCTGGGAAGAGAAGAGATGTCCATTCAGAGAAATATTTAAAAAATCACAGAGATTGGTCCAATAGAAAATAAAGATAAATCAATTATTTTTCCTTGGTCAAATGCAGCCTTAATATTCTTAATTAGAATAGTAGATAGTGCCCTGAACTTAAATAAATCAATCCTATCTAATAAAAGAGTAATATGCAAATTAACTGTCACCCCACAACAAAGATGGCAGTGCCCATAGCAGCAGGGGTGGGACGCTGGCAGCGTCGCCCCAGCAATGCGAGCCCATCAGGCAAGTGCGGCCCACAGACAGCACCCAGCAGGGCCTGCTTGCCCATCACCATGGTGTGGAGCAGGCAGGCCCCGGGGAGAGAGCAGAGAACCATGGGGAGTGGGCCTAAGCCATCAGTAGGACATCCCCTGAGGGCTCCTGAAGTAGAAAGGGTGCAGGTTGGGCTGAGGGACCCCTTCCACCCCACCCCCTGCACGAATTTTGTGCACTGGGCCTCTAGTAAATAAATGAAGGAAGGGAGGGAGGGAGGGAGGGAGGGAGGGAGGAAGGAAGGAAGGAAGACAGGAAGACAGGAAGACAGGAAGACAGGAAGGAAGGGCAAATTCATTCACACTCACGTATAAATTACTGAGAAAAGTTTAAGATGTTCCTAAGGGTGTTTGAGGGAAGGGACAACTAGCCTTTCAACAGATGTCCAAGTTTTAAGCAAATGCAATGCTCATTCCATCTTAGAATATTTGGGGCAGCAGCAAGTGGGCGGAAGAAACTGAGTTGGGTTGGGTGCCCTTCCAAGTCGCCAAAGTTACCCACTTAATTCCAGAAAGGCTGATCCTAGGAGGCAGCAACACCACCAGCCCAATCTAGGTAGCACCTTCCTTGTCAAAGTCCTGCTTTATTTCATTTTCCTGTCGCCAGTCATTTCCCTGCCCTGAAAAGCAAGTTGAAAAGTTGGCGCTGCATTTACGTACATTTGAATTAGGTCTTCTCTTCTCTAAGCCTCAAATTCTATGAAATGGAAAAGTATCAGTCACGCAGCACAGCCCCTGATGCAGAGTAGGCATCCCCAAACTGCAGACTCCCTCCTGTCATTCCCACAGGCACCAAGTCAGCTGTGGGGACACACCAGAAGCCAGAGGCGGCACGGGGACAAGACCAAGTGCCTTCCATTCTCCTCAATTGCCTTCACATTTTCTTTCATGTCTAACTCCTGGTCCTGGAACCTGTTGCCCAAGTTTCCCTCACAAAACAAACAGCCTGTAACTTATTCCTCCTCCTGGAGCCAAACTGAACAGGGAAGAGGGGAGAGGAGAAGCCTGTGCTACATCAACTCCCCCTTGACTCACACTCACACACCCACATGTTTTCTTGTTTCTGCTAAAAAAAATAAAGAAGTTTTTTAAAACCTTTGCTAGAACAAACTTTATGTGTCTCCATGAAAGCCCGGCTCCCAGAGGGCAGCCCCAGGCCCCTCTTGGGAAGGCATGGGGGTCTGCAGATGGTGGGTCCTTCCTTCCTGACAGAAGGGCCTGACTTGAAATATCTGCATCACAACAAAAGTTTGGAAAATAAAGAGTTTGTCTCTGTGGAAATCAGGTGTTTTGGCTGATCAATCAAGTCCCGGGACTCTGTGAAGCCAGATTTTCGGGATCAGACAGACAGGCGGGTGGCCTGCCTTGCTTCTCTCTCCCTGCAGAACAGACCCACCACAGCGGAACCGCAAGCCCACCCTGGGGAGTGCTGGGCTGAGAGCCACGGAACCATAGGAGATCACCCCTGGGAGTAACACAGCAGCCTGCAGAGTGTGTTTGCCTGACAGCCTTGCTTCTCCACAGGAGAAGAAAAATGGGGACAAATCTAACTACCTGAGGAAGGCTCTCCAGAGAAAAGAGGGGCAAGATCAGAATGCTCTCTTGTGTCTCTGCAAACTCGGGCCCTCTCAGAGGCCTTCCACCTCTCCTGCATCACCTCATTCGACGCTCACATTTGTCAGTATTATCATCCCCATTTTACCCAAGATATAGTGCAGCTGGCTGGAGGTCCCTGAGGTGCTGTTCTGGAGTATACCCCGTCCTCTGACTCCTGATCTAGTGCTCTTTGCACCCGAATCTTAATCCCAAAACACCGAGGAGAAATATCCAGAGGCTCAGAGCAATGCCGCTTCGGATCAAGAACTTAAGTTGACATTTTAAGACAAGATTTGCAGTTAAGAAGTACACGGGGGGGGGGGGGGGGGGCGGACGGGGCTGCTCCCAGGCTGCCCTCCACGGGGACTCACTCAGGAAGAGGATGGTCTGCCTCCTGGCCGCCCTGCTCTCCTCGCTCTCCGACTTGCGCAGCCGCGCCTGCTGCCCCTCGGCGGCCAGCGTGCTCTGCCTGCTCCGCCTCAGCACCTGCATCATGTTCCAGCACATGAAGGCCACGGCGACCAGGACCACCAGGTAGACCACGAAGGCGCCGAAGATGCTGGACTGGAACACGGTCCAGCGGCCGGAGAGGTTGGTGCAGATGGACATGTTGGAGGTCTCGGGCCGCTCGTGGTGGCGCGTGAGCGTGCGGTTGCAAGAGAGGCCCCGGTGGCTGTGCACGGGCACCAGCGGGTACTCCACGCCCATGGCAAAGAGCAGCGGCAGGGCCACCAGGGCGGAGGCGCCCCAGACGAAGCCGATGAGCAGCTTCACCTGGCAGGGCCCGGACACGGCCTTGTAGCGGAAGGGGTGGCAGATGGCCACGTAGCGCTCGAAGCTGAGCGTGAGCACGTGCAGCAGCGTGGCGTAGCTGCAGGCCTCGAACAGGAAGTTGTGCAGCTTGCAGGACAGCTCGGAGCCCGGCGTGGTCAGCGGGTTCCAGATGATGCTGTAGAACTCCATGGGCATGCCGATGAGGAAGACCAGGATGTCAGAGCAGGCCAGGCTCACCATGTGGTCCGTCACCTCCTTCTGCAGGTAGCCCTTCCTCTGCAGCACCTGGGTGGCGCGGATGGTGACGCTGTTGCCCAGGATGCCCAGCGCGAAGATGAGCAGGTTCACCAGGATGAGGGTGATTTTGATCCAGAGGGCCACCTCGAATTCGGGGATGTGGCTGTGATCAATGATGTGGGAGCAGTCGCTGTGGGGGCCGCCGGGGGGAGCCATCGGGAAGGAGGCCCGGCCACCCGGGTCGGTCGGTCGGTCGGTCGGAGACCGGCTCAAGGTCCCTCCTCTCCTCGGAGCCCTCGTTCTTGGCCGCGCTCAGGAGGCGGCCGCTCGCCCGCACTCACCTGGGAAAGGTAACTTATTGCAGGTGCTTTCATGGGAACTTCCTGGAGCAGCCCAGCCTCGCAGTGGCCCCGAGGCGCCTGGGGGTGGAGTTTGGGGGCGTGTGTGTCAGAGCGAGGCGGGGAGAGCGGAGAGCGCGCAGGAAGGCGGTTCTAAGCAGGCCCCGCAGCCCCCAGCGCGCCCGCCCTCCTGGGGGCCCCTGGCGCCCTGCCCGCAGCCCTCGCTCCCCTCCGCCGCCCGGCGCTCGCCCGCCCCGACGCCCCTCCGGGAGCACCGTCTTTGCTGCCGGAGGCGGGTGGTCCGTGGTCAATCATTAACCACGGCTGACTGCTCAGCGCCCGGGCTGCGGCACAGCCCAGCGGCGGGCTTGACTCAGCTCCCAGGCATGGTCCCCGAAATCAGATCTCCGGGCGGCTGGGGCTCCCCTCCCCCTCCGCGGCCACCTGGAGACAGCGGCCAGCTGCCCCGACGGCGCCCCAGGAGGCGCGCCCGGGAAGTTGGAGTGCGCCCCGGGACAGGAGTCCAGGGCTCCGGCTGGAAAAGAAACTTCCCTCCCCCCCCCCCTCCCCCAGCCGCCAGCGCTGCGCCCGGGTTCCTTCAAGGTGAGGCCACGGCCTGCTGCGGAGCGACGGACCCTGGCTCCAGCATCGGTCACAGGCCAGTGGGCCGGGCTGCCGCTGCCCGCGGGCCCTGGGGTTACTGCGGGAATAGCAGGGCTGTGCGCTGCCTGGAGCCACTGGGAAGGTGTTGGCCCCAAGCAGGCCAGTGGGATCTCCCTGGAGTCCAGCTTCCCCGCAGCCTCCCGGGCTCCGCGCGGGCCCTGCCTGCCCTCCTGGGGAGCGGCCCGAGGAGCTGGGGGGGGGGGCTTTCCTTGAGGTTCAGGCCCCTCGCCCGAGGGGCAGGCGAAGGCTCTAATTGGGGGCGAGGGTGAGGGTGGGGGTGGGGTGGGGTGGGGGTGAAGGTGAGGGTGCCACACCGGCAGGGCAGGGGTGCCGCTGGTGGAAAGCGCCTTCCAGTCCTCAGGAGGGGGCTGCAGCCAGGACACAGAGGACAGCAGGAGGCTGCTGTGGGCAGTGGAGACAGGGCCACCGAGTGAAAATGGCCTTAAGGATCATGACATTTTATGTCTCTTCAGAGAAAGAGAGAGAGGACCCTCAAATGGGTGCATTTTCATCTTCTAATTCCAAAATTAGAGGAAGGGGGGGCTATCCTATGCATTGTGGAATGTTTAACACATACGTGCCCCCAACACCGCCGGGGGCCCCCCCCTTATAGCCAAAGGCCTCTGGGAGAGCAAAGTGGCCCCAGGTGGAGAACCAGCGCCCTGAGGGCAGAAAACAGATCCCCTTGGTGGGGCCATGCTCCCTCTTGCACTGCTCTGTGCTGAAAGCAGCGGTAAATTACCCACCCGCCCCTGTGATGCGGCCATTTTAAGGATGAAGACACTGGGGTGTCCAGAGAGCAGTGCTTCCCCAAGGCCATAAGGACGAGAGGCTTGACATTAACCCAGATCCGTCAGACCCTGAGTGTGTACTAACAGGGAGGGGCTTGTGGGAGCACAGTAGGTGCTCACAAAGATGGAGGGACTCCATGTTCTGACCCCATCACTAGACACATGGTCTGCGGACCTCAGCAAATATTAAATTGTGACACTATCTCAGGCGGAAAGAAAATTTTCTCTGTTAGTTTTCTCTGTTGAGTTATAAGCTCCCAGGCCAAGAACTACATCTTCTCACCGTGACACCTCCACAGCACCCTGATAATGTTTTACCGGGAGCCCTTCTCCATGCTCATACGTGCTATGGACCTACTTGCTGGCTGGGAAACTCCTCACCCATTTCCCTACTGGTGCAGTGTGCTCGGCTAAAGGACCTCAAGAGCCACCTAGCTGTCCCTCAAACCCCCCAGGGTAAGCATGGGCTCTCCAGGCTTCATAGCTACCGAGCAGCGTCCTGAAAGGACTCCTGTGCAAAAAGACCGTGGTTCTTTGCTGCCCCAGAGCTACTGAGAAGAAGGTGGTCTAGGAAGACACACACCCAGCCCGCCTCCCCCTCCCCCACACCCCAGCACGCATACACACGAAGGCCCCTGCCCACTTCCTTCTTTTCAATAGGAAAAAGCCTCATAAGTATTCCTCAGCCCAGCCATATAGCCTTTCTTTGAAATCCTCTTGGTCATGTATGGAGCCCAGTTATATGCCAAGCACTTTCACATAATTCATTCCTTTCAATCCTCAGAAGGCTGCAAGGTGGACATTGCCATCCCGTTTTACTGATGCAGAAACTGAGGATCAGGGGGATTAAATGACCTACCATCAGGGTCAGAGGCAGGATTCCAACTCCAGTCCCCTGGCCCTAAAACACTTTCCACGCCTGGCTGCCACCTCTCTGTTTGGGACAGGGCTGCGCCAGGCTGAACAGTGCACTTTGGAGGGAGGGATGACTTTAAGTCACCAGCCCTGGTGCTTCTCCTCCCCAGCTGCAGCATGTGTTATCTGCAATATATTTGATAGTTCCAATTTGTTCTGCTCAGACAAGATTCCCATTATTGTCCAATTTCTTTCATCAATTTTTTTTCCCAAAGTGTGAACAAAGATTACAAATGCATGGCCAAACAGTGCGAATCAAGCTAATTAAAATTCACTCCTTATAGTGGAGCTGGAAAAGGCATTTTGAACAAAGGTCCAGAAGAATTAAATTTTCATTTCACCTTTGCTTTTCCTAAGACCAATTAAAAACTATTTAATGTGCTCTCATTTGTTGATAACAGACTGGTATAACACCAGGCCTGGGTCTGTGTAATCTAGATTTTTTAATTAGCATATCGTATAGAGAAAAGAAAGAAAAGGAATTAAAAGTGAGAGGAAAGAATAGTTAAGATACCCTTTGATTTCAGCTCTACTCAGGGGTTACTCTAGGGCCAACACAAATTCATATTCACATTTTACACATTCCAGGTGACTTTTGAGGCCATTGAAGCTAAAGGTTTTCATATACTTTCCAGCACTGAAACTCATCTTAAAATTAATTCTACACTGGCACCCAAAGTAAAAGAACATTTAAAAATACACACACATCGTCCTGGCCAGTATTGGAACCCCAGCCCGTGCACAGAGGCATCTCTGGTTTGATTCCCAGTCAAGGGCAGGTACATGGGTTGCAGGTTCAATCCCCCGCCTCTGTTGAGACTCGTGTGGGAGGCAATCAATTGATAATGTCACTCTCACATCTCTCACTTTCTCTCTCTCTCTGCATTAAGCTACAAATAATTTTCAAAAATTATAAACAGTATAGGTAACTTTATTTGTAATTCCAAATAACTAAAAGTTAATAACAGAAAGAGAAAACTGAAACATAAAACTTTACCATCTCAATAATTTTTTTAATCTCTGGAACAATTCTTAGTCAAAGAGAAAAACAAAACTCCAAAATATCTCGAGAATAACAACCACAAAAATACTGCATATCAGAATTCTTGAGAAATAACTAAAGGAGTACTAAAGGTTCATAGCCCTAAATATTTATTCTAGTAAACAAGAACAAATACAAATAAAGAAAGTTACAAAAAAATACAATTAAGTAAAACAAGAAGGGATTAATAAAGATGAAATTAATTATGAAAGAATTAAATAGAACTAATAAATAAACCCCAAAATGTTTTTTTAAATAGGATTCTGATCATTAAGAATATCTAGCAGCAACCTAGCTACCCGCCAACCCCACCCCCACCCCCCGCCCCTCACAACTGTGGTCCCTCAGAGAAAAGAAACCCCTGAAGTGAGCCCTAGCGTCACTCAGACTTGCTGCCTCCGGGCCCTTTCCTGACCATGTGCCGGGAGGGGACTCTGTAAGCACAGGGATCTGGCCAAGTGGAGGACACAGATTGGCAGTTGGGAGGTAGATGTTGCTGGGCCCCTCAGAACAGGGTGTTGAAAAGGAGGGAGCTACTAGTGCAGAGAAGGAGCTCAGGGATCTGTACAGAGGATTTCTTGAGTCTTTGGCTGAATAGTAGGCATGAAGAGTGGGTTTGTGGAGGTGAGACTCCAGGAGCTGAGCACAGTGCACTACCGAGGAAAGAACAACTTGGGGGGCTGTAGGCAAGGCAATTCCCAAAGTCATACAGGGCCAGGCCACTGTCGAAGGTCTAGCCACTGAGAGAAGAGGTCTCATTGGACCAATTCTGGAAGGGCCAGACCTTAGTGGTAGGACTGAACTCGTTGCAGAGCTAAGGCTATTCTGGACCTGCCTTAAAGAGGTATTGACCTGAGCCATATAATATGGTAGCTGCAAGCCACATGTGGCTAACTCTACTTGAAATTTAGCTAGTCCAAACTGAGATGTAAGTATGATACACACCACATTCCAATGTCTTTGTATGATAAAGAATATAAATGTAATAGTTTTTATATATTGATTCCATGTTGAAATGATAATATTTGGCTATAGGGGCTTAAATAAAATACATTATTAAACGTAATTTCACCTCTCTTTTTACTTTTTAAAATGTGCCTAATAGAATATTTTAAATTTATGTGACTTGCAGTTGTGGCTCACATGATATTTCTATGAGACAGTGATACTATAAACAAACAAATAATTAAACAAAAGAGGAAGTCCAAGAATAAACCAATACTTATAAGAATTTCACTTATATTATTGGTAACATTTCAAAGTAGTAGAGAAAGATGAATTGGTCAATAATTGGTGTTGGAACAATAGGTTAGCCATCTTTTTAAAAAAAGTTGGATACATTCCTCCACACTTCATTATAATACAAATAATTAAATGATAGAATAAAACACTAGATACTTTTAAGAGTTAAATTGGATTTTTTAAATTATATTTTTATTGAATTCAGAGAGGAAGGAGAAGGAGAGAGAGATGGAAACATCAATGATGAGAGAGAATCATTGATTGGCTGCTTCTTGCATGCCCCACACTGGAGATTGAGCCCACAACATGGGCATGGTCCCCGACCAGGAATTAAACTGTGACCTCCTGGTTCATAGGTTAATACTCAACCACTGAGCCATGCTGGGTGGGCATTAAATTGGATTTTAAATCTTATAAATCCTAGAAGCTATAAAGGAAAAGGTTGATAAACTTTATTTCATAAACATAAAAATGTGCTGCAAGGTAAGAAACAGTAGTCAAAGGTAAATGACAAATAACAAACACAGAAAATACATATAAATGTTATTACACAGTAATGAGTGATTTCCACAAAAATATGCACTTATTCCAAAATTTAATCTATAAATTCACTGTAATCCCTTCAATTAAAATTTCAACAGATCTTTCTGAGGAAAAAACAGGCAACCCAATTTAAAAAACAAGCCGAAGAGATAAACAGACACTTCACAAACCAGGAATCCAGATGGACTATAAACAAGGAAAAGCTACCCAACCTTTTTAGTAGTCAAGAAAATGCAAACTAAAACCACAATTAAATATAACGACACACGTACCAGATTGACTAACACTTAAAGACCACCAATACCATAAAAACTAGGCAAGCTGATTCTAAAACTTACCAAAAAAATGTCAAGAGCCAAGAATGAGCAAGATACTCTTAGGAGGTGTGCAGATTTGCTCTTCCCAATATCAAAACTTATTATAAAGTTATAATTTATAAGGCATTGTGGTTTTGACATGGGAATAGACGAGAATGATCCAGAAGAGAGAGCATAGAAATAAATCCACTTGTGTGTAGACAGGATGAATGACAAGGATGGCACTGTGGGGCCATGCATCAGATATGGTCTTTCCACTGGTGTAGTAGTTGACTCTCTCAGAGGTGAGGGAGTGGGGGGAGGAGGCAATGCTGTGATTTATAGCATTTACTGAGATCCAGGGTGTGAATACTCCCACCATGACTGATGTCAAGCCACCCACACTTTAGTAATCTGCTCATAAAAATCCTGAAATTCTAACCATCAACTCTGGTAAGCTCCAGGATAAATGCTACTTGTGGCAATCAAGTACTCATTTGGATAAAATTCATTAAGAAAAGAAAAAAAAGACAACAAAATTTTTTAATGAACCAAAGAGCCCTGGCCAGCATGGCTCAGTTGGTTGGAATATTGTCCCATTGACTGAAGGGTCTTGGGTTTGATTCCTGGTCAAGGCACATACCCACATTACCAGTTTGATCCTCAGTCCTGACTGAGGCAACCGTGCAGGAGGCAACTGGTCCATGTTTCTCTTTCACATCAGTGTTTCTCTCTTTCTCCCTCTCCCTTTCTTTCTCTCTAAAACCAACTAAAAGAAACTTTAAAGTGAGCCAAAGAGATAAGCAGGCACTTCACAAAAGAGGAGTCCAGATGGACAATAAAGAATGAAAAGCTATCTGACCTTTTCAGGAGTCATGAAAGTGCAAACTAAAACCACAATTACGTAAATAAACTACACACCTACTAGGATGACTAACATTCAAAGACGACCAATACCATCTGTCCGTGAAGCTGTGGAGTAATGGTTACTCTCATACATTGCAGATGGAAAATTAAATTGGTGCAACCACTTTGGAAAAGAGGTTGCAATGTCTAATAAAATATGTATATACATATCCTGTGACTCAGCAATTCCTCTACTAGGTATATAACCTACAGCTCATGTACCAGAATGACCTTGATGAGTCATATAAGAATGTGTATAACAACATTTTAAGTAATGATGCATTAAACCATAATGATGCATGAAAGAAGAAAGACACAAAAGAATCTAGGAGTCCATTTACATAACATTTAAAAATAGACAAAACAATAATATTTGGGGATATATATGTTATGTGGTTATATATGTTATATTATGACATATAATAAAACTACTTATTCATTCATTCATTCATTCATTCATTCATTCATTCATTTATAAAGCAAAGATGTCCTTTCCGTGAAAGGATGAAGGTCATTCTTGTGGAACTTCCAAAGGCTGACAGTATTCTATGTCTTAACCTGGGAAAAAGTGACATGATAGTAATTACATGATGCTTTGTCTTATGACCTTTTTTACTAGGCAGTTTTTCATGTCTTTTGGACTTTATTGATGCTATGTTTCATAACATTGTAAAACCATATTTTTAAAAAGGAAGAACAACCATCACATTGGAGGTTAAGGAGAAGGTCGCTGGTCCTTCCCTGGGGCTGATGGCATGCTGTGCCACCTCTATTCTTACTGAGGTGAGCCCTCGCTGAGAGGCCCCAGATTTCTTCTGGGAAATCATGTTCTCCTTTTTAAAAATGTTTTATGGCCCTAGCCTGTTTGGCTCAGTGAATAGAGCATTGGTCTGCAGACTGAAGGATCCTGGGTTTGATTCCAGTCAAGAGCATACGCCTGGTTGTGGGCTCAGTCCCCAGTATGGGACGTGCAGGAGGTAGCCGATCGATCATTCTCTCACCACTGATGTTTCTATCTCTCTCCCTCTCCCTTCCTCTCTGAAATCAATAAAAATATGTTTAAATAAATAAATAAATAATGTTTTATGTGTTAGGTTTTGTTTCTTTCTCCATCTAGAAAAAGTGATTCAGAAAAGAAGTGTTCCATTGGTTTGGGTAAGCTAGTGACTTACGGTTTTAGTTCGGCTCATATCTTTTTTCTCCCTTTAAGAAATGTTGAGCTCACTGAAATGAACTCCTCATTTTAGGGGAGTCTCTCTGTTACTGGTTCGACTCTCCATCCCAAGGAGGTGGATAGCCTCTGAGATCAAAGCAGCCACTCAGTCCAGGGACATCCAGGGGGAGACCAGTCCCATGTGCTCATCCCTGTTTCTCTCTGACAGACCCATGTCTTTGTATACTAGCTGCAGGCCAGAGCAGACCACTGGGGCTGCTCCCAGTTGCATGCCCCTCACGTCACAAGCCCCACCCATCATGTGCCCTGTACATCGCATGCCCTGAATATCATCACATGCCCACAAACCATGTGCCCTGTACATCGCATGCCCTGAACATCACATGCCCCGCACATGACATGTCCTGCACATCGCGTGCCCTGCACAATTCCAGCTTCACAAACAGAGAGGGTCTCAGAGCACAGGGAAAGAGCAGCGCCTCAGCTGTTCGTGCTAATTCAATCCAAACCCTTATGAAGAAACAAAAACCTCTGGTCCTTGATCTCCTTATCTTAAAACACCCTGAGCAAAGAACATAGGACTTCTGCCTGGCACTGTGTTCCCAGCCCCAGTCATTGTTGGGTGCTTTTCAGCCTTGATAGAAATTTCAGCGATGTCTTCTTATAAGTCAGGCACCACCCCTTGCTATGTAAAACGACACAAATCAATCCAGGCCTGACATCCTAGTCACCCACTGCCTCTTCCGAGAATGCTGCAGCATGATGATTAACGCAGGCTCAGGCCAGAAGCCTTGGGTTTGCATCAGGCCCTGCGCACTGCTTCTTTGCACCTTAGTTTCTTCACTGGCAAAATGTATATAAAAATAATACTTATCTCCTAGGTTTGTTGTAAGGATTAAATAAGGTTACATAAAATGTGTCTGGCAAGTAGTATGTACCTATATATGCATTAGCCCTTGTCAAGGGGTATAAACCCAGACTCTGCAGCGGACTGCCCGGGTTTGGATCTGCTCCTCCCTAGCTGTGGAACTTTGCGCACCTTTCTTATCTCTCTGGTCTCCAGTTTCCTCATGCGTCCACTGGAGGAGAAATAACAATACACACTTCAAAGGATTCTTTGCAAGACCAACTGGCATAATGTAGGCAAAGCACTCAGAACAATGCCGGGCAGGAGTTCATCATCATTAACGGCATGTCCACAGTCCATTAGCTGCTGCTGTTCATGCTGATGAGCCCAGGGCCCTGCAAGGTCCTGCAGCACATTCTAAACCCTCCAGGTGCCATTATTGTGTGAGCGAGAATTGTTAGAGTGCTGAGTACATCTTACTGAATTCCACTCAAATTAAATCAGCAGGCACCGGGTCAGCCTTGCTGGAAAGCACTGTGGGGAATAGGAATATGAGGCAGTAAGACAGTCGCTCCTCCATGGAGGGTTATTTGCAACTCAAGCCAGAAGCGTGTAAATTGTTAGATGTCGTGAGAGCAATTGCCACCTGATGGTGGCAGCAGTAAGTGCTTTAGGCACTGAAAGGTGGCATCTGTCCTCACAGGTGAGACAAGATTCCGGGTCTCTGAAAATTGGGGGCGCATGTATGACACACAGGGAGTCTTTATACCAACCTGATATTTCATCCAGCATAACTCCCTGTCTTCAAAACAGACCACACAACACAGGAAATTTACTCATCAACAGAGACTCTACACGCTCCAACTTAATCTTCTCTAAACATGAGCTTCGAGTGGTTACAAAGCTGTGGCAATCGAGTGACAACAACTGAGCATAAACACACGTTTTGTGGCCTTATGGTGCTTTTTCTACGTTTCAAATGGAATTGCCACTCTAAGAGGGATTGGAAGCATGACCTTAGTCGCATTAGCATCGCATGTGTGCTGGTGGCGGAAGTCAGCTACTTACAGGCTTCAGAACAAGCAGCGCCTCCCAGCTGCTCCCCGGCTTCATTGTGAAACCCTGGGGTGCCTTAAAAAAAGCTGGCTACGCCAAGCCACAGTTCCTTATTTTTTAAAGGGCAGACAGACCTTGTCCTGCAAATGATTGTACTTAGTACTGGCCACAGCCGTGCTCTCAGTTCTCAGACCCCCATCACCTTTGCCATTAGAGCTCATGGCTTATAAGGAACCTGCTGGCTGGGTTCAAACATACAGAAATGGGGAAAGGCTGGGGGGTGGAGGGGTGGCGGGGAGCAACTTCATGATGGGATATACTGGAACCAACACTGAGGATCAAAATTGTCAGAGCACATTTAGGCCGAATCTGGGCTTATTGCTCAAGAACTCAAAGAAGAGGCACAACCTACAATGTCTATTCTTGCAGAACATGTTACACCTAACGCTGATTCCACCTGCCAAGGCATGCTGGATCCAGACCAAATGCAATTTCAGCGCCTGAGCTGAGCTAACCTGTCTGCTGGGTGATGCCTGCCTTCCTCCCTTGGCTTACATTGTAGATGAAATGTGCATTTGTGATGAGCCTGGCCAGCCTGTGATTCTATGAGGTCATGTTTGTTCTTAGCTCTAAACTTTTGAACACAACACACTTCAAGTTGGGAACAAAAGGAAAGTCTTTGTATTTTTTATAACGTCTTCCTCCTGTTCTTACAACCATCTCCTCTCCATTGGGGAATGTCTGTGGATTGACAAATATGAAGAAGAACAAACTCTCTTATGATTCCTTCCAATGACTGTCTTACAGCAATAAACACACTCCCATTGTTGCAAAGAGAGAAGTCAACAAAGAATGGAGAACAGGGACAGAGGACACTAATCCAAAACTCAAGTGGCAGCTCCTTTCCATCTCTTAGGAAAAAAAACAAGCATCAAAGGCAATTAGGTCCTCCTCTCTCACCCTTTTAATAGGCTGGATGGATCCCCTTGAGAGAGATCAAGGCTTTTAATGGAAACAACTAGCGACTTGGGGGCCACGACTATGGAAATTGCATTTGGTCTGGATCCAGCATGCCTTGGCAGGTGGAATCAGTGTTAGGTGTAACATGTTCTGCAAGAATAGACATTGTAGGTTTGGTCTCTTCTTTGAGTTCTTGAGCAATAAGCCCAGATTCGGCCTAAATGTGTTCTGACAATTTTGATACTCAGTGTTGTTTCTAGTATATCCTATCATGAACCACCTCATTATCACCAGCTCAAGTGCTGAAACATGTGGTTTGTGCCAGCCAGAGGGCAGGCAAGAAGCATGGCCGGTCTGGTCTGATTTGCCATCATTGCTCACTTGGGCATGCAAGAACTTGGATCCCATGTACTGAAGAGCCATCACTGCAAAGCCCTGGCAATTTTGGAAGATTTTTTAAAAAAATACATAAGACACAATTGCTGATAGTCTCCTCACAGGCTTGCTGGTGATAATGAACCTGCACTTATGAAACTGGAGAATATCAGCAACCACTATGTGAATTACTCCCAGAAAAGACAGATATGTAGTTAACTCTTAAATAACATGAGGGTCAAGAGCACTGACGCCCCTGTGCAGTCAAACACACACACACACACACACACACACACACACACACACACACACACACATTTGAGGATGCTTAAATCCCTATGTAAAATGATGTAGATCAATGCATACAGTTGACCCTCTGCATCCATGAACTCCCAACTGCAGATCACACACAGTGCAGGTGTTTATTGAAAAGCATCTAAGTATAAGTGGACCTGTGCAGTTCAAACTGATGCTGTTCAAGGCTCAACTACAAATCATGGCTTTTCCCCTCCTTTTCTTCATGGAGAGCTGATTTTTAAACATTGAGCAGCGCACCACAGGAGATACTTCTCAGTTGGTATCCATCAGGGGTTAACTTTTGGCATAGATGACATTACATTTTTAAAAATTGGATCCTCAGTCTAGCTGGTTTGGCTCAGTGGATAGAGCATCAGCCTGTGGACTGAAAGGTCCCAGGTTCAATTCCAGTCAAGGGCACATACCCAGGGTTGTGGGCTGGATCCGCAGGAGAGGGAGTGCAGGAGGCAGCCAATCAATGATCCTCTTTCATCATTTATGTTTCTATCTCTCTTTCCCTCTCCCTTCCTCTCTGAAATCAATAAAATATATGTATAAAAATGGATCCTCTGGGAATAGAGCTCCTTATAGAATAATTGGAAGTGCTGGTGGAAGGACGATAGGACTTGGAGAGCACTACTGGCAGTGACTCATTGGCTTTGCTAAGGGCAGCTTGCTAGCTGCTGGGTTTCCTTGCTTCCTTCCTTTCTCCCTCCTTCCCTTCCTTCCTTCTTTCCTGCTTTCTTTTCCTTCCTTCCTTTTTTTGAAGGATGTTGTGAAAGTTTCACAAGCCTGCCCAGGTGATTAGTAGGTAAGTTTAAGCATCTCTCAGGCTTCAGTAGTCAGGCACTGGAAAGGGAACTATTTGCTATGACCTGGCCTTTGGCCACTAAAGCAACAGACGAGAGTCTCCTGTGCACCTCCGGCCTGCTCAGCTTGCACACCTACCGATGGGAAGAGCTACTTCTCTGCTACACCTGCAGCATGGATGTGAGGTTTTATCACAGAGAAGTTTCCTTAAATTGCAAATGATAATGTTTTCTGGTTATTATGAGTTGAATTGTGTCCCCTCGCCAAAAGATACGTTGAAATCTTAACCCCTAGTACCTGTGAGTATGACTTTACTGGGGAAAAGTCTTTGCAGATATAATCAAGTTGCAGTGAAATCATTAGAGTAGGCCCTAATCCAAGATGAGTGGGGTCCTTATAAGAAGAGAGGAGACATATACAAACATTGACCCCCAGTTGAGGTTGCATATTCCATTTTGGTGGCCATGATGTATTTCACCAGCTATTTTATTCCTGTAAGAAGTACTGAACTATCGTGAGGACTATATTTCTACCATCACCAATATTTCCACAAACCAAACTTTCCTGTAGCTTCGTAGGCAGTATTATAATTTGTTACTGGCATAGCATGCCCTCTCTCCCATATGCACATGACACGTATGTGGATAACCAGACGATTATGAAAATAAATGCTGTGTAATATGCTGTTTATCACCACCATTCTCTCTATTATATCTGTCGTATTAGGCCTCACCCTGTATAATGAGTGAGAAACTGTGTAGTGAAGTTTTGCATCTCTCCTATGTGGCCACCACAAATACACAGGCCTTGCTCTAGGGGAGTGGTCGGTAAACTGCGGCTCGTGAGCCACATGCGGCTCTTTGGCCCCTTGAGTGTGGCTCTTCCACAAAATACCATGTGCGGGTGTGCACGTACAGTGCGATTGAAACTTCATGGCCCATGCGCAGAAGTCGGTATTTTGTGGAAGAGCCACACTCAAGGGGCCAAAGAGCTGCATGTGGCTCGCGAGCCGCAGTTTGCTGACCACTGCTCTAGGGGTTTCAGCAAACTTTGCTTCTTCATATGCTAGATCTGCATCTTCTTTTTCAATTGTACAAATTTCATCCTCTGTTGATCGTTCTTTCACAAGCAGAGAAATCTCATGCTCAAACTTGGAAGAAGCCTCCATTGGTTTGATTTCATAAGTCAAGTCAGACACCTGCAGCATGCCACACAGACCCCCATAGCAAGTGTCCAGCATGCCTATGGGCCCAGAAACCCCCTCCAAGTAGCTGAAGCAGTAACAGTCTCGAGGGATAAAGGGGTAGTCCTCCTGCATGGCACCTTGGTCATTATCGGTGATAACCGGAAAATGTCTGGGCAGCAAGTTCTTCTTGACCTCCATGTGAACCACATGTCTTCAGCCCAGAAGTGAATCCTGTAGGAGAGCTGGTCTTGTATCCCAGCTCCACAGAGCCTGTGGGACACCTTCCTGGGGATCACAATTTCAGAGGAAGTGAAACACCATCCTGGTAGGGCATGGGAGCAGCAGACCTGGGACAGGAGTAGCCAGAGGAGAGGCAGCCAGTGATCCCCTGTCAGGTGGGCCTTGGCTCAGGCAGGCACCATGAGAGAGGGAACCTGTGACCATAGAAAGTGCAGGCAATTGGGAAACAGGCAAAACTAAAGCTGTAGTAGCACCTTTTCCAGCAGGAGGAGAGCAAAGAGAGGCTGGAGGTTTGACACTCCCAGAGACTGGGAGGGGAGAGAGGTAGCTATCACATAACAATGGTGCATTCTTTGCAGGAGGCTGTGCTCAGTGATGTAGGGAGCCTGGGCTGAAAGGTCCCCAGGTCTCTTGGAGAAGACTCAGGGAAGGATAAGTGGATTTGGCCGCAATTTTAAGACACTTGGTGGCTTTTTTCTTCAAGCCTAGAACATAATAGGTCAACATGACATTAAAATGGAGAATGATGAGGAGAGTGGAAGCTTCTCTGTATAAGAATTTTGAGGAGAGAATTAGATCCTCTCACACTTTATAAAAATTAAATGCAGTTGGGCTGAGTAAAGAAAGGAAGTGTAAATAGATGTCATGAATAGAAAGTCCGGATGTATAACCATAGTTTCTTGTAGAATGAAACTCACACCTACTCTATGTCCCTGAGATTGTAGTCCTAGGAAATTACCCACTAAGACTTGAACATGAATATTCATAGCAGCATTACTCATGAATTTATCCCACCAACTAGAAACAAACAACCAGTACTCAACAGACGAATGGATAAACAAAAGGGCATATTTGTCCAATGGAATAGTCTCAGTAAATCAGAACAAACTCCTGATACATGTAAGAACATGGATGTGTGTCACAGATATGATGATGATGATGATGATGATGATGATGATAGAAAGAAAGAAATGGGACCAAAGCAACGTAATATATGATTTAATTTTTATGAAGTTCTAGAACAGTCCAAAATCAGTTCTGGGAATAGAATTTAAATTAGTAGTTTCCTGACATGGGAATGGAGGAATGGAGGGAACTTTCTAGAGTGATGGAAAACTTGTGTATCTTGACTGGGGTGTGCTGTAGATTAAATGTTTGTATCCTTCCAAGGGGGCGTGGGGAGAAGAGAGGAGACACAGAGAAAAACATGGACAGAGAGAAGACTGTGAAGAAAGACACACACACAGAGAAACGCTTTATAAACTTTGTTTACAAAAACAGGCAGTGGGCTGGATTTGACCCATAGGCTATAGTTTGCCAACTCCTGACCCAAATCCCCCCCACTGAAGGGGTACTGTGCACATGTCCTCAGTACTTCCCCGAGGTGACTGACTGCTCTCAGTCCTTCTCCAAGGACCATCTCAGGTGGAGAGCTGCTTCATCCAAGGTCATACTCCCTTCAGAGGGCAGCCTGGAGCCGGTGATTGGTAGATATGCGGCATAAAAGCCCAATCTCTTGGCCTGACTTAGGGACAATTCTAAAATGCCATCCCTAAGCTCAATGAGATCCCCTGAGTGCTTTGCTGGGACTGCATCATAGTTCAACTTCTTCCAAGTTCTACTCCCTTCACTCCCCACTTTCCTAAATAAACCTCCTGTGTGGCTCCCAGTGCCTACAATACAAGTAAGGAGACATTTGAAAGAATAAAAGGCAGAAAATCACCAGAAAAAAATAGCCAAGTAAATTCCAGAAAAAGCTATAAAGAAAATCTCACTATTCTGACATCCACAGAGTACATATACCACAATTCAGTTCTGACACTTACCTCCTGGGCTTAGTGCAAACCTCACAAATTAAGAGTCCAATCCTCCACAAGACTGCTCTCACCTCAGATGCCAAAGGCGAGTTCCGGAGGTCCCAGGCCACCCGTTCTTCTGACTGACCTACGTAACAAATGTGAGGGTTCCACATCTCCGCAGGCTTGGTAATTTGCTAAAATGACTCACAGAAGCACTATACTTATAATTATAAAATATTATAAAAGATATAGGTCAGGAAAACCCAAATGAAGAAATGCATAGGATGAGGTCTGGGTGGGCCTTGAACACAGAACTTCTGTGCCCTTTCGCTGCAGAACCAGGACCCATCACCCTCCTGGTACAGTGATTCCTTCACCAAACAGACAAGCAATAAGCTATCCTCAGGGACAAACAGGAGGCTCCCCTGAGCTTGGCATCCAGCATTTTTATTGGGGCATCCTTAGGTAGGCATGATTAAATAGCTGGCCGGATTTGAACTCTATCTCCAGCAACCCCTCCTCTCCCTGGAGGTCAGGCTGGCTCAGATTCTAACTCTCTAAGGACATGATTGGTCTGTCCAGGGACCAGCCTCCATCCTGACACTTCCTAGGGGCCCACCAGGAGTCACCTCATTAGCATAGCGGGGAGACTCCTACCACTCAGGAAATCCCAAGGATTTAAGACACTCTATGCCAGGACAAACACCAGATGAATTCTTTATTACTCCACACCTACCTAGACACATTAGAGAGAAATTTAAATTTTAAAAATAGAGCTGATTATCTACAAAAGATACAAAAACCACCTTGATATTGTTACCAGCAAGAGGATGAGACTTTGGTTCTAGTCTTCTTGAAGGAAAGATTTCAATCAAGAGACAAAGTATAGCAAAGCAAGCAATTACTTATTGGCCACAGCAAAGTCACACTCAGGGCAGTGAAACAAGGAAGGCTTAGCATAGAAGCAACAGGAGAGCCCAGGCTGGGCTGCCTTAGCTCACTGGGAAGTCAGAGAAAAAGGGGCCTGGGAGACAGATTCAGGGGGTTTGCCCTGGACAAGCTGCCACTGACCATTGCTCCCCTGGTGGCAAGTCTCTTGGGGTCCCTTAGAGAGAAGAGGGGGAGGGAGTGGTATGGGTGCACTCCCCTGAGAAAGAATACATGCTGGGTCTTTCATCCTAAGCTTATTTATCTCTCTCGTGCAGGTGGAAATCTTAGGGGAGGTCTTAGGCAATGGTCTCAATAGACTATTGATCAGCTTTCCAGCTGTGCTTTCTCAGGGTCGTGGCCTCTATTGATGGGTTGGCACCAGGGCAGGGGTCAGTAGGCAATGCCTCTGGTCCTGAGGCAGCGACAGCGTCATTTGTCTGGTTTTGTTGCTTTTCTGGGCCTGGAGGTGGAATATAGCTGAGGCCTCGATGTCATCTTCAGGGAGGAAAAGGTCAGGGGGTCCAAACTGCATGAGGAACAATGTGCCAGGGGAGGAAAGTTTCCCTCAGGGAGCGGTCCTTGTTTCCTCAGTTCTGCCTGTTGCCAGGCACTGGGGCTTTCCGTTTCAGCCCTGGTGGCTTTTTGTACCTGGCCCATTGTCCTTGCTCTGCTCAGGTCTGTCTAAATGCCTATTACAATAGCACACTTCTCATTGACATAACTAGAGAGAAAAAAAGGCTTCTGAGTAATATTTTCAAAATGTGGAAAGAAAATAACACAGGCCTTAGAAGTGTGTGTGTGTAGATCATTTTAAGTTTTATGCTACTTTATCACATGTGTACATTCATGCAACACCACTGCTATCCTGAGACAGACTATTTCATCACCAAAAGAAATCTCTCTCATATATATATATAATTTCAGAGAGGAAGGAAGAGGGAGAGATAGAAACATCAATGATGAAAGAGAATTATTGATTGGCTGCCTCCTGCATGCTCCCCACTGGTAATCAAACCCTCAACGTGGGCATGTGCCCTTGACTGGAATTGAACCTGGGACCCTTTAGTCCGCAGGACGATGCTCTATCCACTGAGCCAAACCAGCTAGGGCAGAAATCTCCCTCTTTCTGGTCACACCCACCCTCTTGCCCCTCACCATCCCTAACCCCTGGTGAGCACTAATCTGCTCTTCATCTCTATATTTTGTCTCTTTGAGAATCTTGTATAAATGGCCATCATAAATCATAGGACTTTTTGAAGTTGTTGTGGTTTTTTTCACTTGAGATTTATTCAAGTTGTTATGTATCAATAGTTCAATCCTTTCATTCCATGGTATGGATGCGCTACAATTTTTTGTAATCATTTCCGTTTAAATTGGTCCCGGTTTGGCAATTATAAATGAATCTATGAACATTCATGTACAGGTTTTTATGTGAACATATGTTTTCATTTATCTCAGGAGTAAGATGTCTGGGCTATGTGTTAAGTGTATGTTTAGCTTTATAGGAAACTGTTGAATTGTATTCTAGAGTGTCTGTACTATTTTACATGCTAAGCAGCAAATAGATGAGAAATCCATTTCTTCATATCCTCAAGGGTTAATGTTGTCATTATTATTAGTTTTAGTTATTCTAATAAGTGTGTAGTGATATTTCATCATGGTTTTAGTTCACATTTTCCTAATGGCTAGTGATGTTGAACCTTAGTATCCTGGAGATACCAAAGTTCTGATTGGCATCAAAGGCTGAAGGAGAAAGAGCTGGAGAGCAACCAACATTATAGGTGATGCCAGGGGATCATGTACAAGTTCATATTCCCGTTTCCCTTTCCAACGACCTTCTAGTCTCTACAATATTATCCCTTCTACAGAGCATATGACTGGATGAAGAGGAGCTAGACACTGATTAATTGAATTTTCCTGACAAGTTCAATTTTCCTTTTTATGAGGCTATTACAACAAAATGCTTAGAGTCCTACCTCTAAAAGGACTTAACTTTGATCTTACAGCTGTTGGGAGGTTTTGTTTGGAGGCCCCCAATAGCTCTCATGGCCTGTGAAATGGTTTTGGATAAACAAGGCGAGGCACTCCTGGGGAGTACCCATCTTGGGCCGTGTGAAGTTAGCCTCTCTTCATTACACAGGGGTAACACCCCACTGCTTGACGATGAGGCTACTTTCTGGCCATCTGAAGGGCCAGCTGTTGAAGAAAACTGCTCTTCTATAGCAGCCTGAGCTCAGCATGTGAGCACTTCTATCTCCAGTCCTTTATCTTCCCCCTTACCTATTCTACTTTACTTTTGAACTGTTCCCTACTAGAAAAGTCCCTAATTAGAAGCTGTCTTCAAAAAGGCATCAATAACTAGGACAGGAGTGTCTTGGCATTGCCATGAATGTGTCATCAGAGATATCCTGGGGTAGGGAATAAAGCACAGGTTTGGAACAAGAGTACTCTGGATTTGAAATCAGCCTTATCATCTTATGTTGGATTCCTATTCATTGTGATCCTCAGTTTTATCATATCTAAAATAGGAGCAATACCTACCTCAGAGAAATGGCATAGGATTCAATGAGATAAGGTATATAATACATAACAGCAGGCACAAAAACATAGCACTTATTAACTACTGGCTCCTTTATTTCCTAAAACATGAAAATGACTTCCTGGGAGGAGAGTCAAATTATACTTAGAGGACCCTGAAACATGTGAGACATGGAGCCTGCCACACCCAACATTGATATATATGAAATCCTAATATGCAAATAGACCGAACGGTGGAACAACTGAACAACCAGTCATTATGATGTGCACTGACCACCAGGGGGTGTGCGCATAACATGGCAGGCATTGGCAGCAGGTGGCAGAGCACAGAACTTGGTGGGCGTTGGCCTCAGCGGGATGGTGGAGCAGGTGAGAGGGGGCACCAGACCAAGGCGGGAGCCAGTCACTGTCATTGGGGCAAGCCTCTGATTATTACTGAAAATTCTTTGCTCCCACGCACCGTGGTCCCGTCCACCACTTGCACCTGCTGCCGTTGCCCAGCACCAGCCCCGATTGCTCGGCACCTTCAGCGGGTGCGAGTGGTGGCTGCCAGACCTGATCACCCTTCAGGGCTTTTCCACCTCCCCCTGCTCCTAAGGGGTGATCGGGGCCAGCAGCCACCACTCCCACCAGCTGACAGTGCCGGCCCCGCTTGCACCCTCTGCTGGTGCCAGCCCCAATCACCTGTACTGTCAGCGGGTACAAGTGGGGCTGGTGCCATCAGCACGTGGGAGCAGTGATGGGAGCGGGGCTGCTGGCAGACAGGCGACTTGGGGCCATGGTGGGAGGGGCTGGGTGGGGGCACAGAGGATGGGCCAAGACCCATCCCTATGCCCACTGCAGCCTCGCAGCCCACAGTTCCTATCAAGGTGCCCAAATTTGTTCACTGGGCCCCTAGTCCCATCATAATTGAGGTGTCCAGGAGAGTAGCTCTAGGTGATTCTTGTGCAAGACTTGTGGTCATTGAATAGACTGGTGGCCCCAGACTCATTTCCTTAGTCTGGCCAAAGACCCACAAGGTTCTGCCCAATAGATGAATAATAATGAGCCAAATCAATGAAGCTAGTTCCTTCAGAATTTGAACCAGATTTCTAAGGCAGGGGATGAAAGAAGGATGCCAAGTAACAAAGACCAAGCAAGCCACAAGAGAAAGATGAATCCACCCTGAAAGACAGAAGCCATTGATGGAGCTACCCTGCTCTTCGCCTGTCTTCCCAGATCCAATAGCAGCTCAAGTGTTTCCTAGCACTAAGCCCCTTTCCCTCAGTTGGCTTGAATGGATCTTACTTAGAACCAAGGAACTTTTCACACATACTCTATAATATATCTTGATGTCAGGAATAGAGTTTGCTCTTCTCTTTGAGAGAAATAGGTATGCATTTTGGACTAAGCAGTCACACAGAGGTACATGAGTAAAAAGACCTGGGAACTGCCAGGACACCACCCATAAAACAGCACACATCAAGCCCTAGTTAGTTTGGCTCAGTGGATAGAGCATCGGCCTGTGGACCAAAGGGTCCTGGGTTCAATTCTGATCAAGGGCATGTACCTCAGTTGCAGGCTCCTCCCCAGCCCAGACCCTGGTCAGAGCTTGTGCAGGAGGCAACCAATTGATGTGTTTCTCCCACATTGATGTTTCTCTCTGTCATTCCCTCTCTCTTCCATACTCCCTAAAAATCAATGGAAAAAATATCCTCGGGTGAGGATTAACAAAATAAAACAAACAAAAAAAGAAAAGAGAGGAAAAAACAGCACAATAGGTCAAGAACATGATGCACTTGGTACAGTGAATATTTATCAGATTTTTTTCCGACTCAGCCTTTTCTCTAGTCCTTGGACTTCCCCACAGTGTGACTTTTGGTGGTGGGCAGGGCACAGCCGGTCATAACAAAAAGATCACTTCTCTTCCTACCTCTGGCATCGAGGGTGTGGGCACATAGCCCCAGTTCAGACAATTGGGAGTTCACAGGACTCTGAATCTCAAATGCCATATGATTTCAGTTATATGTGAAACCTAAAAAACAAAGTAAATGAACAAATAAAACGGAAACAAACTCGGTAGACACAAAGAGCAAATTGATGGTCGGCAGCTGGGTGGGGGTTAGGAGTTGGGTGATAGGGATGAAAGGATTAAGAAGTACAAATTGGAAGTTCAAAATAGTCATAAGGATGTAAAGTACAGCATAGGGAATATAGTCAACCATTCAGACAGATACTTAAAAGATACCATTACGTTAGCCGTGCAGTGGCAGCCATATAGAGCAGGAACAGTCACTGCACTGAGTGCCGGGGGGCTGTGTTCAGGAAGCGGGGGGGGGGGAGGGCACAGTGTGGGGGTAGGTTGAGGATACGCAGGTCATACCATTGCAGTTTCCCATCAGAATTATTTATGCTGTCCTCCTTCCTTTTGCATTTCTCCTAGCTTTCTGTTGATTCTAGGAGCTACCAGCCATCTTTCCCATAAATTATTTATGTATGTGTGTGTGTATGAAGTCTGTAATGCTTTATTTTTTTATTTCTTAAAAAAAATTTAACTTTTTAATTATATTTTAATACAACATTCAATATTGTATTAGTTTCAAGTGTACAGTATAGTGGTTAGACATTTATGTAAATTATGAAGTGGTCACCCCAATAACCCTAGCACCCATTTGACACCATTCATAGTTATTACAATATTACTGACTATATTTGTCTTTCTCAGACAGGGATAGGGAAAAAGAGAGAGAGAGAGAGATCAATTGGTTGCGTCCCACACATACTCCAACTCGAGCAGGGGATTGAACCTGCAACGCAGATACTTGCCCTTGACCCAGAATCAAATTCATGGTCCTTCCATGTGCGGGCCAACACTCTAACCACTTAGCCACACTAATTAGGGCTATCTTTAAAACTTTTAATGATTGTGCATGAATTTTTTTCTAATGGTGTGCTGATAAACTGACTCTCAAAAAAAGAAAAGAGCCTTAATTTGTATCATTTGCCAATTTCCATAGTGTAAATATTTCCACCATAATGGGAAACTACCAACATGACTTTATAGAAACAATTACTGCGATGCCATTGAACATGGAGTTGGGAAGCGATGCTAACAACTGGCTGGTGTGAACCAGCTCCAACATGCCATTGTTATTTCTCATTAGCAGATGTGTCAGAGGTTCAGAGTCTCTTTGGGAAGCCTTCATGGGCAGAACTAAAACCCTGACTTCATTGTCTTTGAAAATATGGAAAAACCAATATCTCACATAAAAAGAAATATGGAAGCATCTCATTTCCAAAACTGATTAAGGTCCCTCCTCATATTCATCTTGAAAACCTGGATTCTTACTGCTCAGCTATAAAAAATAAGGAAATCTTACCTTTTGCAACAGCATGGACGGACCTGGAGAATATTATGCTAAGTGAAATAAGCCAAGCACCATATGATTTCATTTATATGTTCAATCTAATGAACAAAATAAACTAACAAACAAAATAGAAACAGACTCTTAGATAGAGAAGAAACTGACATCTGTCAGAGGGGAGTGAGGAGGGGGTTGGATGAAAAAGGTAAAGCAATTAAGCAAAAAAACCACAACAAACTCATAGACATAGGCAATGATCACCAGAGCGTGGGGGGAGGTAGAAGAGGGGAAAGAGGGGATAGATGGTGACAGGAGACTTAACTTTGGGTGGTGAACACACAATACAATATACAGATGATGTATTATAGAACTGTACACTTGAAACCTATATAACTTCATTGACCAATGTCACCCCAATCAATTCAGTTCAAAAAATTATATAACCCTGTGAACATCCCAAAGAAAGAAAAATAACAAAACCCAATTCTTTTATCTTTCTATGCTACTATCTCAGAATGCTGGCCCAGCACCCCTAATGGCAAATACTTGACTATCTCAGTTCCAGGCACCTCGCAGGACAATATCCACTAATCAGAGGAAAGGGAACAGTTTCCTCTCATGTGTCTTTTTACCAAAAGTAAAGTCAGTATAGGCTTTAGTACAGCTCTTAATACATCTGCATTTTCCCCTGGAGTCAGAAAACACGTGCACTGGCTCACCTTCAGAGAAGATGAAATCTTCTTTGCACAAGAAGGAAGCATGTCTTGCACAGTTATCCAACGAGTGTGCTCAGGTCTTTCAGCAGTATCCCAAATGTCCCTGGGATTCATTCACAGGGGGACTGGGGCGAGGGGAGTAAGAAGATCTGGCATGGATCAGCCATGTGACTTCCCTTCCATCTGTAGAATAAAGATACTAGATCAATGAAGGTACAGAAATGTATAACTTTACATTTCTAGATCCTAGAATCTTACAAAAGATGAGCTCAGGTCATGGAAAGTGAAGCAATGAATGCAATGCACCACGCCCAGTGTCAGAAATGTACCAAATCTCACCTTCCTTTCTCTCCCTTCCCTGCGTGAAACTTCTTCCAATTCTGTGAAACTTCCGGGGGTAAAAGCAGGCAAGTATATAACAGCAAACAATAAAACGTTTCCACAAGTGTTCGCCAGCTATTATTAAAAGGAAAACTGTGCATTTGAAAGCTATGTGAACGCTGGTGGAGAGAACAACTCACCACTGACACCCTCCTCTCCTTGGCCTTACTGGTCTGCTGGTCCTCATTGCTAATATGGAAGCTCCAGAGCCTTCATTTGCTTTCTCTGCTGCTAATGGTAGAAACAAATGGCTCCAGTTTCATGCGGAGGGATCACAAGGTGCCACCAGTCAAGTTCGCCACTCTTTGAACTTTCAGACTCCCACAGCTCTGAGGGCCTCATTCCTGGCAGCTGAAAGGGAGACAACGCTGACAACTCAGTGCACCAAGTCACTTTTAAAGAAAGAGCTGCTGGGAGTGAGGCATTTTGATAGTGTAGAAAGAACAGGGTGCTTTTGCCCAGTGGTTTTAGGCTTAGGAAATAATTGCCAAACACATCCTACAAATTATCTTTAATGCTCTCAGCCACCATAAGAAGTTCTGAGGCACCCAGCTCAGTGATATTGCATGTTTGCCCAAGGCCACCCTGCTGACCCAGGCTTTGATTCACAGCTGTATCATGGTAAAGCCTCCACGTTTAGTTCTGGATGCAAACTTGAGGGAAAAGATGAGGATAGAGAGAGATTTGGGGTCATCAGGCAAGAGTCCATAGGTGGACCACAGCAATGCCTGAGCTATCTCAGGGAGAAGATCCAGAGAGAAAGGCAGGAGCCTCAAGTGTGAAGATAGAGAGTAATCAGGCAAGGGAAGAAAGATCCAGGGAACCCAGAAGAACTAGAAGAGAGGAGAGAAGGTCAAGGAGAAGACAATTAAGGTAACCCTAGTTCTGATTCTCTCAAATGGGTTTTCTAATTTTTTAAAATATATTTTTATTAATTTCCAAGAGAAAGGGAGAGGGAGAGAGAGATAGAAACATCAATGATGAGAGGGAATCATTGATTGGCTGCCTCCTGCACATCCCACACTGGGGATCAGGCCTGCAATCCGGGTATGTGCCCTAACCAGGAGTTGAACCATGATTTCCTGGTTCATAGGTCAGTGCTCAACCACTGAGCCACTGCAGCCAGGCTCAAATGGAGTTTTTTAAATGACAGAATGATTTGAGCCCCACCTATAGTCTCAATCTGGTAATTCCACGTTCCAGAATTTGACATCAAGTCACCCTTGTGGTTCATCTAGCCCTCAACCCTTACCTTTGCCTCAGTTCTGAAACCTTGTGCCCTTCCTAACACCCCTTCCTTGTGGATGTGGAACCCTACTCACCTATCCCCAGTCTATGGACAAGACTGGTGACAGACTTCCCTAATATTTAATGTTTGCCTGTACTTTCCAGTGTTGCTTCCTCTGGCGTCCTAGAACAATGGTCTACTGGCCCAGTGGGATGCCTGCCTGCTCTCTGACACACCTTTCCCACAGCCCCACAGTTTTTGTTGCACCAACTGCACCCTTGGTTGCCTGTTGCAGTTTGTCTGTAGGACTATTTTTCATCCCAGCCTTACACGAACCCTGCAAGTGGGTCTATCTCTCTAGCTCCTACCTACCATCATGATTAGGTTCAAGTCCCATGTCTGCCCTTTCTGGCTACTATGGCCCAATGCAGTTAACCAGACCATAATTGGTTCTGATTCAGTTCCACGGAGAACTGATACCATGGAGAACAATTCATAGGCTAAGTTAGATCTGCTTTCCTACTTCTATTTTTATTTGCACTTTCAACATTGAAATATTTGATATATAGTATACATTGTCCTGTTAGACAAAGGAATTAACAATAATTATAATACTACAAAGCAGATTATATTGATTTTGACTATATTTGACTAATGTATTATATTGCTTTTGCAAGACTCACTAAAGAAAGAAGAGGTACAGTACAAGCTGACAATAATAATAACATCTCTCATGAGGATAGTATTTATTTTTTTAAAATCTCCTTCATTGGATTCATTCAACAGATATTTACCAAATGTCTACTGTAACCCAGACACAGTTCCAGGCATCTTACTGAGCACAGAATGAAAAAAAAAGAACAATAGGATATTAAGACAAAGTCCCTTTTATCAAGTTTATAGTCTGACATCATTTATCACAGTGATTTTCTAAGCTTTTTTTCAGCAAAAAAAAAAAAAATCAAATTTTCAAATAATCTTACTTGGCACCTGTATCCATCAGGATAGGCAATGTTATGTTACAGTGACAAATGACCCAACATTCCAGTGGCTTACAACAAAAAAGCTTTCTTTCTCATTCATGTTTTATGCCCATCATGGCTCAGCTGAGGCTCTGCTCATATCCTCTTTATTACAGGACCAAGGCTGATGGATTGGCCTCTATGTGGAACACTGCTGGCCTCACACAGAGAAAAAAGAGAATTTGACAACCCATATCCTAGCTCTAACGTCTCTGCCCAGAAATAACACATGTCACATCTACTATCATTTCATTGGCCAGAGGAAGGAAGTCTTATGACCAAGCCTGGCTTCCCCAAGGTAGTAAAATATTATCTTCTCCAGGAAAGGGAAGCAAATATTATTGAAGAATAATGCACACAGCACCTCAATATAGAAAAGTAGATATAGAAAGATAGCTAGGTATGTGTCAATATAGACAAATAAACATGTAGCTGCTCAGATTAAAGTAGCATCCCTTTTTCTGAGAAGCCTCTGTGGAATCCTAAGTCTCCCTGGAACTCCGTTAAGAAACCATCAACCCATTATCTAATCTGAATTCACAAAGGCCTAATGAAGACAAAACAGAAACTGTAATTGTCTCCATTCGAAAGAAAAGGGAACTCTCTGGTAACCAGGAGAGGGGGCTGGTGCCTCCTTCTTCATAGCTCTTCCTGGCCCTGCATACATGAAGCCCTTTTTCATGATACCCATGGAATTTCTAAAACCCAAGAAAGCTGTCTCTTTCTTATCTACTCAGTTTGAGCACAGCTGTACTTTGTCCTAAGTGGCCAGCTGCAGTCAAGGCCACGCCGTGCCAGATCGCCGCAGAAATCTTGGCTGGGCTCGACCTTTGGAATGTGCTCACAACACCATCTGAAAAGCAGCGGACAGGTGTGCCAGTCCGCCAGCAAGCAGTTCAGAAAAGGAGGCCTGCAAAAGCTCTCACAAGACAGAGGGAGCATCATTCAGTCTGGAGACGTGGTAACAGTCGGGTGACAGAGATGAGCAACAGCAGTTTTCTTATCTGGGAGGTTCATTCCTGGTCTTTTGGGAGCTTGTTTGGAGGTTCTAGCAGGGGAGCGCAGCTACTCCTATACTCCTATACCCTTGACTTAAGACCGGTCCTCTCCTGGGGGGGGGGGGGGGGGGAGAGGTCGTCCTCTTCGACCGAGCGCGCAGCTTCGGGAGGGACGCACATGGATCGGTGAGGGAGGAGGGGGACACCCGCCTAGCCAGCCAGATCAGCCGAATCAACCCTGGCGATCAATGGGGTGACAGATGTCGCAGCCAGATCGCCCTCACATCCCATTCCTGGTCTTTTGGAACAGAAGCGAGGCTTCCTCCAACAGAGGGTTATGAGCACAGATTATGTACCAAGCAAAGGAATAAGAGTCAAGAATGGCGGTCGCGAAGCCATAATCCATGCCTCTGGAGACTTCAGAGCAGAATGTTAAGGGCCGTCACTGTTTAGGACAGTGATGGCGAACCTTTTGAGCTCGGCGTGTCAGCATTTTGAAAAACCCTAACTTAACTCTGGTGCCGTGTCACATATAAAAATTTTTGATATTTGCAACCATAGTAAAACAAAGATTTATATTTTTGATATTGATTTTATATATTTAAATGCCATTCAACAAAGAAAAATCAACCAAAAAATGAGTTCGCGTGTCACCTCTGACACGCATGTCATAGGTTCGCCATCACTGGTTTAGGAGAAGTTCCACAGCAGCAGCCTCTGGGGCAGAAAGCAGAAGAGAAGAGGGAAGCATCCCTGAATTCAGAAGCCAGATGCCAGCATTCATGGGGTGAAAGAGGCCCATATTCACCAGTACTGCCTATATGTACAGATAGCTATCCATGTGCAGGAAAGAGCCTGGGCTTGGAATGATTAAGAATCATGCTTGCCTTCCAGTCCTGTCCATACAACCTTAGGCAGACCTCAAAGCCAGCAATTTTCAACCAGTTTCATCTCCTTGGACACATAATTACTAAAATTCTGCAGCACGAAAAAATATGTTTTTTTGCCAATCTGACAAAAAAAATAGGTATAATTTTGATACATTCACACTGGACAGCTATTGTGTTGGTTTTTGTCAATGTTTAATTTGACAGTCTTAGGGAAAAGAGGTTAATGCCCCTGACTAGCCAGGAATTGCATGTTTTAAAAATTCTTGGCACACGTCAGGGTACCTGCCGCTGCTCACCAGTTGAAAATCGCTGCTCCAAACCCATTAAAGCCCCTGTTCCTTGTGTATAAAGAGGAAATAAATAAAACCTGTCTCGGCTACTTCACAAGGTGGTAGTCTGGGCCAAACGCACTGCGATTGAGAAACTGCTATGTCATATGGGAACTTGGCCTGTCATTGTTGTCGCCCCTGAGCACTGCCTCAGTACTCAAGGATGACCCCAGCCTCTCGGATTGCCTGGACTTCCTTAGTTTTAGAAGTGACTCTCACATCCCGGGAACCTCCTCAGCCCCAGACAAACCAGGGCAATTGGTTTGTCTATCACATATCCGGACTACAGGAACTGCGAGGTCCCTGCTGGCCATCACATTGTTTTTAAATTTTCCACGGTGTACAATTCGGTGGATTTTAGTATATTCACAGGGCTGAGCAACCATCACAGCTATCTAATTCCAAAACATTTCATCACTTCAAAAGGAACTCATTTGCAGTCAGCCCAATTCCCTCCTCCCCGCAGCTCCTGGAACACCGAAATCCACTTTCTGTCTCTGTGGACTTGACTATTCTGGACATTGTGCATGAATGGCATCAGGCACTGTGTGGCCCTGTGTGTCTGCTTCTTTCAGTCAGCATGCTGATTCAAGGCCACCCATGTTGTAGCATGCGTCAGTGCTTCATTCTTTTTGTGAATAAACAATATTCCATTGTGTGGATATACATTTAGATATACATCAGTTGATAAACACTTGGGTTGTTTCTACTTTTTGGCTATTAGGAACAGTGCTGCTATAAACATTGCATGCACAAGTTTTTGTGTGTTCATATGGTTCCATTTCTATTAGATGGTCATCAAGGAATGAAATTGCTGAGTCATATGGTAACTCTGGTTAATGTTTTGAGGAAGCACCAAACCTTGCTAAGCAGCTGCAACATGGTACATCTCACAGACAATGTATGTGGATTCCAATTTCTCCATACCCTTGTCAACATTTGTTATCATCTGTCTTTTTTATTATAGTCATCCTAGTGGGTAGAAGACGGTAACTCATTGTGGTTTTTATATACATTTTGCTGATGGCTAATGATGTTGAGCATTTTTCATGTTCTTATTTGGCCATAGCACTTGAATTCCAAAGTAAGTGGTCATCTCACTGTCCTGACTCTCCTCGTTGGGAACACAGGAGCTCTGGCAAGTTACCAACTCCTGGACAGGTCCTGCCCAGGACAAAGGCTCAAATGCCAGTCGAAGGCTGCAGAAGAAAAACCAGACTCTTTCACGGAATCCAAAGCTCTTCACTATTAGGCTTGGATTTGCTTTTGCCTCCTCAACCCATCTTTTCTCTATGTGAACACCCAACTCCAACAGAACAGATCTATTTATTGTCCCCTGGAATATATCACTTGTTTCCTTCTTCAGCTTGGTAGCCAGTGGGAATCTCAGCTCAAAAACTTAAGAGTGTGAGAAACGTCACATGTTTTCATTTTCTATCAATAAACAAGTTGTACCCTAATTACTTTCCTACAAGACTGGTGAGAAATTTGGCCTCCATTATTCTGAGGACTCTTCCCAATCCTGGAAAGATGTCAAAGTTTGGGAACTTACACATTGTCAAAACATGGAGGTGGAGGAGATGGAATATGATGGAATTTACCCCGAAAGTAACCACTCTCCTGGTTCTCCTGGCCCCTCCAGTTCTGGTGCTTCTTCTAGGCACCGCAGTCTCCACCAGGCTGCAATCCCTGTGCCTGGAAACTGCCATTCCTCCAAGCAACACCCCCCAACACACACACACACACACACACACACACACACACACACACACACACACAGTTCTGTTGTAGGACTATACTCATGGAAACTACAATTCCTCACACCAAGGAGAACTTGCCTCCATTCACATTCCTTCCCCACATTTGAGAAGCCCCATGAGGGTGTTTCACATATGGATCTGGGCTGTCCTTGGAGCCACTCCAGCCTTGCTGCTAACCTCACTTGTTGCCAGCCTCCTAGGGCTCCATGCTTTCCAGCTGCCTCTCTGGGGTACACCGGCCTGACACACTACACGAGCACCTATTGTGTGCCTTCTGCTCACATTGCTCGTGGTGCTAGGTCCTTGGACACTTCTTCATGTCCCAGTCTCCCCCAATCAGTGCTGCTACCTGTAAAATGGGTCCACAGCTCAGACACCTGTGCTCACCACGCTTGCAGAGATGGCAGTGGAATGACTTGGTGTCATATTATTTGACATTCCTCTTTCTAGGGCTCTGCATGAACCCTAGAGAACAATCTGAGGGGCATATACCATGCTTTACTCAAAACTATTCCTTCTGGTTACCATATCGTCCAACAGTTGCGCACTGGATCTATACCAAAAGAAATAGCACGTTCACACAAAAAAATTATACATGAATGTATATAGTAGCTTATTTATAATAGCCCAAGAAAGTAGAAAAAAAACAAATTGATGACCTAATCAACAGATGAATAAAAAGATTGTACTATGTTCATACAATGGAATATTACTCAGCTATAAGAAGCGCTAATACAAACTACAACATGGATGAACCTTGAAAACATTGTTAAGTGAAAGAAGCCAGACACAAAAGGTCACATATTGTCCAACTGCATATATATGAAATGTCCAGAATAGGCAAACCCAGAGACACAAAGTAAGTTAGTGTCAGCTAGGGCTGGGGGACTGGGGCGATTATAGCGTGATGGTTAAAGGGTACATGTTTTCTTTGGGGGATGATGAAAAACTTTTAAATTTCATTGTGGTTATGGTTATACAATTCTGTGAATATATAAAGAACCATTGAATTGTGACTATAAATGAGTGAAATGTATCATATGTAAATTATATCCCAATAAAGCTATTAAAAAATAACCTTCCTTCCCTATCTCCTTAACCCATTGTCTGTAGACCCAGTTGGATGCTTGTCCGCTATCAGGGTAGTTCCTTCCCAGAAGCCCCTCCATCCTTTGCAAAGTGAAACCTGCTGGACATTCTAAACATACCCATTCACTTCTATAGTAAATTTGCAATAGGTATATCATATAGGCTGACTTCTGGGATCGCCATTACAAGCGTTTGCTGCTATGTATGCTCCTAGCTACCAAACAGTGTTTGAACTCTTACTCTAGTTTGAAAAGAAATTAGTATCTGAGAGTCTTGAATTCTGCTGCTTCTTTAGCTCTGAAGTTGCTGATGAGTGAGATATTTTCTGAGGACACCTTCCCCAAGCATCATCAACCTCAATCCATTTCTTCACCTGTGTCTCACTCGTGCCTGAAGTGTGACCACAGGTGCGTTAAATGCATATCCTCCCACGTGCCCTCGTGTGGAGACACTGAGTTGCTTCCACACTGTAGCCATCTAAGCCCAATCCATTTATTATGATATTTCATGTTTGTTTACATTTCCAACACTGGGCACGGATCAGCTGTTAACAGGGGAAGTTTAATATTATTGCACAGGACATGTGTCTGTGCCACCCAGTAAGGACTCCCTTTTCCAATCACAGTGGAGAGGTTGGAAGATGGAGGAAGAGGGTGAAAGATGTCATTGGATCACCACCGTGAAGGAGGCTGATCTTACAAAAGGAGCTGAAGGAGATTGTGGCTGGAAGGAACGGAGACACCAAGTACTGAGGCCAGAGGAAGTGAGCGGTGCCTTGTGAAAAGCCAATTTCATGAATTACTAAAGCATTCAGCCAGGATTCACACAAGGAAATTAGAAGGAAGCAAAATGGAGCGAAACAAAGCCTTTTGTAGAATCAATTGATAAGATCTCGTAGCTAAAGTGTGCACTGTGAGCAGGTGCTCAGGCCAGGACAAACTACAAGCTACCCCCTCCAGCCTGCTCACCGGGAAGGCCAGTGCCAGGCCTGCCCCTCCCCCGACTCAGGCCTTCAGTGGCATCAAGTGAAGATCGAAGGAAACCCAGGGGGCCCAATGGCACAGGGCCACTCCCAGACCTGGATGGAGCCGCTCCCACCGTTTCTCAGAGGAAGAGCCATCTTCCATTCACGGAATGGTTTGTTGTTGTTACTGTTTTGGTTACTCCTCACCCAAGGATATTTTTCCATTGATTTTTAGAGAGAGTAGAAGGAAGAGGGAGAGACACCGAGAGAGAAACATCGATCTGAGAAAGACACATTGATTGGTTGCCACCCACACATGCTCTGACCAGGACCAGGATCGAGCCTGCAACCGAGGGACGTGCCCGTGACCAAAATAGAACCTGAGACCCTTCAGTCCTCAGGCTGATGCTCTATCCACTGAGCACAACTGGGTAGGGCAGGTTTTTAAATATATATATTTTTTTGTTGATTCCAGAGAGGATGGGAGAGGGAGAGAGATAGAAACACTGGGTAAGAGGGGGAGTGGGGAGGAAGGCTAGAGCACTGGAAGCTGAAATTCCCAAACAGGAAGGAGAATTCATCCTTACCAAGGGAAATCCAAGCCAGAGGTTGAAAGAGCTAGGAACAAACGTCACATGACTTCAGAAATACACAACAGGCACAGACCCCGAGGGAAAGGGCAGGGATCAGAAGCTGAAGGCCACTTGTGTTGTCTGGAGCATCTCTCCTTGAAGGTCACTGGCACTCCAGGGGCAGCACCAGAGAGGCAAGCCCCAGGCAGGAGCTCCTGGAAGAAAGGTCAGGGCTGCGAAATGTTCCTTCAAACTGTGCGCTGGCGGGTTGGGGAGCCCAGAGCGGCTCCGTGAGCTGTGGCGCTGCTGCTCTGCAATCCCCACGGCGGCTGGAGGTCACACAGACGGCTGCAAGGAGCAGGCAGGCTGAGTTCCAGTGCAGGTTTTTAGTCTGACACTTAACATATTAATAATACATCGCAACAGCCTCACATAACAGCAGAGCTACTGACCCCATAGCTCCAAGGCCAGGTTCAGAGAGTCAGGTTCCAGGAGTGATGTTCGCTTGCCTTCCACTTGACTGTATGTGACCTGTGTCCCGTAGCATCTCCCCAGGTGACAATCCACTTTCAGGAGGGCAAACCCACGCCCTTCCTGTGCCGGGGGATGGGGGCGTTGCAGGAGTAGGGCAGGCAGGCGTTTGTGGTCTTCTGAGGAAACCCATCCGATTTTTAGTGGACCGGCTTCAGACATAGATTCACAAAAGTACTGGCACCCCGATACTGGACCAGCAAAGACCACGGAATAAACTACACTCAGGAAGAAAGAATAGGTAATTGCAGAAATCCCAGGGCAAAGGAGATTTGCAAAACCAAAGGATAGGACAGGGCCTGACAGGGGGAAACCACTGTGAAATGCTCATGTTAGGAAAGCCGGGGGCCAGGCCCCTGCTTTCCCTGGAGCTTTTCTGTGCAGCCCATGCAGCCCACCAGCTGCCAGTGATGGGCAAAGGGCTGCAGATGGGTTCTGGCGGACAACACCCGATAACGGGCCTGAGGCCCCAGGCCCGGCTTGGTAGAGGCCTGAAGTCGCCGACACCAGTCCACACAGGCAGAGGAGATGGCTGAGGCTTCTGAGGTTTCACTAGTTCCATCCTCTCACAAGTGACAACTTTTACTGAAAACTCTTCCAGTGCCTAACGCTAACCTCCCCATTTCCCATGAGCCCGCATTCTGTTACAGCTCATCACACAATAGCTCAGGAGCAACGGCCAAGCCTTCCCTTGAGCACAGTTTAGTTAGGTTCCTCTGAGCCTCTTCTTGACTAGACCTCAAGCTTGGCTTTCATGCCCTTTCTTGGTGAGCCCAGTTTTAGCAAGAATCCCGCCAAGTCATCCCAATCCTTGATATCTGGTGAAGTTCCTCGTCTCCATCCCGATGTCTAAGTCCTTGGCCTAACTTTGGCAAGAATCCTATTGGGCCAATTTAACCAAAATCTTCCTACCTTTGGTGTCTCCTCTTAGTAATTTTCCACCCAGCACCCTCCTCGTTCTGCTCCCTGGCTACAAATCTCACCAGTCCTGGTGTATTCAGAGTGGAGCTCAATCCCTCTCCCCTACTGCAATAGAGTTCACTCCTATTACAATTACAGTTGTTTTCCATAAAGTCTTCATGACCATTATAACAAGTGTCCAGCAAATAATTTTTCTATTACTGTAGCTCCTAGCATATTCTTTTCCAAAAGTGCTCCTTCTTCAGGAAAGATAGTGGGCAGCCCTGTAGCTTCCTCAGCTTCAATGTAAACAGTGTAATGACCAGCACACTTCACACCGACCCTCTTCCCTGCCCACCACAAAGTCTGTCTCTTCTGCCGGAGGATCCGAGGGTTTGCTGATTCATGGGAATGGTACTAAACAATCTGAATGCTTCCTTGGGAAGTTAAGTGGAAAAGCCAGTTGTACAATATGTATGTAAAATTACTTTCACTGGAATGCCTTGGAATTAAATTAGCAAGGCTTTCTTTAATTAATTTGGTACAGAAGTCTATTGTGAGGAGCTGCTGGGATAATGCTGCTGCTAGATAAGAGAGTGGAACAGCTGCCATTCAAGTGTTTGAAAGCCTGAGTTTTACAGTTTGCAGGAGCCCCTCCCACCATCGGTTACCTGGCAACTCACAAACTGCTCCATTGCAGAAGGAAGTCAAAAGGATGGCTCCCTGGAGGCTTTCATCAGTTGTAAATAAGACTATTATGCAGATAAGTTGAATGTGAACGGCAGCGGGTTTTGTAAGCCTCCTAAAAGAGTCAGAGATTTCAGCAAAATAAATGAAGGAATAAAGTGAAAGAGATTCAATAAAGTACAAAGTCTTGCCTTTACCGGGCTGGGAAATACTTGGGATCTGAAAATCCATTTTCTTTTTAAAAGTGAATTTTTTTTACTTCTTAGCAGGGAGGGAAGTAATCACTCTCAACCCTAATCCCACTTTCCTGCACTCTGCCAGCCCTTCCCAGAGTCCCTGCACAGATGCAGCACCCAGCCATGGTGGAGGGGTGGGGAATACATCACTGTACCAAAACTTCAGCCCAGGATCCAGCTCTCTTCAAAGATACTTTGCAATTTGCAAGATTTTCCTCAAAATATGCTTTCTGTCATAGGAAAGTTTTCAAAATACCTTCAAGGATATTTCAGCATACACTTTGCTTTTGTAGGGGATGGCCAACTTTTTCTCTATCCTCTTAAGTTTAGTGCTCAGGGGCCTGTGAATTAAAATGACACCAGATATGAATTTATTAATTTTTAATTTCCAATACATGGGTCATCAAAGAAGGAAGTGAATACCCAAATGGGCAGGGAGATTTGAGTTCATATACTGATGGGGTTCAGGATACGCTACCCCAAAATAGGGCACCTTGGCATATTGAATATTTCAAGCTGAAGGTATTTGAGGAAGGGCTTTCTGACCTTCCCCTGAATCAGGTCATAAAACCCTCACGTGAGAGGTGCCCTAAACAGGAAGAAGGAACAGCCTCTTCTCCAAGACACCTGAGAGGAATCGGAAAGAACAGGCCTTGCTGTCCCTCCCCCCCCCCCCCCCCCAATGAACCACACTTAGCTCGTGTCCTCTTTTGTCCTGTCACATTTTCCCATGACTTTCCACTCGCCATCGAATCCAGAAACTCTCAGGTTTAACCACTTCTTTGGGTCTTCGTTTCCTTATGAAGTGTCCCATGTCACCTACAATGTACGTTAATTAAATGTGTATGCTTTTCTCTTGTTAGTTTGTCTTTTGTTTTGTTAACAGTGAACAGCAGCAGCTGTTAGACCTTGGTCCTTGAGTTTTGGCTAAGAAAGAATTCAGAGCCAAGACTCAAATACAAGCAAAATTTTTATTTAGAACGTTATGGGGTAGAGCTGAGTCCTTTGTCTTGAGGGTTGTTATCTGGAGGTCTCAGGGAAGATCTCCATAGACCAGTGGTTCTCAACCTTGGCTGCACATTAGAATCACCTGGGAATCTTTTTAAAATCCTGATTTCTGGGCCTCATCCTCTGGAAATTCTGTTTCTTTGTTACTAATGTTGTGTCCCCACCCCATAACAAAGAAACAGAATTTCCGGAGGATGAGGCCCAGAAATCAGGATTTTAAAAAGATTCCCAGGTGATTCTAATGTGCAGCCAAGGTTGAGAACCACTGCCATAAACTATGCATCAGCTTCCCAGGTGTTTCCTTTCAGGGTCTGGGTCTCCACTTGAAAGGGCGAGGGTACGCCCTCCATCTTGCCCTAGATCCTCCATTTTTGGGCAGCAGCCATTAGCCATGTGCTCAGCAAGGAGCTTCTTCCCGAAAGCCCAAGCCTCTGCTAGCCACACCTAGGATTTCTTTAAACTAACCAATGACAATCAAGGGAAGTGCACGCCATAGACACAACCACTTCCTGTGTAACAAGACCCCGACTTGCACCTGGCCAATCGGCAGGGCCCACAGTCCTCTCTCCTCCCCTTACTCCAACCCCCCTATAAAACCCCTCTTCCCACAGGGCTCTCTCTCTCTCTCTCTCTCTCTGCCCCCTGCTGCTGCGTCGGCGGGTGTGGTGGACGGAGAGTTCAAGCTAGCTCGAATAAAGACTCTTCCTGCTTTTGCATCGGACTCAGCTGGCTCCCTGGTGGTCTTTTGGGGATCCTGAAATCTGGGCATAACACACTGATGGTCAACACATGGCTGGAGGTCATTAGTCACCGCAGCTGGTCCTAATGTCTGCTAAGGCCTCCCCGCCTGGCCTTGCTGCTTTTCTGGGCCTAGACCAGAGGTTCTCAACCTGTGGGTCGCGACCCCTTTGGCGGTTGAACGACCCTTTCACAGGGGTCGCCTAAGACCATCCTGCATATCAGATATTTACATTACGATTCATAACAGTCACAACGAAAATAATTTTATGGTTGGGGTCACAACATGAGGAACTGTATTTAAAGGGCCATAAGGTTAAGAACCACTGGCCTAGACCTAAAACATAACTGAGGCTTAGATGTTATCTCTAGTTTGAACAAAACTCTGTCTCTGTGGTCAACAGACCTGAGGCTTTGTTCTTAAGATCATTTGATGCAGGTCAGAACTTCATTGTCCTGAGGACTTAATGCTTAAGGGGGTGGTCATGCAAGGGCTTGTATGGGAGTCAGATGAGGCCATTCTCTGCCCCTCTTATTCCTCCTCGAAGGGGTCTACAGCATGACTAGTGACATATAGGGGGAGGAAAGGTCAGGGGAGGGTCCGAACCCCGTGACCAGCAGTATGAGAGGTCAGGGGGGTCTAAACTGCATGATTAGCAATATGTTGAGGGAGGAAAGGTCACCCTGGGGGTCGAGGTCCCACCCCAGTTTTGCCAGTTGCTAAGTGCCTTACGGGGCTTTCCGCCCTGGTGACCTTCAGGACCTGGCTTCTGGTTCCTACTCTGCTTGTGCCTGCCTAGCTGCCTGCTGGAGCTCCAGGGGCTCCCGCTGAGAATGTAGAAGGGTAGAGGGAAGATACTTTCCTCCCCACAATGCCCTCGAAAAGGAAATGGGGAGGGGCAGAGAAGCACTTTGGGAGAACAAATGACTTCTTAGAAGGGGCGAGGAGAAAAGACACTTGCGGAAACACAAATGGCCTTTTTGAAAAGATCAATGAGCTCTTAGGAGAATATGAGAGTTTTGTGACAATGTCTGTCTGGGTGCGATGCCCCTTCTCTCTGAGAAGAGATCAGAGTTGCTCCCTGGGAGGGGATTGATGACAGTGAAGTCCTTTTGGGAGGCCCTGTCTTTAAGCAGATAAGGGATTTCTGGAACTCAAATGCCTTCAGCTCAAAATAATGCTTTCGCCAAAGTGGCATAGTTTGGCTTGACATATCCTGATCCCCTTCACTTTAGAAAGATTTTTTCCTATTTTCGCCAAGTTAATATTTGCTCCATTTTGTATATTACTTCCAATTTTTTAACATCAATTACTAAAAAGTCTTCCAATGAACTGTGACTTTCATTCTCTGTGTTGAATGTGCTGGAAAGGGAGGACTCCGGGATGCTGGATCTGTGAGGAACCTCAGAAAACATCTAGCCCAGAGGTTTTCCAAAGTTTTGCCTGGGCCACTGTGTTCCAATGAGGGCTAATGTGGTCAGCCACTCTGCAAAGCAAACAAATGGCTCTGGACGAAGCTGGAGTCTAGGGTAGGGGCTGAGAGGGAGTCCCTCACCCTTTCATCACTACCAAAGACAGGTTGGCACCACCGAGTAGGTTGCAAACCATTGATCTAGTGCAGGGATTGGCAAGCTTTTCTGTGAAGGGAAGATGAAAATATTTTATTTAGGCTTTACTGGCCAAGAGGCAACATTGAGGATATTATGTAAGTACTTATATATAACTATTTAAAACATAACCATGTGCAAATGTAAAAATCATTCTTAGGTCATAGATCATACAAAAAAATAGGTGGAACAAAAAACCAACATTGCACCATTTCACTCATATGGGTACCTAGAGGACTTGAAATTATTGAGACAGAAAGTAGAATGATAGTTTCCAGGGGCTGGGAGGAAGGAGGTGTAAAACAAAAAAACAGATAAAATGGAGTCACTTTTGCTAAGTCACGTCAACAAACCAAAACTTAATACCTAACCCAACTGCAGTTTCAGCCTCTCCCAGGAGGGGAATGTTAAATCAGTCAGCCTGGAATTCCCTGCTCAGCACCCGTGAGGTCATCTGCCTGATAAGACCCCTGCCTTCCACTAAGGAAGGTGACCTTGCCTGAGATGATCCACTTGTTTAACTCGCTTGTCCCGCCCTCTTTCCTCCTGTAAACACTTCCCACTTCGTACAGCCCCTCAGATCATTCTTCTAGTTCAGTGGTTCTCAACCTTCCTAATGCCGCGACCCTTTAATACAGTTCCTCATGTTGTGGTGACCCCCAATTTCATTGTTACAAATTGAACATAATTAAAGCATAGTGATTAATCACAAAAACAATGTGTAATTATATATGTGTTTTCCGATGGTCTTAGGCGACCCCTGTGAAAGGGTCATTCGACCCCCAAAGGGGTCGCGACCCACAGGTTGAGAACCGCTGTTCTAGTTGCTAAATGGGAGACTGCCCGACTCATGAATCTCTTCATAAAGCTAATTAGATCTTTAGATTTATTTAGTTGCAGTCTGCTCTTTAACAGCAGGAATGGAGAGTTATTGTTTAATGGGCATCACTTTTTAGTTTTGCAAAGATGAAGAGTTCTGGAGATGGATGGTGGTCATAGTTGTACAACAATATGAATGTACTTAATTCCACTAAACTGTAGTACACTTGACTAAGATGGTAAATTTTTCCCGGCTGGTGTGGCTCAGGGGTTGAGTGTTGATCAAACTAGGAGGTCATGGTTTGATTCCTACTCAGGGCACATGCCCAGGTTGTGGGCTGACCCCCAGGAGGAGGCCTGCAGGAGGCAACCGATGTTCCTATCTCTCTCTCCCTCTCCCTTCATCTCTCTGAAATCAATAAAAACATGTTGTTTTTTTAAAGATGGTAAATTTTATGTTATGTGTATTTTACCACAATTTTAGAAAGGGGAGGGATATCAGGAAGGGAAGCCGCTGGACTTGGTTATGCCAGCAGTGACCCGGCTGCTGTAGCCATGGTGCGCCTATATGGCGGCCTTGCCTGGGCGGGGCCAACTCGCCGAGATGGCCCAGTGGGAAGAGAGACCTGTTCCTGGAAGGCTCGTCAGGCTGCCGACATAAGCAGCCTGGAGAAACTCTGCTTCCTGCCTTTGTATTGTTTAAACTTGTTGAGTCAGACTTTTCGTTATTGGAAAGGGAAAGCATCAAAGCTGACACAGCATTCAATACGGGCTTGCCAGTATTACTTCATATCAGCTCCTCGGGCCTCTTCCCACGGTCTCTTTCCTGGCTGTTTACCTGCACTTTGGACAGCTACCTCCCTAATACCCTCCTTTGACCTGCTGCCTGTTCATACGTATTGTTTCCTCTCCCACTTCTGGAAACTTTACCCCCACTTCCTTGCTAAAATCTCCTTGCACAAGGGGCCTCTTTGACACAGTTCTGGCAACAAACTTCAGGCCGACCCAATCAACACCTTTCCTAGGGCTTTGACTGAAACTCTCAGAGAGGCTCTCGTCTCCTGGAGTTTCTAGGCACGTTCAGCCCACAAGCCAGAAGCTGCTGGTGACGACCAGCTCCCCTCCGCCTGGCCAGTCTGACAGCTGCCTGCCAGATTCGCCAGATCCCATCTCCCCAGAGTGACTTACAACAGTCCTTACTGGCCTCTGGGAGCTCTACCAGCCCAGAGCCCCGCCCAGTAAAGTCCTGCTAGAGGCCTCCCTACTGGGAAGTAGAAGTGGAAAAGCGGAAACAGGTCCGATTCTGCACCTAAGTTAGTGTGCCTGGAGGGTGAGAACAAGCGGTGGCCTCCCTCCTCTCCATCCACTTCTCCCCAATTCCCTCAGGCTCGTGTCCCCCATTAGTCACCGTTAGGGACGGAAGTCTAGCACCAGGCCTCAGGTACGCGGCTAGGAGTTCTGACGCTTCTGTCTGTCCCTCACAGATGGTCTTTAAACCTAGTGTCTATCCTCAACTAGATTGTACAGGAGGACAATGAAGACAGACAAAAGCTGGGGGTGTTCTACTCCGCCCAGCCCATCCCACCCCTCATTCTTGTTCACTGATCCTACCTGGAGGCAGTCCTAAGATTGCCCCCGCTCAGCACAGCGCCCAGGCCTCCCACCCAAAGGCTTCCCACAGGCCTCAAGGATATGACAACTCCACGCCTTTTAGTACAAATGAGTGGAATGAGGATGAATTTTTACTTGAAGCTATAAGTTTAACATAAATGTTCCCTAAGGAATTACCAGTCTCAAGTCAAGAATAACTGAGAGCTTAGGAAGAAATTTCACATTGACTGTGATTCTTTCATCGAGTTCATTAAAATCAGCATAGCCATTTACCAACCCCGTTGATTCCATCCTCAGAGAAATAAGGAGAGGATTAAAAAGAAGAAGGAAAAAAAGTCCTAAACTCAAGATAAAATGAGATTATCAGCTTTTCACAAAGGGTTCCCCTCTGAGTGTCCCTTGCGTCAGTCCGGGCTGCTGAGATGTATTGAAAGAAATGCTCATGAAGGATAAAGGAGAGAGAGAGATAGAGTTGGGGTACCTTCAGATCTCAGCGAAGGTCTGACACCCATAAACAGAGGGAGGGGAGGAGGGGCAGGGAGCATCACACTGCAGGGCAGTTCTGAGAAAGCCCCAGCCAGGCTGGTACCGGGCCCTGGGGCAAAGACTGCCCACGGAAGGGCCCTGCACAGGGCAGGAGCAGCCCAGCTCCGGCCTGCACCATGGGGCCATGGGGCCGCATGGCCTCAGCAGGAGCCCAACTGCAGCAGCTGATGACTGTCCTCCAGCTACCTCCCCACGGCGGGTTGTCTTGAAGGCAGGGCCGGATGCCACACCTCCATGGCCATCAAGACGCCCACAACACCTCTGCCTCCCTGAGTCCCAGCAGCAATCCTAGCCTTCCCCCTCCCTAGTTACCTTCCATTATAAATCATCAGCAAGGAGATGCAGGGCACCCATAAAGGCAAATTCATTCAGCCTTTATCACGACCTACCTCCATATGGGGATACAACTATAAATCAGGTCTGTGGCCCAAGAACCCCAATGTGTAGGCCAGGGGTTCTCAATGTTGGCTGCCCAGCAGAATGAGCTGAGAGCTTTAAAAGAAGGGCCAGGGGACTGTGGCCGCAGGCAAATCCAGCCCACAACTGGTTTCTGTATGTCCCACAAGCCAAGGAAGAGGCCTACATTTTTTAATGCTTAAAGATTTTTTAAAAGATTTCATAACTGAAGATTATATAAAATTCAAATTTCAGTGCCCATGAAGTTTTATTGGAGCACAGCCATGCTCATTCATTTATATGTCACCTATGGCTGATTTCACATATAATGGCAGAGTTGAGTACAGCAACAGAAACTGTATGGCCCACAGGCCACAAATATTTACTGTGTTGCCGTTTATTAATGAAGTTCGCCAGCCCCTGAGCGAAGGCAGTAAACACGTCCATGGGATTTTGCTACTAGAGCTTACTTAAGGGGATACTGGTTAGAACGGGTTCTGAGACACCTAGAACAGGTGCAGAGCCAGACTGCATGATGGGCCCCCAGGTTCCTGCCACAGCGAGTCTCTGACAAGTACTGACTCCTACTGACCAAGCCCAGAGAGAGGAAAGAACATATTGGCAATCCTCTTCGTTGCCCGCACGTGAAGGAAAGTCTAGTCTTTTAACGAATTAGAGTAGAAAATACTCTGGACTAGCTCCGGAAGTGAATGTGTGTATCACTCACTTCTCCAAATAACACATCCTTCCTTGTGCCTAGACCCGGCCTTCAGAGCAGCTTCCAACCCTAACCTCACCCCCTCTGCCGACTCCTTCTGCCAGGCCTCCCTGCTCGGTTCTATCTGAAACATGGATTCTGCAAAGAATCTTTGATAATATGTCATGCTGACAGAGCTTTAAAATCACAGTCACAATTTATCAGCAAGACAAAACAGAAGGGAGAGTCTTGCTTTGGTTTAAATCAGATATGGATCGAGCCCGCAAGAATATTGTCTAGTTGAAAAGATAGGCAATGCACACAAACAATAAACGTACTTGTCACAGAAACTTAAAATTCACCACATGGGAATCCGACCTCACACTAACTTGGAGTGAAGGGTGCTGATGAGAGAAGACGAGAAGACGCGGTTCCGCGCCCTCTGGGTTTTTCTGAGTTCTGGAAAAGGACCTTCAGGTCGCGCTGTTATTGTCTCCAAGGCTACAGCCCGAAGAGTCCCTTTCCCACCATAACTGCCACCCGGGTTCCTTTGTTCTCCCAGCAAATGCTTTGCACTCCCCTCCGCTGCCGTCTGCTTTTTCTCCTGGTGACAGCGCATGGCCCCCTTGGTAGAGAACTGCTTTGTGTTTCTGTTTCAGTGATGATATTTTTAATATTTCCTTTTCCAGTGGTAATAAGAAAACTTCTCTTTAATAGCAATAATCAGCAAGCGAAAGATTTCCACAGAGTACGAGGTTCCTTGTTAACATAGTGTTTCTCAAACCAGAGTGTGACCCTACATTCTTTTCTTTAAAACTTATGTTAAAATGTACCCAACGTGAAGTTCTACAGTCCGTGGCTCAGGACGTTTCTGTAGTCAAAGAGGCCCAGCCCACCTGGCTGGGTAGCTCAGCTGGTTAGAGCATTGATATGCCAAGGTTGCGGGTTTTATTTCCGGTCAGGGCACGTACAAGAAGCAACCAATGAGTGTATAAGTAAGTGGAACAACAGATCTCTCTCTCTCTCTCTCTCTCTCTCTATCTCTATCTCTCTTTCTCTCTCTCTCAAATCAATTAAAAAACAAAACAAAACAAACAAACAAACAAAAAAACTCCGAGGCCCAGCCTATGGAAAGGGGGCTGTAGGTTCTGTTTCCAGAACTAAGACAAAGTAGAAAATGGCAGCGCTGCAGAAGAAGCAATGAAGGAACAAAGGAGAGTACTTGCCGCGGGCTGCCTCTGCGCCAGGCACCGTCCTGCCACTTCCAATGTTAGGTTTGTTCCTCTCGGCTCCAGGTGGTGGACACATTATGTTCATTTATGATGAGAAAGCAAAGGCACAGAGAGCTGAAGGCACTCAGCTCGCCAGGGTCTAGGGCAGCCGTGGGCAAACTACGGTCCGCGGGCCGGATCCGGCCCGTTTGAAATGAATAAAACTAAAAAAAAAAAGACCGTACCCTTTTATGTAATGATGTTTACTTTGAATTTATATTAGTTCACACAAACACTCCACCCATGCTTTTGTTCCGGCCCTCCGGTCCAGTTTAAGAACCCATTGTGGCCCTCGAGTCAAAAAGTTTGCCCACCCCTGGTCTAGGGCCAGTACCCACCCAGCGCCCATGTTTCACATAACTGCACCCCAACCCCCCAACCCCCTCCTGTTAGGGCACTGCTGGTGGCAGTCAGAAAAAGAGGCCTGCTGCTCCCTAAGGAGTCAGGGAGGCTTCATGGATTGTGGATGATGAAGGGGGTACAGGCTGGTTACAGATGGTTAGGAATTAGGGGGAAACATTTGTGATGAATGCTTCCCTAATGTGAATGGGACCCCTCTCCCCAGTGCTTATAACCACTCTCTACTCACCCAGGTGATAGGTGGGCACACAGGTGATAGGTGGGCATTCAGGTGATAGGGGGCACCCAGGTAATAGGGGGCCCCCAGGTGATAGGTGGGCACTCAGGTGATAGGTGGGCACCCAGGTGAGAGGTGGACACCCAGGTGACAGGTGGCAGTGCCAGCATGGCCAGACTAGAGCTGACAGATGCATGGAGATCTCATTCGAGAACAGCTTAGGGGCCTGCCCCTGGCCTTTCCAGTTTCCTGAGCTGGTAGCTTTCCTTTTTTGGTTTTCATACTTGAGCTTAGAATTTTCTTATTTGCACTAAAAGAGCACGGAGAACGCAGCCCAAAGCAACCGGTTATGATAGGAAATTCCAATCCGAGACCTTGGCACAAACTGGGCTTCTTCTCCTTCCGCTGGCAATTGATACCAAAGAAAGTTGCTTTGGGCAAGGCAAGGAGAATGTCAGGAGCTGCCAGGATGTCCTCGCAGTGGCGGGAAGATGACTAGCAGACACCCTTCCCTAGGCTTCTGGAAGCCCTCCTGCCAGTGGGGTCTAGCCAAGTCCCCTCCCAGGCCCTCTCAGGGCAGCCACATCCTGGCAAGCAGCTGCAAAGCCAGCCAGGCAGATGCTTAATTTGGTATTTGCATAATTTCTCTCATTAATGAAAGGAAATGATACGCCCTCGGGGAATATTTTCAGAAACGGTTAAGAGAACAAAGCACTTAATGGGTTTTACTGAGGGAAGGAATCAAGATGGAGAACCCACATCTTTTCCATGCGCTGGTTCTCAAAGTCCGGTCCCTGAGTCAGAGCGTCAGCGAGACCTGGGAATTCGCTAGAAATGCAAATCCGCAGGCCCCAGAAGCCTGTTGTAAGAAGCCCTGCAGAGGCTGTGATGTCCATTTTAATGCACTTGAGAAGCACAAGAAAAGAGTGTTAGAACTGTGGTTCACGTCTTTCCAGAAAAGTTCTCTGGTTTGTGATGCTCTGTTTGAACATAATCTAATTCTGCACCAAAGACAAACCTTGTCACACTTCACAGAAGGCAGGGGTAAGGCTCCTTATCACCAGGGAGCAAAGATGTCCAGCAAACATTCTCCTTGGCCACGCTCTCGTTCCATCCAATATCGCCCTTGCATAAAACAGACGCAGCCCAGGAATGTCACCGCCCAAGGCGCACACTCTGCACTCTGTCTGTCATTCAAAAGCAGGCCTGTCAGTCACTTACACTTTAGGTCAAATCAGACATCCCCTCCCCCTGGTGTCAGGAACAATTAAAAATCTCAGTGCGTACCTAGCAAAAAATGAAAAAGCACATTATTCTTCCAGTAGGCTGTGCAGGAAATGGAATTTGGATGGGAGAGGAAAGAAAAGATGAAAACTGGGAAGGACTTTTCAATTCTGAAGTTGAGAAAAATTATTTTTTTAATTCCTTCCTTTGCTGTTTGTCATCAACCCTCAACGCCTCAGTCGAAGGGGCTTTGGGAGGGTAGCCCAGGGGAGCCTAATGATGTGCAAGGTGAAAACTAAGGTGGGGTCTAACTTAGGGTGTCAGGACTTTGAGGGAAGCCACAAACCCGGGTCCCCCAGAGCAGGATGGGGCTCGCCCTGCACCTCTTCTCGATGGAGCAGTGAGGGACTCCTCCATTCCCACGGTGTTTCCTGCGCTCCTGGGAGCAGTGCCCAGGCTGCTATGCAGACCAAAAAATAAATCCCCTCCCTTCTCTCTGAATGTGTGGTAGTAACGGCAAAAATGCATCGCCAACTGTTTTGACCAGTTGGTAGCCACATTATGGCCATTGACTTGGCACACAAATGAGATAAAATCGATTAGGAAGAAGGAAAACAGTGCATTTGAAATGCCTTGAGAAACAACCAAAGTTTAAGGATAAAAGGGGACACCCCTGATGACCCCCAGCTCCCAGTCAGTTTCCACCACTAAGTAGCCTTGGGCTGCCCATGTGCAGTTGGCACCAATTAGCAAAAGGTCAATGCAGCCATGCGTCCCCTCAGCTGGGCCGACAGCTGGCCCCTCATGGGTCCCTTCACCTTCCAATGGAGGTAAAGGTGATGTAAGCAGTCCCTTCATGGAGAAGGAGGCCCCATGTCATGAAACGCACCAAGGGGGTGTCATGGACAGGGAGCAAGCACTCCTCCCGCCTGTGACCCCTTGACTCCGTGATACAACCACCTCCTCCACCAGAGCTGAACACTCCCCACTCACAGATGGTCATCTCTGCTCGAGGTCAGCAAACTCCTCACCTCTCACTGCTTCTGTGCGAGCGCACAGGCAGAAATTGGCAATCTCCGCCTCCACAGTCTTGATGCGGCTCCCTCCCCAAATGTGTGTGGCCATGACATTCGCTGTGCACCTCCTGTCAAAAGGGCTCTGCCTCTCACTAGGGAACAGGCAGAGCTCCCTACAGCATTCCCAGGTCATTCTGGCCTTGACAGAGGCGAGGAGCCCTCCCCAAACCATTCGAGATGTAGGGTAAGATGGTGACTGTGAAGAGAGGCTAGGCTTCGAGCTGGAGTTCACAGGTAGGGATGCATCCTGCTTCCACTAGATGTGGTGCCCCTGATTCAGGGCCACAGCTGCCCATCCCCACGAGGCCTCCCTGCCCAGTGGTGGGATCCCGGCCCTCTGGCTTCTCCCAGGTCCCGGGACAGACCTCTCTGCGGGCTCTCTCTGCCCTGTCTGCAAGGATGCAAGATACTCAGACTCCAGGGTCAGCCAGAATTTTTTACAAGTTAGAGACAAAGGAACAACAAAAACAAAATAAATTAATAAATGAATGAATAAAGAAAAGAAGGAAGGAAGGAAGGAAGGAAGGAAGGAAGGAAGGAAGGAAGGAAGGAAGGAAAGAAGGAAGGAAGGAAAGAAGGAAGGAAAGAAGTTCCCATCTATTTTTTTTTTTTTCAAAATCAAAAACAGTGTTATTAATTCTGGTGTCTCCGAAGCACGGAAGAAAACAGACAAGACAAGAAGAAAAAGAAACCACCCTTCCCACATTTCATCCCCAGGTCCAGGCCAAGGGGTTGCCCCTTCAGGCAGTATAGGCCCAGAGGCCATGTCTGTCCAGGCCACAGGCTTGAAGTGGGACCTGCCCATGGGTTTGTCTCTGAGGGCCTGGCTGGGAAGCTGCCTGCCTCAGTGTGGGGAGTCCAGGCCCTGGACTAGGGATGAGAGATCAGGAGTCAAGGTAAGAGTTCTGGGCCACTCAGTTCTGGTGCTCCGGCCAAGATGAACCCATAGATGTTTCACTACCACTGAACCGCATAAAAATAAGGTGACCACACTTCCAGACCTTCTGGTTTACCATCACACTTGCCTTCTGCCTGGATACTCGCCTCCAGAGCGGCGCTGAAAGAAGAGAGAGAAGGATACCAAACCCAGGCGTTTACCCTGCAATCGTCCCTGGAGGAGGCCGCTCCCGGTGGCTCTGGGAGGCAGTGAAGTTGGTAAGTGTTGGAGATGCTGCTGAGGCCCCCGAATTGCCCCAAGCAGATTCCCGCAGAGCTGGCAGGAGAGCCCCTCAGCTCCCAGCACAGGGTCATTAATCATGAACTTGGAAAAGCTTCCAGGGCCAGAGTTTATCATCAACTCTTAATGAAAATATATGGGCTTGACAGACAGTGGGGAGAGTATGGAGTGTCTGAATGTGAAATGGCAAAACTGTTTGATTAGATGCTTAGGGCACAAGCAATGGCCCGATGATAGCCGGGGGCAGAGTGAGGAGAAAGGCCAGGGCACCATCAACACACGGGGAATAGTGACGCCTGTGCAGCTCCACGTCGTATGGGGGGCGGGGGGGAGGGGGGGACAAGGGAGCGGGGTGGGGGGAGCAGCCTGCTCTGGAGGTGCCAGGAGGCTTTGTCAATTAAAAGTCATAAAGATAAATGTGCTTTATGTTTAAAACGCTTACCTGACTCTGTGAGGAGCACTCTCTCTGAAAATCTAGTCTGCTTCAGTCCTCACAGCGAGCCTGAAAAGTAGAGGAATTATCCTCATTTTATGGATGAGCAAACAGTGAAATAACTTGACAGGGGTCTCACTAGGACTCAAGCCCAGGTCTCTCTGGTTCTAGAGCTTGGGAGCTTACCTAGGAGTCAGCAAACTTTTCCTGTAAAGGATGGGAGAGTAAATATTTTCAGCTCTGTGACCACATACAGGCTACGTCTTTGTTTGTTTTGTCTTTACAACTCTTTAAAAGTATAAAACCATCCTTAGTTCTCTGGCACCAGCTGGATGTCACCCGCCAGCCACAGCCTGCTGACTCCTGTCCTTAAGCGTCATACCTCAGATGGCACTGCCACCTGACTGTGACCGGGGCTGAAGGTCTCCTCTGTCACAGGTGCATCTTTGACACGGGTTTACAAATCAAGCACAAAACTGGGAAATGGGAGGGTGGCGGTAAGTCAACTTCCCAGAACCCTGGGAATTTTAATACTTACTGTGGTTACTGCGCTAGTGATTTCTTTGTGGTCTGACTTTAGACAAATCTTTCCAAACTCTAAGGCTGTGATAATCAAATAGCAAGCTGCCTCAAGTCCTTTTTGGAACAGGGCGAGAGTAATTAAATAATCATTAATGAACAGGACAAAAACAATACGTAGCCACTTGCAGGAATTAGCTGTGAAAGGGTGGCATTACTTGCTAACTTTAGTCTACAATGTCTCTCCTTTAAGGACTTTAATGGACAAGACTAATTTTAAACACAGGAAGCACAGGATAAAGAAACACATTAATATATTGAATGCTTACTATCTTAATGCATTTTATCTTAATTAGCTCTCCTTCAACTTTGAGGGTGGTATTACTATTCACATATTCATTAGAATGTTTTGGACTGTAAGTAACAAAAGGCCAATCTCAAAATGGCTCCCTTCACAACTCGAAGACAAAAGCATGGGACGGACTCCAGCGGTGGTTGAGCCAGCTGCTCAACAGGCTCATCACGGACCCAAGACCCTTTTGTTTCTCAGCTGAATTTTTAATTTTTTGTTGTTAATGCTCACCCAAGGATTTTTTTCCATTGATTTTTTGAGAGAGTGGAAGAGAGGAAGGGAGGGGGAGAAGAGAGAAAGAAACAGCGATGTGAAACACATCGATTGGTTCGATTGGTTGCCTCATACACCCCAAATATAGCTGGGGATTGTACTTCCAACCCAGAAATGCCCTTGACCGGGAATCAAACCCATGACCCTTTGGTGAATGGGCCAACTCTCTAACCACCGAGAAACACTGGCCAGCACTGGATTTTTAATTTTAAGGCTGAGTCTCCTCATCATCACATCTGTGTTCTCAGTACATGAACTAGAGAAAGAGAGAGAGAAAAAGAATGAGAGTTCTTTTCCCTCAACCATCAAATAAACTTTGTTCCTTTAGTGTGAAGGAGCCAATTTAGGAAAACAGGTGACTAGTGGGATGCTGATTGTCTTCAGCACATAATCATAAACAAATCACTGGCAAGTGGGGTGGAAATTCCAGGCCCTGCCTTTGGAGCTATGGTTGTTTCAGAACCGGCCAGGTTCATTCCGGTAAGAAACACTCTGATATCTGTATGCTTTGATCTTGCGCTTGATGGTCCAATGGGGGCTCTGCTCAGCATCACCCACAGTGGAGCCTAGACTGAAGGAGCAACCACTCTTTGGAGCACTGCTGACCACTATAGCAGAGGGAAAGAGAGCCTGAAAGTCTAGCACTGGCGGTTCAATTCTCCAGCTTGAATAACAGGCAACATTTATACTAATAAAAGGGTAAAATGCTAATTAGACCAGGAGACCTTCTGATCATCCTTCCGGACAAAGTCATGGTGGCGGGGCCAAGGCAGAGGTGGTTAGGGGCAATCAGGACAGGAGGGGAGGCAGTTGGGGGCGAGCAGGATGGCAGGGGGGGCAGTCAGGGGCGAGAAGGCTGGTGGAGGGGGCAGTTGGGGGCAAGCAGGCCAGCAGGCAGAGTGGTTAGGGGTGACCAAGCAGGCAGGCAGGTGAGTGGTTAGGAGCCAGTGGTCCTGGATTGTGAGAAGGATGCCCGACTGCCAGCTTAGGCCCGATCCCTGTGGGGTCCCAGATTGGAGAGGGTGCAGGCGGGGCTGAGGGACAACCCCTGCCCCCCCCCAACACATGAATTTTGTGCACCAGGCCACTAGTTTTCATATAAAACAGATTAGCCAGGACTGAGCATACTGCCCCACCCAACTATAAGGGGGCCATGTGCCCAGAAGGAGAGAGAACCAGAAACATCTGAAAACAGCACCAATACCGATCACAGAGTAAACTTGTGCTACTGCACAGAGGAGGGAAGGGCAATGACTGTTAAGGAGTCAAGCCCACCATATACTACATTACCAGTTGTTAAGGAGTAAAAAGAAGCTCAGACAGAAAAGTATCCCAGAAGAGAGCAAAGAGGCAATCCAGAAACCAGGCTTGCAGGCCCAATGTCTGAATAACATGAGTTTCCAGAATGAGAGGACAAAGAAAATGGAGGGAAGGAAATTATTCAAGAAATAATCCTAGAAGCTTTCTAGAAACTAAAAGACATATATTTCTATATGTAAGGGACTTACCAAACACCAAGTATAGAGATAAAAAATGGTACCACAGCAAGGTACCAGCATCATAAAGTCCTGGAGAGATCCTGTAAGCATCCAGTTTCATTTCAAAAACTAGTTTCCTAGGAATGATTTGACTACAAGATGCAGAATGGCATTAGATTTCTCAACTGCATTGCTGAAAGAAAATCATGGGCCAAAGTTTTCACACTTCTGAGAAAAAAAAAATTTCAACCTAAATTCTATACCCAGCAAGATTCTCAACCAAGTGCCTGGGTAAAATAAAATATGTTCCAATTGACACAGCCAAGAAGATGATAGGGAGGCTTCAAGGGAAACTCTTGAGAGAGAGCAGCCAAAGCTAAAAGGTAGCCAATCCAGAATAAAGCAGGTGAAATGGACCCACAGCAAGTCTTTAAAAAGATTAAATTAATAGGATGTCTAATGTATTTGAATGTATTCAAAGAGATTTACACACCTGGGGGAAAGTTTAGGGTTGCATTAATATGTACATGAAAACTAAGCAATTTTTTTTAAAAAAAATCAATTAATTATTCTCTCTAGGCAATACAATATGTTAGGTCAAAAAGGAAAAAGAATCTATAGCTACCTTTCGGATTGGCTCTGACTAGCATTATGTAGGCATACCACATATAGTGCACATCCTATCCAAAGCTCAAGCAAAAACTACATTAGAATTAAATTAGGAGGATGAAAGAGTGGGTGGGGTGGGGTGACAGGGCAAGACTGAAGAGTGAACATGAGCTAAATCTTTATCTTCGCTAATAGAGAGTTCATGAGAATGGCTAACACTGAAAAACAAAACAAGAAACAGCCATAAAGGCATATTATTTAGAAATACAGTGGTAACTTCCCAAAGAATCGACTGAAGAGGTTGAAATGTTGCCTCAAGGAGCAGGGAATGGGGGCAGACACACAGAGACAGATATTTTTTGCAGGGAGTCTTGAACCGTTTGACTATGTGCACGTATACTTTGATAAAATAAAAACCAACATTTAAAAAATTACTAGAGGAGAAATGACAGACTATTCAATAGTGTTGTAACAAATTATTTATAGTCTCTTCTGCTACAACACGAGTTTCTGTAAGACAAATTAGTTCAAACACTATTGATAAAGAAATCATGTCATTATAATGTGGAAGTCATTTTCATAGTCAACATTCCCCAGCAAGTTAGAGTTTTGCTGACCACAACATGTGCTAACACAGCTCAATGCATAACCTGGAAAGGAAGACAATACTGTACGCAACTCCTGTTCGCCACACATTTTCCTCTTGGCTTAGTTTAGTAACACACTTGTTATAAGGTCCCCCAACTATTGCACTATACTTATTTCTTTCTTTGTTAGGTTGAGTTCCATATTTGCTGTAATGTTCCATTATTTATTGAGTGTTTAAATTGTCTTTTAAACCATATTGGTAGGTTTATTAGGATTTTTATTGCCTTTTTAGTGTTCTAGTTACAAAGTAGCTTACACTTTAAGTGCTCTTCCCTTGACTTAATTTTTTTCATAAGCCTTATTTTTAGTGTGTGATTTTGTAAAATGAGGCTTTTGTGTTATAACAAAAATTCTTGTATGTACTTACTACAATATACAAATAATCTGAATTCTAAGCATTCATTTAAAACCTATAAAAATGCAGTGTGCTAGTCAGAACTCTACGATGATTCTGAAGATCCTCACCTCCTAGAGTTACAAACCCTGTATAATCTCCTCCCCTTGAGTGGGAGTGGGACCTGCAAAATATGAAGAAAGTCGCTCCTACAGTGAGGTTATGTTAAGTGGCAAAGGAAAGGGATTTTTGCAGATATAATTAAGGATTAATCAGTGACTTCGAGTTCATCAAAAGGGAAAGTACCCTGGGTGGGTCTGGTCTAAACCAGGTGAGCCTCTAGAAGAGAATCCTGCTGGCCTTGAATAATCAACTCACCATGAGTTCCACAGCTGCAAGGAAGTGAAATCAGCCTCCGGAGTGGTAGAGAACACAGCCTCAGGCGAAACCCAGGCCCCCGCCCCCGACCCCCAACACCTGGATTGCAACCCTGAGATGAGGACCCTGTAAGCCACGCATGACTCCTGATCCAGGGAAACTGAGTAATCAATCCGTGTTCTTTAAATCTGCTGTTTGTGATACAGCCATAGAAAACTAATGCATACAGGAACAAATTATTTTTATTCCCCTCCACTCTTTTAATTATCCTAGTTCAGGGTAGTCTTTCCTAAAAAGACACAGAACACAGAATCTCTAGAAGAGAATTTTGAATTATTAGGTTCCATATTGTAAAACTACTCTATGATAAAAGTCACCATAGAGCATGTTCAACACCAGTAGCATGTTAGAGGGAAATATGTCAGCACTGAATCACGGAGAGAGGAACCTGGCCACTGATAGGGAGACCTTCAGTCTCCTTCATGACATGAAGCCAGCACACGGACAGTCCTGCAGCAGCCAAGATGAAAGGCAGGGTGAGGCACGGGTGCTGCGGAACACACCGGAATCATTGCTTGCCATTCTGACAGAGAAGCCGAGTCAGAGATGGGCTCCCAGTGTCTCAGATTCAGAGCTGGAGCTCCAAATGGCTTTTTCCATAAAGGCAATGATTTAGTAGCCCATTGATCCATAGCACAGCGGACATGACATCTGCAAGTTAGCATGAAGGAATTCCGCCCCAACCTCCACCAGAAGTGGCGAGAGCCACACAGCTGTTTGACCTTCCGGGACACCTGAAATGCAGTAACATTTAAATTCACTGGCTGCACGTGATGGACAGGTACGCTCAGTTAACGGAGATTTAGCATCGTGTCTATTAAGAGGAGAAAGAGATAGCTCAGAAACAAAACCTACTACCTACGCTTAATTGTTTAAAACGCGTCTTTCAAGAAAAGTCCTGGCGACAGTATGCATTCATTCCAGTTTTCATGCCTTTACGCCACGGCAGCCTGATCTGTGAGACTGACTGATCAAGGTCGTGACCCTGGAAGCCTGGACAAAGGTGATCAGTGAAATTAACTTCTCCACGGACTGGAGTTCGGCAGGACACCAGCCACAAGCATTTTAGGAAGCTATCTGAAGCACGAGCAATTGGAACAATGTTGGCATGATTGAGTTATCTTCGAGAAATACATCCAGGCTGTGAGGGTGATATTTAGGAGTGAATGGCCACATGCCTGCTGCCTCCTGTGTAATGAGGGGGGGGGGGGGGGGGGGCGGGGAACAGAAGTCTGGGCCCGAGAGCCTTCTGGGTGGCATTTCTGAAGTTTGGGCCATCACACATGTTGAATGAAAAGGAAAAAGTAATTGCCCAAATAATTTAGGCTTTTCCCAAACCTCTCACCTAAAATAACCAAATAATGACAAAAGGCTTACTTTGCATGCCGGTGGTGTGTTTAAACTGAGGCTGTGAATCGTTTTATTGTCCACTTCAGCCTCCTCGTGTGGAACTGGTCCAAGGCTCGGAAGGGCCGGCACTGAATTCTAAGAAAGCGAGCTGGCGATGAAGCCCTGGCTCCCCATCAAGGCCCCGGAGTTCGGCGGAAACCAGCCAACTGGACAGCCAGCAATTTCTTCGTTTAAAGACCAGACAGATTAAACGCAGCTCTTCCTGGCCCTGTCGGGGAGCACCGAGTTTTAGAGCCCAATCAAAAAATTAATGGGATTCGGTAGGAGGCCTCCGGTCCAGCACTTTGCAGCACGCAGGGCAATAATTACGCTCAATTAGAGCCTGGCGTGTGGCGCTGGCGCCGTGCAAACCTCCCCAGTGAAACCAATCTTGCAGGAACAGAAGGACCTGTTCGGGCACTTTTCCGCGCTGCTAAATATCAACCCCTAATTCCGCCTCCAGGGGCTTCCACCACTTCGGAGGTCGCTGCTGCCAGGACACCCCAGGATGCACACACGGTAAGTGACAGCATCCACGTTTCCAGGGAAATTCACCGACCTGCCTGCTTCCGGGGTGAGCAAAGATGCTCACTGCTCCCGTCTTACGGAAATGGACCTGCATGGAGGGAATAGATGAGAAAATAAAACAGAACCCGAATTCAGACATGGCCACAGAAAACGGCCTACGTTCGGGGGTGGGCTTGTTTTAATTTTAGGGTCTCAGCCAAGCCTGCTGGTTTGCTCTTTCTTGCAAGCACACCCACCCACCAGCTGTTAGAATAGAGAACAGAGGAAGCCAAACCCAAAACAAGCAGCCTGGGGACCCAAAGGGGGCCGGTGCAGAGTCATGTGCCCAACCTGAAGGGGCTGCCCAGACTAACCCATCCTCCTTCCTGCCTGTGGCCCTGGGCACAGAGCTTGAGCTTCAGAGGCAGGGGCTCGAAGATGAATGTTATAAATGTGTTCCTGCTCTGTGATGGTAAGGCTGTCTCAAGGCCATTAGCTTCTTGGTGTCTTTCCATGGCTTAAAATGTATTCATACTCACATATTTCAAGGGATTCCATTTGGGCTAATTATCAAAGAAGTCCCTGCTTTCACCCTAACACCAGAACACAGAACTCAGCCAGATGCAGGAGAGCGGATGTGGAGGAGAGAGAGAGGGAGGGTTGTGCTCTGGCCAAGAAACTGATAGCAAGTAAATCACAGACATGAGCAGCTACAGACAAGGAAGTAACTCTAAATGTCTGTAATGTTAAAAGAACAAAACTATGCCTCTACCCTTATGAAACTGTCATAAATGAATCTAATATGTTGATTATCCAAAAGGTCCCCATGTTCTATAAAATGTTACACAGAGCATAGTAACCCTATTATAAATTTGATATAAAATTAACATGTCAGTTTTTGCATTAAACATTTGATCTGCCTTCAAAGAAGTAAGAATCAATTGGAGGATCACCTCAGATGTTCTGAGATTAAAAAAAAATGTCAACTTGGAATGTATGAAACATACTTCACTTTCCTTCCTTTAACCATACAGTAGCAAACAGGGACTTTCTTTTTTTTTATTTTACTTTTTATTTATAATTAGTTAAGGTATTACAAATGTGTCCTCATCCCCCCCATTCACCCCCAACCTCCCCCGCTCCCCAACCCCCCCCCCCACACACACACACACACACACACACTCATGCTCCCATCCCCGGCAAACAGGGACTTTCAACACGGAGCCAATGACTAAGCAGAGCCTTGGAAAAATACGCCCTGCAATTCCACTGCTCACCACTAGGCAACATGCACCTTCATGGAAAACACCCAGGGGGCTCAGAGAACTCAAAGGGAATCTAAATTTATAAGCATGATTTGAACCTAAAAATAATTCTAGGCTGAAAGAATAGCACTTCTCATATTAGTTATTTATAAGGTGAGGTGTGTCTTTGATACATCGCCTGCTGCAGTTGGCTAGCAGCCCAGAGATTCTCAATGTGAGGGTCTCCAGAAGACCTTTGTTTAAAGCTAAAAATGATGACATTAGGGAGGCTGGCTGGGCAGCCAGGAAACAAGCCTTGTTCATCTGAACGGGCCAAGAGGACAGCTGTTGAGAAGAAGGGGCAGGAGGTATGTGTACCTTGGACTTGACAATATGTATTTTTGAAATGAAACTCTGACTGAGTAGGTCAGTCCTGCCTTGAGAAAGGCTGGTACTGCTGGTGGAGAAGGACACCAGATGTGACCTGCTAAGTTAGACCTTGGTCCTTGAACTTGGCTAAGAAAGACTTCAGAGTCAAGAACTCAAATACAAGCAACAATTTATTTAGAAAGACACAGAGGTAGAAGTGAGCCAGCTGGGCTGCGTGGGCTCAGCAAACAAGTTACAGAGGCAAAAAAAGGCCCTGGAGTTTAGGAGAAAAAAGCAAAGGTACTTGCCTTGAGGAAAGAAAGGTAGAGGGAAAGGCATCAGCCAGTGAGAGAGAGCTGGGCCCTTTGTCTTAAAGGGTTTTCATCTGCTTCTCTAACACTGGGATTTTAGGGGAGGTGTCAGGGGAGGGTCTCTATAGAACATTCATCAGCTTTCCAGGTGTGTCCTTTCAGGGCCTTGGTCTCTACTCACTGGTCGATTGGTGAAAGCGAGGGCAGGGGGTCATTCGTCATTGCAGCTGGTCCTGGTGTCAGTTATGGGGTTACTTCACCTGGTGGTTTTGCTGCTTTTCTGAGCCTGGAGCTGAAACACAACTGAGGTCTAGATGTTATCTATGGTTTGACGAAAACTGTCTCTGTGGTCAACAGACCTGAGCTTTGTTCTTGGAAGGCAGCTATGCTCACCACTATACCACCAACGCGAGAGCTTTGTTCTTAAGGTTATCTGATATGAGTCAGAACCTCATTGTCCTGAGGACTTAATGTTTTTTTGTTGTGTTTTTTTTTAATATATTTTATCGATTTTTTACAGAGGAAGGGAGAGAGATAGTTACAAACATCGATGAGAGAGAAACATCGATCAGCTGCCTCCTGCATATCTCCTACTGGGGATGTGCCCGCAACCCTGGTACATGCCCTTGACCGGAATCAAACCTGGGACCTTTCAGTCCGCAGGCCAACACTCTATCCACTGAGCCAAACCGGTTTCGGCTGAGGACTTAATGTTTAAGGGAGTGGCTACACCATGGCTTAGATGGGAGTCAATGAGGCTATTCGCCAGCCCCCTTGTTCCTCTTGGAGGGGATCTACCACATGACTAGTGACATGCCAGGGAGGGAAGGAAGGTCAGGGAAGGGTTGGAACTGCATGACCAGCGGAATGCTAGAGGCAGAAAGGTCACCCTGGGAGTGAGGTTCCACCTACCATACTTCTTTTCCCAGTGTTGCCTGTTGCTAGGCACCAGGGGCTTTCTGCCCTCGTGACCTCCTGCCCCTGGCCTATGGTTCCTACACTGCTCCTATCTAACTGCCTACTATATCAGTACTAAGCGATATGGACAATTTCAACCCCAAGTGAAAGTGAAAACTAGTGCAATTGGTCTGCGTTCTTCCCTCTTCATCTCTCTTCTATGTCCCCTAAAAAGTTATTCCCTTTCCTTTTTAGAAACCCACAATCTCCCGCTGCTCCTAGCTTCCCCGCCTTGTCTACACCCCAGCTTCAACCCAGGCGGAGATCATTTTCTCACCTCCTCCCATCAAAATTTAACTGCCTCATGTCCCCTTCTCCTAGGGCCAATTCCCACCTAGGAAAGGAGGGGCAGCTGAGGTGTTAATTGTTGGGAAAGGGCTCCTTGGGACCTCCGTGGCACATCTTATTTGCATTTTAATAGAGGTCTTTAAGACCTTGGTAGAGAAGTTAATAATGGGGGTTTCCTCAGAGACCAGGGAGGGAGATAGATTAGAGCACCCTTGACATTCACTCCAGGTCCTCTTCACACCCCCCCCCCAACCCCGTCCCGTTAATGCTATGTGAACATTTTCACATATCCAGGAGGAGTCAGTTGTTGCCTGTGGCTCCCAGCGCTTCCCCCAGCAGTTTGTGTGTCCAAGATCAAAGCTGTGACAAAAACTCTCTCCTTGATCAAAGTGTAATTAGGCTCCTCTAAATCCCCCTTCAGCCAAACCTTGTTCTTTGGACGCTGTCCTTGTCCTACCTAAACCCAATTTAACAAACAATCCCGATAAATCATCTCCCAGCCCCAATCCTTGATATCTGATAAAGTTCCTTATCACCCACCTCTGATGACTACCTTGGCCTGCCTTTAGCAATAATATCGGGAGATCAGTTTAGCAAGAACCCCCTACCCTGGATGTCTCCTCTTAGTAATTTCCATCCACTGATCCTTACCACTTACCTATTGGCTACAAATCCCCACTTGTTCAAGTTTCATTCAGAGTTGAGCTCAATCTCTCCCCCATCGCAAGAGAGTTGACTCCATTGCAATAATCTTGAATATTACCTTTTTAACAAGGGACAGGCATTTTATTTTTAACAGTTGAGACTCCTGAGACACAGCAGCATGCAGAAGACTTCCCTCAGAAGACCACATCCTGTTAACCTCCCAGAGCAAACGCTTAGGTGAGAGGGATGACTACTATTTTGCAGAGCACACTTGGGAGAAAGAGAAATAAAGAATGTCCATGCACATGCACTCTTGGAGACTGTATTCTTCAGAACTCTTGGTTGTAAGCAACAGTAACCCCAACCACCTTAAAAGGAAAAAGACTAACCTATTAGCTCACAGAACTGATAAGTACAGGAATAGTGTTCTTTTCAGGCAAAATGAGATCCATGGCTCAAAAGACGCTTGTCTGTTAGCTGCATTCTCCAGTGCCCTCTCCCCCTGTGGGGGCAAAAATGGCCATAGCTCCTCTGGACTTACAATCCAAGGGGAAAGAGCAAGGTTTTTTCAACATCTCCAACAAAAGCCCAGGTGTTGATTCCTATTCGGGCAGCTTGCCATGGTCCCTGGGCCAATCACTGTGCCCAAAGGATGTGTGCTCTGACAGGAAGGTCAACTCAGGCTTCAACCTCTGAAGCCCATGCCCCCATTTATTTTTTTAAATATATTTCTTTATTGATTTCAGAGAGGAAGGGAGAAGGAGAGAGAGATAGAAACATCAATGATAAGAGAGAATCGTTGATTGGCTGCCTCCTGTACATCCCCCGCTGGGGATTGAGCCTGCAACCCAAGCGTGTGCCCCTGGCCAGAATCGAACTTGGGACCCTTCAGTCCAAAGGCTGATGCTCTATCCACTGATCCAAGCCCCCATTTTATATATATGTATATATATTTGATTCCAGAGAGGAAAGGAGAGGGAGAGAGATAGAAACATCAATGATGAGAGAGAATCATTGATTAGTGCCTCCTGCATGCTCCACTGGGTATTGAGCCTGAAACCCGGGCATGTGCCCTGACAGGAAATGGAACTGTTACCTCCAGGTTCATAGGTTGACCTTCAACCATTAAGCCATGCCAGCCAGGCCAGAGCTCCATTTTAAACACATGGATTGAGAGTGGGAGGGTTAGATCTCGGGGGAAAAAATAAGCTGTTGCCAAAGAAGTCTTGCTGGGTAGACAAAACAGCGTCCATTCAGTGGCCTGTGAAACCTCTCCTCCCAAAATATTGCATCACAAATAAATTCTGACACTCTAAAGATAGACGTGGGTTTGAGTCCTTATGGTTTCCTATTAGTGTGAGCTTGACCAGTGGTTTCATTCCTGTGGGCCTCAGTTTCCACATTGTGCAATGGAGATATAACCTACGCAGTGGGTGTGTTGGGAGAGTGAAAGGAGACAATTCTAAATGTTCACTAAATGTTAGGCAGGAATAGTCAGTCGCTCATCCAACCTCCCCTACCCTCTCTCCCCCGTCTTCCTCACCAGCTTGGATTAAACTGAAAGGTAAAGATCTTGTCTGTTTTCTTCATGGCTAATTCTCTATTCCTTGTATACAGCAGACACCTAGCCAATATTTGTGGAGTGAATGAATGGGGACAGAATTAATAAATTTCTGGTAAATTTCTACTCTTCAAATGTCAGCTCCCAGGCCTAGCAAACAGTATTAGTCATGTCCTTCTCTTTACCTGCTGGCATTTGTATTAATGCCTCTTACAGCCAGAATGAGAAGCAGGACTGTGTGTGACTCAGCTGCACCCTGTGCCTCTAGTGCTTGGTCCCTGGCACAGTGTATGTGGCAAAAAAAAAAAAAAAAAATACCTAATCCAAACTCCTCACCTTACAAATGTGACAGAGGCCCAGAGAGGTTAAACAATTTGCTGAAGCCACACAGCTTACCAGTAGACCAGGACTTCTAGTCCAATACTTTCCTTCCACTTCATGCACCTGGACCTGGTTCTGCAGTGCCGCCATGAGCAGTGCACGTTGCCAGGGATAAAGTGAAGCCACTGGCCCCCTAGAAGGAGAGGGGTGACTTCCCTTCCAGGAAAGTCACCAGCACAGAGCAGATCAGCTCCTAAATGAGAATCTTACAATACAAAAGCATTTCAGTTTCAGACTTTTTCCTTCAGCAACCACTCATGCTTCCCAGTATCTCAGGCTGGGCTCACAGGTTTCCACGTGGCTCCCTCAGCAGATGCAAACCCAGTACCAAACCTCTGATGGAGGACGCCACTGGCCTATGCAGGCTGGAGGCTGAATGCTAAAGTCCACAGCTGTGGGTTGTACCCACTTCTCCACACTCCTCATCCACACTCCTCATCCACACTCCTCATCCACACTCCTCATCCACACTCCACCATCCACACTCCTCATCCACACTCCTTCCTCCACACTCCTCCCTCCACACTCCTCATCCACACTCCTCCCTCCACACTCCTCATCCACACTCCTCCCTCCACACTCCTCCCTCCACACTCCTCCCTCCATACTCCTCATCCACACTCCTCATCCACACTCCTCATCCACACTCCCATCCACATCCCTCATCCACACTCCTCCCTCCACACTCCTCCCTCCACACTCCTCATCCACACTACTCCCTCCACACTCCTCATCCACACTCCTATCCACATCCCTCATCCACACTTCTCATCCATACTCCTCATCCACACTCCTCCATCCACACTCCTCATCCACACTCCTATCCACATCCCTCATCCACACTCCCTCCACACTCCTCATCCACACTCCTATCCACATCCCTCATCCACACTCCTCATCCACACTCCTCCATCTGAAGGAAGAGGCCCAGCAGGTGCCATGCCAGTCCCTCCCCTTCCCTAACTATTCCCAAACCCAATTTCCCAAAGCCCACATCCCCTGACCAGTTCATTTCTAGGAAAAACAGGACCTACCACTAACACATGCAAAATAATTTTTGCTATTCTCTTTAGAGACCATAACAATATATTTCTTTTATTCATTTGTTTATTCAACAAACATTTCAGTAGCTACTACATGCCAGGCACTAGGCTTGCCAAAATGAATAAATGAATCATGAAGTATGTATGCGCTGGGTGAGGCACCTAAGTAATCCATTCATAGCATTTGTTTCAAAACCCCAAAGCAGAGAAGCTTTCTCATTCACCACCACCCCTGACCAATATTTAATTCACGCAATGCTTTGAAGAGGATGCCATTAATAGCTTTTCAATTAAAATAAAAGGTTCCTTCAAGGCAAACTTGATCCTTTGACCAGCAAAAACATAATTTTTAAAATAAAGAAATGAAACCAGCAGGTGGGCTTGGACCGCTCTCTAATATTGTTAGAAAGAAGGCTGAAGTGATGTGTTCACTGGTTCCTTAACACCGGGAGGAAAGACTACTTGGAAATTTAAAGTGTGTTGATGTGAGAAGGAAGCAAAACATGAAAGACTCCATCAAAAATCTCCTTTGAAGGAGCTCAAAGAGCCCAGTGCAATTTTCTCCTGGACTCAGGTGCACAGCAAACACATCTCAGTGAATTAACGTGGTTGTGCATAAAGCATTTGGCTTCCATTTTCAATTGTAATGAATGTGTTCATTTTGCAAAGTTAATGACCCTAATTTGTTAGTGTTAGCTGGGCCTTTGCAGTGTTTCCAGTATTCCAGAGCTCCTTCCTTACAGGGCATAAAGCGGTATCCTTTTTGGTGTATAAAAAGGGGACATTTTGGTTCCTCATTTATCTAAATATCTAAATTTTGAGTGAGAAAACTGAGGTTCAAGAACACACAGCTAATTAGGACTAGAGCCAAGACTAACATGTCTCAACAACAAATTGAGTGTTACACTTAAAGGAGCCCATTAAATAACGCATTCCTTGGAATTTACATAAAAGTCTGCCAATTATTAAGGGTCTGTTATGTACTAGGTCCTTTACATATATCTTTTCTCCCTTTAATCCTCACAGAAAACCTCCCAGATAGGGATCATTAATGGATGCTGCATAAATGTTCAAAAAATAGCATTATACAGGGTGGAGAGGGTCAATGGGGGAGAAGCAGGGGAGGGGAGAACATCTGTAATACTTTCAACAATAAAGATAAATTTTAAAAAATTAAAAATAGCATTATATATTACTCACAGTAGATGGAGTACTTCCTATATGTTATTTCTAATTCTAACAAAAATCTTCCAAGGTATCATCATCCATTTTACAGGTGAAGGACTTGGCTCTCTGAGAAATTAAGCAACTTGCTAAGTTCACAAGCTAGAAATTGATGGGACTGGGTCTAAACCTCAAAGCCTGTAATGCTGCCCATGTAGAAGCCATGGATGCTCTTCCAACCCAAACATACAGCATCCCAGGCACCCCCTCAGCAAACCCACAGAACACTTCACAGCGTTAGGTAATTGTCTCCACTGCAGTGCAGCTCGGAAGAGTCAGCTGTGCTTCCAAGTAGGGCTAAGCTCTCAGTTTAGTGGTCCCAAGTGAGGTGGCTCTGCATTAGTGTCTATTTGGGTCTTAGCTTATCAGAGTCAAAAACATGATCCCATCATGTTTCAGTTAGGGGTGGCTCATGTCCATAAAAACCAATTCAAATTAGCCATATCACAAACTAAACCTATATAATAAAAGGCTAATATGCTAATCGACCAAATGTGGAATGACCAGTCACTATGACGTGCACTGACCACCAGGGGGGCGGACTCTCAATGCAGGAGCTGCCCTGAGGTGGTCAGTGTGCTCCCACAGGGGGAGTGCTGCTCAGCCAGAAGCTGGGCTCATGGCTGGTGAGCGCAGTAGTGGTGGCAGAAGCTGTCAGTCAGACATCCCCTGAGGGCTCCCTGACTGTGGACTGAGAGAGGGCGCAGACCAGGCTGAGGGACTCCTTCCCCCCGCTCCGAGTGCATGAATTTTGTACACCAGGCCTCTAGTAATCATATAATCATTATGATGATATTGATAATTATCATTTACACAGGGGCCTAGTGCACGAATTTGTGCACCTTGAAAGGAACTGTGGGCCATGAGGCTGCGGTAGGCTCAGGGGCAGGTCTTGGCCCATCCTCCACACCCCCACCCAGCCCCTCCTGCTACAGCCCTCAGTCCCCTGTCTGCCAACAGCCCTGCTCCTGCCACCACTGCTCCCATGCACTGACAGCGCCGGCCCCACTCATACCCGCTGACAGCGCGGAGCAATTGGGGCCTGCACCAACAGTGGGTGTGAGTGGGGCCAGTGCAGTCAGCCGGTGCAAGCAGCGGCTGCTGCTTTGATCACCCCTCAGGAGCAGGGGGAGGTGGAGAAGCCCTCAGGGGTGATCAGGGCCAGCAGCCACTGCTTACACTGCTGATGGTGCCGAGCAATCAGGAAAGGTGCCAGGCACCAGCCGCAGGTATGGGCAGTGGCTCTTGCACCAGCTGCAGGTGGGAGTGGGGCTGGCACTGGCAGTGGGTGTGAGCTGCAGCTTCAGTGCCAACAGCGGGTGCGAGCAGGGCCATTGCCAGCAGTAGGTGCAAGAGGCAACTCTGGCCCCGATAGCCCCTCAGGAGCAGGGGGAGGTGGAGAAGCCCTCAGGGACGATCAGGGCCGGAAGCCACAGCTCGCATCCACTGCAGCGTGCAGGAACAAAGAATTTTCAGTAACCATCAGAGGCTCACCCCAGTGACAGCAACCGGTGCCCTGCTCCACCATCCCTCCACGGCTGACGCCCACCATGTTCCACACACACCCCCTGGGGGTCAGTGCACGCCATAGTGACCGGCTGTTTGGGTGTTCTGCCATTCGGTCTATTTGCATATTAGCCTTTTATTATATAGGACTAGAGGCCCGGTGCACAAAAATTTGTGCACTCGGGGTTGGGAGAGGAGGTCCCTCAGCCTGGCCTGTGCCCTCTCACAGTCTGGGACCCATCAGGAGATAAGGACCTGCTGGCTTAGGCCTGCTCCCGGGTGGCAGAGGGCAGGCCTAATCCTAGGTGTAACCCCTGGTGGGGCTCAGAGCAGGGCCGATTGGGGAGTTGGGGCGCCACCTCCTGTCATGCACAGAGCAGGGCAGATCGGGAGGTTGCGATGCCACCCTCAGTCATGCTCAGGGTAGGGCCGATTGGGGGGTTGGGGCACCGCCCCCTGTCACACTCAAGGCAGGGTCCATAGGGAGGTTGCAGCGCCACTCCTGTCATGCACAGAGCAGGGCCGATCAGAGGGTTGGGGCTCCGCACCCTGTCACACTGATCCCGGTGCTGGGAGGCCTCGCTGCTCCGCTGATCCCAGGGCCAGGACGCCTCTCGGCTCCCCTGATCCCTGGCCGGGAGGCCTCTCGGCTGCTGATAACCATGGCCTGTAGGCCTCTCGGCTCCGCTGATAACCTGGCTGGGAGGCCTCTCTGCTGCTGATAACCTGGCTGGGAGGCCTCTCAGCTCCGCTGATCCCAGGTTCCTGAGGCCTCTCAGCTCCGCTGATCATGGGCTGGGAGGCCTCTCGGCTCTGCTGATCGCGGGGCTGGGTTGACTCTCGCCTCCGCTGATCGCGGGGCCTGGAGGCCTCTCGACTCCGCTGATCACCGGGGCTGGAAGGCCTCTTGGCTCCGCTGATCACCGGGGCCAGGAGGCCTCTTGGCTCCCCTGATCGCGGGGCCAGGAGGCCTCTCAACTCCGCTGATTGCGGGGCGTCTGACTCCGCTGATCACCGGGGCTGGGAGGCCTCTTGGCTCTGCTGATCGCGGGGCCTCCGACTCCGCTGATCGCGGGCCGGGAGGCCTCTCGGCTCCGCTGATCACCGGGGCAGGGAGGCCTCTCGGCTCCGCTGATCACCTGGGCTGGGAGGCCTCTCGGATCCACTGATCCCAGGCCCTGAGGCCTCTCTGCCCTGCTGCTTCAGGGCTGTTTGGCTTCGCTCTGCTTGGAGCCTGAGTATGCAAATTAACCGCCATCTTTTAGCTTCTATAATTGAAACATTGTATCTTTTGGAGTTGTTGCTTCAGGAGCTCAGAGCCCCCAGCTGGGGGGATCCTTGACTTTCTCCATGGCTGGGGCAACCAAGCCTCCTATTCTCAGCTGCCTGGCTGCCAGCCGCCATCTTGGCTGACAGTTAATTTGCATATCTCGCTGATTAGCCAATGAAAAGGGTAGCGGTTGTACGCCAATTACCATGTTTCTCTTTTATTATTATAGATTGAGTATATGTTATATATAGTGTGCTTTATATTTATTATTTTCAATTACTGTGGAGATAAACCTACTTGCCCAAGAGACAAACCCCATTTTCCATTCAGGACACATCTTTATGCTGAATCATAGTGCTTAAGAATACCCTAAAGAATGTGAACAAGGAATTGTTACAGAAGGAGGTGAAGGTCTTCCCTCATTCTACCCCGACCTACTGAATATCCTGTAGTGAAAGATCATTGCCAGGACTTGGTTTTCCTTATTTAAGTTATAATGTCAGTATTTGATAGACTTACTGTAAAATCAGAACTGGTGAAATAATCAGTACTCAAATCTAAGCTAATTCTACATATATTTGTTGGTGTTCCTTAATAGTTTTGTATACATGCTCCTTATGCTATGATGTCTAACAATCTGGTGAGATTTTGAGAAATCATATACGTGTTGTCATGTAATGACATATTTAAAAATCTCATCATAATATGTACCAGTATAACTTCTGAGAAAACTTAAACAGTAGGCGATCTCATCTATTGCAGCTTGAGTTTGACAATTTTTTTGTCGTGGTATTTTGGGGATAAAACAGTGTGTTAGGCCAAGGGTGCCTAGTCCATCTTACTATACAGTGGTAGCAACCTCTCATTTTCATCCACATCAGCAACCAAGACCAGTGTCATTAAAAAAAAAAAATAGAGGCAAGAACTTATTAGGAAAGTGCCTCAAAAGCCACCCACTCTTTTGCTGTCTTTAGCCTCTTTAGGATGGCTCTGTGAGGCAAGATCACGACAAAGAAGTGAACTAGGGAACTTCTTGTAGAAGCCATTGGTTCTAAAATATGGCTAAGTAAAGAAGAGTGAAGGTGCCAGTCCATCCTTCTGTCCCCTCTAGAGAAAAGATATTTCCAAGTTCTGGCTCTGGGTCCTTAGAAACATATATATGGAAACATTGCGCATGCTGGTCAAAGAGTAGAGGTGCCCCAGGGCCACCTGAGCATCAAGACTGGACTCCATCTGATTGCTCTGCTTCAGCAAATAACGCATCGCTCAACCAGCTGAGACGAAGTGGTTGGATTCACTCATGCGAAGGGCCCTGCACTACTGTCAAAAGTATCCTAAGATAGTAGAAGAGCTAAAACCAAAAGTTGGACTGATGTTAGAAACAGGAAAAGATGTAGACAGATGTAAAAGCCAAGTACAAAGAGTCATAAATAGGTCAGTTCCAGACATGAAACAGCACCAACTCCAGTGTAAACATTTGTAATTTCTGAGGTTTTCTGCAGATTAGTTTCCTCTATCACATACGGATTCTTATACCTTATCTTGACATATTGAGGTGATTCAGTTTATTTTGAGGACCTATGTGCTATTTTTTCCATAGTTGCACCAACATACACATACATGTACACGGACTCAAACATTAGTCTCATTTAAAAATTATATACAAACCAACAGACACCGGGTATGGGTTCAATCAGCCATGAGTTTGGAAAATTGTTATTCATTTGAAGAAAAAATAAAGTTAGATCCCTATCTCAAACTATAAACAAAAATAAAATTCTAAGAGGAGTAAAGGTTTAAACATAAAACCTATAAACATACTAGAGATGAAATTCCTAGCTATGGTGGCCTGAAAAGGTTGGAAATCCTCTCCCCCAAAAAAACAATTAGCTGAAAAATGTTTATTCATGAAACCTACTCAAACTTCCTATAAGAACAGCAGAGCTGGCTGGTGTTGCTCAGTGGTTGAGTGTCAACCTATGAACCAGGAGGTGACAGTTTGATTCCTGGTCAGGGTACATGCCCAGGTTGTGGGCTCGATTCCCAGTGTGGGGCATGCAGGAGGCAGACAATCAATGATTTTCTCTCATCATTGATGTTTCTGTCTCTCTCTTCCTCCCCCTTCCTCTCTGAAATAAATTTTTTTATTTAAGGAAAAGGAAAAAGAACAGCAGAAGTCTGAGGCTTCTTGCCTGGGGAGCTTTGATTCCCCCAAGCTCAGTTGGCGATGATGGCAGGTTTTACCTGTAGGGCAGGGCTAAGACAATCAGCAGCCTTGCTGCCAAGGGGCAGAGATCAAAAACTCTGATTGGTAGTGTCGTTAGTTAAAGTAGTAAAGCCAGTACAAAAGGCACTGGAAAACCTGTAGCTCTGCTAGCATGAGGTTGTGGTCCCATTTGGGGCCAGTGGCAGAGCACTAGGAATGTATGGGGAGATCCTAGATATGAGAGATCTATAGAAGGGCTAGGTAAACGCACCACACCTCCTTGGGAAACCACTCCCATGTGTAGGAGAGACTTTCGAGGCCTGATGTAAAGTGAAAGCCCAAGCAGACCTAGAACGGGCTGAACTCTGAATGCACTCCCCAGCTCACACACAGACCCATCAGCAGAGGTTGGAACTTTCACCAGCTCAAGATACTTGGGCATAACTTTTGCCTAAATCATTGGTTGATCAGTAAGCTATGCAAACATAGCAGTGACCCCTAGGAAGATAGGCTTAAAAAAAAAATCAGTGTAGAAAAACTGAGCAAAGACGTCAGTGGCCACATACCACAAAGAAGACAGATTCTACAGTGTAAGCACAGGAAAGAAAGAAAGAAAGAAAAAGAAAGGAAGGAAGGAAGGAAGGAAGGAAGGAAGGAAGGAAGGAAGGAAGGAAGGAAGGAAGGAAGGAAGGAAGGAGGAGGGAGAGAGAGAGAGAGAGAGAGAGAGAGAGAGAGAGAGAGAGAGAGAGAGGAAGGAAGGAAGGAAGGAAGGAAGGAAGGAAGGAAGGAAGGAAGGAAGGAAGGAAGGAAGGAAGGAAGGAAGGAAGGAGAAAAGAAAAGAAAAGAAAAGAAAAAGAAAAGAAAAGAAAAAGAAAGAAAGGAGGGAGGGAGAGAGAGAGAGAAAGAAGGAAAGAAAAGAGAACTTCAGGGATAAGAATCAAAGTCTAGAGTTTCAATAATATAGTATTTAAAATATCAATTTTTAACAAAAATTATGAGATATACAAAGTACTAGAAAAGTGTGGTCATATTCAGGAATAAAAGCAGAAATTAGTTCTTTTTTCTGCCCCTGCCCAAATGTTGGAAGTAGCACACAAAGACATCAAAAAGACATCAAAGCAGCTGTGGAGGAGAAGGGGTTCCAGTGATGGAAAGTAGCCTCACAGAGAGATCCCATCATACATTCCTAACGGGGCAGATCAGGGTGGGTAGCCAAGGGATATAACTTCTTTAAAAAATATATTTTTTATTGGTTGCAGAGAGAGGAAAGGAGAGGAAGAGAGATATAGAAACATCAATGATGAGAAAGAATCAATGATCGGCTGCTTCCTGCATGCCCCACACTGGGAATGGAGCCCACAACCCCAGCATGTACCCTAGCCAGGAATCAAACCTTGACCTCATGGTTCATGGATTGACCCTCAGCCACACTAGCTGGAGGCATATAACTTTTTAGTAAAAGGTTTATCTTTGCCTTAAGTAAGCCCTGTCCATTGTTCTTCTGCATTTACCTTTGAAATGCCAGAGTGATCCTCTTTTTCAGACCCCTGAAGTGTAACTACCCTCAAGAGAGCACATAATCTGGTCAACTATCCTGTAATACAATCCCCACCTTGTTTTCTCCCACCTTTATTTCATCTTCCTTAATTCCAAATTTATAAAAGAAACTGCAAACTGTCATTCTAGAAAGCATTTTCCTCAGTGTTTAGATCTTGCTTCCAGGCATGTCCTCTGTTTGGCTCTAATAAACTCTTATATAAAAGTTTCTACAGGTTTGGATGTACTTACATTTACACATCTATTCTAAGTACACACAAAGAATTAAAGAAAATTGTTAAAAATTTAAAGAAAAATACTATAACCATTGAAAATAGGGAACTTAATACAGAAATGTAAACTATAACAAGACCCAAATGAAAATTAGAGTTGTAAAATGTAACAAACAAAATGAAAAATGGGCTTGAGAATAGATGTGAGATGACAGAGAAAGAAAATCCATAAACTTGAAGAAGATTAAAATAAGCTATCCTTACACAGAGAAGCAGATTGAACAAAAATGAGCAGGCCCACAGAGACCCTTGGGGCAGCATAAAGAATACCAACATACATATAATGGGAGTCTTGAAGGAGAGAAGAGAAAAGGGGGTAGAAAAAAATTTGAAGTAATAATTCCTACAAACTTTCCAAATGTGCTGAAAAACATTGATCGGCAGGTTCAAGGAAGGACCTCAACAAACCTAAGTGGGATAGCACAAAGAGATTCACACATCAGAGCCAAACTGCTAAAAGCCAAAGACAGTGAGAGCATCTTGACTGCAGTAGAGAAAAATGATTCATATACAGAACAACAATCTATATATGAGCTGAATTTCCATCAGAAAAAAAATGGAGCCAGGAGGCAGCAGAATGACATATTCAAAGAGTTGAAAGAAAAAGAGTGTTACCTAATTCATCTAGCAAAACTATGTTTCAACAATAAAGGAAAAATAAAGTCATTCAAAGATAAACAAAAACTGAGAGGATTTGTAGCATTCAGAATGGACCCACAAGAAATACTAAAGGAAGACTTTCAGGTTGATAACATAAGAACAACTGATACCAGGTAATGACTTGAATTCACAGAAAGAAATGAAGAGCACTGGAAATGATTAATATGTGAGTAAACATAAAAGACTACATAAATACTAGCAGGTATTGCTCTCTTTTCCTCTCTGAATTTTTTAAAGTGATTGCATAAAGCAATAATTATAATGCTGTAGTGTTGGATTTATGACTTATGTAGATACATTATATATGGCAATAATAGCACAGAAGAGGGAGGAAGAAATTGGAACAAAGCTGCTATATTTTACCAGAATTGTCATTATTAAACTGAAACAGGCTATAAGTTTACATATATATTGTAACCTAGAGTACCACTAAGAAAATTAATTTTTAACAATAGTTAATAAAACAACATCGGAATTAAAATGGCATACTAAAAATATGCGTTTAACACACACAAAAAAAAGGTAGCAGAGGAGGAATATGGAAACAGGGAAGACATGAGACATTCAGAAAACAAACAGCAAAATGGCACACATAAATCCAATCCCATCAATAATTAAATTACAAGTGAATGGATTAAACACTTCAATCAAAAGGCAATCTCTGGCAGCCTGGATTAAAAAGTAAGTTGCAACTATATGTTGTCTCAAAGAAAAACACTTTTGATTTAAAGACACTAATAGATTGAAAGTAGTCAAATGGGAGAAATACATATATATGTACATATATATATAATGCAAACAGTTATCATAAATAGCTGATGTACCTATGTTAATGTCAGAAAAAAGAATTTAATATAAGAAATATTGTCAGAGATGAAAAGGGATATTATCCTATATAGTAAGAGAGGAATATGCTAATTAGCCATTATGCTAGGCCTAACGACCAAGTGCATCATGACCAGATCACAGATCAGTGGGAGGGTGGGCCAGCGAGGTACAAGTGGGCTGCGGAGAGCTACAGGAGGAGGCAGGGCAGCAAGCAAGCAGAAGGCGAAGAGCTACAGGAGAGGGCAGGGCAACAAGCTATGGGAGGGGGGGGGCAGGGGGAGCTTCAGGAGTGCAAGGCAGTGGGCAGAGAGCTACAAGAGGGTGGCAGCAACCTACTGACGCATGGATTCATGCATAGGGCTACTAGTGTAATGATAAAAGGATCAAAACATCAGGAACCTGTAACAATTGTAATATAGAGGTGCCTAATAACAAAGGGCTGAATACCCGAAGTATACAGAATTGAAATTGGCAATTTAGTAATTATAGTTGGAGATTTCAAGTCTCTTCTCTTAGCAAGTCAACTAGAAACAAAATTGATCAGAATATAGAAAACTTGAACAACTATCAGCCAGCTGTGCCTAACTAACATATTTACTGGAACACTTCCTCTAACAATAGCAGGCTACACATGGTTTCAAGTGCACATGGAACATATTCCAGGATAGATTATATTAAACTAGAGGCCTGGTGCACAAAATTTGTGCACAGGAGGGGGGGGGGTGTGTGTCCCTCAGCCCAGCCTGCATCCTCTCAAATCTGGGACCCCTTAGGGGATGTCCGACTGCCCATTTAGGCCCAATCCCACTGGGCAGTCGGACATCCCTCTCACAATCCAAGACTGTTGGCTCCCAACCGCTCACCTGCCTGCCTGCCTGATTGCCCCTAACTGCTTTTGCCTGCCAGCCTGATCACCCCCTACCCACACCCCTGCCAGCCTGATCGATGCCTAACTACTCCCCTGCCAGCCCAATTGCCCCTAACTGCCCCCCCTGCCAGCCTGGTCATCCCAAACTGCCCTCCCCTGCTGATCCAGTCACCCCTAACTTCCCTCCCTTGCCGGCCTGGTTGCCCCCAACTGCCTTCCCCTGCAGGCCTGGTCCCTCCCAACTGCCCTCCCCTGCAGGCCTGATTGCCCACAGCTGCCCTACCCTGCTAGCCATCTTATGTCCACATGGGGGGCAGCCATCTTTGACCACATGGGGCAGCCATCTTGTGTGTTGGTGTGATGGTCAATTTGCATATTACCTCTTTATTAGATAGGATTATAAAACAAATCTCGATAAATTTAAAAAGATTAAAGCCATACAAAATATATTCTCCAACCATTATCAAAATTGGAAATTACAACAGAAAGAAATTTGGAAAACCCTCAAAAATATTTTTTAATTATGTTTTTTCATTGATTTTTAGAGAGAGAGGAAGGGAGAGGGAAAAGGGAGAGATAGAAACATTGATCAGTTGCCTCCTGCATGCCCCCTACTGGGGATCAAGCCCACAACCCAGGCATGTGCCCTGACTGGGAATTGAACCAGGGACCTCTTGGTGCATGGGTCAACATTCAACCACTGAGCTACAACAGCCAGGCAAAATTTTTAAAAACATGCTTTTAAATAACCCATGAGTCAAAGAAAAAATCACAGATTTAATTAGGAAATACTTCAGACTGAGTGAATACAAAACCAAACCTATTAAAATTTGTGAGTGCAATTAATGCAATGCTTAGAAGAAATTTATAGCTTTAAATACTTAAATTAGAAGGAAGAAAGATCTATAATCAATAACTAAGCTTGCACCTCAAGAAGGAAGAAAAAGAAGAGAAAGTCAAACCAAAAGTAAGGACATAGAAGGAAATAATAAAGGTCAAAGTGATTAATCAATAAGATAAAAACAATAGGGAAAAAAATATCAACAAAATCAAAAGTTGTTTATTTAAAAAAATGAATAAAATTGATAAATCTTTCAGTAGACTGACAAAAAAAGAGATAAAACATAAACTACCAGAATTATAAATGAAAAAGAAATATAATATTGATCTTACAAATTGAGAGGATATAAAGGAATATTGTGAACCACTTAATTTCAACAAATTACACAACTTAGATAAAATGAATAAATTTCTAGAAAGGTAAAAATTACCAAAACTGAATCAATAAGAATTTAAAAATCTAAAGACCAATGAAAAACAAATAATTAAATTACTAATTCGAAATCTTCCTACAAAGAAAAAAACAGGCCCTGGCTGGGTGGCTAAGTTGGTGGGAGTGTCATCCCATACACCAAAACGTTGCAGGTTTGATCTCCAGTCAGGGCACATACAGTAAGCAAACAATCAGTGTTTCTCTCTCACATCAATTTTCTCTCTCTCTAAAATCAATAAACATATCCTCAGGTGAGGAAATGAATAAATGAATGAATGAATGAATGAATGAATGAATGAATAGATAGAAAAACACAGGCCCAGATCACTCTACTGATAAATTTTACCAAATATTTAAGAAAAGACATTACCAATCCTACACAAACTCCTTTGGAAAAATATGGGTATTAGTTTGCTGAGGCTGCCATAACAAGTACCCCAAACTGAATGGCTTGAACAGAAGTGTAGTCTCCCATTTCTGGAGGCTACAAGTCTGAGATCAAGGTGTGAGCAGAACTGGTCCCTTCTGAGGCTGTGAAGGAAGAGTCTGTTCCAGGCCTCTCCCCTTGGCTTGTAGATGGCTGTTTTCTCCCTGTGCCTTCTTCACACTATCTTCCCTCTGTGTCTGGGTCCAATTTTTCTCTTCTTATAAGGTCGCCTGTTATATTAGGGTTTCACCTCATGATCTCATTTTAAGTTGACCACCTCTATAAGACCCTATTCCAAATAAGGTCACAATCTGAGGTACTGTGGGTTAGCACTTCAACATATGAATTTGAGGGAGGTGCACAATGCAATCCATAATAATAGGGGAGGAGCATGTATTTCCCAACTCATCTATGAGGCCAGTATTAACACCCAGACATCAAAGTAAGACAAAAGCATTAAAAAAATGTTAAATAACATTAGCAAACTGAATATATGCTTTTTAAAAATTATATATGATTAAAGGCCCGGTGCACAAATTCGTGCATGGGTGGGGTCCTACGGCGTGGCCTGTGGGGATTGGGCCCCAGCTCAAACCCTTAGCCTCACAGCCCCACAGCCCTGTACCCTGCCTGGCACCCTGCCATGGCCTGGCTCTGCCCCCTCACTTGCTCCACCATCCTGCCTGTGTAGCAATTGATCAGGGCTGGGCACCCTGCCTGGCTTTCAGTGCCTGGGAGCTGGGTGGTGGCCCCGCTCCCTGCTCCCTTCACTGGTCACCGTCTGTAGAGCAATCAGGCCCCTGCTCAGACCCGCCTTGGCCTGGCGCTGCCCACTCACCTGCTCCACCATCCCACCACAGTCCCACTCTCATTAGGGCCCACCAGGGCTGGCAGCCTGCCATGTTCCACACCTCCTGCTGATGGTCAGCGCACAGCATAGAGAGCAGTCAAACTCCTGGTTGAACAATTTGCATATTAGGCTTTGATTATATAGGATTATATAGGATGACCAAGTGGAAATTATCTCAGGAAAGTATAGTAAGGTAGGTTTTACATCTGAAAATAAATAAATACTATATACCATATTAATAGAATAAAGGACAAAAAAATCACATGGTCATCTCAACAGATACAGGAAAAACATTTGATTTAAACACACACACACACACACACACACACACACACACACACACACAGAAACTCTCCACAAAGTAGACTCAAACCAGAACTTCTTTAACCTGATGAAGAGCTTCTAAAAACACCAACAGCCATGTTACACTTAATGGTAAAAGACTGAAAGTTTTCCCCTAAGATCAGGAACAAGACAAGAATGTCCATTCTCACCCACCAATAGGCTAGAATAAGAAAAAGCATCCAGACTGAACAGGAAGAGTAAAACTGTATTTATTCACAGGTGTGTGAAGAAAACATTATGACACCTACAAAAAAATCTACTATAAGTAATAAATAAGCTTATCAAGGTTTTAGGATACAAGACCAATATACAAAATTAATAGACTTTCTATTTGCTACAAACATCCAATCTACAAATAAAATTAAGAAAAAGAGTCCACTTGTGATAGTGATAAAAAAGAATAAAACACTTAGGGAAATATTAACAAAGTAAGTGTAAGAGTCATACACTTCAAAACAATATTTTTAAAAGATCTGAGTAAATGAAGAAACATACCATGTTCATAGGTTGGAAAACTCAATATTTTTAAGATGACAATTGTACTCAAATTGATCTTTAGATTCAAAAGCAATCCTTATCAAAATTCAAGCAGGATTGTTTTTGTAGAAATTAGCACATTATTATGTCTGCTATTAGATGGTTACTAGAATTATTGTGATGATCACCTCATAAGTTATATAAATGTCTAATTACTATGTTGTACACCTGAAACTAATATAATATTGTATGCCAAATGTAATTGAAAATATTTTTTAAATTTTTAAAAAGAAATAAACTAGAAAATTAATCCTAAAATGTATATGAAAATGCAAAAGACCAGTAATGAAGAAAGTGTGATATTAGTACAAGGATAGACATATTGATCAACGGAATAGAATAAGACTACAAAAATATACTCTTTGGCCCTAACCGGTTTGGCTCAGGGGATAGAGTGTCGGCCTGCGGACTGAAAGGTCCCAGGTTCGATTCCGGCCAAGGGCATGTACCTTGGTTGCGGGCACATCCCCAGTAGGAGTTGTGCAAGAGGCAGATGATCGATGTTTCTAACTCTCTATCCCCCTCTGTAAAAAATCAAATATATATATATATAAAATATACTTATATATATATATAAATATATATATATATAAAATATAGATATATATATATAAAATATACTCTTTGCATTAATGGACAATTTATTTACAACAAAGATGCCAAGATAATCCACTGTAGAAAAGATAGTTTTTCAACAAATAGCACTAATACAATCGAATATATATACACAAATAAATGATTTTAGACCCTTACCTTACACTATACACAAAAATTAACTTTAAATGGACAGTATACAGTACTTCTATGTAGAGCTAAAACTATAAAATGTCTATAAAGAAAACATAGGGGAAAATCTTTGTGGCTTTGGGTTCAGCAAAAAATTCTTAGATTTGACACAAAAATCATGATCCATAAAAAAAATATTGATAAGTTCCACTTCCACAAATTTTAAACCTTTTGCTCTTCAAAAGAAACCATCAGAGGTTTAATGATTATATTGAAAACCCGTACCTCTTCAAAGTCTGATCAGCTGTTGGCCAGTTGCTCTTGCCTCACCCATGTGTCTCTCTCCCCGCCCCATGGCCCCCACAGGGAGGGGGCTGCAGGCAGACAGTGTATGTGCTCCTGAGGGGCACAGAGTTATAGGAAGAGGGCCCTTGTAGCTGTCCCAGCAAACAAGCAGAAGGACACAAGTAGGTGGGCTAGAGAATCGCCTGGGACAGGGATGGCACCCAGAGAATGCCAACCAAGCCCCGCATCACACTCCCCACTTCCACCTTTTTATCCTCTCCATGCACTTCTACCACTGTTACCCCTCCCCCGTCCCTTCTACTTTCTTCTTCACTCCCCTCTTTTTATTTTCACACTTTTCCATAATTTTATTAAAGTTTTCTGCTCCCTTCAGAATTCCTCCCTTAGGAAAACCAGGGAACTATTGCAAGTTATCTATTGGGAGGTAAGGAGGTGAAGAACAAGACTTGCTCTGTATGGCTTCTTATATTGTCTTCATTTAAAAAACCTTATTAATGTACCACTTACTTTGAAAAAACAATACATAATAACAACCAAACCAAACCAAAACCAAGATGTTCCTTGGTGCATCTCACCCCTAAAAATGTCATTTTAAGGGGTTAGACAGAAGGGAAAAAATCTATCATATTTTCAATCTTTATTATTTGAAAATACAGTTGACCCTTGAACAACATGACGTTAGGGGCCCATCCCAAGGCGGTGTTATAAAGGCCATTATTTGGACGGTTGAGGAAACCTGAATTTTGATATATTAACATGAAATGTTAACTTTCCAATTTTAATGATTGTATTTGTGTATTGTGAATATAGGAGAATGCCTTTTGTAGAAACTCTGAAAATATTTGGAGTGATGGAGAATCACCATTTACCCTCAAATAGTGGCAGGAGGAGGGATTTTTGTACTCTCCTAGTAAATTTTTTATAAATTTGAAATTGTTTCAAAAATTTTTTAAGTTATAAGTTAGTAGGTAGGTTGGTTTTGGTTTATGGCTTAGTAGGACTAACAAAACGAAATGGGAAAGAGGGAAGGGAAGGCAGGTGTCACAAGGCTCCCAGTCCTGTTTTTTTGTAGAACTCTGCAGTTACGTTGACATAAGACTGGAAGTAACTATTTGCCTCACAAAGTGTAAACAAAGACATTACATCTGCACAGTGTAATAATGTGCTTTCCTCATCCCGGCTGCCAGCAGGACTCCTGTAATGAGACCGAATAAACCTCATCAGTGGGGCTGGGAAGGCTCCCTCCCCCAAAGAAAGGCAATTTCAGTAATTAGCTCAGTCTTTTCGGCAGGATCATCTCCCCAGCTCCCCAGGGTGCGCGATAGCACATGGCTGTTATGCAATAAAAGCTATTCTTCATTTTTATACTCTCTTCTTCTAACACAGACGTGCAAAGCATGCCCAGAGAGGACATTTCTCCCATGCCAGTCAGGGTCCCAGATGGAAAGAGGCTGATGGCTGAGCCAAACCGGCTCATGCTCACAAGCTTTTGTTTCATTTTGGGTTTTGATTGTTGTTTCCAACTGAAAACAGCTTCATTGTTTTTCCAGATTATAAAAGTAATCCATGCTTGTTATCAAATTTAGTCAAAAACAAATAAGGGTAGCTATAAAGTAGAAAGTTAAAATTATCCATAATCTTCCCAACCAAAGAGAGATTTGGCTTATATTTTAGAGTATTATCCTTCAAGTTTATATAATTAAAAATAAAAATATAATTATTTTTTATATTTAACCATTGTAATATTTATTATAACCATTGTAATATTTATTTTTCTCTTACTATGTTATGGACATCTCTCTCTCTCTCTACATATATATGTATACATATAGTATATTTTTATATATTTAATATATTTACATATTTATATCTATATTTACATATAAATTGATGACAACATACCATAAAGAAGCCTTGCCCAGACAACACAATAGAAAAGTGGGCGAAAACTTTAACAGTCTTTTGGAGACAGTGCCCAATAAGCATTAAAAGAATGCTCAGTCTCATTAGTCATCAGGAGAACTCAAATTCAAACCCGATCATCCACCAGAATGGCTAAAATGAAAGAGACAGATAAAAGCACATGGTGCTAAGGATGTAAAACAATTAGAACTGCTGGTTGATTTTAAGTTGGTACAACCACTTTGGGAGATTACCTGGCAATATCTATTAGAACTAAACATGCGTATAAGTAGAATTCAGCAGTTGTATCCCTAGGTACATTGCCAACAGAAGTGCATATACATGTTGACTGGAACATAGGGACAAGAGTGCCCGCAGCCCATGGACAACAGAGCGATGATTGAAGGCCTCACAGAGTTATTTATTATTTTGGAGAAACCAACTTGAAGCTTGCCAGATAAGAAACCACCAGGCAGTCGAAGGGTGGAAGCCTAGGTGGGCAAAGTGAGCGAGGGGACCATTGCCAAGGTTGGCCTTACCAAGGCCAACGGCTTCACTGGGAAATAGAAATGCGAGGTTTCGTAGGCCAATTAGGACTGGTTGGGGGAGAAGCATTGGCTTGGAATTGGTTTTAACAAAACAGGGACCTGTGGTGATTCTTCAGCAGGGGATTAACACAGTTAAAGCTGCTTTTGGAAAAATCGAGCAGCAAGGTACAAGACCGACTGCGGGTGAGACTGGCAGCTTGAAGTCCAGCAGGGCAGAGGGGGCCACAGTCCTGGGAAAAGGCAGGCCTGTGCAGACTGCAAACAGCTCCCAGGGTGGACGGAAGATGACAGCCATGCTCCCTCGCTGAAGGGCTAGCATGAGAAGGGACTGGCCTTGCTCAGTGGGGCAACCCCGAGCTTCTAAGGAGCAAACATCAGAGCGCTTTCCAACAAGGAACTGGATGCCCCTTTGGCAGAGGTGAGTGCACATATTTGGGGATTTTTAAAAAGAGGCTGGTGGTTTCTTGTTGAACGTAAGAGGAAGCCAGCAACGAGTAGAAGGTAAAACTGGAGTTCCTTTAATCTCCCTTTCAAGCCTTCTGCAAAAATGTCTTTATTATATTTCTACTCTCTTATTTATAGTCTCTTCCTCTAACACAGAAACTTCTAACCAGTTTCTTACTTTTTGCTGGGATCTTTTGCTTCCTCAAGTTTGATTTTATTATACTGACGGTGTTTCCTTCTCCCCAAACCCCCTTCCTCAACCATGTCCCTAAGGACTGTGTTCTTCATGGTGTCCCACTTATGGAGTCGATATTTTTGGTTCATACTCAAAGGAGGATAAAAACCGAAGGAATGCAGATCGCCTCCTCACACTGCGAGCCTCCATCTTTTGATCGTCTGACATTTGTTTTCAGAAAGCCAGTCCCGAATGGGTACCACTCAGCACTGCATGTGAGCATAGGTCTTCTGGTCTAGTACCCACTGAAAGAGGTCAAAGGTGCATGGGACGACGGTGTGTTTTTAGGTTTCCTGCCCCAAGTTCATGTGTCTGGGACCAGTCTTGCTCTTGTTGCAGTGCTAACCACAGGAGACAAAAAAGGGAAATACATTTTCACTAGAGAATGTTACATTGAAGAGGTGAGCACTCTTTCAGCAAAAACAGGCTACAACCACAACTGCTTTTCAAAGCATTGAGAAGAAACTGCCAAGAGACAACCTTAAAAGTATTTAAAGACAAGAGCAAGCTTGCCAAAATCGCCATTCAAGTGGGCCTGGGTGGAACATCAGAGGCTAAAGAACAGCTACGAATGTGCTAGGGAGGGTCATTCTTGCAGGACACCTACACCCATTGCGTAGGGATAAGAATGTAAGAAATTTAGTGTCAAGGTCCACATTTGCAGAACAGTGAATACTGAATTCACCTGGGTCTATGTTCCTCAAGTGAGAGGGGTTCTAGAACAGCCCTTCCCTTTAGAGTCCTCAATGTGTGAACCTTCTGTGTGACATTGTAAATGAGGCCAGGGCCATTAATTCGGCATTTGGGGACCAGTTTGCTGCTCTGTTCCACATCACAAACCACAACCCTCACCTCAGGTAGCTATGGTGTGACTGTATTTAGTAGGTTAGTAGTCACACAAAAAAATAAAAAAAACAGTTAAGAAAATACTTGTGCTTCAACTGCAGGGGGGGTGGGGGGGGGAGATAATGTGCACAATACCCAGGAAAATATGCCTTTCTTACCCCAGCCCCACTTTTTGTCTTCAGAAGGTACTTTTTAAATGTTAATATATATTTATCTAATTATTTTTTTAATATATTTTATTGATTTTTACAGAGAGGAAGGGAGAGGGATAGAGAGTCAGAAACATCAACAAGAGAGAAACATCGATCAGCTGCCTCCTGTACACCCCCAATGGGGATGTGCCCGCAACCAAGGTACATGCCCTTGACTGGAATCGAACCTGGGACCCTTGAGTCCACAGGCTGACGACCTATCCGCTGAGCCAAACCGGTTAGGGCTATCTAATTATTTGGTGATACATTTCTATCTTTTAACCACAGTAAATCAAATGTACACAGGAAACCATCCCCCCGATTTGCCTTATATACCCACCTGCCCACAGGAGTCTACTATTCTTGATTCTTATGAGTCCTTTCAGAGTTTCATACTTATACAAGAAGTATGTGTACAGATACTTATTATTCCAATTTTTTTTACACATAAAAATATTCTGTTCTAAACCTTGGTGTGTGTTTTCTCCATTGAACAACATGTTTTGGAGAGCCTTCCAAATTAGCACATAGACAGCTTCATTCTTTTTTATGGCCTCACTAAAGGCCCAGTGCATGAAATCGTGCATGGGGAGGGGGGGGGTGTCCCTCAACTTGGCCTGAACCCTCTCACAATCCAGGACCCCTCAGGGGATGTCCTACTGCAGGATCAGGCCTAAACCAGCAGTCAGGCATCCCTCTCGCAATCTGGGAATGCTGGCTCCTAACCACTTGCCTGCCTGCCTGATCGCCCAACCACTTGCCTGCCTGACTGATCACTCCTAACTACTCGTCTGCCTGCCTGATTGCCCCTAACCACTCTGCCTGCCTGCCTGATTGCTCCTAACCACTCGCCTGCCTGCCTGATCATCCCTAACCACTTGTCTGCCTGCCCGATTGCCCCTAACTGCCTCTGCCTCAGCCCCTGCCACTGCAGCTTCATCCAGAAAGACATCCAGAAGGTCGTTTGGCTGTACAGCCTAATTAGCATATTACACTTTTATTATTATAGACTAGAGGCCTGGTGCATGAAATTCATGCATGGGGGGGAGGGGGTCCCCTCAGCCCAGCCTGCACCCTCTCCTATCCGGGATCCCTCTCACAATTCAGGACCACTGGCTCCTAACTGTTCACCTGCCTGCCTGCCTGATTGCCCCTAACTGCCCCACTTGCTGGCCTGGTCACCCCCAACTGCCCTCTCCTGCTGGCCTGGTTGCCCCTAACTGTCCTCCCTTGCCAGCCTGGTCACCCCCAACTGCCCTCCCCTGCCGGCCATCTTGTGTCCACATGGGGGCAGCCATCTTGTGTGTTGGAGTGATGATCAATTTGCATATTACCTCTTTATTATATAAGATAGCCCCCCAAAAAGAAAAAACTGAATTTCCCATCAATTGATTAATGGGTGAACAAAATATGGCATATCTATATGATGGAACATTATTTGACCATAGAAAAAAATCAAGTGAAAATACACTACAAAATCCATGAAAATACATGGATGAACCTTAACATTCTTATGTTAAATGAAAGAAGCTATTCAACAACTGCTAGATATTATATGGTTCCATTTATGTGAAATTTCCCAAACAGGCAAATATATAGAGACAGAAAATAGATTAGTGGTTGCTTAGGGCTGGGGAGGGAGGAGAGATTGGGGTAACAGTGAAGGAGATGGATGAAAATTGGGATGAAGTAGTTCTAAAATGGACTGTGGTGATGCTTGCACAGTGAATGCACTAAAACCCGTTGAATTTCATGCTCTAAATTAGTGAGTTGTGTGGTATATGAATTATATCCCAAGTTCTTACCTAACAAATGTAATTACTGAGGAGTAAGTGCCTGGGAGTGGTGGGGGAATCCATGCTGGGCTCTCATGATTGCCCTCACTCAGAGCCCACTGAATCTTGACAGTCACCATAGTCTAGCACAGGGGTCCTCAAACTTTTTAAACAGGGGGCCAGTTCACTGTCCCTCAGACTGTTGGAGGGCCGGACTATAGTTAAAAAAAAAAAAAAAAAACAACTATGAACAAATTCCTATGCACACTGCACATATCTTATTTTGAAGTAAAAAAACAAAACGGGAACAAATACAATATTTGTATTTGCATGTGGCCCGCAGGCCGTAGTTTGAGGACCCCTGGTCTAGCACATCCAGGACTTTCTGAAAACGCCCCATTTGAAGCCCCGGGACTCCGAGAGCACCACCTGCCACTTGGCAATTGTACCAGTAAAAATGTGCCAGCCACCACCTTCACCTGACTTGTCACCATGTACCTCGTGGCTTTTCTCCATATTGAAATGAACTATAAAATGAGAGAACTTTGACACTCTTGAGGCACATGTTTCTACACAGCAGACTATACAAAAGGTGATTTAAAATAGTCCTTTTAGACACATGCCAATAAGTTATGTGGTTAGTGAGTCAAGTGTGCATGTAGGGGAGGGATTGCTTTGAAGGCCATTCATCATTCGCCATCCATTCATCTATGGGAAAGCACCATTTGTTAATACCATTGTTAACGAAATCTGCGATTGACTTCATAAAAAGAGCTCCTATCAATCAATAAGGAAAAGGCCAGTAAAACATTGGGGAAAGAATATACATGAAAATATAGTTCACGGGGGGAGGGGGGGGAATAAGTTTGTCTTTAATCTCAAGTTTTCCCCCACAAGAGAAAAATACAAGTTAAAACTACCTCAAAATTCCAAAAGCTTACATGTACGGAGGGCTTTCGGAAGTGTTAAGAAATAAGACCCTCAGCATTATCGCTGCAGCACACTGGCCCACTCTCCCTGGAGGGAAGCTGACAGCACAGAACAACATGTGCAATGCCACGTCCCCGGACCCGGAGCGCCCCTTCTAGGAGTCATGCTACCGAGGCACTTCCCTGTCTTTTCTCCTCTATTCCAAGCTCCACTCTATGCCTCAACTGAAATAAATAAATGGGTTATAATTGCATTAAACTCTATAAATTAATTTCTTTTGACTATAGGAACTGGCAGTTAAAAAAAAAAACTACATGCCTTAATAATTAAAGAGAAACTTTAACGGTTCTTTCTATGAAGGTTCAAAACTATAAAAGCAATAAATGAAGCTCCCAAAATACTGCACTTAGATTGGGTTAATAATCTTACTCAACAAGAGCTAGCTAGCTTACCAGTCTAGGAAGCTGAGCCCAAATAACCAGCGTATGTGCGACATTAGCGCCCCCTGCTGGCCCAATGCTAGAACTAATTTATGTGGTAGGTTTTAGTCAACACTTTTGGTAACTGCCCTATGCTCCTTGCATTGCCTACAACTTTCTGATTATTACCTTTGCTCTCTTAAAGTTCACAACGATTACTTGCATCACATAGGCTTGCCTCCTACTTCTCAGTGAAGATCAAGATCCCTGGATAGTCTTCATCTCACCTCCAAAGGAGACTTGCCCCTGTCGCTGTGGTTTCCCAGTTGTTTCTGCCCTCCTTCCATTTACCTGTTCCAGTTCTACCTGTTCTCCTTCCTCTGCCAGTGTGGCTACCTGCCTCTGTATTGGCCACCAACTCTGTGCCCACATTGCACCTTGACCTCGCACCCAGAGACAGCCTACCATTTCCTCGCTCACTGACCCATCTCACTGCACCTGTTCATTCACTCCCCATTCTTTCCTTAACCCAGGGTTTCATAAAGGAGGTCCATGGACCGCTTACATACTATTCAACTGGCTGCTTGCAAAAGTGCAGATTCCTGGGCACCCTGATCGGACCTCCTGAAATCCTAGACCTGCATTTATAACAAGTAATCTTGTTATGTACACACATACACATATACACTAAAATCCACCCTGATTTTTTTTTTAACCGAACCATATGCTCTTGTAGAAACTTGCTATAGCTACCAACCACCTAAAGAATTAAGTGAAAAGGATTCAGACTGGTTTTCAAAGCTTTTGGAAATTGTTCAAAATATTTGCTGTGCCTTCTTTTATAGCCCTACCCCACTGATGGCAGGCTTGGCCACGTGACTTGCGTTAGCAAACGAAACATGAGCCGAAGTGATGCCTGCCCCATTCACACAGGGCAGCTTTTGCACAGTTCCGAGCATTCTTCCCACAGCAGGACTGATGGTATCCCAGAGCGGCTGCTGCTCCAGCCTGGGCTGTGCCAGGAGCAGAGCTGCACACAACCCACAGTGGAAACGAAATGTAGGTGAGAGGTAGCTTGTGGTATGATTGTGATGCGGAGAGCCCTTTATCCTGCAGCCCGATGCTGCAAGTCCGTACCCCACAATTTGCTTTCCTAACTCTACCTCGCGCTGCTCCCTAGCACCTACTCCGCCTCCTGCCAAACTGGATGCTTGCTTTTCCTCACTCATAAATTCTTCAAACTCTGTGCAGTTGTCTGTTTCCTGCCTACCAACCACACCTCTCAAAATTGGGCCTTAACCTTCGAAGTCCATCTCAAATGCCACTCCTGTGAAAGCCTTTCCTCACCCCTCGATGGTTAGGACACCCTTTCCTTTCAACCCTCTCTAACGGGCAACTACTGTAACTTGTTTATTTTTATTGTTTTTAAAAAGACTTTTCTTATCGTCGTCCCCCCAAAGATCATAAACTCCTTGAGATTACAGACAAACTTATTCATGGATGTATTCACTGAAATACAAATAGTAGGTATCTGTACAAGTATTTATTGAATTGGAGATTTTTTTTGTTAATCCTCATGAGAATATCTTTTCCATTGATTTTTAAAGAGATTGGAAGGGAAGGGGGAGGGAGAGAGAGAGAAACATCAATGTGAGAGAGACACATCATTGGTGCCTCCCACACGTGCCCCAATCAGGGTGGGGGGATCAAACCTGCAACCCAGGTATGTGCCCTTGACCTGAATCAAACTCACAACCCTTCAGTGCATGGGCCGACACTCTAACCACTGAGCACACCTTCCAGGGCTAAAGGTAGATTTTAAGAATGCTTAACATCTCCTGTGGAGGCGTGTGTTTGAATCCCACTCCTGACAGAAAAATAAAATAAAATTAAAATAATAAAGAATGCGTAACATATTTGTTGAGGAAGCAAAATTAAGATGCAAGTAGAATTATTTTCAATAGCTAAGGTTTCTGCTGAACAAAATACAGCTGAAAGTTTAAGCTATGGGAGTTGTAATCGTATGTAAAAAACAAACACCACCCCTCCCCCCAGGGCCTGACCTTTATCCCTTTGTCTCCTTTACTAAGCCCAACAGATCTCACAGTAAAACTTCACCAAAGAAATCCATGTATTATATAAAGTTCTGGATTTCATAAAGTTATTGTTCCTGTTGGGAAGGCTGGAGGTGGTGGGGGTAAGTGGGGAGGGGTGAGTGGGGGGTGGGAAGAGATTAACTAAAGAACCTATATGCATAACCCAGGACACAGACAATAGGGTGTGAATGGGGGGGGGGGAGGGTGAGGGGGGGAGGGGGGGGGCTAGAAGGGGTCACCTACCTCCTTTCCTGCCCTCTTCCAGCTTCCGTTAACCTAATGCCCTCTGAAATGTTTTGGCAATAATTGCAAAGCTTCTTCAGGTTTTTCTGAATCTAATTTTAAAGGAATAGGAGATATTTTTGAATTGTTTATCAGTCTCATGCTGTGTGATGTTTTACTACATGCTGAAGATGAAAGTACTTTGTATTTATTAGGGATGCAAAGTTGCTTGCCAGGGCACCCAAAATCAGCCATCTGTGCCGGGAAAACATGTCATCCATTCAGCCCTGTCATTTTCTCAGGAGAGGACACGTTTCTTCTATCCCAAATTCACACTGATGCAAAAATACATGAAGATTCCTGATCTTTTGTCAGCCATTTGCCATCCTCAATATCAGCATTTTCTAAACCATATTTTGTGGAACAAAGCATCTCTCTATATATGGATAAATGTTCAGCAAAAAAGCAAGGCCTATGGGGGGATCAGTGATCAAATAAGTTTGAAGAAAACTGAAAATTGGACCTCATCCCCTTTGGGGAGTCATCATTTATATAGGATTTTAACATGACCACATGACCGTAAAGTGAAACACGAACATGCGAGCACGTTTCCCAGTTTACTTGACCATGGGATCAGCTTTTATTCCTATGTTTTATTTTGTTTTGTGTTGGACACCCATTAAGCTAACTGCACAGGACACTAGTATTCAGCAGGACTTGAAATGAGAAATAGTTTCAGACAGGTATACTTAAAAATGCATCTAAGGTAAAGTGTCAAGAAAAAGTTTAATGAGTTGAAAATTCACATTCACATAAGTACCCCCAAGATTGAGTGGTTTCTCAACACTATCCAAGAACATAGGGCTAATCCTACAGCTCTGAATTAAATGCACCCAAAAGGAGAGGTCTCGTAGCTATGCCCTACTTTAATTGTTGAAGTGCTTCAATGCACTTGGTTGAACTTCTGGGATTTTTTCAGGTCTGGCTGATGCTGTCGGTCAAGGTCGCTCTTCTTTTTCTCTCCATCACGTTTACAGAACTTCCATAATTGATGCTGTTAAAGCACCTGATCACATTTTCACACTGGTCGCTGAGGACCTTCCTTGCATTCTTTCCTTCCCTATGCTCACAGAGTTTATATTCCCCTCATGGGCCTAACTGTTTGCATTCTTTCCGGGTATTTGCCAGAAATGTTTCCTGGTAGTTCCAGGAAGTGATAGCTGCTCCCTCATTACAGCAATTTTAAAATGCACCCACCTGTTTTTAGGACTCGCCATCTTGATTAGGTTTCAGGTCTTCCTGGGATTCAAGACACTAAGAGATGGTGCAGTAGCTGGTCATTTACAAAAGCATGTTACCTGCTATTTTCTGTTGAAGGTAGAGTGGCTTACCTATCAAGGCTTTTTCCTTACTATGAAAACAGTATCCACTGCATATTTTAAGTTTCCTCAGCAGGTGATTTGGGTCAATGTGGCTAGATTTGATTGTAGGTGTTTCTTTTCAGTGCCAATTAAAACCAAATACTGTGGTGTTCAGCGAGATTCAGATGGGGCTGCTCAGACAAGAGGAAGGCCTGTGTGGCCCAAAGAAGATATTGCCACTTAAGAATGTCAAGCCGAGGACCTCTCCAAGATGGTTGAACAGAAGGCGCACGACTTTCCCTCCCTCTTGGGACACACCAAATATACAGCCACACATGAATCAATTCCTTGTGAGTGAAATCCGGAACTAGTTGAGTGACCCCTACACTCAATATGCCCTGCACATTATTTTGGGAAGCCACTGCTTTCCAATACTAGCATGAGAGTGCACCAAGGAAGGCCGATGGACCTTGAGTGTTAGCAGGGCTGACGCTAAGCACCGATTGTTCGTGCTGAAATAGTGGTGGCTCGAAGCAATTTCCTGACCTGATAGCCTCCAAGTAAATGTTTACTGGATCTTTCCTGATCTTTACTAACCTCAGAGATGGTCTGTCTGCTATCTGTTTGCCGTGCTTTACTGAGGGCAAGATGTGTATCTAAAACTGAATAAAAAGCGGATAAGCCCAGGTCTCGGTGTGTCTCTTCAAGAAAGAGGCTCCACTGGCCCCCAATGCCTTCTAAATTCATGTTTCTTGTATAGCATTTTCATCTGCGTGTCGGCCCCTCCTTCAGATCCTGAACCCTGCCTCGAAGGTCACAGCACATTATGATTAAGAAAATACACCAAAATGGGTAGGAAGGGCTGAGATACACTCTCACCACAAACCCCACGCCCAGCATAGCACCTTATAATCAGGAGGGAACCCCAAACTCCAAGCTTGCCCCTGGGGAGCAAAGCATTTGGACCACACATATAGTGCCCCAACTTTTACGGCTGCTACACAAGGGACAGGCCCACAGTCCCCGACCTCTGACATCCAACAGGGCTCAGCATTCAGGAGTCTCACAGGACATGCTAAACAAGGCTGCAATGTACAAAAATCAGGTGTGTTTCTAAACACTAACAATAAAATCCTTAAATAAAAATTAGGAAAACTATCCCATTTACAATAGCATCAAAAAATAAAATATTTAGAAGTAAATTTAACCAAAGAGGTGAATGACCTGTACACTAAAAACTATAAGATAGTAATTAAAGAAATTGAAGACACAAATAAATTAAAATATATTCTGTATTCATGGATTGGAAGAATTAATTTTCCACACTACCCCAAATGACCTACTGACTCAATGCAATTTCTATCAAAATTCCAATGCATTCTTCTCAGAAATAGAAAGAAAAAAAAAACCCTAAAATTCCTGTGGAACCACAAGAGACTCCAAATAGCCAAAGCAATCTTGCACAAGAACAGCAAAGCTAGAAGCATCACATTTCCTGATTTCAAACAATATTGCAAAGCTACAGTAATCAAAACAGCATGTATCGGCATAAAAACACACACATAGATCATGAAACAGAATGGAGCCCAGAAATAAATCCACACACATATGGTAAACTAATTTTTGGCAAAGGTACCCAGAATACAGAATAGGGAAAGGATAGTCTCTTCCATCAGTGCTGTTGGGAAAACTGGACATCCACACGCAAAAAGAATAAAATCCACCACTATCTTACAATACTCAAAAATTCAACCCTTGCCCTAACCGGTTTGGCTCAGTGGATAGAGCGCCGGCCTGAGGACTCAAGGGTCCCAGGTTCAATTCCGGTTGAGGGCATGTACCTTGGTTGCTGGCACATACCCAGTAGGGAGTGTGCAGGAGGCAGCCGATCTGTTTCTCTCTCATCAATGTTTCTAACTCTCTATCCCTCTCCCTTCCTCTCTGTAAAACATCAAAATATATTTTTTAAAAAGTTCAACTCAAAATCGATTAAGGACCTGAAACTGCAAAACACTAAAAGAAAACATGGGAATTGAAATGGGCCTAGACCAGGGGTGGGCAAACTTTTTGACTCGAGGGCCACAATGGGTTCTTAAACTGGACCGGAGGGCCGGAACAAAAGCATGGATGGAGTGTTTGTGTGAACTAATATAAATTCAAAGTAAACATCATTACATAAAAGGGTACGGTCTTTTTTTTTTTTAGTTTTATTCATTTCAAACGGGCTGGATCTGGCCCGCGGGCCGTAGTTTGCCCACGGCTGGCCTAGACAATGACTTTTTGGGTTGACACCAAAAGGAAAAACAAACAAGTGGGACTACATCAAACTAAAAAGCTTCTGCACAGCAAGGGAAACCTTAACAAAATATAAGGGCATCTGAGAAAATGTGTGCAAACCATATATCCAATTAGAAGTTAATATCCAAAATACATAAGGAACTAATACAACTCAACAGTAAAAACAAAACAAAAACAAATAACCCGATTTAAACAGGCAAAGGACCTGAACAAACATTTTTCCAAAACAGATGTATAAATGGGTATATGAAAGATGTTCAACATCACTAATCATAAGGGAAATGTAAATTGAAACCACAATGAATTTTCTCCTCACACCTGTTAGGATGACTATTACTGAAAAGACAGAAGATAAACGCTGATGGCGTGGCTCTGTGGTTGTCAACCTATGAACCAGGATGTCGAGGTTCCATTCCCAGTCAGGGCACAGGCCTGGGTTTTGGGCTCAATCCCCAGTGTGGGGTGTGCAGGAGGCAGCCGATCAGTGATTCTCTCTCATCATTGATGTTTCTCTCTCCCTCTCCCTTCCTCTTTGAAATCAATAAAAATAAATATATATATTTTAAAGATAAAAGCTGGTTAGTATGTGTAGAGAAGACTTTTGGTGGGAATGTAAACTGATATAGCCACTATGAAAAACAGTAAGGAGGTTTCTCAAGAAATTAAACATACTGTATAATTATCATATAAATCAGCAATGTCACTTCTGGATATATATCTAGAGAAATAAAGTCACTACTTCAAAGAGATATCTGTACTCCCATGTTCATTGCAACATTATTTGCAATAGCCAATGTATGAAAGCAGCTTAAATGTCTGTTGATGGATGAATGAAGGTGTGTGTGTGTGTGTTATTCAGACTTAAAAAAGGCAGTCCTGCCATTTGTGACATAGATGAACCTAAAGAGCATTATGCTAAGTAAAATAAACCAGACAGAAGAAAGACAATTACTGTATGCTATCACTTATGTGTGGGAAATAAAAATAAAGTCAAACTCATAGAAATAGAGAATTAAGGGCTGGGAAGTGGGGGAAATAAGTAGAAGTTGGTAAGAGGTACACACTTTCATTTATAAAATGAATAAGTTCTAAGGATCTAAAGTATAGCATGGTGAGTATAGTTGATAATACTTTATTGTATAATTGAAATTTGATGAGAGTAGATCTTAAAAGTTCTCACACACAAAAAGGGTTAGTGTGTGAGGTGATGATCATGTTAATTCATTTGATGGTGAGAATCCTTTCACAATGAATACAAATATCAAATCACCACATTGTACAATTTAAATGTTACAATTTATTTCTTCAATTATACCTCAATAGAGCTGAAAAATAAAAATACATATTTGTTAATTCTTATTTCTTGCTAATAACTGGTTTATGGCCTTAGTAAGGAAAATTTGGGTCAACAATCTAGTGGCTAATTGGTATGAAAATCTGGTTCCTCGCTTAAGCTCCATGAAGAACCCTAGCATTCCACTTCAGGGGGAAAACAAATACCAGGTAAGACTCAGCATCCTGAGCAAGAGCCCCCAGCCTATTGGCCAGAAATCTTCCTTTAGGCACACATATGGGTCTAGTGCAAAGAACAAGCGATTGGAGTCCAGAATGGGTGAAATTTGTCAGGCCGAGCTGTCAGAAACAGGTATACTAGGGTGGTCAGATGGTCATATAACTTATCTAAACTATGACAGTTTTGAGTGAAAGGTGGCACTATTAATAATTATACTAGGAAGCAGATGTAAACTGGGACTGTCCTTAACAAACTGGGACACATGGTCACCCTAATTCTGTCACTAGATAGTCTGTAGAGATGCTTCCAGTGGTAAAACAGTGATCCTATAATTTGTGAACTGGTTTACACTTTTTTCTCTAAAGGTGAGGGATGACGTAAGATTAAGCGACTTTTCTAAGTAATTAGGTAGATGAAGTTCTAAATAGAGTAAAGTTTTGAGAACACTAATTCCTTAAGGTTTTATTTTCTAGCTTTCATGAGTCATTTAAGAAATTGCTTCCTCTTTCCCAACACTTCCATGACTGTAGTATCCTGAATGCTTTAGCTCTTTTCCTGTCAGGCACTACACATTCTTTTCATGTTCTATTTTCATGTTTGATTTTTAAAAAGCAATACTGTTGCTCACATTTCCCACTAGCCCTGTTGGGGGAGAGAAGGAACAAGGAAAGGAGGGAGTGGGAAGTACTAGATGAGGGATGTGAATGAGAAATGAAGTCCAGGGCAGGCATTTCCTCCAAATCCTCTTTCTGGAGTGAACTTGAGACAAAGCCAATCTTGCTTCCAGAGTATTTCTTGTACTGTCATCTTCACCTGTTGATTCTATTCCTTAAGGATATGCGTTTTCTACACACAACCTGGCCTCCCAGTGCAAGCCAGCTCCTCAGTGCCTGGGCCAGGTCTGGGCCTGTGGACTCGGGCTCCCTGACACCTACAGGCCACACTTCCCAAGCTCCTGGGGCCTCTGGCTTCCAGTCAGGTGCTGCCAACCGGAGTCAATGACAGAAGGAAGAGAAGCCAGAGTACTGCTCTGCCATCAGCTGCATCACCTCTAAGACCCTGCTCTTCTCTGCTACAGTTCGGCTTCCTTTGCGTGACCCTGGCCTTGAGCTTTGCCCCACTTCCTTCCTTTGTCCAATTAGCCCCAGGATAGTACTGGCTTCCTGCTGTTACTAATTTCCGAGTGACCTCAGTCTTTTGCCTGTCCTCTCAGCTCTTTTAACGCTGAGCAATCAATTGTTTTAAATTCCGTTTAAAATCCTCAACTAGTTTTTCTTTTCTTGGTAGAACCCTGACTGCTACAATACTCAGTAAAAGAGTGAGCTATTCCAACTTAGAGGAAAACTCATTGGAGTGGCCTTATCACAAAATGGAATATGGATCTCCTCCAGGAAACCTTCCCAAGAATACATTATTCCAGAACTTCACCTTTTACGTTGGCTTTAGACTTTAACATGCGGAAGATGCAACTCACTGAGCATGTTTGGTCTCTCAAAACTGACCATGTTGTTCACAGGAAGATCTAACTTATCTGGTACCTGACATACATCTTAGACATCGAGGCATGAAAGAATGAGTGGAAATGTTTTAATAAAGGAAACTAGAAATCAAATACTGGCTTGTACAAAGATGGATCTTGGCTTGTGTATTTTTACTGAGATTAGGAAATACTATAATAGAATATGCAAATGATTTTACACAAACAATGCATTAAAGTAAATCATGCATATTTTACATTAGGTTCTTCATAGTATAAATTTCCCAGATTACATAGTATATGAATAAGCAATTGTCTCCAAAAAATGGGAGTTTTGACCCCAAATTATAACAGAATTAGTAACATTCGCAGAAATTAAAATTAATTTCATGTTTAAATTGTAAATACTCCAGGGTCTGAAATATTTTTTTATTAAACAGATGGAGGAATAAAATTTCAGGTTTAGTAACAAACTTGAGGTAAAAATCTGCATTAAATTATCCACACCAAGGAGACTATATCTAAGACTGTTTCCTTATCATAAATATTTCATCTTTCCCTTACCTCTGGCCTTCTGGGTCTGGTACTGGAGCTTTTATATAAAATGATTTCTATACTATTCCTTTCTTGAGAGTGTTTGCACACAGGGTTGATTACTCAATGTAAACCCATCAGATAAAGTTTCAATGCTGCAACTTGGCCAGAATGATGCCCTCTCATTTTATGTAAACACTAGAGGCCTGGTACATGAATTCGTGCAGGTGGGGTCCCTTGGCCTGGCCAGCGATGGGGGCCGACTGGGGCCAGTCAGCTGTGGGGGAGGGACTGCGGGAGGTTGGCTGGCTGCCCCGATTGGGAAGTTGGCTAGCCGCAGGAGGTTGGCTGTGGGAGTTCACTGACCACCAGGAGGCAGCTCCTGCATTAAGTGTCTTCCCCTTGGTGGTCAGTACACATCATAGCTACCGGCTGGTTGTCCGGTCACTTAGGCTTTTATATATACAGATACAAAACACAGTATGCTGATATTAGACAAATTCAGCTTTAATTCACTAGCCAAAGGAGATTAAGAATATACTATAAAATGTTAATATAGGAAATATCTCAGTACACAAACTATGAAACCCTGTATTATAAATTTTGGTACAGATGCATGAGGCTAATACCATAAAAAGAAGGAAATGTGGGTCTAACTATTGTAACTCTAAAAAGGTACCTCAGTTATCTAAATGGAAGTTTGGATACTTAACAAACATTACAGGAGAACTTCAAATTCTGTAAACTGAAATGCTCATATATGTCATGTCATTGTTAAAAAACCAGCACACAATATGTTAGCTATATAAGTTAAATCTGCAGATATCACAGATAATATTCATCTGTTATTTCTGTGAATTTTTCCTAAAATAGTATTTAGTAATAAAGAATATCTCAAAAGCAGAGAGAAATGAAGCAGGATTACAACTGGAAATACTTAAAATAACATTTTATTTATTTGCTGGTATGATTATGAAAAAAAAAAATTTCTAATTAATTCCTAGTTTATTGTCTTTAAATTGTGTTTCTTCAACCAGCACACAGAGAATTTGTGCTAGACCTGACCACAGTGCATTACGAAAAACCTTAGCTTCCACTGAAGTCATATTCCGCAACCCCAAATTGGGCTCTGCATGACTGATTGCAAAGGGAGCATTAACATTCTTCCTGAAACAAGCCTTACACCTTTGAGAATATCCACATTTAACCCATGAGCTCACATCTATAGCAACAATGAACTTTATTCATCAGCTTTCAGAGGGGAAATTGGTTTACTCTATAATTAAGTCAGGCTGATCAAAGCCAATATTTCAACTTTTAAAAAAAATCAAAATTTACTTAAAAAATAAAAATGGGTGCATTACATACATCTAAATAGCCTTTCTAAGCTCCAAAAAGCATTCATCTAAGAAATTCCAAGGCTGCCTTTTCTTTCAGTTTTGTTTTAGTAGAGATTCTAATGTTCAGTAACAGAAAGTCTTTGAGAAAACAGCGAACTTCCTTCAGTCAAGGGCATAATTCGAAGCATTACATAATAATGAGATTTAAATTATGTATGGGAAGAAAAGAAGACTGCAACGAGGTATTAGAATCTCTCTTTGTATCTTTAGATTCAGAAAACCATAAACATGAGCCAAAACTGCTCAAAGAGGATGCAATATCCCCAGCATTTCCAGAGGCCTGCCAGGTGGCTGCTATGATCCTAGGGCTTGATGCCTACATTTCTGGGAAATCACAGAGTGCAAGTACTCCATCACAACTTTATCTCGAGAAGATGAACCCTTAACTACAAAGGTGCAGGAAGTCGTCCTCAGTTGCTGCTCACTCTAGGTACAGTAACCAAATACAAAATCAGTCAGATAAATAAAACATGAGAGGAAAAACAATAGGTGGGCAAGCAAACAGCAGTAATTCTTACTTCAGTTAAGCAATTTAATGGTGCTTCCTTCTACAGTTGTTCTTCGATAATAAAACAGCTGAGCAGCTGCCTACAAGAAGTCCTCCTCAAGATCTATCCAGCACGTTACAGAAGGCTTAATACTCCCCGAATCCTGAGAACACGCGATCTGTAAGACGTGAACATAGGCCACATGAAGAACCAAAAATTCTAAGTTCAACCTCTTCTCCTACTTAAATAAATTAAAATTTAAATGTTACTTCCAGTTTCAACTACTCACCCTCTAAACTGCTGAAGGTATTGGTGAACTGTCAAACAGCAAAAACAGAAAGCAGAGGTGGCTAGATAATAAACTTCAACCAAAATTAGTCTTTGAGTGATTGAAATGTTACTTCACTAAGTTCTTTTTAGGAGAAAATTCCTTAGAAGTCCCCACTCTTTACATGCCTTAACCTTGTGTCAAGCTAACAAAATCAGTATTACTTTTAGCTTAACAAGAATTATTGGTGGTACCAAATAGGAAAGCAGTCATCTGTTTTTAAAATGTGGTATCATACACAATCTTAAATTAATATGAGTTCTCAGAACAGGCAGAAAGAGGGTTAAACTCCACTATAGGCTCATGGTAACACTAAAGCACTTTTAAGAACAGAGTGGATCCAGAGACATGAAAGCATGGAACAGATTGAGAAATCTCAGAGGGAAGGTGTGGGAAGGTGGGTGGGTGGGAGTGATCAACCAAAGAACTTGTATACATATATGCATAACCCATGGATACAGATAATAGGGTGGTGAAGGCCGGGGGGTGAGGGGGGGGGGCATGGAGTAGGGCAAGCTAAAGGGGTCAATTGGGAAAAAAGGGGACATATGTAGTATGTTCAACAATAAAGATTTTTTAAAAAGAATGTGAATAACACAAACTGAAGCTAAACATAGCAAAGGGAATTTTTTAAATATTGATAAGAAATTTTGCAGAGTAATGAACTTGAAAAGCCTGGATGAATCCTGAGACATACTTTCATTCCCAATGTCTACAATGACGAGAATCCAGGAACAGTTGCACAATATGGATATATAAGACCTAAGTATAGGAGTTAAAATTAGGAGTATTTTATAATTAATTTAAACTTGGTAGATTCATTTTAAATGTAATTTAATATGAATTTCTTGCCTTCCTTCTTTGGTATTTTATCCATTAAAAATTATTTTTTTAAAAACCTAGAATTACATAAAGAAGAGGCATCCAGTTCCATAGTAATGTGGCACATTTTTATGTGAAAAAAAAATCAGAAACCAACTGATAAATATATAATACACACATATATATAAACACTTTATTTTCATAATACTCTTTTATCACTTCAATTTAAGTCATTCCATTATGAAAATGTCTTAATTGAAGAGAGAATATTTCTTCAAAACTCTAAATTAAGCAGAGCTTTATCAATTAAATTTACAGCAATACAGGCTTTAGAAATACATGATTCTTCATTTTACACTATTTCCCCTTTAAAAATTTGTCATGGTTTGTCACAGATTTAAAATACAAGGCACCTAATGCTATGAAAGGATAACACAGTATATGTAGTGTAAGTGAACCAGATCTTATCTCAAATATTCCTTCTGAAGTCTAACCAAATTTGTGTAAATATACTTGTCACATAAACATTTTTTTTGTTAATTTGCAATATTCTACAAAACTCAGAAATATAATCTGTACCTATTATAGGCAGCTTAATTTAGCATTTTACCTATACAAACATTGATCTACATACTAAACAATTTCTTGAAAACATTTTCATAATACAGTCCAGCATTTAACAAATAATAGGTGAAGATAAAATCTCCAGACATTAGGATTTTATCCCTTGATTAGTTCAGATTATTTCATCAGCTGAATTCCTTGAGATGTATAAGGCAGGTGGTCCTTTAGACAGACTGTGGACTGAAACTTCCTATAACTGTAGTGACGTGTATACAGCTATATAGCAAAGAACTTCATTATGAAAATGAAGAACACCAATATGAGGAAAATATATTTTAGAGTTCCAAAGAACTGAAAATATTATTTTTCAGAGTAGGCACTGAAACATTTTTCTCCAAAACCTTGCCAGAGATTGTCTTTTCGCTATATAATGTTCCATTGTCAAGCTGAAAATAAAAGCAAACACAAAATCATTAGATAACAGCTATCATAGCTTTAATTTTCTATAGTTTATATTTTAAAAAGCAAATTATCTTAACATTGAAATATACATCAAACACAATCTATGTAGTATATATAATTGGATATATGAACTTGAGGTGAGTCCTGAGAACACATGTAATTGAGTTCTATTACATAATTTTGTAATTATTACAAAGTCAGTCAAAGGCTGACACCCAACACTACTTAAAGATCATGTAATAAGTTTAATCATGGTGTATTCCACCATTACCCGCATTGAGACAGACTCCTGCCCAACCTGTCCTACTTTATTGCTTTATTGTAGCCCATTTTCTTTTGTCATCACCATTTCCCCTTTATCCAGCTCTCACTTCCATAAATATTGAAACTTAAGTATGAGTACGGGGATAATGCACAGCATACTAGGGAGGGAAAATGTATGTCATAGCAATAAAAAGCTTTAAAGAATAACTACATGTATTTTTTTAATTTAAAGTTGGCAAATAAACACATACTAGTTCCACTCTGTCCCTAAAAATCTCAGTAAAAAGACAATAAAAAGACTTTTTAAAAGGAATAAACCATGTGGACAAAGAGCAGAGCAGAGACAAGAAAACAGTGGCTAACTCTTAGCTAGCAGTAGAGAAATTGACCAGTTATATCTCTAAAATGAAGACACGACTAAAAACAAGCAGACTGGTGCAAATTTTACAGAAAAAGCAGTTAGAAAACCAGGTGCCCTCCTTTTATTTTTCACAGTTGGTGCCTCCCAAAAGAGGCTTATTCCTAAAAGAAAAAGTAGTAACAGAGGGTCTCTGGATTGGGGAAATGCCAAGCACAATCCTATATGGCTCAGATAAAAGCAACATTTGTATAGTCATAACAATGTAAAAGTTGACTATAGATCTACACAAAATTATGTAATAATGATACTGGGTTGATAAGAAGGAAGGAGTGATATTGAGTTGGCAAATAGGCAAGTGGGGTGAGAACAGAGGAGGGAGGCACTTGAAAGTAACCCATCCTCATTTACCATAGTGGGAAAATCAACTGAATATGCCTAAACCAAGAAAGCAAGAAACAGAAGTATAGGCATGGTACTTTAGAGCGCCAGGGAGGAAAATACCAAAGACTCCACTAAGAGTTTAAAGTGATTCCTGAGAATGGGAAAAGAGTGAACACAGGATAGATAGTGCAGAGCAGGGAGAGCTCCTTTGTATAAGATGTCATGTAGAACTCGAACCCTTTTGAACTACGGGCATGTATAACCATCATAACAAAAGGAAAATGAGCAATCACAGAAAAACACAAAACCAAGACAATTAGTTTGTATATGAATTTACCATGAGGAATTTACTTAAGTTTCAAGGTCCGTGTGATTACAAGGAATTGACAGGAGTTGCTCAATGTTCTATGTGAGGAGGGGAACCCCCAGTTGCAGTAAGGACACATTTCAATATCAGCTGCCTAAAGTGATCTCAGAAAAAAAGAGCCTGCATGCCCAGAATTTCAGTAACTTATTATGATCTCTCATTCTAAATAAATAATCACTTTTGTACCTGACAAAGACATATGTCAGATATATTTTAAACATTCATTCAGCAAAATATAAAATGTAATGTACTTTTTCATTCATATAAGAAATATAAAAGATATTTCTTAAAATTTTTAAAAACTGGGGAAATGTTCTTCAAACATCGTTAAATGAAAAAGCAGTCAGAGAATCAGGATATATACTGGGCCAGTTATAGTAACACATGCATAACGAAAAGATTGAATACATATCCAAGTATTGCAGTTTTTCTGAATGTTATACTTAGAGAAAAAACATGTTTCTAAAGTATATCATAAGTAAAATGATGATGGTGGACACGAATAAAAGTAACAGTTAAAACTTTGAATCACTTAGTTTGAGTCAGGCACTAATACTGTATGTACTTTAAACTTATGAAGTTTAAACTTATGTTTAATACTCCCTTAATAATGAGGGAATTTCTATTATAACTCCGTTTCCACAAATAAGAAAACTGAGGCACAGAGAGGTTAGGAACCTTGTTTTAAGGTCACAGAGCTAGTACATGGTGAAGCCGGAAATGAAACCCAGGCAGTTTAACTCCATTAGCCTCTTGGTTGTATAGCCTCTCAAACAACTAATTACGGAAATTCAATTTTGTATATAGCAATACAAGAATTAGAATTAGTCAACACGAAGGCCAGCTAACATACAAACCTGGATGACTGACAACAGCTAGCTAGCTCCATCCTCCTGAGCAACACTGTGCATAGGAATAAGACTCTCACACTGTTCACTGTCTTCTGAAACCCTTTAAAAAAAGGCAACAGTTAAGGAAAGCTTTAGAGCTAAAAGGAACCCTTAAAAATGATCCATACAGATGGCTGAAGCTGTGTGGTCAGAACTAAGACTAGGGCAAAATTTCTCAACAACTTGTCTCAAGTTCTTTCTATAATAGAATATGAAAGCTCTCTCTCTGTTTAAAAAAATTGAAAAAAATTTTGAGGCAATGCTATCATATTTTATTATGAATTTTATTAAAACCAATAAGAGTTCTCTACATTTAAATGTGTTATAGCAAAACAGTAACAACTTTAGTTTTACCTGTAAATCAAAACATTTTTTAAAAGTAGTTGTGAAGAAACTATCTTATAACCTAAGGACCTGAACAAATTATTTTATTTTTGCCTGGCATAGTACATATATAATTATAATCTTTCAATAATTCACAAAATCTCTAAAATTTAGGCCAGCATGATATGATTCCCATTTTATTTAGCAAATATTATTTGTTTAAAAATTATATTGTAGCTAAATCTACCTCTGAATTCGATGTTTTCTGCATATAAAGGCAAAAATTCTTCTGATTCCCACCATCACAGGATCCCAATTATTATAATGGCATAGGAGAGTTACAATAAAAAATGAAAAAAATACAGGGATAGCGCCTGCAAAAAATAACCAAGAAAACTGCACCTAAAAATAAAAGGTACAAAAAAAACACAATCATTATTATGAAGATTTTCCACTTTAATGTAAGTTTCCCATTTATGAAAAGTTACGGGAATAAGTTAACAAGCCAAGAAAATACTAGTAATACTAAGTACTGACAATACATTCGTAAGTATATTATTATTAAAAAGGATTCAGGACTTCAACATCTTAACCACTTGCTTAAATTACCAACAAAAATATTTCTCACTTGGGAAACAGCCTAAAGGAAAGCCAGAAAGGCATGCTTTTCACTTATTAGGCACAGTATGGCTGAGAACAGAATTACGAAACTCTAAGCTTTTGTCTTACGGATCACATTGCCCATTTCCCCTTCACTAATTACTATTTATCTCAAGTTGGTCCTGCCCTTCAGTTTCTGAAGTCATCTTAAAAACTCAAATTTTAAAAAAAGTATGTTATGGTCTAGTTGTGATATGTTGTGTTGTTACAGTTCTTAAGATAGTATTAAAAACAGATTAAACTCTTAACTTCAACTTCTATAAACCTTTTATTAACAATTGGCAACAAATTTTAATCCTGACACTTAAAATGAGCTTGATTATCTAGTAACAAAAAAGTTTCAAAAGTAAAATAAAGACTACAAATAGGAATGTGAGAAATGTGAGCCAGAGAAGATAAGCAGCGAGCTACGCCTCAGTGGTGCAGAGCCCTCAGCCATCAAGTCAGACCCTCCAACCCATCATTTTATGAGGGTTGTCAAGAAATTTAAAAATAATGAGATGCCATAAAGTTACAAAAAAAAATCATTCTTCTCTTTCAGTTTACCTTTACCACCTAGATTCAACTAAGAACTCCCTCTGGTGGGAAACGTATACTATTTCACTTCATATCACCATTAGACAGAGCAAAGGGGTTTTGTGAGAATGATGTTTTTTATGAGGGACTCACAATGTATAACACATGAACAATAACTGACAATTTAATATGCACATCCTGAGTGCATGGTACAACCCACAGGCTGAGTCAGCCTAAGAATGCCAGGAAAGATCAGTCAGTAAGAGAAAATAAAAAGCCTTCATGCTGTTATCAAATTATTGGTATAACAAAATCTTAGAACATTTTCTCATCTAGAAAAGCCACAATGCACTTAAATGACTCAAGACCAGAAAAACTTATGAATACTGAGGGCTAAAATGTAGATCTATTTGATAGAATGATTTCATGAATATTCAACTAAAAACCCTATAACTGAATTAAAGCAAACTTTATAAAGGTAGGTGAAACCCTAGATGACTTTTAAAGGAAAGTTCACTTTTAACAATGCAGGTGCATGTTGCCACATACTATAAAACTATTGGATTTCCAAGAAGCTAAGAAGATAATTTTTAAAAATGAAGACACCTATTAACAAAGAAAATTGCCTATATAAAAAATATATAATTCCTAAATATATCTGAAAATAAATCTAAGTATACTAGTAATCAGATATAGTTCCTATTATACAACATGTCAATTATAAATAAGTTCAAATAATATTTTTAAGCACAAATATTGTTAATAAATGCTAAAATTTCAGAAAGTATATATAAACATGATTGGCTAATAGAATCAAAAATTCCCATGCAAGTACATTTCTCCCATCATGCTTTTCTAGTATAGCTCTGGGGCCTACCCTGTGACTTTTTCCAGAAGGCATCTCCCAACCTTCAATTCCACCAAAGACTCAGCCTATTCATTTAAATGGTTGTCTAATAATATATGTGAAGACAATCCAGAAAAGACCACTTGGATATGTTTTTCTAATCAATGACATATCTGTATAATAAAAGCCTAAGTGACCGTTAAGGCCAAACGACCAGAATGACCAGTTGCTATGATACACAATGACCACCAGGGGACAGACACTCAATGCGGGAGCTGTCCCCTGGTGGTCAGTGCACTCCCACAGGGGGAGCGCTGCTCAGCTAGAAGCTGAACTCACAGCTGGCGAGCGCAGAGGTCGTGGCAGGAGCCTCTCCCACATCCGCTGCAGGGGTCGGTAAGGAGTGAGGGGTCCTGGACTGCGAGAGGGATGTCTGGCTGTCAGCTCAAATTTTAAAAAAGTATGTTATGGTCTAGTTGTGATATGTTATTACAGTTCTGTCGGGGGGGGGGGGGGGTTGGACCTAAGCCGGCAGGTGACTATCCCCCGAGGGGTCTCAGACTGTGAGAGGGCGGCAGGCCGGGCTGAGGGACACCCCCCCTCCCCAGTGCATGAATTTCATGCACCAGGCCTCTAGTACAGTGATTCTCAACCTAATACCGTGACCCTTTAATATAGTTCCTCATAAAAAACCCCAACCATAAAATTATTTTCATTGCTACTTCATCACTGTAATTTTGCTACTGTTATGAATCGTAATATAAATATCTGATATGCAGGATATATTTAGGCGACCCCTGTGAAAGGGTCGTTTGACCCCCAAAGGGGTCGTGACCCACAGGTTGAGAACCGCTGCTTTAGTATATATATATGTACACACACACACACACACACACACACACTTTCTCTTGTTTTACCTTCATCTTAAAGTATTTGGTTAAACAAATTATAAAATCATTTAATAAAATGAGATCCCCCGTGACATTTCCTTTTTTTAAATTCCCTAAAATTAACCTTCAATTTTATTTTTCAAATGTACAAAAGCTAATGTTTTCAAAATATCGGAACATTAAAGTTCAATTGCATCGTGGTCTACCAAAATCCTTACTTCCCCAATTTCACTATAACAATTTTGGTTCATATTCAAGATTATGACCCTGAGATGTAAAGGACCTGGATATTATTTAAATCTATAAAGAGAATCTAATATGTGTAACTTTAGTATTATATATATTTTATAATTTTGACATTCTTTGAAAATGCATGCTATGTAAGGTAATTAATTCTCAATTAAGGAGATTTCCATTTTTAACCATGATAAATAAGAATTTACTAAACCACAAAACCATGTTAAATATCAGTATAGTTTTTTTTTAAATAAAGAAGGTAGATATCATTAAGAGTATTTTGACTTTATCCTAAAAAGTGCAAAAAGATCTAAAGAAAATTAGCTTTCAAAATCTGATTGTAAGTTTTTCACATTATGCCTTTGGGCTTTCAAGTATTTCCTCTTCCAATTATATTAAACCAACACCCTCCCCCGCAACCCCTACATTCCCCCCCCCACATACACACACACACGCACACACACCATTTTGTTACTTAAAAGCTTACAAATACTGAACTGAGTGGTCCATGCTACATGCATCTTTTAGCATTAGCCAATGGCACATCTCTTTTCTCCTTGTTAACCCTTAGGAGCACTAAAGAAACTCCTCCCTTCAGGCTGCTGGGAGAGACCCAGATTCTCTTTTCTGCAGTACTGCCAATATTTATCACAAGATTCCGTATCCAGACCAGGACTTCATAGAAGAGGGAGGAGGCCCCTGCCCTGCTGAGTTCAGAAAGAAATGAACATTTGCTGAGAAGCAACACTGCTCATATACCTCACAGATTTATAGTAGTATTAGCAGGGTTAAGGATTTTATCTTAGAAATCAAAACACTACTACTTAAATGATAAAATATATCCCTACTCTATACCACTGACTTAACAAAGAGCATATGGAATATATCCACTCTAAGATGGAAAACTACATATAAAGATACTACTCTTAAGATAAAAAATTGAAAAGCTAAAAATTCAAGATATTATCCATTTCTTTTGGCATTTTTTTTTTCTTAATTCTCACCTGAGGATATTTTTATATTGATTTTTTTTTTTAAAGAGAGTGGAAGAGAGCGGAAAAGACACTGAGAAACATCAATGTGAGAGAAAAACAGTGATTGGTTGCCTACTACAGGAGCCCGGATCAGGGCCCCGGCGGGGCGGAGCCTGCAGCTGAAGTACATGCCCTTCACTGGAATCAAACCCAGGAGGTCAACTCTCTATCCTATCCACTGAGCCAAACCAGCTTGGGCTCTTTGGGTACTTTTTACATCTCTATGTAGTAAAGCACCTTGGGAGAGAAGGCATCAAGTATTTTTCATGGTTGTATCCCTTATAATTCAGTCACATCCCTAAACCTTCATTAGCTCTGTGTTTAATAATATACATAAAATATCTAATAAATAGCTTATCTTACCTTTTGCATACACATGTCAGCTATTATAGACAGAGGTATTGTAAGGCTTAGTGCAAGTGTGCCTATCAATGATGAGGTAAGAAAGCAGCCCCTAAAAAGGAAAAAACAAAACATACATTTCCATATTAAAAAAGTAAAAGGACCAAAGAAAAACAATCATCAATGTCTACCTACCCTAAAATATAGATGTGAGAAATCAAAAGCAAAAATGAAAGCTCAGGATGGACTGAGACATAATAAATAATAGAGTTATTAAGATAATTCCTAAGGTTTATCTTCAAATATTAAAAATCCAAATATGTAAGTATAAATATTTTGAGGTATTTTATGCTATTTTCAAGATCTGCTTACAGACATTGCTCAACTTTAAATGCATAACTTAAATTTCCTTAACATTTTTTACAAAACTGTCAAGAGTTGTGATAGCCCGACTGGTGTGGCTCAGTGGTTGAGCACTGACCTATGGTGACAGTTCAATTCCTGGTCAGGGCACATGCCTAGGTTGTGGGCTCAATCCCCAGTGGGGGATGTGCAGGAGGCAGATAATCAATGATTCTCTTTTATCATTGATGTTTCTATCCCTCTCTCCCTCTCCCTTCCTCTCTGAAATCAATAAAAAATACATTTTTTTAAAAAAAGAGTTGTGATAATGATACTTAGCTAAAAAAGCAGGCAGCTTTATTAAAACTGCAATACTTCACAACACAGACTTTAAGAAAGTGATAAGCCAACATGTGCGTCTGTCATCAAACAAAAAATATCTCACCCTCATGAGAACTAAGTCTTTAGATGTGTACTGCTCTTCTGGTTTGGTTCAGCATTAAAAAGAAAAAAAAACTGAGTATTTTTAAAGGATTATTTCCTCGTTGTTTCCCAATTGTCTAGCAATTGTCCTAACCAAAACCTGTATTATTTTCACCTTGAACTATCAATTAGTTTATTTTTATCTTAAACTATCAATATTGGTATCAAATTTTAAAATATCAATTTGCATATAATTTTGTTTAGTTGAAGAAAAAAAGAAACCATTATACCAAATAGGCGAGCCATTTATAACAACTAAAAATTTGGGTATATAAGAAGATAATGAATTATAGGCCAAGATAAAACCATAATGTATATCATTAGGACTATAGACCCACGGAAATTACAGGCAAGCAAGTTCTAGCTCAGTATAGGTTAGAATTTATAATGCTGTCTTGTTATAAAAGAGTCTATCTCTTGAAAGTGTCATTTGAAATATTCAACAGAGGCTGGACAATTCGTTCTTATTGCTGCAATAAAGAGAACTCAAGTACTAGTGGTTTCCACTACTCATAAGCTGCTCTATGAAATGAGGGTTCAGGGATTAAATGTATATATTTTTAATGTAGCATATGTTCTTAGAGATTTATAATGCTAAGTACAATCATAAAAAGTCTGATAGGCTTGTTATGGTTATTTTGAGTTGCCAACACCTAGAATTTAGGGATATGTTTGTTTCACTACTTACTCACTTTACTGAGTTTTTACTGTAAGTACTCATAAACACTTGAATATAGAGGTGTATCTGAAAAATAAACCTTGAGATCCTGAAAAATCCATCCTAGGTAAGGATAAATATAGCTTTAATCATAATATATGAATTTCAGTGTCCAGTTTAACTATTCAATAATAAACACTCACAAATACACAGTAGAGGATAGAAATTGTGCTCCCTCTATGAAGAATGATTTTGCAATTCTGTATCAAAATTTAAAGTCTATATGTTTGACTCAGTCTTTTCCACTTAGAGGCATTTATCCTATAGAATGCTAACATATATATGCAAAGATACATATAAGAATATTCAATGCTGTATTATTCACAAAGCAAAAGACTGCAAACTGAAAATGTCTCTCCATGAGGAACTGGTAAAACATGTTCTATCCATTACATAACAAAATGGATTGGAATAAAGTATTTTAAAATACAGCCTTTAAAAAAATGAACCTAAGTGCTATTATGTGAAGACTGAAAGACAATTTGTGAAAAAAAAGTAAAGTATAGAACAATATCCACAGTATGCTCCTATTTGTGTGTTGAAAATAAAACAAATTGAGGGGAAAATTAAGAGAATGAAACATAATTTTGTATGTATAGAAAATATTATAGAAGGTTTAGATGTTAATAGTGGTTGCCTTTGAGAAAAAGGAATAGGTATTTGGGGTAGAAGGGACATTTCCTTTTGATTGTGAACCTTTTGTATACTCTTTTAATTTTTAAAAGTTAAATAAAAAAGAATATTGTAAAACATGCTATTTATTATTTCTTTAAATATAAAATTTTCCAAGGAGCAAACTATAAAATCTCACATAATGGAAAGATTACACATCACAACTCATATTTTATTGTCCCCAAAGCCTACATTAAATTCTGCTAAACATAATGAAAATATTTTGCATATGTTTATTATTAAAAATAAAGTGTTCAATAACGAATGAGCATTTTAATATCGATAGGTGGCACAGTCCATGTTTACTATGAGTCTCAATGTAATAATCAAGTAATAAGGACCAAACTAAACCTTTATTTAGTCTAATATCCAAAGAAAAACTTAATTATTTCTTTCAGATATGTAAAAATGCTCTGCTTTGGAATTTCCCAATTTCAACTAAACTTACGAAACCAGAAAATATGAACTTGTATTAAAATACAATGAATACATAATTATTTAAAGCATATGGTTCAGTGGGTTGAACCATATGAAACTGCAGTCAAAAATGGCTGAAGATCAACAATTCTTTATGATCCTAGTAAGTTAAATCAAAACACAACCAGTAAATAGTTTTATCTGCTCAGAACCAAGAGTGAAGAGAGACAAGAGAAATGATAGAACAAAAGAAGTGATAACAAGAGGGATATGATATATATTAATGTATAAGATAAAGTATGTAACTATTTTAGGTTAAAAAAAGCATATAAATGCATGTAAAAAAAGATGGAAAAATAAATGAGTAAGTGGATTCTGAGATAAGAGTTTTAGATTAGCAAAGGAATTTAAGATGGGTACATAAATTACTATAATACAAAGCAAATCTTTAAGTACTACATGAAAGTGAGTGGTGAGGATATCAAGAAAGTAAGAGCTATTCCCTTATTAGGGAAGAGGAAGAAGTATAGGCAGAGCATAAAGAAAGACTTCTTACTAAAGGCTATTTTTGCTGCAGCCTTTTGCAAGGGAAACTAGTCAGCAATCTTAAATGCCATACAATAAAAATTAATTTAGTAGTTTAAGTACAATTTGTGTTTCTTTTTCAATTCTTATTAGGTGGAAGTAGGACTAAGTATCAAGCTCTATATTTGAAAGGTTTCTTAAACTCCATACATGATATTGTCTTCCAACTATTTTAGGATTATTATTAAATATCAACATATTTGATATTATAACATTTCAAAGTATGTTAACATGTCTAATCAGAGTTTAGGGCTTATATATGTGACTCACCCGCATGAAAATTCCTGAGAATAAACAAAACAAAAGAGACAAAGTCTCTAAAATAAGCAAAGGCTCTTAGACAAGCAAAATCCTCAGAGTTTCACTAAGAACTCATGTCATTAATATGTAGGAAATACATCTTGTAAGTTAGGATGAACATTAGATGCCACTTTTCATTTGTATAACACTACTTCAAAAAACACTACAAATTTAGGTCATTCATATTCATTCATTCAATATTTACTGAGCTCCTTTTATGTGCAAAACATTGCTCTATATGATGGATAATTAGAAATTTAAAAAATCACAAAGCTCCCGCTATAATGGAGTTACTGTATTAAACTGATAAGTGTGAGGTGAGAAGGTGCACAGCAAGGGCCATCAGAAGACCAAAAAACCATAAATGCTTAAACTATCCAAAAGTCCATAAACTGATAACTAATAAATCAGAGGTAATAAACAGTACATACCACAACCACAGGAACTCTGAGAGAACTGTTCCAATAAGGCCATTAATGATAATGCACATTAATACTACTTTATTGGGAAATTCAAAGTCCTCAAATCCAGTATAATGAAGTAAAAAGAAACCTGGCCATAAGAGCAGCAGATTAAACAGTCCTACAAAACCTAAACATGTGTAAAGAGACAAATGTTAGTTTCTCTGATTTATTTAAATTTTCCAAACTTATAACTCTATACTTATAAAACCGATCTTATACAAAGGGCTCCAATAGATTTCCTTAACTGGAACTTGTTTCTTTGTTTTTAAGCCAGTCCTGTGGATAACTCAACACCAGGAAAAACTGTATCAAGCAACTGGTGTCCACTGAGTCTTCAAGGTTCAAATGCCCACAGTGCCTGGACCAACTGCTACAGAATAAACCACTTAAAACAATTCAAAAAGAAGGGTTAACTTTAGCTACTAATAATTACAGGGTGAGGCAAACGTAGGTTTTCAGTCATGAGTATGCAAAACAGAGCTTATTCTTGTAGTACCACTTATTGGTTTCCATACAAGCAAATGTAAACCTACCTTTGCCCTACCCTGTATTATCTTGGAAGTTAAAAGAATAACTGGTGTGTGTTTGTATATTTACCCTAAATTAAGTATAAGGAAATGCACGGTTTGTTCTCTAATTCAACTCATAGTTCTATTTAAAGCTCCTGTGCTATACTAGGAATAATGGAAGAAGGGTCCAAAAAAGGATAAAATTCTTGGTTCCTGTCTTCCCAAAGCTCATTAGCTAGTTGGTGTGATAACACATATATGCAAATACCTATCCAATGTATGAGCACAGACTACTTATAAGGAAGGCTGCAACGCTCAATGGTTAGAGTATGAGCAGTCTGATTGCCCTGGGTTTTGATCCCAACTCTACTATTCACTAGTGGTGTAAACTTGAGGCAAGAGCAGAACCTCTTTTAAGCCTGTTTTCTAGTCTGTAAGTGTAAAGCAATATTTACTTAGGTTATTGTAAAGATTAGATAAAACATAAAATATAGCACAGTACCTAGCAAAGAGTAAACAGTTAATAAAGGCTAGCTATTATTATTATAAAAATTAAAGTTTATATATGACTATATACATGCAAATAGTATATAGTAATGACTACAAAGAAAAATTATTATAATTTTTATTGCACTTTCTATACAGTTTAGCATCAAGGATCCACTATGAAATCCATGAGGTAACAATAAGAGCTTTCATTTAAAAAGTTAAATTACAGTAGATATATATTTTATATTGGCTGCTAAACAATAAACTAGAACTTAGGCTGCCCAGTTAAATAGAAACAAGACTGGAGCACCCGATGCTAAAATCTTACAGCCTTCTTTCTGTCTTCTCTACAGAACTGTCTTGGGCATTAAACAAGTCTGCTTTTCCCAGGAAATTCCCATCCCTGCCTACACTACACCCTTTGCAGCCAATGACTGCACTCACCCACAAGGCCGACCCCTATGGCTGATATCCTAATGGCTCAAGGCCAGGACATTTCCAAGGAGTGCCTAGACATTACCCGCTGCCTCCCATACCAGCTTCTCCATTCTGCTTCTCTCACTCCCTTGCCAGTTCTTCCTGCAGAAGACCCCCTCAATAAATAACCCACACTAAAGCCCTGTCTCCTACTTTGCATCTAAGAAACTCAATTTAAGACATCTAGTGATAAAAAATAAAATAAAACGATACACATACAGAAGGGACTAGTGATCCAAGAGGCTTGCATAACATTAAAAAGTTGTCATTAAAATGCCAAAATTTGATATTATCAAGAACCAAATCTATTTTCTGGTCCCTGAACTATCAAGTCTATGAAATCCCACATCAATTAACAATATCTGGACCTACAAATTATTTCCTCTATTCTCCAGACCCTCAAGAATTTGGCCTACATACCTTACTGTTCTACCTAAAGTGAAGGCTTCAGCACAATCACACAGATCTACTCACTGTTCCCTGCCATGCTCTCACTTCCCTATGCCTAAGGCACCCTCCACATCCCACCCATAACTTCTTTTATAAGCCCGTCTATTCTAAAACTCAGGTCAAACCAATATTTTCTGTATCACATCACATATGAAGAAGAGCAATCAAGTTAAATGTTTATGCATATTCTATTAAATTAAGCAATGTTTCTTAAAGGCTGCCAATCTTAAAAAAAAAAAAAAAGCAATTTACGCCATTACAGATAGAATTTTCTATAGCTCTAAAATAAGATGACTAAAATGATCTTCATATTTAAGGTATATTTATTGAATTCTATACTTAAAAGGAACTTGAGTGATTACTCAGTTTGGTGGCTTTTCAAGCCTTTTATTTCTGTCAATCTTTAGGTAAAGATATTCAAACTGCTTTTAGCATCAACATCTGTTCTACAACTTAAATGATAATGCAATAAGCCTAACAAAGCAATGCTGTTCCAGCTGAAAGAGACCCCACATACAACTCCAGGGCCTACCAACCTTCCCAAGATCCTTTGTAAATCAGCTTGGAAGCTACCCATCAGTCCAATTTCCTCATTTTTCAGATAAGCATGAGATAAATGAAGTTATAACAGCTATATATTCCAGGTCTCCTGATTCCCTGTAAGCTGTACTTTGAACCCTCATCACCAGGCTTCTTTATCTATTGGTTTTACGGTATCTTTTGAAAGATATCCACAGATAGTCTACAGGTAACAGAAGTTTTTACTGAGCTGATTTTTGACAAAAGATAATTTATAAATCATATCAGGTATTTTATTTCCCAAAATTAAAAACAGATGCCAGAAACTATATTTGGGTAATTTGAAAAATATTTGTCATAAAAGAGTCCGACTCTTAAAGCTAAAATGCAAATAGAAAAACCTTAAATGGCCCATAATTTTTAATGAAAATAAGTACATAGACCAGAACAGTATTATACATATCTTTTGGGGCCAGTTTCCCCAATCCTATGCTTCCAACAACTCAAAAATGGCAAAATGTATAATACAGCAAGTATACTCTCACTTGCTTATAATAGCACTAGAGGCCCGGTGCATGAATTCATGCACGGGTGGGGCCAATCGGGGCCATCCTGCCCAATCCCCGAGGGAGGTAGGCTGGCCAGGGAGGGACCGTGGGAGGACTCCAGGGCGTCCGGCCCCATCTCGCCCAGTCCTGATCGGCCGGATCCCAGCAGCAAGCTAACCTACCAATTGGAGCATCTGCCCCCTGGTGGTCAGTGCTCATCATAGCAACCGGTCGAATAGTCGACACTTAGCATATTAGGCATATATATATATATATATATATATGCATATATATATATATATATATATGATTCTGTCATATCAATGAGAAAACTATCTGATTCATAGGCTGAAGACATTAATGCAAAACCTGTCAGAGGGGGTAATACTCTCATAGGGTTGTTCAGAGAATTAAAGAGCTAATATGCATAGGGGCTTAGAATAATGCTTGTTACTTGGTACACACTCAGTGAATGTTTACTACGACTATTTTTTTAAAAGGCATTAAAAAGAATTTTTTTCTTTACCTCACTTTTAGGAAAGGAGCAATCCCTCATAGGTACACAACTATGCAGGACAAGGTAAGAGAAAAACATTGAGATTGGACTTCATAATCTTTAAAATCTGATGGACCTCCAGACCCCCCAGAATTTGTCCTACATACCTTCCTGTTCTTCCCTAAAGTGATAATTCAGAGTAAATTGCCTCACAAATTAAACATATTCTTACCAAAGAACATCGGAATATCCAACTTATCTTCTCTGTCTACTTTTCTCTTAATCATAACAATATAGACAGCATAGAGCATGGCTCCAGCAAGAGACCAAATGGAACCTGTAAAGATCCACATAATGATTTAAAGCATTTGTTCATTAACTCATTCAACACACACTTATTTAAAATCTAACAATGTGTTGGATCCTATTTCAAGAAATGAGTGTGCAAATGTGAAAAGATAAAGTACAGCCCACCCTATCTTTATCCTCCAGGAGTATAGGAAAGAGTTTAAAGTGTAAACAAATAAATGCAAAAACATTCACCTCAATGATCTAACCCAACACACATATTATAATACTGAAATTCATATAAGTAACACTTTGTTTTTAAATTTTGAAATGCACACTTTCTATTTCCCCTCCATAAACAATTTTGCCACCTGACACAGTCCAACTTTAACAATGCTTCTTCCCCTATCACTTGTCACTTCTATTTTTATTCTTTCTGTTAATCCTCACCAGAGGATATTTTACCTTTGCTTTTTAGAAGAGTGGAAGGGAGGGGGGAGTGACAGAGAGAAACATTGATGTGAGAGAGACACATCGATCCGTTGCCTCCCGCACGCACCCCGACTAGAAGTGGGATTCGAGCCTGCAACCAAGATATGTGCCTTTGAACGGAATCGAATCCAGAACCCTTCAGTCCACAGGCCAATGCTCTATCCCGAGCCAAACCGGGTAGGGTACATGTGTCATTTTTAATATATATTCCACTACCATCTTTAAGGCCCTATTAAAGTCCTATCTCTGCCACAAAGCATCCTCTCTCCTCTGCTGAATTTCCATCCTACCTGTCTTCTACTTAGGGCAATTTAATGCTTACTATAGTTAAATGTGATATAATTTTATTCTCTAGTGGCTTCACTTTGCAAATCTTAGCTACTGATTACAACCAAGAATTCCTTGAAAACTACGAACACTTAATTTATACTTTTTACTGTCCCAAAATACCTACCATAATGCAGGGCTCACTGTATATACATAGTAAATATTGATCCACTTTAATGTAGTAACTCATTCTCAAAACATGTAAGTAAAACTTTAAAAATAGCTAAATAATATGCTATCTGCCAAGTGACCATATTCAATACTTTAATCAATTATCCAAAAGTCCAATGTTTTATTAAATCTGCTTATTATCAACTTTTTTTTAATAGCAATGGGAAAGCCTGTCAACAAAATCTCACACACACAACAAATACATATATTGTTTCTCCTACAAAACTATTTTGGGTGGGAAAAAGGTGCAATTCAAGACACAACTCACTGGATAGTATCCAGAAATAGTTTAGAAATATTACTCTATTCAATAAACTTCAAATATCTACAGTACCCAGAGGAAAACCCTTAGGCTGGGTTCTGATTAACTTTGTTTTGTAAATCTAAATAATGGATCAAAAGCAAGGGAAAAAACTGGCAGACACCACCTTAAGATTAACATCATTAATCACATCAACAGCATGTGTCTTCTGATATAATATCCTGATCAGAACATAATACCGCTTCCATGGTATTCTTTCCAAAAAGGTACAACATAAATTTAACCATAAGGAAATATCAAACAAACGCAAATTGAGGGATATTCTACAAAACCAAAGGACAGTAACCTTCAAAAGTGTTAAGGTTACGAAAGGCAAAAAGAAGACTGAGGGATAGTTCCAGATTGAAGGAAACAAAAGAGACATGACAAGTAAATGCAACAAGTGATCCTGGATCAGAAAAAGAACATTAGTGAAAAAATGGTGAAGCTGGAAAAGGACTATACAGACTAGATAATATAATTCTAATCAATGTTAACTCCTGATTTTTAGAACTATATTTTGTAGCTATCTATGTACGTAGTTAACACTAGATTGCTCAAGGAAGTCATTTTGACTGCTTTTTAATTTCAACTAGAAAAACAATTATGTATATAAGGACACAATGTCTTAGAATTTTGTGACTTTTTGTACAACATATAAATGCGTTTATTAATAATTGTAGTTACCTCCCCCTCCTTCATTTCTGGTATATATATATATATGTGTGTTATACCTATATTGCCCAAAAGCAGTCATTTTGACTGCTCGGGAAATTTTAAATAATCAAATGACTCTTATTATTGAATTGAGAAAATTTCTTATATGACCAGTTCGGCTCTGTATTGAAATAACAGTTTTCTTTTTTTTTCGATTACCGTCACATGATAACATACAAGTACATGATAAATTGTCGACACTTGATAAGTTGCAGTTGCTCAATAAGCTAAACTAGTACTTGTTATTCGAATCTTTATGCAGTGATACTTGTTCTAGTAAGTTATTTTATTTCTTTTGCGCCCTAAATTCATGAAAGAAATGTCGAATAGAAGTGAGTTATTGGAAAAGCTAAGGAACATAAGTGAAGAGTGCTCCGATATTATTCTTTCACAATGCAGTCATTTTGACTGCTTTGGGGCAATATAGGTATATACTAAATTTCAGTCTTTCTAGTGTTAACAAAGAATCTGGATGAAGGCTACATGAGAATTCTATGAAATATTTTTGAATGTTTTTAACATTATCTCTAAAAAAAAGTCTTTTTTAAAAAGCCCCGGTTAGTGCCCATCCTCTGTGTGGGCATGATGATGATATGCACAAAATTTTCTCGTATACTCTAACAGAAACTTACCTATCGTATTTCTTCCAGCAGATTTTTCAGACCCCGACAGGTTTACCAGCACAACACCTCCAATGCTATGAGAATAACAGTTGTTACTGATGAGCAAAATAATAAATCCCTTAAAAGGACTAAGCATAAAGATTAAAATTATTTATAAATGATCAAGACTAATTTTGGGGTAAAACTGTCAAATAATTCGTGTTTTAATTAATATCAAACAATTTTTTAAATTCTCACCCGAGATTTATTGATTTGAGAGAAACATTGATGTGAGAAAGAAACATAGATGGACTGCGTCCCAGGGACCAAACCTGCAACCTAGACATGTGCCCTGACCAGGAACTGAACTCACAACGTTTTGATCTACAGGACAATGCTCCAACCAAATGAGCCAGCAGTCAGGGCAATATCTAGTATAAGAGCTATAGTATTAGCTAATTTAATCCACACAAAATGTACAATATTACCGTATAGGAAGGCGTTATTGTTATTACCATTCCATTTTACACATGAGAAAACTAAGCACAAAGAAAGGAAGTATTGACCAAAATCACATAGCTGAGATCTAGGAAGTTCTTCCAGAGTCTAAGGGAAGTGCCCAGGGACACAGAGCAGAGCTGTGATTCAAACCTAACTCTGATAGCTAATACCAATCTCTCCATTAAATCATTCTGCTACTTTCTCTGATTTTTCATTTTCTCTCACAAAAACAATAGCTTAATCAAATCAACACATCTTTTTTGAGTACTGTCGGTGAGCAAAACCCTATCTAGGCCTTTGGTGGCACAAAGGTTTAAACCTTCAAGGACTTAAAATCTCATAGAGAAGACAAGACAAACATACACAAAGTTAAACAAAAATGAAAGATTAGAACACAGTTATTGACAATATTGATGCTACCCAATAATATAAAAATGCCAAAATAAAAAAGTAAATGAAAGGCTGAGGCAATCAGAGAAGACTGCATGTTAGATTTCTAGAAGGGGGAGAAATAAAGACCAAACCCCAAACAAAAAGGGGAACTTGTTTTAAGAAAATGGAAATTTGGAAGATTATAAATATTAATTTGTCACATTAACTTAAATGTGAACATCAGTACAATACTTAGTTTGCAGTCACATGAATGGCAACCAACATGCCTTAGGTCAGGGGTGGGCAAACCCTGGCACTCGTGCCAAACACGGCACGCCAGTAACTTTTGCTGGCACGCGAAACCCTCTCTTATAATCTTTCATTTACATTTTTTTTCGTAATATCGACTTTTTTATTTTTCAGATAAATTCAGTGTAGGTGCATCTTAGATAAATAATTTTACATAACAAGTTATCTTAAAGACCATAGACATGGATTGACGAGAGAGGGGAAGAGCAATTTCTATGCCTCTGCCTTAACTCTCCCTGCCTTCCTAGATCCGACCAGTATTTTGGTTTCATCCACATACGCTTGTGAATCTTTGTTCTCAGTGATGAATTTTGTTAAGTCTCATAATAGGAGTTGCCTGACGGATGAAAGTAGTAGCTTGTGCATATCTCTGAAGGTCAAGAAATATAAACCTAATGTAAAATCTGTCATCAGTGATGCAGCAGCAAAAGTCCCACTGATAATATCAAACGGAGTCATAAAGTTTTCTGTCGGACTATCAGTGTACATGTATACATTAAAAAATAAATGTATTTTTCATCATCATATACTGTGTTTTTGTCGCTCGAATGAATTTTATTATTTCTTCAAGGTTCTTCACATACATACACCTTAAGAGATATCAAGTAGGCATAACATGTTCTCAAAAAATTAGGGTTGACACGCAGAAGAATTTCGAGTCAGAGATTTTGCTGGTTTTGGCACGCACTCACAAAAAGGTTGCCCACCCCTGCCTTAGGTCCTTCCCTCAGGTTACCCTCCCTAGGGAGGTTTAGAAAACTAGTCTAGGATAAGACACAGGGCTGAGTGGCAAAATGTTCATTTAAAACTTTCTACTATCCTCATCTTCCTTTGCTTACACTGTAACATAAATTGTCCTCTCTCACAACCAGAAAAATTTTATACATCATATTTTTAAACAGAATAAATAAGCTATTACACTACATGCTTACCTTAAAATTACAGCTAATAATTTAGAAAGAGTAAATCTATCTCCACTGTTACTTGGAAATACTGCAGCAAGGATTAAGGTAAAAAGTCCTATGGAGAGAAAAAGATGAAAAAAGACACATTGGCTTAAATTCTGTCAAAATTATTTACTATCAATTTAATAATTTTTAAACTAATTTTTGTCATTTTTTAAATAACTAAGAATAAGCCTGGTCGACATGGCTCAGTGGTTGAGTCTTGACCTATGAACTAGGAGGTCACAGTTCAATTCCCAGTCAGGGCTCACTCCCCAGTGTGGAGCATGCAGGAGGCAGCCAATCAATGATTCTCTCTCATCATAGATGTTTCTATCTCTCTCTCCCTCTCCCTTCCTCTCTTCAAAAAAGAAAATAAAAGAACTAAAAATAAGACTGCAGTTACCTACGCTGAAATGTTCATACACAAAAACAGCCTCTAGGCCTAGCCGGTTTGGCTCAGTGGATAGAGCATTGGCCTATGGACTGAAGGGTCCCAGGTTCGATTCCGGTCAAGGGCATGTACCTCAGTTGCAGACTTGATCTCCAGTCCTGGTCGGGGAGCATGTGGGAGACAACCAATCAATGTTTCTCTCTGTCTGTCTCTCCTTCTCCCTTACACTCTCTCTAAAAAAATCAATGGAAAAATACCCTTGGGTGAGGATTGACTACAACCAAACTAATACACCAAAAAACAGCCTCTAAACTAAGCCATGTTTATTTCAACAATACAGATCAAATATAGTCCTTTTTAAAAAACTAAGAAAAGAGTTAAACTGAGCATTCAGAATAATATTCTGACATCATCATAATCAAACTTGTATGTTAAAGTTATTTTTACAGCTTCAAAACACTTACCTTCTAGATTTGGAAGGTGATTCAATTTTAAAAATAAAAACACCTTTCATAGGGCAAATTATAGTTCTAAGATAAGCAATTACATTTAGCCAAAGGATCTAGAAAAAGATCTTTGGAAAGAATATGTGAAAGCTAGGGCAACTATAATACAAAGAGCCAACATATCGGTATACAAAATACTGTAAAGTATTTGTTAGAAATATAAATAGCACAAGGCTATGGTATAAAACTATAAAGATTAAGAAATAGTTACAATACACTAATGTAATGAGAACAAATGACATAATTTATAACAAGATAAAAATGTGTGTATAATACATATATATATATTAGAAATATATCTTGATTCATAATGCAGATTTTAAAAATACATTTCTTACCAGAAGTTGAGGACAAAATGTTAACAATGGCAACTTGTGTGTCTGAAAGTGCTTCTTGATATGACAAATTTGCCAAAAACCACTAAAGAAATAGAAAACAAAGTGAAACCTAATGAATGGCGTGTTTATATTTGCCATTACAATATATGATTGCCCCTTTTTTTTCTTGCCCTAAACATGAACATGAGAGGTTTTAAAATCTGGTTTGTATTGAAAAATCACAGGCCCGAAAAGAGGACAAGTATAATCAGACCTAAGATATGTTCCCTTCAAAAATTAAAAACAGTTGGTTAAAATTATTGTTCAGGTTTTTTTTTAAAATGAGGATAAAATTTAATATCAAATCAACTTTAAAATTTTCTTTATCCAAGCACTGCTAGCACTCTATTAAGTTTATATAAATCAAATTTAAGTTGGGGAAAATTCTCAAACATTAAAACGAGCATAGCATGCTGAGAAATGAACAAGATGATGCCTATGGAGATGGATGGAACTAGCTAGCCAGATTGCTAGATAAAATGCTATACTCACTTCGGAAATTTAAAAATGTCCAAGAAAATGGTGAATGTACTGGCTAATTGTGATTGTTTTTCTGATTCTCAGTTTGAAAACACAATACAGAGTTCTCACAACTTTAGATATAATAAAGGAAGTTTTGCAGCTCTGAGAATTTTTCTTTCTTCCCTTTTACTCATCTAGGCTAAGATATTCTTATATTCCCAACCCTGTGCCTACTTTGATTTAGAGAATAAGAAATGAAACCTCTTTTGATGAAGCCTGGCATGTGTGTGTATCCAAAGTTCATTTATTCTCACTGCCATCAGATATTCTGATGCATATTACCACAACTCATCCATTTTCCTGTTAATGGATACTTTTTGACTATTTCAAACAATGCTGCTATGAACATTCTAGTGTATGACTCCTGAAGCATATATACATGAGTGTCACTAACATATATACTAAGAAGCAGATTGTTTAGTCAAAGATAATTAACTACTTGTCTGTTTTTGGCATCACTGTTAAACACTGACTGGAGGGACATCTCCTAATGTGTCTCGGAACTTCTGTGAGCAGTATAATTATTAGCAGTTACATTTCATTTCTAGCATAGACACATGCTTCCAGAGCACTGCTAAAAGGTAGCAAGCAGATAGCTGAGAGTCTAGTGCTCTCCATTCAGTGTAAACTGTACCAAAAGGCTAAAGCCAGGATAAAACTATGGCGAAGTTATTCTGATTGCCCCTGCAGTCCTCTGACCTGCCTAGATCAGCGCCTTTAAACCAGTATGCCACAATAATTTTTAAAACACACAATACCTAACTAGATAATTTCACTTGACTATGAAGTAGCAATAGGTGAGATGGGCAATATCAAACTTATATGATAACAGAAGCCACAATTTACTTGTAGTTGAAGTGCTAGAAAAAAGGCAAAAGATTCTGCTCTTCATTATTTTTTGGAGATTTTCTGCAAGGATAATGCTCATTGGGTGATAATTAGCTTTCTTGACCCACTTTCCTTATCACTTTAATACTTTAAATATTGTGCTCATTTTCCAAACAATCTCACTAGTCTCTGCTAATGCAAGATGAAGAAATAAAAACAGAACACTTAGATAGATGGCAGACATTCAAAGATCATCACAACTTATCATTAGCTATGAAGTCTTCCCAGAAAGACTTCCCCATTCTCTACCTCTCTCAAAACTCCAAGCCACAGAATAACATAAAAGGTATCCTTGGTAAAGTCTATATGACCTAAGTTTTATTTTACAGAAAAAGAATTAAAACACCATAAGTCCTAATGAGACAAAAGATATTAAAGGAGGACTGGCAAATACAGTACTCTTTAACTCCTTTTGAGCTGCACTGTCCAATACATTAGCCCAGTGATTTTCAACTGGTGCCCTGTAGGAATTTTTAAAACATACAATACCTGACTATTTAGTCAGGGGTACTGACCTCTTTTCCCTTATATTGTCAAATAAAAAAATAATGACAACAGCCAACACAACAGTAACTGCCTGGTGTGAATGAATCAAAATTATACCTACATTTTTGTTCAGATAGGCAAAAAATTATTTTTTGGTATGCCACAGAATTTTAGTAATTAGTTTATGTGCAACATGAGATGAAAAAGGTAGAAAATCGCTGTATTAGCCAATAGCCACATTTGGCTACTGAGCAACTAAAATATGACTAGTCTAAATTGAAATGTTTAGAAATTGAAATTGAGAGGAATGGCAGCATGAGAGATCCCCTTGGTCTTTTCCCTTGAAGTTTCAACAGTTTGAACAGCTATAACTCAACAAAGGATTCCCTCCTCAGTGTACAAACACACCTTAGAGATCTACACACTGAAAGATCTAAACGTGGGCAAGTGGGAGCGAACCCGGGAGGCAAGAAGGAAGAAAAGCTGAGACAAGCCAGGGACATAGCCCTACAGCCTGAGCTCATGACGGGGCTCAGCTTAGGGGAGGAATCAGGCTGTGGCTGGCAAGACCATCAGCTGGAAGAAGCCAAGAGATTTAGTGGGCATTCTTGCAGGAGTGGGCAGTACGAGCAGTGGCTGAGCCCAGAGACCTGGGCAATAACACAGCATCTTGTGCAGGTTGCAGGGCACATTATCTACAAAGCCGAGAACTGGTACTACAGATTCACTTTTTTTCCCTGAGCAAAATGTACACTATGTGACCAGTCCTGGGGTCAGGGCACAGGGAGGACCCCATGGAGGTACAAGGATGCTATTACCTGGAGGACAAAACAACAAAGAAGCCAGCCAGGTTACCCCAGCCCACCCTAACTCCCACACATCATTGCTACATTGACAGCAGCGTCTGACTGTGGGGGACAGCATTGGGATTTCACGGATTTGGAGCCCCATTGTCTACCACATTCCCCTGTGGGGTTGGTCCACTGGGACCTGGAAACACTATCACAGGGAAGGAAACCACATACTCAGGGACCAGAGAATAGCCAGAGAAGTGCAAGAGAGCGAAAAAGCTTCTGATTCATCACTGCCTACTGCCTACTGCAAAATAACATAAAGATCTCTTCATATTAACCGTCTAGATAAATGCCACTCATACACTGACGCATAGACAAAGAAGGAATCCATCAAATACCATGAATAACCAAGGTAGCGAGGCAGCTCAGAAAGAAAATAAAAAATATCCAGAAAACAAACTTAAAAACATGGAAATATGTGATCTAAACAACAGACATTCAAGAACTCTAAATGGCAGTTCTGAGAAAACTCAACAGAGTTTAGCTCAGTGGATGGAGCATCAGACTGTGGGCTGAAGGGTCCTGGGTTCAATTCAGGTTGCAGGCTCGATCCCCAGTGGGGGGGTGTGCAGGAGGCGGCCGATCGGTGATTCTCTCTCATCATTGATGTTTCTATCTCTCTCCCCCTCTCCCTGCCTCTCTGAAATCAATAAAAATATTTTAAAAGTAATATAAATAAATAAGTAAATAAAGCAAGATTCAAGAAAATACAGACAGGCAATTTAATGAGCTCAGAAAACAAATCAACGAACAAAGCAGTACTTTACTAAAGAGATTGAAACTGTTGAAAAGAACCAAACAAATTCTGGAGGTAGAGAACTGGATAAAAGAGACTGAGGATGAACTAGCGAGCATAGGAAACAGCAGCTGGAGGAAAGGATTAGTGATATTGAAGATAGAAATCTAGAAATAATGCAGAGGGAAGAAGAGATTTGAGCATTAAAAAAATGAAAGAACTCTATTAGAACTCTCTGATTCCATCAGAAAGAACAATATGAGAACAGATATACCACAAGAAGAAGAGAGGGAGAAAAGAATAGAGAGGCTATTCTAATAAGTAGTTGATGAGAACTTCCCAAACGTACGAAAAGAACTAGATCCTCCAATCCAAGAAGCAAACCGAACACCTAATTACCTCAATCCAAAAAGGCTTTCTTTTCTCCAAGACACATCGTATTAAAATTGTCAAGAATTAATGACAATGAAAGAATTCTCAAGGCAGCCAGGGAAAGTAAGAAAGTAACCTATAAAGGAAAGCCCATTAGGTTATCATTGGACTTGTCAGCAGAAACTCTGTAAGCTAGAAGAAAGTGGAACCAAAATTCAAACTACTAAAAGAAAGAAATTACCAACCAAAAATAATATATCCAACAAAGTTATCCTTTAGCTATAAAGGAGAAATAAAGACTTCTTCAGGCATACAGAAGTTAAGAAAATTTATCACCAGAAGACCTGCATTGCAGGAAATACTCAAGGGTCTTATTCTACCTGAAACAAAGAACAAAAAGTCACAAAACTATGAGTAAGATCACCAACAAACTTGCAGCATATACAGGGATATTCTGGGACAACAAAAACATAAAAGGGCAGCAGTGAAAGATCTGAATTTGCAAAGAAGGATGGAGATCAGATGCATTTAAAGAAAAAAGCTACTGTATATATGAAATTTTCCTTTTCATAAACCTAATGATAACCACACACACAACACACACAAAAACAGACCTATAGCTTAAAAAAAGAGGAAAGAAGTAGGGAATACCACCAAACAAAAAGAATAGACAGAAGCACAAAGAAAAAGAACCAATGGGGGCACAGAGCTACCAGAAAACAAAAGATAAAATGGCTATAGGGGATCCTCATCCTATATAATAAAAGCCTAATATGCAAATTATCCCCTTGGGCAAGGGTTCAACCGGGAGTTCGACTAGGTCCTAGTCACTAGGAGATCGGGAGTTTGACCACTTGCTATGATGTGTGCTGACCACCAGGGGGAGGCACAGAACATGGCAGGTGTCAGCACTGGCAGCAGGCAGCAGTGGAGGTGCTGCTGGCCCCAACAGGCCCCGACAAGAGCGGGGCTGCGGCGGGATGGTGGAGTAGGTGAGCAGGTGGCACCCGGCCAAGGCAGGTATGAGCAGGGGCCTGATCGCCCTATCTATTGCGACCAGAAGCGGTGGGGGGGACGGGGCCACTGCCCAGCTCCCGCTCCCAGGCGCTAAGAGAGAAAGGGCAAATAGCAATATTAAAATATTCCTTCTAATTATTTCCCTTTCAATGTGCACAAATCCGTGCACTGGGCTACTAGTACATCAATAATTACCCTAAATTTAAATGGACTGAATTCACCAAAAAGAGATACTGAGTAGCAGATTGGATCACAAAGTAAAACCCAACCACATGGTACCTTCAGGAGACATATCCAAGTTGCAGAGACAAAGTTAGACTCAAAGTAAAAAGGTGGAAAATGATTCTCCAAGCAAACAGCATCCACAGAAGAGCAGGTATAGCCACACTTATATCTGACAAAAACAGATTTCAAGATAAGAAAAGTAATAAGATACAAAGATGGACATTTTATATGATAAAGGAGATAGTACATCAAGAGAACATAACACTTCTTACTACATATGAACCCAATCAGGGAGCACCAAAATATATAAAGCAACTACTAACAGAACTAAAGAGAAACAGACAAAAACATAATCATGGATGGGAACCTTAACATTCCATTGACAGCTCTAGGTAGAACATCCAAACAGAAAATCAAGAAAGACGTATCAGACTTAAATGACACATTAGACCAAATGGACATAATTGACATTTACAGAACCTCTCATCCCAGAACATCAGATTATACATTTTTCTCCAGTGCACATAGAACATCCTCAAGGATAGACCATATGTTGGGTCACAAAACTAACCTCAACAAATTCAAGACAGATAACATACTAAGCATATTCTCTGACCACAATGCTTTGACATTAGAAATCAACTGCAGCCCTTTCTGGGGTGGCTCAGTTGGTTGAAGCATCGTCCAATACACCGAAGGGTTGCAGGTTTGATTCCCAGTCTGGGCACATAACTAAGTTGTGGGTTTGATCCCTGGTTGGGATGCGATAGATATTTTTCTCTCTCCCTTCCTTTCTCTCTAAAGTCAGTAAAAACATATCCTTAAGTGAAGATTAAAAAAAAAAAATCAACTGCAAAAAATGTAAAACCCCCCACAAATATGTGGAAATTAAACAACATACTACTAAAAGTGATTGGGTCATTTTAAAATAAAATGATTGGGTCACTATTAAAAATAAATAAAAGGTGAAATCAGAAGACATATAGAGACAAATGAGAATGACAATACAACATATCAAAACTTCTAGGATACAAAAGCAGTAATAAGAGGGAAGTTTATATCATTACATGCCTATTTCAAAAAAATAAGAAATCCCAAGCAAACAACCTAAATTAAATCTTAAAGAACTAAAAAAAGAACAAAAACAACCCAAAGTCAGTAGAAGAAAAGAAATAAAAATTGGAGAATTGAATGAAATAGAGAACAAAAGACTATATGAAAAATTAATACAACAAAGAGCTGATTCTTTAAAAAAATATTATTAATATTAACAAGACCCTGACCCTGTTCACTAAGAAAAAAAGAGAACTCATATAAACAAATTCAGAAATGAAAAAGAAGTTACCACAGATATCACAAATATACAAAGGAACACACTAGAATACTATAAAAGACTATGTGCCACCAAATTCAGTAACTCGGAAGCAATGGGTAAGTTCCTAGAAATATATAACCTTCCTAGACTGAATCAAGAAGAATTGGAAAATCTAAATAGACTGATCAACAGTGAGGAAATTGGAACCACCATCAAAAACCTCCTACAAAATCAAAGTGCAGGATCGAATGGCTTCACTAGTGAATTCTATCAGACATTCAAAGACCCTAGCCTTCTCAAACTCTTCCAAGAAATTGAAGAAAAGGCAATACTTCCTAACATATTTTATAAAGCCAACATAACCCTGAACCAAAACCTGGCACGGATAACAAAAAAAGAACACTACAGACCAAAATCTCTGATGAATACTGAGGCAAAAATCCTAAACAGAACACTAACAAAAGGAATACAACAGTACATTAAAAAAATAATGTATTGCGATCAAATGGGTTCATTCCACAGGCAAAAGGATGGTTCAACATACACAAATCAATCGATGTAATACTCCAACTTAACAAAACAAAGAATAAAAATCATATGATCGTATCAACAGATGCAGAAAAAGCATTTGATAAGATACAACATTCATTTATTCATTTGATAAGATACAACACTCAATAAAATGGGTATAGAAGGAAAGTAGCTCAACATAATAAAGGCCATGTATCACAAACCCTAAGCCAATATCATACTCAATGATGAAAAACTGAATGTTTTTCCTCTAAAATCAGAAAAAAAGACAAGGGTGCTCACTCACACCACTCTCATTCAACACTAGTGATCCCGTGTACAGATTTGGGCTCATTGAAAGGAAATTGATTAGAAGGTGGCTGGTGGGGTGGGACTGGGCGAGAGATGGGCGGACACGCCCTGGAGCCAACCTCCTGCAGTCCCTCCCTGGCTGGCTGCACCTGGGGCGGCGCAATGGCTCGAAGGGCATCTGCGGAGTGAGCAGGGGTTCCTCCAGCAGGTGGGGTCCCTTAGCCTGGCCTGTGGGGATCGGGCTGAAACTGGCTCTCCAACATTCCCCCAAGGGGTCCCAGAGTGCAAGAGGGCACTCTGCAAAGTTGCTGTCGTTCGCAAACACAAGTCTGCAGTAAACCAGATTGGGTACCAACAGTGCCCCAGGAACAACATAACCCACGGCTGAAGGTGGAATCGTGCAGCCCCATGAGGAATTGGGCTCCCTCCTCTCTGGTTTCTGAGTGTGTCACCCAAGAACCACCGCTGCCAAGTCACTGCAGCTCAACAACTCCTGCGTTGAGTGTCTGCCCCCTGGTAGTCAGTGCGCGTCATAGCTACCAGTCGGAAAGACACTTAGCATATTAGCCTTTTATATATATATTTCTGAAAGTCTTTGCCAGAACAATCAGGCAAAAGAAATAAAAGGCATCCAAATTGGGAATGAAGAAGTTGAAGTGTCACTCTTTGTAGATAACACAATTCTGTATATTGAAAAGCCTAAATACTCCATCATAAAAACTATTAGAAACAATAAACAAATACAGTAAAGTTGTAGAATACAAAATCAATGAACAAAAATCTACTGCTTTCCTATATACTAACAATGAAACTTCAGAAAAAGAAATGAAACAAAAATATTCCTTTTGCAATTGCAACAAAAAGAATAAAATATCTAGGAATAAATTTAACAAAGGATGTGAAGAACTTATATACTGAAAATATAAAACATTATTAAAAGAAATTGAAAACTACATAATGAAATGGAAAGATATTCCATGTTCAAGGATTGGAAGAATAACATAGTTAAAATAGCCATATTACTCAAAGCAATATACAGATTTAATGCAATCCCCATCAAAATCCCAATGTCTTTTTTGTTGTTGTGAATCCTCATCTGAAGATATTTTCTTCATTGGTTTTTAGAGAGAGTGGAAGGGAGGGAGGAAAGGAGAGAGAGAAAGAGAGAAACATTGATGTGAGAGAGACACACTGATTGGTTGCCTCCTGCACACACCCCAACCAAGGATCAAATCTGCAACCCAGGTACATGTCCTTGACTGGGAATCGAACCCGCAACCCTTTGGTGCATGGGCTCTCTAACCACTGTGCAACATGGGCCAGGGTCCCAGTGTCATTTTTAAAAAATATATTTTTATTGATTTCAGAGAGGAAGGGAGATGGAGAGAGAAATAGAAACATCAATGATGTGAGAGAATTACTGGTTGGCTGCCTCCTGTACACCCCCCATTGGGGATTGAAACCACAACCTGGGCAAGTGCCCTGACCAGGAATTGAATTGTGACCTCCTGGTTCATAGGTCAACACTCAACCACCAAGCGACACCAGTTGGGCCCCAATATCATTTTTTAAAGAAATAGAACAAAAAATCATCAGACTTATATGGAACCACAAAAGACCTAATAGACAAAGCAATCCTGAGAACAAAGATTGAGGCCAGACCTATCATACTGACTTCACATTATACTACAGAGCTACAATAATCAAAACAACATGGTATTGGCAGAAAAACAACACACAGACCAGTAGAACAGAATTGAGAGCCCAGAAATAAAACCACATGTATATAGGCAAATAATTTTTGAAAAAGGAGCCAAATCACACAATGGAGAAAAGAAAGCCTCTTCAATAAATGGTGCTGGGAAAATTGGAAAGCCACATACAAAAACTGAAACTAAATTAGTTTGTCCCTACGTACAAAAATTAGTTCAAAATGAATCAAAGACCTAAATATAAGACTTGAAACAATAAATTGCATAGATGAAAACATAGGTACTAAACTTAAGGACCCAAATCTTAGAGAACATTTTATAAATCTGACCCCAAAGGCAAGGGAAGGGCAAAAGCTTCTGCACAGGAATAGAAACTTCCAACAAAACAAAAGGCAACCAACCAAATGGGAGGTGATATTTGCAAACAGCAGCTCCGACAAGGGATTGATATCCAAAATACATATATAAAGCACTCATACAACTCAACACCAAACAAACAATCCAATAAAAAAAAATGAGCAGAAGACATGAACAGACACCTCTCCCAAGAAGACATACAAAGTCCAGAAGATATATGAAAAGATGTTCAACTTCACTAGCTATTGGGGAAATGCAAACCAAAACTACAATAAGATACTACCTCACACCTTTTAGAATGGTTATTATCAACAAGACAGATAATAACAAGTATTGGTGACAGAACACGATTTGACTGTGGGTGGTGGGCACACAATGCAATATACAGGTCATGTATCATAGAAATGTACACTTGAAACCTCTATGATCTTATTAACCAACTAGAGGCCCAGTGCACGAATTCATGCACAGGTGGGGTCCCTCGGCCTGGCCGGCAATTGGGGCTGATCAAGGTCATCTTGCCCAGTCCCTATTGGGGCGATCGGGGCCAGCCGGCTGGGAGGGAGGGATCGCAGGAGGTTGGTCCACCATAGGAGGTTGGTCCGCCACAGGAGGTTGGCTGTGGGAGCACACTGACCACCAGAGAGCAGCTCCTGTGTTGAGCGTCTGCCCCATGGTGGTCAGGGCATGTCATAGCAACTGGTCGACTGATCGTTCTGTCATTCAGTCATAAGGGTCACTTAGGCTTTTATATATATAGATGTCATCCCAATAAATTTGACCATATTTACATGAATTTAATATAAACTTGTTAAACCCCTATTTGAAGAGATCAATGTATACAGTAAACTCTTAGCTGGATATTTACTAGTCCATATACATAGCATAGTGTAAATTAACTCTATTCATTATTCTGACCATGAGGCAATGGCAATTCTGAATATATGAGTAGTTGTAGTGTTAAAGTATTAAATTCTTTGAGGTGTGACAAGCATTTAAGTTCAATACTTTAATTCCCCAATGATGCTAGACAGCAGAGTTTAAAGCCATGATTAAGCAACCTAAAAATTTTACACTTCAATAGTATAGTTGGTGTGTACACTGTCTTAAAATTCAAGGTCCAAACATATAATAAAAGTATAATAAAGAGAAGACATACCACAAAGCAAAAAAAAAAACTAATTTTTGCTACTTGAGTTGCAGTAAGTTTCCCCACAGTTTTGAGTATGGATTCTTGTTCTTTCACAGTAGGATATGACATGCGAGACAACTTGGCTTCCAATGCATGGCTTGATGGAAGCTGTCGAATCTCCATGATATTACTGAACCTTACACGAGACTTTTTGGGAGCTTAAAAGAAAAAGTATAGTACAAATCATTAAACGTTTCTCCTCACATCCAACAAAAGTCACATTTTAATTTACTAATAAAAGCATATTATTTAATCTATCTATGACCAGACTTGAACAGTCAAAGAAAAACCATTTATATCATCACCTGAGGCAGCTTTGCTCATTCAAAAAGTAAACAGAAAAAAACGTTTACATCTATAAAAATGTTTTAAAGGTTTAAGGTACAACCAATATTCAAACAAGATTTCTGCAACTGTATATATACACAACTGCCTAGTTCAGGATTATAGTATGATTAGAGGCCTGGTGCACAAAAATTTGTGCACTCGGGGGGAGTCCCTCAGCCCGGCCTGTGCCCTCTCGCAGTCTGGGATCCCTCGAGGGATGACCACCTGCTAGCTTAGGCCCACTCCCCAGGGGATTGGGCCTAAGCTGGCAGTCAGACATCCCTCTGGAAGCCCGGGAGCCCTCAAGGGATGTCCACTTGCCAGCGGGGAGCAGGCCTAAGCTGCAGTTGGACATCCTTAGCGCTGCTGAGGAGGCGGGAGAGGCTCCCACCACCACTGCTGTACTGGCAGTCATCAGCCTGGCTTGTGGCTGAGCAGAGCTCCCCCTGTGGGAGTGCACTGACCACCAGGGGGGCAGCTCCTTCATTGAGCCCCCTGGTGGTCAGTGTGTGTCATAGTGACCAGTCATTCCCAGTTGTTCTGCTGTTAAGGTCAATTTGCATATTACCCTTCTATTATATAGGATAGAGGCCTGGTGCATGGGTGGGGGCCGGCTGGTTTGCCCTGAAGGGTGTCCCGGATCAGGGTGGGGGAACCCCGCTGGAGCGTTTGGCCAGCCTGGGTGAGGGGCTGAGGGCCGTTTTCAGGCTGGCCACACCCCTTTCAGGGAGGGGCATCCTGCTGGGGTTCCTGGCCAGCCTGGGTAGGTGCTGAGGGCCGTTTTCAGGCTGGCCACACCCCCTTCAGGGTGGGGGGGTCCTGCTGGGGTGCCTGGCCAGCCTGGGTAGGTGCTGAGGGCCGTTTTCAGGCTGGCCACACCCCCTTCAGGGTGGGGGGGTCCTGCTGGGGTGCCTGGCCAGCCTGGGTGAGGGGCTGATGGCTGTTTGCAGTCTGGCCACACCCCCCAGCCATCCAAGCTCCCAGTGGAGGCTGGTTGGAAGCAGGTATCTGGGATTTATTTATCTTCTATAATTGAAACTTTGTTGCCTTGAATGGAGGCCACAGCCGGCCAGAGCAGACGGGAAGCTTGGCTTCCTCCATCGCCGGGGCAACCAAGCCTCCTGCCTGCTCCAGCTCTGTGGCTGCCAGCCGCCATCTTGGTTGGGTTAATTTGCATATAGTCGCTCTGATTGGCTGGTGGGCGTGGCTTGGGCATAGCAGAGGTACAGTCAATTTGCATGTTTCTCTTTTATTAGATTAGATTATTATTTTAGCATTTATAGTAAAACTTTGGATTTTCCCTCATAGATAATCAATTTATGAGAATTAGTTTCCATTCAAGAATACAGAATATTCCTCTATAGGGCCATTCGTTGCAAAAGAACATTATGGATAAATACTGTGCCTTATGTTGAAGCTGGCATTCTTTACTAAATTCACAGAACCAGCAAAATTCCTATAACTGGCTATCAAGTTTTTTTGATGGCATGGTTGAAGAGAATATTGTTCATTAAGAAAAGAAGTATATATATAAAGCACAGAGACTTCTGGTATTTGGAAATTATTTCCAGTTGAATTAATAAAAACTCCAGTCATACTTCTGGAAGACTACAGGCGGCGAAGCCAATACCACCTGAACAGACAACTGTCAAGTGATCTCAAAAATCACTAAGTTTCGGGATGGCTTGAATGAAGCTAAGATTTCCACCCATATCCAAGATATGAAATTCTAAATTTTGCTTACTTTTTTCAGTATCAATATTTGTATTCTCAGGTTTTTCACTGGGAAGATCATGAAATTTCACAGGAACATACAGAGGTTCACTCTGAAACATACCAGAAACAGAAACAAACATAAACAAATACGTAATAGCTGATATAGTGGTAAAATTTAAGTGGATGGTTTGTAGGCACAGATACCACTCAAAACATGGCTGTTCACCACCATGTTTTTACAGCATAATTTACCCAAAATGCATTTTCAAGACTTAAAGGAGAAACTCAAATGATGCACATAGGTACAATGACAGAAAAGAACCAGTTTCAAGTTTGTAAGTGTAATAATACCGCATTGGTATCTTATAATACTTAACATTTAAATGTCATAAAAGCAGACCCATCTCTCAATTAACAGATTACCTCCCATTCCTTTTCACTCGTTATTTTAATAAATACATGTTGAGTCCCACTATGTCAGGTGCTGTCCTACTTCCTGAGAATATAAGAGTGAACGAAGTGTCCTCAGTGATCATATAGTCCAAAGGGGAAGGCAGACAGTGAACAGATAATCAACTATATAATATGTATATATGTTTGCCAAGTTGTTTTCTCTTATTACTTAAGATTCAACTAAAACCAAAAATTCCTGAAAACTTTTTTAGCATTAATAGATACGAAAAAAAAAAAAAGCTACAACTTACCAGTTCTTGCTATGTACCAGGTACCAAGTCCAGAGCAGTTAAACATACATTTCTCATCAGCCCTTGAAACTACCTTATAAAATGGTATTTTAAATAACTTTTCTACAAGCTGAGATATAATAACCCAGGGGTAGACAACAGAATTAAGCCAGGTTTGTCTAACATGTTCTAAAGATCGATATTTTTAAGTCGTTTTAAATTCCTCAACTGTTTTTGCAAAAATTGTTCAGATAATCCATATTTAAAAAACAATTCTCCAACCAAGCTGTTTCTTAAATTAACATAAAATTGTGTTTTATATCTTTGATTTCTCTTTTAACTCCTGGTATAGAACTCCACCAATAAAAATTATTCAGTAAATGAAGAGACTATAGAATCTGGAAATAGATGTAGTCTCTTGTTACATTGAACTTTTCATTACAGCATTTGGCCTAGAATGATTTGACATATCCATCTTAAAGATAATAGCAAAAATTAGGAGAAGAGCCCTAACCGGTTTGGCTCAGTGGATAGAGCGTCGGCCTGCAGACTGAAAGGTCCCAGGTTCGATTCCGGTCAAGGGCATGTACCTTGGTTGTGGGCACATCCCAGTAGAAGGTGTGCAGGAGGCACCTGATCGATGTTTCTCTCTCATCGATGTTTCTAACTCTTTATCCCTCTCCCTTCCTCTCTGTAAAAAAAAAAAAATCAATAAAATATTTTTTTTAAAAAAATTAGTAGAAGAGTAGTTAGAAGAGTAGGCTGCCATCTTAGCTCTGCTTTCTACACTGAAAGAGACAACTGATAATACTTTGTTGATGCTTATGATCCCAGAGAAATGAGATGACATTTTCCCTAAACTTCAAAAACTTTTCACAGCACCTTGTAACCTACCCTGAATACAAATGTAGTTCTAGAAGCCGGACAAACAAAAAACCAAGCTAATGCATATAAATTTGTATTAAATTTTAGAGCAACTTTAAAATTCTTCTCAGACAAAATGCCACATTTTGAACAATACATTAAAAAACGTTTTAGTAAAAACAAAAAAATGTTTTAGTGATGGTCTAAATAAATATTTTAATATATTATCTCTCCAAAGAGATTATAAATGCCTAATATAAGTAAATGCATTACTTTATCTGCTTATTATCTGTCTCCTTCTCCTTTCCAAACTTATGCTCTCACTACTAGAATGTAAACTATATTTCCAGAGTAAAAAACAAGTGCTTAATACAGATCAAGCACTCTTAAAAAATTTATGGGACTAATGAAAAATCTCCTTAAAAATTCTCAGTGCCAAGCAAATACATGTGTTTCTAAGTGATAATAATCCTATATAATTGATGCACACTGACCACCAGGGAGCAAACGCTCAACACAGCAGCTGCCCCCTGCTCCCCATGGGTAGCAGGCCTAAGCCATCAGTCGGACATCCCCCAAGGGCTCCCGGGCTGGGCCCCCCGCCCCCCGAGTGCACGGATTTCATGCACTGGGCCTCTAGTATAATAATAAACACGAAGTAACAAAGCTTTTAAGAAACAAAGGGCTGCCCATCACTATTTTCACTTCTTAACTATTTCCCTCCCCCTCTCTTCCCTGTAGTAGTTGAATTGCTTATTTTTTGGCTCCCGGTGTCCCTAAAGAAAGAGTACCAAGCTAAAATAATCATGGAGGGCACCCAATATTTATATATATTCTAATGTAGCTTTGGTGTTCAAAGCTATTCAGTCCTTCCCACTACGTCTCACCTCCCTCTGCTCCATTCCTGACAAAAAAAGAAGCACTTACCAAAGAGCTATTCATAGTTGTATCTGTTGTGCAAGCAGCAAAATAACCTTCAGCATCTGCAAACTACAGATAACAGGACAAAAAATTCAATTAAACTTGCGATAAAGTAGGACTAGTGTCAGTCACAGCTTAAAAGAATAGAAAAACCAGAGTAGATATATAATAATATAACTATTATTAACAACTAGGGGCACCAGTTGTTCCACATAACAACTAGTGCCCAGTCAAAGGCACCTGTCCCCCAGCTCTTAGCTCCCCCCTGGGTTTCCGATCACTGTCAGTTGCCAGGGGCTTCTTCCTACTTTCCCTTTCGCCTCCCTGCATTGATGCCTACATATGCAAATTAACCGCCATCTTGTTGGCAGTTAACTGCCAATCTTAGTTGGCAGTTAATTTGCATATAGCCCTGATTAGCCAATGAAAAGGGTATCGTCGTACGCCAATTACCATTTTTCTCTTTTATTAGTGTTGATAATAGCAGCTAATGGTCAGTATTCAACCATGCAAGGTTGGTATTATCTTCATTTTAAAGAAACTGAGACTGAGAGATTTTATCTAAGTAACAAGAGTTAGGATTAAACCCAAGTTAGTCTAACTCCAAAATGTATGCTCCTTTCACAATCCTATATAATAAAAGCCTAATATGCAAATTGATTAAACCATGGAACAACTGGTTGCTGTGGTGCACACTGACCACCAGGGGGCAGATGCTCAATGCAGGAGCTTCCCCCTGGTGGTCAGTGTGCTTCCACAGGGGGAGCGTTGCTCAGCCAGAAGCCAGGCTCAGGGCTGGTGAGTGCAGCAGCAGTGGCAGGAGCCTCTTCCACCTCCGAGGCAGCACTAAGGAGCAGCAAGTAGGCAGGCGGTAAGGAGTGAGGGCTCCTGGACTGCGAGAGGGGTGTCTGACTGGTGACTTAGCCCTGCGGGGAGTGGGCCTAAGCCGGCAGTCGGACATCCCCCAAGGGGTCCCGGACTGCGAGAGGGTGCAGGCAGGCTAAGGGCCCCCTCCTCCCCCAAGAGCATGAATTTTCATGCACTGGGCCTCTAGTACTATTATAATATTTCAGATTAGCAAGGGAAGGAAAGTGAGTGGTTAGTCAAAAAGACAAATAACATCTTTGTATTATCATGATAACAGTATTAATCAAGAATTCCCTAAATGGATCTCAGCGGCTGGACCACGTTCTGAGAAGCACGGTGCTAGTGGTGTATAAGCAGGCTTTTATTCATACCCACAGCTACCCTATCATTATCCTTGCTTAGTCGCTAGAGGTTAAATAACTTGCCCAAGGTCAAACAATCAGCAGTGACAGAACAAGATTCAAATACAAAGCCCATGCTATTAAGAATGCTTGTATATCAATAAGAAAAAGTCAATGTAGAAAAATGGACAAGACATATAGACAACTGATAAAAGAATTCTATTGTGCAACAAATATATGAAAGAGTAACCCATACCATGCATACTAAACAAGATGCCACTGATCACTTAATCAAGTTGGCGAATGTTAGAGTTTTGGTAAGGATTCAATCTCATATACTGCTAACGGAGATATAAGTTAGGTATAACTATAAGACTAAACTTATTTCTGCTATAAATAATTTTAAGTATTATTACATAAATATATAGCTATAGAAAATATCAAATATTTATAGTGGCCTTAGAATGGTGAGATTGTGGATAAATTATTCTTGTTCTTCTTGTTACTATAATTTGTCTTCAACAATGAATATTTATCACTACTACATTCAAAAAATCTTTAATATTAAAGAATGTTCTAGTAATACTAAATTACATAGAAAGTTGTTCATGATAACAAGTTATAAAACAGGACATAACAGTAAATTTCACTTTTGTGAAAAATGAAACAAATGCACACATGAAAAAAAACTGCAGGATATATGCCAAAATACTGTCAATGAATGGTAGAATTATTCCTTGAATAGTAGAATTTATTATTTTTTGACTATATTTTCTAAATTTTTGATAATGTACATGTATTCATATACATATAACATCCCTACATGTAATACTATAATATATATATGTTTCTATAATGTCTATATATTCCTCTTAAAAATAATATATATGCACACACTTTTTTTCATAAAAGTTAAATTTTTGTGCACATATAAGTGTATACTTCCAGGCTTTACCTCAAAAGTTACTGAAAAGCCCCTGATAAAAATCAAATGACTGTATTTCTCAAGAATGTACTCATTAGATAAGACAAAATATAATAGTATTTTAACCTACACAAAAAAAATGGCAGACAAAAGAATGGGAGTGACAGAGACAGAAAGTAAAACAGTACTAACCAGGGAAGGAAAGGAGGAGGGACATGGGAGTTGTTTAATAGGCAGTGTTTCTGTTTGGAATGATGAAAAAGTTCTGGAGTGGATAGTGGTGATGTTTGCACAGCAAAATACTTACTGCCACTGAACTATATACTTTTTAAAATGTTTCAAATTGCCCTAGCTGGTTTGGCTCAGTGTATAGAGCGTCAGCCTGCAAACTGAAGGGTCTCAGGTTCAATTCCAGTAACGGACACATGCCCCGACTGCGGGCTCGATCACCAGTAAGGGGCATGCAGGAGGCAGCCAATCAATGATTCTTTCTCATCACTGATGTTTCTATGTCTCTCTCCCTCTCCCTTCCTCTCTGAGATCAATAAAAATATATTTTAAAGATAAAATAAAAATGTTTTAAATAGGAACTTTTGTTTTATATATATATAATCTCCCACAAAAAAGGGAAAAAGAAAAAAATGGTTAAGCCCTAACCAGTTTGTCTCAGTGGATAGAGCGTCAGCCTGCAGACTCAGGGGTCCCAGGTTCGATTCTGGGTTGCGGGCACATCTCCAGTAGGGAGTGTGCAGGAGGCAGCTGATCGATGTTTCTCTCTCATTGATGTTTCTCACTCTATCCCTCTCCCTTCCTCTCTATAAAAAAATCAATAAAATATATTTTAAAAAAAGGTTAAAATGATAAATTTGATGTTATGTATATTTTACCACAATTTTGCTATTTGAAAACCTACTATGCAATAGTATTTATGCTAGAAGCTAAAGAAAAATAAGACAGGCTTTCCTGAAAGGAGAGCACACATCATAACGTGCTAAAAACCATGACGGGGGTATAGAGGGTACTATGGGAATAGCAAGGGCATGTACCTGGGTTGCGGGCACATCTCCAGTAGGGAGTGTGCAGGAGGCGGCTGATCGATGTTTCTCTCTCATCGATGTTTCTCACTCTATCCCTCTCCCTTCCTCTCTGTAAAAAAATCAATAAAATATATTTTTAAAAAAGGTTAAAATGATAAATTTGATGTTATGTATATTTTACCACAATTTTAAAAAGAAAAGGGGAGAGAATAAAAAAAATTGAGACAGTGTTATATTCTTCATTCTCAAAACTTCAGTTTCTATTTCTATGAATCAGCACTGGAAGAACATAATTTGATTAGCCAAACATCTGAAACATGCCCTGAAATATGCTATTTTCATTTTAACAAATAAACCTTGAATAATTTTGCTTTTACAATCAATGGTATAACCAATTAGATGATAATCATCCAATCTACAAAAGATCAGAGAGCCAGATATTCTTCTTCTTCCTTACTTTCATCATCATCTCCACATTAAATGATTTAGGCTAGTTCAAAAATGTTTAACAACTCAGAGGATGTCATGAGATAAAGAAAAGAGGGTGATTATATACCTTTGATTTCTCACAAGATATTCTGATACGAAGGTGATTAAAAGAATACATTTAAAGTTTTGGACAAAAGTAGGTTTTTCTTATAATATGCTATGTTCACTCACTTAACTGAACAACTGAAAATTGGACTGTCCTTCAAGAAACTAATACATCTTTAAACTTTGAAAAACTATTTCTGTCTCCAACAAACATTTAAAATTGAAAACTTACAAAAGCAGCATGCTTTCCTCGAAATCCTCTTGTACACTGTTGTCTCCATGGCTTCCAAATAATAAAGCCCAAAAGGTACAGAACAAACATCGATGTTTTTGCAAAGGTGCTGAAGAATGGTTTATTGTACTGAGTAAAAACATACTAGAGAGAAAAAAGTTACATAAACTATGAGATGACTTTAAACCTAATTACTTATCTTCAATAAAACAAAGCCATTACATGATTTTTAACTCTAAAAGTTCATTTGAAAAAGAAAACTCTAGAGGGATTATAAAATGTTTTAGATTCATTTCTGAATATTATACAGAATTTGCCTTGGGGAAAAAAAAGGATAATATACCCAAACAAAGCATGAACAACTTGGCAAAAACAAGTTCTGTTCAACATTCACTGAAAACCTACTATGCAATAGTATTTATGCTAGAAGCTAAAGAAAAATAAGACAGGCTTTCCTGAAAGGAGAGCACACATCATAACGTGCTAAAAACCATGACAGGGGTATAGAGGGTACCATGGGAATAGCAAAGGAGACAGGCAATTTTAAAGGTTATGGAAGTTTCCTAAAAGAAACTATTCTTGCGCTGCCTGAACAGTTATCCCAAAGTAACAGGCAATGAAATGGAATGGTGTATGAAGAAAACTGCATGAAATTTAAAGTTATTAGGAAATTATACAAAATATGTAATCTTTGTTTAAACTGGAAATATCAGTATGGACTCGTGATGTTTCCTTTCCTAAAAAAAGTTTTAGTTATCTGCACTGAAAGACCCAGAAAAAATGGCAACACTGGAGGAATGGGCACTTCTAGAATCCAGATAGTGATCTGAACCATGCGTTATTGAAGAAATGACTACATCCATGTATAGGGCAGGAAATGTACCAGATGAGCCTGGGGTATCTTGTGCCAGAAAGCAGATAGGATGCTAAAGATTAAAGAGATCATGTTAAAAGGGTATTAGAGACAACATGAAGGGGCTGCTAGTGGTCAAAGATAGGAAACTTTAAGTGTCAAAAGAAATAACTACAACTGTTTGAAGCTTCAAGTATACAAAAATCCATGAATGTATAAAGATACTCAAAAAACCCTCAATAGTTACCACTGGAAGTTGCTAGGCAACATTATTTTTAAATGGATAAAGGAAAAGAATCAAGATTTATCCAACATTTTTTCTATAAACCATGTTTCAGGATAACCAAACAGTAGTTATGAAAAAGTCTTCCTTACAGAATTCCAGCTAATAAATGCAGAAGGAATGACCCTTAGAAAAATCGCCACTTTACCACTTCTAATGAAATACCCTATCTGGGCAATAATCATAAGGATATTCAACTATTACTTAGAGGTTGATAAGGAACTTTATAGTTCTCATATTGGCATTACCCATGGTAAGACTTGCAGCCATTATGTGCCTCATGTTGTGATATGCAAGGAAGTGCCCAGTACTACCAAGGTATATTTTCCTAAATACTGAAACTGAATCAAATCAAGACTGTACACCTATCTACCATTTTATAGGAAACTAGAGGGACAGTGCATGGATTCGTGCACTGGTGGGGTCCCTCAGCCTGGCCTGCGGGGATCAGGCTGAAACCAGCTGTCCGACATCCCTGAGGGGTCCCGGATTGCAAGAGGGCATGGGCCAGGCCAAGGGACCCCACCAGTGCATGATCGGGGCTGGAGAGGGACCGCGGGAGGGCTCCAGGACAAGTCCGGCTCGTCTCGCCCAGTCCCGATTGGCTGGACCCCAGCAGCAAGCTAACCTATGGGTCAGAGTGTCTGCCCCCTGGTGGACAGTGCGCATCACAGCAACTGGTTGAACAGTCGAACAGTCAGGCATTTAGCATATTAGGATTTTATTATATAGGATAAAAAAGAGGAGCAAGTTAAATGACACCCCAAGGACGCAATCAGTCAAATCCAGAATGTGTTATGGACTAAATGCTTGGGTCCCCCCAAAATTCATGTTAAAATCCTAACTAACCTCCAATATAGTGATATTAGGAGGTGGGGCCTGTGGGTAGAGCCCTGATGAATGAGATAAGTTCCACATAAAAAGAATCTAGAGAGCTCTGCCTTGTGAGGACACAGTGAGAAGACTGCCACCAAGAACGAGGAAGCAGCTCCACACCAGGGAGAATCTGCCTGCATCTTGACCATGGTCTTTTGAGCCTCCATAACTGTGAGAAATAAACGTTTGTTGCTTGAGCCACACAGCCTATGGTGGTTCTGCCAAAGCACCCCAAACAGAATGACAGTGTAATCCATCCTACAGGAAAAATGATAGTTTCTCCAACAAATCAATGGCATGATAAAGGGAGGGGCGTAGGGGAATACAGCAAAAGAATAAAAATGACCTAAGAATTATAACAAATGAAATGTGTGATCTTTTGTTTAGATCTTAAACTAAAAAGATGTCCTTGACATAACCAAAGAAATTTAAATATGGACTGGATATCCATATTTAAGGAATTGTAGTTAATTTTGTTAGGTATGTTAATAGCATGGTGATTATATTTTTAAAAATTAAGTCATTTTCAGTTTGAGATGAATATAAAAGAATTTTTACATGAAATCAGAAGTTAATAAGATCGGCAAAATTTGACAATTATTAAAAGTAAATGATGAGCACATGAAAATTCATTATACTTCTCTCTACTCTGTATATATTAGATGTTTTCCATAATAAAAAGATTGATTTTCTTTTTAAGAAATATTTTTTTATTGATTTCAGAGAGGAAGGGAGAAGGAGAAAGAGTTAGAAACATCAACGATGAGAATCATTGATCAGCTGCTCCCTGCATGCCCCTCACTGGGGTTCGAGCCACAACCCAGGCATGTGTCCTGACGGGTAATAGAACCGTGACCTCCTGGTTCATAGGTCAACGCTCAACCACTGAACTGAGTCACACCAGCCAGGCTGATTTTATTTTTTTTACATATATAATTTTTAATTTCAAAAGTTTGATAAGCATATTTGTACTGAAGAATCAGACACATTACATATGCTCTTGGATAATGAAATTATAAAATATCCTCTTAGTAACAGATTTTACTTTTTAAAAAATAGGGACACACACAAAAAAAATAGGGACAAGTTTTTGTGTTTGTTTTTTACTTTGCTTAGATATGGATTGCTAAATTATAATTTAATCAGGTGCTCTTTTGCTGTAAATTTTCTTGCCTGATAAATAAGAAACCAAACTACTTAAAACTAAAACAAAAGTTTAACACCCAGCTGGGTTAAGCGCCCAGACTGTTTTGTCTTCTGGACAGAAAGTATAGTGTCAGTCACTGGTGACTACTGGCGCTTAACATGTTAAAGATAGGCTTATTTCTCTGTCAATATTAAAGAGATCTTTTTTGTATTTAAAACAGAATATTAATCTAAAAAGAAGGTTATAGACGAGTGAGGGGTATAGAAGAGTTAAAAATAAATGGCCTGTTTTACTCCAGAGCCAAATTCCAAAAAGACTAAAAATTTATTTATTCATTAGATACAATGTCAATGGCAACTATTTACTTAGCTATGATGTGAGATGACCAGTAGTATCAAATGGCTTCTTCTGACATTTCAGGCCATTTTATAAATGCTAGTTAATTTTTGTATATTAGCCTTGTGATTGCAACATGCAAGTTTAAATACAGTAATTTCTGAAAATAAAATTGCTTGTCTTTTTATAGGGATCACTAACCAAATAGAATAAAGTAAACTGCACAAGTAGAGAGAAAAACTAGCTTGTGAATTCAAAATACCATGATACTGCCAATAGGTCTCAATTAAAAAAAAAAAAAATACAGCCATAGCTGGTTTGCCTCCTGGATAGAGCTTCCATCGGCCTATTGGACTGAAGGGTCCCAGGTTGGATTCCAGTCAAGGGCACATGCCCAGGTTGCAGGCTCCATCCCCAGTAGGGGGCATGCAGGAGGCCGATAAACAATGATTCTCTCTCATCAGTGATGTTTCTATCTCTCCCTCTCCCTTCCTCTCTAAAATCAATAAAAATATATTTTTAAAAAATTTAACTAAAGGCAATCACTGTACTTTTTATAGTAATGTTTGAATCAGCAGATAAAGGTAAATGCAACAATCACGCCTGTGCACAACAGTGAGCTGTATATTACAACTTTGATCACTTTCACTCATTTGTCCAAAAGCATTCTTACATTCTACTAAATGGTGACAAATGGTTTTGCATCCTAGATGGTTGTTCCCCTAAAAATAGCATTTACAGAGAAATAAACTGAACTTAGAAACACACACACACACACACACACACACAGCTTCAAATATTAAGAAAACATGCATATACTCGCTTTCTAACAACCCCTAAAAGACACAAGAAACTTGTATGAAACAACAAAGAGTATCCTTTCAGCTTCAACTTCACTCTAATTCAGTATCAAAGAAAACATAAATAATTCAACCATATTCAAAACGCTTTCAGTGAGCGTGAGAAGAGAGTAATGACTAGCGATCCGACAGAGGAAGAGGGATGTTGTCATGACAATGGAGCATCGTTCCAAGGCCAGCGCCACGTACCGAAGTGAGTTCTGAGGATGCGACCCAGATCACATCCACGAGGAGGAGAATGACGATGCCCAGGGCCATTCGCCGGCGCTGCGTGAAGCCACTGCTCTGGGCGCTCATTCGGTTCATGATACACACACACACCATTTGCAGTCTGTTTAGAAAACAGAGAGGATTCTTTAAAAAAAAACAAAAATAAAAAAAAACAAAAAAATAAAAAAAAAAACAAAAAAACGAGAAAATTCGCAGGGCAGACACATCGGACACGTGTTCCAGTCTGCAGTCTGAATGTCACAGCGTCACTAAAGGGCTCGGCTTACCTTCTCTTCCAGGCCTTGCCGAGGTCCTCCAGAGCGGCGCCTGCAAACCTGGCAGATCTGAGTCTAAACGGCGGCGAGGAACTCAACGCACCTGACGGGAGGCGAAGAGCTCAGAGTCAGAGTCAGCGCACCTTCGGTGCCCGTCCTTAAAATGAGCGCAAACGAAAGGAAATGCCCAAGTGCGGCCAATCTGACTGACACTCCTCCCCAGACTTCAGGCTGTCATCAGAGAATTACACGGCACCAAGCACAGAAAATAAATGAAAAAGCGACCTGCAGCACAGCGCACAGACCACAGCCGGGCGCTCCCGGGAAACGGCGTCGGTGAACCGCACCGACCGAGCCCGCCCCCTCTGCGGGGAGCCCGCCCCGGACAGGGCTCCGCACGCGCGGCTTCTGCGCGGCTTCGCTGCCCCCCGACCTCGAGCGGGGTTCGGGCGAAAGGGAGTCGTTTGTGGTGAGTCCGGGGCGCGTTTCCAGGCGCTCACGTGGTAAAGGGGAAGGCTCCTCCGCCACCCCGTCACTCTATCTGGACATTTAAACCGAAATGGCAACGCACAGGAGCAGAGAGGAAACAGCTGTTGCGGGGAACCCGCCTCCTTTTTCGGAGGCACAAGTGTGGGGCAGTGACGCCTCCCGGGGAGCGTCCATGTCCCGAGGTGGCGGCGCTCGGGCAGCTCCCTCGGCGGCCGGAGTCGCACCCGCCGCCCGCCTCCCCGTCGGGCCGCCCGGCAGACCGTTAACGGCGCTTCGGCCGCCGCCCAGGGCGCAGTCGTGGGGCCCTGCCCGCCTACCTGGCCTTCCTGCCCAGCGGAGGCGTCGTGGCGGCACCATGAGCGGACCGGCCCGGCCCTGCCGCCGCCCAGCGCCACGGCCACGGCCTCGGACTCACGGAGCGGTCGCGGCGCCCGGCATTGCGCCGGCCAGAGGCCCAGCCCCTGAAGCCGCGGTGCCCTCCGAGCGAGGCTGCCGACGCCGCCCGGCTCCACGGGGCCCGGGAGGGCGCGGAGCGGCGAAGCGAGGGGACCACGCAGGCAGCGATGGCCGCGGAGCCGGGAGCTGGACCCGGTGCCGACCCCACCCCCAGCCGGTCGGCCGCCCGCGGCCCCGCCCCCTCCCCGCCCCACGGCGTGGGCGCGTGATTACGTCACGGCGAGGCGGTGGCGGACTAGGGGGTGTGTCCCACGTGATTCGCAGCGCTGAGCGGGGCGCTGGCGGAGGGGCGCGGGGCCGCCCAGGAAGAGCGGAGTTAGGGAGACGGGGTGCGGGGCGCGGTGGAAGGAGAGAGGGGAGCGGGCGGGCGTGGCTGGGCGGAGCGTAGGGCCGGGGGAGTGGCCGAGCTGCCCCTTGACCCCAGACTAGGGCAAGAGCTGTCAATTGTTTTACAAAGTTCCGCCCGGAACTCTTGACATTCCTGAAAGCAAAGTGGCTTGGGAGGATCTTTGCTTTCTGGAACCTGTAGTGTGTAAACTGGGTCCCAGCTGTTGGAGTTAGAGGCTGTGCAGCTTCACCTCCCTGGCCCTCAGTTTCCTCATTTGAGAAGTGGGCATAATGATAGTGCCTGATATATATATATAATCCTGATAAATATAAATATAAATAAATAAATATATATATATATCTACACTAATAAAAGAGAAAAATGGTAATTGGCGTGCAACGATACCCTTTTCATTGGCTAATCAGGGCTATATGCAAATTAACTGCCAACTAAGATTGGCAGTTAACTGCCAACAAGATGGCGGTTAATTTGCATATGTAGGCACAATGCAGGGAGGCGAAAGGGAAAGCAGGAAGAAGCCCCCTGCCACTGACAGTGATCGGAAACCCAGGGGGAAGCTAAGAGCTGGGGGGCAGGGCAAAGGCGGCCCTGGGGCATGATCGGAGAATCAGGCCCCTTTGCCGCCCTGGCCAGTGATAGCAGGAAGTAGGGGTGGAGCCAGCGATGGGAGATGGGCACGGTCGAAGCTGGCAGTCCCGGGAGCTATGGGTCCCTTGCCTGGGCCTAAAGCGGAGCCCACGATTGCGGGGCCGCTGCAGCTGCGGGTCCCCGCTGCCCGGGCCGGATGCCTAGGCCAGAGGCGTTAGGCCTGGGCAGGGGCAGAGCCTGCAACCGCGGGGAGCTGGGGGTCCCCTGCCCAGGCCTGACACCTCTGCCGGAGGCCTCAGGCCTGGTCAAGGGGCCGATCCGGTGATTGGTGATCGGAGGGTGATGAGGGTCAACTCCTCTGGCCGAGGCATCAGGCCTGGGTGGGGGGCGGAGCCGAGGATTGGGGGGATATGATGGTCCCCTTGCCCAGGCCTGAAGCCTGGGTCAGAGGCGTCAGGCTTGGGCGGGGGGTGGAGCAAGCGATCAGAGGGAGATGGGGGTCCCCTGCCCAGGCATGATTCCTGGGCCAGAGGCCTCAGGCCTGGGCGGGGGCCAGAGCCAGTGATCGGGGGGAGATGGGGGTCCCCTGTCCAAGCCTGACACCTCTGGCGGAGGCATCAGGCCTGGGCAAGGGGCCGATCAGGTGATCAGAGGGTGATGGGGGTCTACGCCTCTGGCCGAGGCATCAGGCCTGGGCAAGGGGCAGAGCCAGCAATCGGATGGGTCTGGGGGTCTTCTGCCCAGGCCTGACGCCTGGGCCAGAGGCATCAGGCCTGGGCTGGGGGCAGAACCAGTGATGGGGGGAAATGAGGGTCCCCTGCCCAGGCCTGACACCTCTGTCAGAGGCGTCAGGCCTGGGCAAGGGGCCGATCCTGCAATTGGAGGGTGATGGGGGTCAACGCCTGAGGGCTCCCAGTATGTGAGAGGGGGCAGGCTGGGCTGAGGGACACTCCCCCCCACACACACCCAGTGCACGAATTTCGTGCACCGGGCCCCTAGTATATATATATATATATATATATATATATATATATATATATATATAGTGCCTGATGTATATGTAATCCTGATATATATCGTGGCCCATAGTAAGAACTCCACAAATGATGGTAATTATAGATTTTTTTTTAACCATCTTTTGACTATCCCACAAGAAATAAGGTTTGGCCAGCATAATAATTTATATTTAGAAAACAAAAACGAGACAAAACGTTCTGTAACTTAACTTTTGTAACATCTTTATCAGATGATGGGAAGAAATTAAATTTGCTTACATCTGTAGTCACCTTTTAAACCTTGGTTTTCTGAAATTGAATACATATTCAAATGACAAAACCATGCCAATGGACTTTTTGTGTTCATCCAGTAAATTATCAGCATGAAGTATCTCTAATCGTTCAGAAATCTATCATGTAAAATAGAAAAATCTTAACCATCAACTTGAATTACTAGTTAGGGAAAATTTGGTTGTATGACATTATTTCAGCATCTGTTTTATTCTTTCATTAACTTTCTTTAAAGTGTCAGGCTAATACTATGTTTAAATTATTTTGTTACATTTATGATATGTAAACTGAAAAAATCTATATATATAAAAGCCTAAGTGAACAAACAACCAGTCGACTGATTGCTATGACACGGACTGACCACCAGGGGACAGACGCTCAACACACAGGATCGGGCTCCCTCCTGTCTGGATCAGGCCTGCAGGGATCAGGCAAAAACCAGCTATCCAACATCCCCCGAGGGGTCCCGGATTGCGAGAGAGCGCAGGCCAGGCCAACGGACCCCACTGGTGCATGTATCTGTGCACCAGGCCTCTAGTAATAGCATAATGAATAACTCCCAGTATCTAACAGGAACACTAGGTTCTAATTTTTAATCTGACCACAATTTGTTAATGTAATCTTGAGGATTATTATTCTCTACTTTGCCCCAATTCCCCTTCTATCAATATGCTGATACTGTTATGTTTATAAATAATGCAACTTATAATAACTCTGAATGGAAGTCCTGCAGCTAGAGAAGTAAAGAAGAAAGCACATGGAGACTAGTAGGAGGGGCAGAGGCATGGATGGAGGAGAGGCATGGATGGGATGGCCTGACACCAATGTGTGGTGTTTTGTTTTGTTTTGTTTTCAGGAGGGTTATGTGGCTCTGGGGGCCTCCTGTGAGGAGCAAAGGGACCCATCCCACACCAGACCCCCCAGCCCAGGGTTCCAGAGCTGGGAAGAGAAATCCCTATAACTTTGGGCTATAAAAACCAGCAGAGATTGTGGCTGAGTGGCACAGAAGCTGCTGGAATCGCAGGGAGTTCCCCTAAAAGGGCAGGTGCATGGACTTACTCGGACTTGATCCCTCTGAAGTCCAACTCTGGGATGATGGCTTGAAAGGAACCTGGGACATTAGGGGAGGAACTGATTGTCTGGCATTAGAGCAAGAACCCTCGGGGGTGGCTTCCTCCCAGATGGGTGCTTGCAGGTGTCATTGTTCCTATGCTGAGACCTTCCCTGTCCCAGAGCTGACTGGCAGCCATATCTGAGTTTCCATAAGTGTGGCTCAAACTGTTCACGTGCCCTGGTGATTCCCTGAGGCCCCACCCCATCTAATTTGCAGCCCCACCAAAGCTGTTTGCAACAGCTTTTCTAGCTGAATGGCCTCTCCTGGTTCAGGCTTCAGACTTACCTAAAATCTCTTAAACAAGCAGCAGCTGACTTCGGAGTGCCCCATACCTATCAATAAGAGGCCTAAAACCCGGTACTAGCACAAGCCTGCCTCACCAGGGCACTTCTAAGCCCAATACAAGTAGTAGCCATCTGCAGATCTCTCTGTGACTCCTACCAGGTGACGCTAGGCAGTGAATTGGTAGAATCAACATCATTAAAATGTCCATACTACCCAAAGCAATCTATAGATTCAATGCAATCCTTATTAAATTACCAATGGCATATTTCACAGACCTAGAACAAATACTCCAAAAATTTATAAGGAAACAAAAAAAGACACTGAATAACCACAGATATCTGGAGAAAGAAGAACAAAGTTGGAGGGATCACAATACCAGCTATCAAGTTATACTACAAAGCCACTGTAATCAAAATAGCCTGGTACTTGCACAAGAATAGGTATATAGATCAATGGAACAGAACAGAGACTCCAAAAATTGACCTAAGCCATTATGCTCAAGTAATATTTGACAAAGAAGGCAAGAGCATACAATGGAGTCAAGACAGTCTCTTCAATAAATGGTGCTGGAAAAATTGGACAGATACATGCAAAAAAAAATGAAACTAGACCACCAACTTATACCATACACAAAAATAATATCAAAATGGATAAAAGACTTAAATGTAAGGCATGAAAACATAAAAATCCTAGAAGAAACCATAGGCAGTAAAATATTTGACATCTCTCATAGCAATATGTTTGCTGATACATCTCCTAGGGCAAAGGATATTAAGGAGAAAATAACAAATGGGACTACATCAAAGTAAAAACCTTCTGCACAGCAAAAGAAACCATCAACAAAGTGAAAAGGGAGACCACTGTATGAGAGAACATATTTGTCAATGATACATCTGATAAAGGGTTAATAAAATACATAAGGAACTTATACAACTTAACAATCTAATTTAAAAATGGGCAAAGGACCTAAATAGACACTTCTCCAAAGGAGACAATACAGATGGCCAAGAGACATATGAAAAAATGCTCAAAGTCACTGATCATAAAAGACATGCAAATTAAAATGACAATGAGTTACCATCTCACACCTGTCAGAATGGCTGTCATCAACAAATCAACAAATGACTAGTGCTGTTGAGGATGTGGAGAAAAGGGAACCCTAGTACACTGCTGGTGGGAATGCAGACTGGTGCAGCCACTGTGGAAAACAGTATGGTGTTTCCTCAAAAAATTAAATATGGAACCGCCATTTGACCAAGTGATCCCACTTCTAGGAATATATCCTAAGAAACCCGAAACATGAATCAGAAAGAATGTATGCACCCCTATGCTCATAGAAGCATAATTTACAATGGTGAAGATCTGGAAACAGTCCAAGTGCCCATCAGTAAATGAGTAGATAAAAAAAAGCTGTGAAATATTTACACCATAAAATACTGTTCAGCATTAAAAAGAAGGATCTCTTACCCTTTGAGATAGCATGGGGGATCCTGAAGAGTGTTATGCTAAGGGAAATAAGCCAGTCAGAGAAAGACAAATAGCACATGATCTCAACTCATGTGTGGAATCTAATGAACAAAATAAGCTGTTGAACATAATAGATCCAGAGACATGGAAGAGACTATGGGATCTGAGAGGGAAGGCAGGAGTGGATGGGTGGTTTAGAAGAGATCAACCAAAGAACTTATATGCATATGTGCATAACCCATGGACACAGATAATAGGGTGATGGAGGCCTAGGGCATCCTTTAGAAAGTGTTGCAATACATATTTTACACCATAAGTTTATAACACTGTAATCCTAGTGGCTCTGAAAAACAAAATGTTATAGAACTATAACTCAAAACATATTATAAGTCTGCAAAGGCATTGATTCCTAGCATGGGCCCTTCTATGTCAATTGATCAAAAAGTATTTATTGATGCTCTTTTGTATAACCAGAGCTAGACAATGTGGGGGAATTTATTGACTCTGCAAATATTTATTGAGTGTCTACTACATTCCATATTCCCTCCAAGACACTGGACCATCTTTTTTGTTGTTGTTGTTAATCCTAACCCTAGGATTTTTTCCCCATTGATTTTCAGAGAGCATGGAAGGGAGGGAGGCCGCAGGGGAGAGACAGAGAGAAACATGAATGTGAGGGAGACACATCAAATGATTGCCTCCTGCACATGCCCTGACCAACACTGGACCATCTTAGAATGACCTTAACTTCAAGTATAGAGATATAGCAATAAACAAAACAAAACCCTTATATTTTGGACCTTATTTTCTAGAGGGGGTAATAGACAATAAATAAGCAAATACATAAGTGAGTAAATACAGATTGTGATAAATACTCTAAGAGAAATAAACATGGAGATGTGATAGTAACTAGGAGAGGCCGGTTTTCAATGGATCTGTTAGAGGAGGCCTCTCTAAGGAGGTGACTTTTGTTCTGAAGACTGAGATTGAGCCAGTAATGTAAACACCTGTGGGGAGAGTGGCCCAATGTAGGAAATAACTGGTGGGTTTAAAATAGAAGACCAGGTGTGGCTAAAGCCTTGGTGGGCAAGAAGTACTAGATAGGAGTGGAGAGGTAGGCAGCAGACAACATGCAGAGTCCTGAGCATCTTGGCAAAAAGTTTGAATTTCCTTCTTGGTGCAATGGAAAGCTTTTGACCCATTTTAAACAAGGAAGTAACAATATTCTGAGTGATTTTTTTTTTAATTACTTAAACTGCCATATGAAGAATGAATAGAAGGGTGGGTAAGGAAGAAAAGGAGTAATTAGAAGGCTATTGTGGGAACCCTAAGAGAGAGAACAATGTCTTGGATTTGATAAGGAGTCATAAAAATGCAAAGAAATGTACAGATCTGAGATATATTTTGAGACTAGAACTTGCTGATAAATTGGATGTGGTGTTGACAGGGAGAGTATTAAATATCATCCCTAAAGCAAAGACCATCTGCATATCTTTCATGCCTAAAAGAGCACTCAGAACATGCACATATATGTTGGATGAATAAAACTGGTTGAGCATTTAGAAATGTGGGAACCAAACAAGAAATACAGCCCTAGCCAGTTGGCTCCATGGATAGAGCATCAGCCTGCAGACTAAAGGGACCTAGGTCCAACTGTGGTCAAGAGCATGTACCTCCATTGCAGGCTTGATTCCCAGCCCTGTTTGGGGCAAGTGTGGGAGGCAACCAATCGATGTGTCTTTCCCCCTCTCTTTCCCTCTAAAAATTAATGGAAAAATATCCTCAGGTGAGGATTAAAAAAAAAAAAAATCAACTACTGATAGGGTTTAGCAACCCAAAACTGCCTTGGAGTAAGTAGAGGAATATAAATCCTTTTAAAAACATTCTTGATTTGCCTCCTAAAAATGTATATATTTCAGCAGTGAGCTAATGCGTATGTGGATATTGTTAGGGTAGATTTTAAAACGCAGTGCCTTGAAAAATTAAAAATACCTAAAGTGCTGCTTCATCTTCCAAAGTCCCCTATATTGTGCTCGCAATAGATTTGAACTGCAGTTCAATTAAGATACAAATTAAAGACCTTCAAAATCAGAAATTTGGTGAGAAGACCACGCAGCCAAAGCTCTCTGGAAGTCCGCGTCTTAGAATGACCTCGACTTCAGCTTCTCCCCCGCCAGGGAGTTTGCCTCATTAATGTTTCCTTGGAGCAGCTGTTATCTCTGAACCACGACGAGTTTTGAGGTCATTAAGTATGAAAAGGACACATGAAATAGGAAATTTTGAAAATATGGTTAGAGTCCACTACGATTAGCATTAACGTTTTAGCAAAAGTTAAAACAGTATTTTTTTTTCAACAGCAGTTCTAGGTTCGTAGCAAAATTGAGAGGGAAGTACAGATTTTCCATATATTCCCTGTTCCCCACCCATAGCCTCCCCCTCTACCAACATCCCACACCAGAAGATAGCATTTTACAGAGAGGAAGGGAGAGGGATAGAGAGTTAGAAACATCGATCAGCTGCCTCCTGCACACCCCCTACTGGGGATGTGACCACAACCAAGGTACATGCCCTTGACCGGAATCGAACTTGGGACCTTTCAGTCCGCAGGCCGACCCTCTATCCACTGAGCCAAACCAGTTAGGGAGAAGATAGCATTTTAAATGTGGTTTTACACACACACACTTTTTCCATGCCTCCCTTGCCTAACAAAATTAAAGCAATTAAAAGATGGTTTTTCCCAATGTGCATTCATTGTAGTGAAGACGGGGTCTCTCGTAGTTCAGCATGACTGACCCTTCAATGTTCCTCACAGACCAAGTTGATCATACCCCAGCCCCTCCCCATGTTCCAGAAAGCCTTTTCTATTCAGTGAGATGTGTCAGTTGCCTTCATCCCACCACCTTCCCTGCCAGACTTAAACTGTCAACGATCCTTTTCCTTAAGTAAATGAAAAAATAATTTTTATGAAAACTAATTGCATACTGTGCTGGAGTAATCTGTCTGCATTTTATCATGGGTAGGGCCTTGACCTTTGATTGAAATGTTGTTTCATCATAAAGATTACGTGGAGCCAACACAACCCTTTCTTGATCCATTCCTGGGACTATCTGTGAGGCGATTCAATATGAATATAATAGGGACACACCGCACATGAGCAGAAATCTAGGGCTTTGATTCATTAGCTTGCTTTTTATCACAGACCTGCTCTGTGCCACGTATGCTGCTTGCCACACAGTAATAGATAAATCAGAAATGGGCCCTATCTCTGAGGAGCTCACTGCTGCAGTGGTTCTCAATGACCTGATTTTAACTGCTCCCACCCCCTCCCCCAAAAGGACATTTGGCAATATCTGGAGACTTTTTGTTGTTGTAACAAGGGTGGGGGTGCTACTGGTATCTAGCGAGTAGAAGCAAGGGATGCTGCTAAACACCTTTAATACCCAGGACAGCCCCCTAACAAAGAATGTCAATAGTGTCAACAGCAGTACCAGCCCAAATGTCAATAGTCCTGAGGTTGTGATAACACAGTCTAATGAATGGAAATATGTTACTCCTAGATTTGCTGAATAGTAAACTGAATCCTCCTTGGAGGATTTCACCTTCTGGGAACCCTAACTTAGAATGAAGTATTTTAGGTCAATTTAGACAGCTCAAAGTTGCAAACAGTAATAGGTCCAGCCAGCTGGTTTTGCTTATTGTGATGATTTCAGATTCTAGTACAATGATTATCAACCTAGAGATCAATGTAGATTCACATGGGGAGTATTTTTTGTATTTTTAATTGTCACCAGAAGATATGCTTTTATTGATTTTAGAGAAAGGACAGGAGAGAGAAACACTGATATGAGAGAGAAACATTGATTGGCTGCCTCCCGTATGCATCCCGAATGTACTCTAACAGGGGATCAAACCCTCACCTGGGTATGTACCCTGACCCAGAATCGAATCCAAAACCATTTTGGTGCATGGACGATGCTCCAACCAATGGCTCACCAGCAGGGCAATGACATGGGGAGTTTTTAAAACTTTTGGTGACCAGGTTACACTCCTACTTTGTAGGCAGTAGAGAAACAGGCCCAACACAGAGAGTTGTAGGCTAACCCTGACCCTACAGTATGCTCATTAGTGCTCCCTCTTCCTTTCCTCCCTCCTTCACTCTCTCCTCTGTTTCTCCTTTCCTTCCTTCCTTCCTTCCTTCCTTCCTTCCTTCCTTCCTTCCTTCCTTCTCCCTCTCTTCCTGCCTCCCTCCCTCTCTTCCCGCCTCTCTTCCTGCCTCCTTCTCTACCTTTCTTATGGTCTAATCATTTCACAAATGGAAATATTGTCATCCCAAGAGATGACTCAGTAGGATATTTTATCTCTACTTTTTTTTTTATCTTCTCCTGACCAAATATAATGCTAACCATTTAACAGGTGCTAAATAATTGGTATTTAGTGGCTTAAAAAAAGGTCAAGACTCACATCCTATCTAATAAAAGAGAAACATGGTAATTAGCCGTACATCCGCTACCCTTCCCACTGGCTAATCAGGGCGATATGCAAATTAACTTCCAGCCAAGATGGCAGCTGGCAGCCAGGCAGCTTGAAGCTAACATGAGGTTTGCTTGCTTCAGTAACGGAGGACTCCAACGTTCCCTGCCTGCCGTTGCCGGCCTCTGAGCTTGCAGTTTGAAACATTGTTACAAATATAGAAGCTAAACAAAACCCCAGAAACCAGCTTTCAGCTGGCCGGGATCTCAGAGCTAGAGTTGAAACAGTGTTTCGATTATAGAACCCAAACAAACCAGATACCTGCTTTCAGCAGTGGAGGCCTAAGAGCTGGAGCCAAGCCTCAGAGCTAAAGCTGGCCCAGAATAAAAAAAGAAAAAAGAAAAAAAGAAGCGGTTGGGAGCTTCGGTCACCCGCCAGCCTGAAAACAGCCCTCAGCCCCTCACCCAGACTGGCCAGGCACTCCACTGGGGACCCCCACCCTGAAGGGTGTGTGGCCAGCTGCAAACAGCCATAATCCCCTCGTCCAGGCTGGCCAGGCACCCCAGTGGGGACCCCCACCCTGATCCAGGACACCCTTCAGGGCAAACCAGCCGACCCCCACCCGTGCACCAGGCCTCTATCCTATATAGTAAAAGGATAGTATGCCTCCCAGCACCGGGATCAACAGAGCCACGAGGCCTCCTGGCACCAGGATCAGGATGACAGGGGGCATCGCCCAAACCCCCTGATCGCCCTGCAGCTCTGTGTGTGACAGGGGGCGGGGCCACAACCTCCCTATCCGCCCTGCTCTGTTCGTGACAGGGGAAGGCGCCCCAACCCCCTGATCAGCCCTGCTCTGTGCCTGATAGGGGGGAGCTCCCCAACTCCCTGATTGCCCTGCGGCTCTGTGTGTGACAGGGTGTGGCGCCCCAACCGCCCCCCCCCCCCGCCCTCGGGCCCTGCTCTGTGTGCAATGGGGTAGAGCCATAACCTCCCCATCAGCCCTGCCCTGAGTGTGACAGTGGCAGTGCCCCAACCCCCTGATCAGCCCTGCTCTGTGGGTGATAGAGGGTGACGCCCCAACCGCCCCCCACAGGCCCTGCTCTGTGTGTGATGGGGTAGAGCCATAACCTCCCCATCGGCCCTGCCCTGAGTGTGACAGGGTGCGGTGCCCCAACTCCCCTATCGGCCCTACTCTGTGAGTGACGGGGGGAGCTCCTCAACCCCCTGATCAGCCCTGCTCTGTGCGTGACAGGGGGGAGCTCCCCAACCCCCTGATGGGCCCTGCTCTGTGCGTGACAGGGGGGAGCTCCCTAACCACCTGATCAACCCTGCTCTGTGCGTGACAGGGTACGGAGCCCCAACCCCCTGATGGACCCTGCTCTGTGAGTGACAGGGGGCAGCGCCCCAACCCCCTGATTGACCCTGCTCTGTGCGTGACAGGAGGCAGCGCCCCAACCTCTGCATCGACCCTGCCTTGAATGGGAAAGGGGGCGGTGCCCCAACCCCCAATCGGCCCTACCCTGAGCGTGACTGAGGGCAGCATCGCAACCTCCCGATCCGCCCTGCTCTGTGCATGACTGGGGATGGCGCCCCAACTCCCCAATCAGCCCTGCTCTGAGCCTGACCAGGGGCTGCACTTAGGGATTGGGCCTGCCCTCTGCCACCCGGGAGCAGGCCTAAGCCAGCAGGTCATTATCTCCCGAGGGGTCCCAGACTGCGAGAGGCACAGGCCGGGCTGAGGGACAGCATGCCCCCTCCCCACCAGTGCACAAATTTTTGTGCACCGGGCCTCTAGTCTTAATATAAAAGCTCTGACTGTATAGATAGGAAGAGAGGGGAGCATCAAATACATTTTAAGATGGCAACTAAACACAACACAATGGTTCAGAAGGGAAAACACTATATAGACTATTATTGGAACAACTGGTGCAATTTGACTATACAGTGGGGCCTTGACTTATGAGTGTCCCAACTAACGAGTTTTTCGAGATACGAGCCGTCTCTCTGCTGATTTTTTGCTTTGAGTTGCGAGCTAAAATTCGGGTTATGAGCCAGCTTCAGATACCCCACCGCTAGTTTGCGCAGCGAATGTCACAGTGAACGCCACAACATCAGCCCAGCATCACGTGTCTCACTCGTTCACTTTAGTGATTTGACATACGAGTAATTTGAGTTACGAGCTCCATCACGCAATGAATTAAACTTGTAAGTCAAGGCCCCACTGTAGACGGTACATTAAATGTACTACCTTATTTTCTTGCCATTCACTTAAGCCTCTGCATTTTTTTACCACTTCAATTTCTGATAGTTCTTTTCCTAATTAAATTGTATGTCTGGATTTTTTCCAGAAACAAAATACTAGCAACTGGTTAACAGCAATAACCCTGGCAGCTGAGGTGAAGGGCACAGGTGCATTTCTGAAATCTAAGCTCTTCAGCCAAACATTCAAACCTGCCAAGGGACTGATTCTGGCCCCTGTGCCCCAAATGTATCTGCTCAACACCCGAGCCTGAGCCCTCCATGCAGGTGGCTACCCTCCCCACTGTCCTTTGTGCCATTTCACTCTCACCTTTGTCACTGCTCCACCCGCTTCCTTCTCAGCCCCTGGAACTAACACTCATTGTTCAGGGTTTGGATCCAGAAACAACTCCTCCATAAATCCATCAGGCTAAACTAATCTCTCTTTCCTCTGAAATCCTGTAGCAACAAGTATTAGTACCACTTGTTTGAACACATAATTACATATTATTCTGGGTCATAATCTAGTTTTTCCTGCATTAACCTTGCCTCTCCAGCTTGACTGTATAATCAGGGAATATATTTTATTTTTCTCATGTATTTCTTCTATATTTCCCATAGCACCCCGCTGGTTGCTTTTACACAATGCTAGTGCTCAATTAGTACTTGTTGAATCAAACTGAGCGATGAATTAAATATGTTTGACTACAGGAGAGATGTAGCAGCTGTCTTTAAGGCTTGGATAAGGCCAAGGGTGATTCCAGTTCTCGACAGAAGATGTCATGTTGCTTCGGGTTTTGAAGAGGGGATGGAGAGGGGATGAAGCTGACATTACACCTGGTGGTGATCTTCCTCCCTTATTCTCTCTGAAGTCAGCCCTCCCTCACTGTGGCTTGCCTTTTCTTCAGAAATACAGTGAAAACTATCACAAACACCATATTAAGCAATTTTAAATTTTAAATCATATTTCATACATAAGTTTTCTTCTAAACAAATTAATTAGTCTTTCAACAACTAAAAATAAACCGCAGATGTGTTAAAAATCACGTTGACCCTTCCATCCCTAGATCTGCATGTTTATATGTGATAAAATTAAGTGTTGAATGCCCAGTTTCAGGTCGGGAGCATCCTGTCACACCAGAGGAAAGGAAGCTATCAGAGACTATTTGTTCATGTCAAAGGATTCAGAAGCAACTTCACAGAGCTCCTATAGCAAAAGATGGGACAGATTGAGCAAAATCAGAATAGTAATTGCAATAAATTTTGAAATACCAAATATGTTTGCACTCCATAAATTAATTTTAAAAATCTCTTAAAATTTCTAAATGCTAAGAATCTAATATTTTGAAAGACTAGCACATTTCTCTTCATAGAAGTACACTGACTAATTAATAAAGAATAATAATGAAATACCACTCTGATAGAGTGTGTTATTGACCCAGTTCTTTGCTCCTTTTAGTAACCACACACTTTTCTATGTAATGTGCAATGCCCTCCTGCTGAGTTGCCAGGTCTCAAGGAGGTCAAATTGAAAGGAACACTTAAGGCTTATTCACTTAAGGCAACAACGTGGCAAAAGGCAAAAGAGAAGGCGGCCAGCTCTGCAGTGTTCCATTTTCCCCCATGGAACAATGCTGGGCGAGGGTGAGGTAGATGCATTGCGGACAGGATAATCCTCTCCCTTCAGAGGAACTCTGAGCAAAAGGCTCAATGGAAAGGCTCAGAGTGCAAAAATACCGAGTTCAAGTGGAGAAAAATGCCTCAACCAAGGCCCCCAATAAAGAGAAGTCAGGGGATGTGCCTGGGAAGTACCCCAACTGAGGTCCCCAATAAAGAGAACTGTTGATAGAGGCACCTAGGCTAGGAATGAGGACGTGTGGAAGAGCATGGCTGGTCCGAGCAGGGAGGGTATGAGTCCTCAACTGTAGCTCCAGAGACTGTATTGCACCTGGTACTAAGTCTGGCATGGGAAGGACAGCTCCTCCCCATGAGGCCTGCCAGGCAAAGCCTTACATTGCCTGTGAGCAGTCCTTCAGGGCTTTAACCTGGAGCCTAACTCTTCACCTGCCTGCTGCTAGAGGCAGAACTACCTTGGCACCTCTTGATTTTAAGGTGAGGTGCAAGTGATGGTGAAGCATAGCAACCTCCATCTTGTATAAAAACTGCTGTTTGAAATTCTCTGCTATTGTTAGATAGTCCCTTGTTCTGTAAACTCTGTCATTTTTAGATAGTCTCTTATTCTGTAGAATAGCTGTTTTAGTTTGAATAATAGAAAAAGATAAAAACTGTCTGACCTTGCAATCTAGCCATCTAAAGTAATGGACTAATACTGATAATAATTCCCATATTCTTATGCCAAATGTTTGTTCTTTATGTATCCAAGATTACAAACTGTCTGTAACAATCACTCACACGGAGCCCTTTGTAAAACCTGCAAAGAAGCTCAAAAGGTATAAATACCGGAAACTTCCTGTGTGACTTTGCTCAGAGATTTGGAAGAAACACCTCCCTCTGGGCAGCGCAATAAATGACTCCTAATTAATTGGCTCATTAAAGAGTCTTGTATCTCACTCGCTGATTTACGACACAATAATGGTAAATAAGCTAAATAAACACTTATATGCTGCTGAGATTTTTTGATCCTTATATAGTAATAGCTGACTGATACAATCTCCATTTTGCAACTCCAAATTAGTTAAATGGATCCAGGCAATGATTGTCAATGTCTTCCAACATCACAAAACAAGAGACAAACTGAAGTGATGTATCTCCCGAGAGAAGTGTACACCACCACCTATAACTCAGCTTTGCCGCAAATCAAACCTGACACTGATCGAGCCTCTACAGATTTGCAGAAATCACAGGTGACAGCTGAACATATTAAACAATACTAAAATCCAGATTGTAGGAAACTCTGAGAACAAATAATCCAGTTTTATAAACAAATAATTTGGGAAAAAATAAAAACCAAAGAGGAAACCATAGATGGAAAGATTTTTAGAGAGACAAAAATCAGTTGCTATGTATGGGCCTTACACAGATCCAGATCAAAGCAAAATGTTAAAGAGATTATGAGACAAAGATTATTTGTAATTTAAACACTGGCTCTCTGATATTTCAGGGAATTATTGCTAATTATTTTTAGAGTGATGATGGTTTTGTGATCGTTTCACTTTTTTTTCCTATTGCAGCATAGTAAATAACCCAAGGTTAGTGGCTTAACATGGCAAACTTAAAACCTTGTGGGTCAGGATTTTGAGCAAGGCTCAGTTGTATGATTCTTCTGTTCTGTGTGGCACCATCTAAGATAACTCAGTGGTATTCAGTTGGCAGATGGGCAAATCTGGAGGGTCAAGATGTCTCCTGCTTTGGAGAGAAGCAAGAAAGACTGGGCTCAGTTGAGACTTTTGACCAAAGCCCTTACATGTGGTCTCTTCAGTGTGGCTGTGTTAGGATTGTCAGACTTGACTTGGCAGCTCAGGGCTCTCAGAGAATGTGTCTCAAGAGATCCAGATGGAAGCTTCAAGGCTTCTTAGGACCTAACCTTGGAAATGCCAGAACGATACTTCTGCCACATTCTCTTGGTCAAACAAGTTACTCTGGCTGAGTTCAAGGTGAAGGGAATTAGGCTGCACCTATTAATGGAAGGAGGGGTAAAAAGGTGGGGTTGATTATATGTAATCTACCACAGTGGTTATGTTTTTGAAAGGATATGCTCTACCTTGCAGAGGCACATACAAACGTATTTACAGATAAGTGGTATGATGTCTAGGATTTACTTCAAAATAATTGGGGTGAGGAAGGGATAAACAGGATAAGCCATAAATTTATCATTGCTAGATCTAGATGACGGGTACCTAAGAGCTCATTGTGTGATTATATTTTCATAGGTGTTTGAAATTATCCAAAATGAGAAACATAAAAATAAAGATTAAGCTCTTCCCTCCCCACAAAAAACCCTTGTGTAATATGGACGAAAAGAACACCAGCAATACCTCTGGTACTATGTATTTGGTGTATCTTTACGGGTATTAGACACAGAGAGAGTGTACACAAATTACTATTGTGGTAGGAAGTCAGGTATTTGATGTTTGAAAGAGAAATTTGAATTTCTTTAAATTACTGATGTGCAATTGTATGTACAGTGTGAATTTACAGATATCTTATATTTGAAATTTGCCATTCATTTTAGTGTTCTGAAAGTGCTTTCAATACCTAGTACAATACAACTTCAATTGGGTGCTTGACTATATGATTACTTTTAAATAGTTATAATGATATAATGACCTCAGGAAAACAGTCAACTATTTTTTATTTTAAAATGAATGTTCTATAATAACCCACTTTTCTTAAGGCACAATACTATGACTAATTTTTTCCATTCTTTTAGACCTCTCACAAAGTCTTTTTTTTAAAATATATTTTATTGATTTTTTACAGAGAGGAAGGGAGAGGAATAGAGAGTTAGAAACATCGATGAGAAACATCGATCAGCTGCCTCCTGCACACTCGCTACTGGGGACCAAGGTACATGCCCTTGACCAGAATCGAACCTGGGACCCTTCAGTCCACAGGCCGACGCTCTATCCACTGAGCCAAACCAGCCAGTGCACACAAAGTCTTTAATAAAAGCACAACTCAAATGAATAACTAAATGAAGGAAGGGATTGCATGACATCAGAATATGTAAAATGCAGGTAGTATTTTCAGTTTCTCTAAAATAAACTCTGTAACTACTTACTCTTATATTCACTATGTCTATTATTGATTAGACAATCTGCAATCTAAATATTCGGATCTTGTTGATCTCTCTTTATGTATAAAAATACAGAGGCCAAGCCACTCACCTTTGCATTACTAACTATATAGTCAAATGTGCATAACTACCACATGAATAATGTGCCTTACGGAGGATCCAAAATCCACACAGTACCTGTACAACAGGATTTGATGCCAAGATTTATGTTACACTACAGTGAATGGGGGTCCCAAATAGTAGGTCCCAGCCTTATTTGACAAATGTGCGGTGGTTCAGAGGAAGAACAGCTTGAGGAGAAGCTAAATGACTTTGACATTGGTGTCATGTTTGCACGCACCAACTCCCATACTATCAAGGCCCTTCATGGAAGATTCTCCTTCCCTCAAGGCTCCCATACGATGCCGATGTAAGAAAACTAGAAAATAAATTAGAACTCATAGCCATATGACCTAAGGGAAGACACTTGGTCTTTCCATGCCTTGGTTTCATGATCTTTGTAACGAAGACTATAATCTCTGTCTAACTCGTAGGACTCTCAGGGCCATCAATTTATATCATGTTCTCTAACACCATTGTGTATATTACTAGAAGTAGTATTCTGCATACATAAAAAATTTTTCTTGCCAGTTTGGTGTGGCTCAGTGGTTGAGTGTCAATCTATGAACTAGGTACAGCGGTTCTCAACCTGTGGGTCGCGACCTCTTTGGCGGTCGAATGACCCTTTCACAGGGGTCACCTAAGACCATCCTGCATATCAGATATTTACATTACGATTCATAACAGTAGCAACATTACAGTTATGAAGTAGCAACGAAAATAATTTTATGGTTGGGTCACAACATGAGGAACTGTATTTAAAGGGCCAGAAGGTTGAGAACCACTGAACTAGGAGGTCAGGATTTGATTCCTGGCAGGTTGCGGGCTTGATCCCCAGGTGGGGGAAGGGGAGTAGTGGTTGGTGGTGCAAGAGGCAGTTGATCAATGATTCTTTCTTATCATTGATGTTTTTCTCTCTCTCTCAATGTCTCTCTCTCTTCCTTCCTTTTTGAAATCAATAAAAATGTCTAAAAAAATTTTTCTTAACAAAAAAAATAGAGCTTTTTTTTAAAAAAATCAGAACAACATCTTATTCATTCCCAATCTCTTTAATATTCTCCATTATTTTTCTTTAGAAAATCAGGTGCCATCATTTTTTAAAATAGAAAAAAAATTAATTAAATGGTCATGGAAGCGACTATCCAATATATATTCTCTCCTTTCATTCTAATAGAACCAATATTTTATTCACAGTGACAATGTACCTGCTAAAAGGCTGTATTTCCTGCCCCCCATTATAGGTAGTTATGATCTCACAACTGTGTGCATGATTATAACAGATTATTTAGATTTGTAGGTAAACAGCAAGACAATCAGCTAGAGTAGAAATCACCACATTTTCCTCTCATGTCTCTTTTCACTGTGTGTCTCTCTGCCAGGCTTATTTTTCTGTGAAGATACCAATTTTTTTCCAAAATGTTCTCATTTAGTTAGCTGTCAAACATGGAAAAATTTGAAGGGTTTATTCATATTAAAGTGTTAAAGGATAATAGTAAGCTAATATTCAAAACTCTTTATGGATGGTTGAATTTAATATAATTTCCCAATCAAAAGAAGAGCTAAGAGAACTCATTCCCCATATACCATAATAAAAATTGGGTGATGTCTAAAATCGATAAATGAAGAAACAGCATTATGATCTGTAACAAACAAAATAAACAGCTAAGAGATTACAAGCACAGAATGAAGAGCAGTGAGGTGGGAATAGAGTCCTATTGTTTTCCTTAAGGGGTAGATCATTTCTATGCTGTTCTAAACCTTTAAGCCTTTTGCTACTTCTGCTACCTTTCAAAAGAGTCCATTGCTTTTAAAATGATTTTGGGTAGTTATTGTTACACAATAATATTTTCAGTGTTTCCATTGTATCTTATCCATATCTAGTCCCTATTTTGTATTAATAATCTTTACAAATATCATTAAAGTGTATTTATTAATTCAACATCTTAATTTTGTGCAAGGATGTACCTGTCTCTATTTTGCTGTCTTGAACTTGCCCTCAAGGAGAGAAGTTGGAGGCCCTGTTGTCACAGAGTCTGAGTAGTCATACCTGTCAGGGTCCTGGTTTCTTCTGAGCAGACTAACCCACGAGAGTCCTTGAATATATATCTTGACTTGCTTAGTCATTTGGCCACAGCTGAAATAAAGCAAAAATTGGTTTGGTGACCAAAGGCAACCAGTTTATAGGTTGAGGCAGCCCTGCCCCTAAATCAATCCACCTGGGGCAATCTATTTTGGAGGCAACTCATGGACCCAAATAGATTCTCTCTTAGGAAGAAGATATGAATGCAAAAGGAAGAGCAGTCGGAAGAAGTGAAGAGCAAACAGTTGATATGGAGGCCTAGTAGAGGGAGGCACGTACAAAGAGAAAATCTAAATTGCAATTATGTTGGAGTCACAAGAGTAGAAGCCATGGGTCTGCTTCTGAGATGGCCACAAGCCTACGGGGCAACTCAATTATTGTTGATTCTGTATGATGTTAGGTTTCACATGTGGTCAGTACATCAACTGCCTAGCGGTCTCCTTTGTCTGCTGGATTGCCTGTTTTTATAAACCTTTAATAAACATCTCCTATCTGTTCGTTCCCATATGAAAAACACCGGTGGATGTGGTTATGTGCTGCAAGATCCACCTCTCCCTTCCCCCAGCACTATCTTCTCAGGAGTACAACCTTTGATTCTCTAGCTACTGGGAGTAGTGAAGGTTCCCAGATGAAACACCAAGGTCACTGTTCTGGAGGCAGCCCTCATCTGAAGATGGGCTGGGAGGAGGATGGGAATGAAGTTGCCCTTGTCTCAATTGGGACAATATATAGGACCAGTGCTCCCTAAGTGAAGAGTGTGTTCTTTGTTGTGGCTGGATAGCAGTTTATTTTTCCCTTCTGCTTATCTCTGTTTCCCTCACTCACCCATAGGTGGTACACTAACAACAGCCCCACCGCACCCTCACCATAAACTTCCTATGTGCAAATCTCAGATTCCCAAACGTTTTCTCTGGGAATGCAACCCGAAACAAAGAACACATTGGTTCTTACGTCAAATAAGACAATCCAGCCACCTGTTTCTGTCACCCTTCCATCCACATTTCTGAAAGTTCTTGCCAGACTTAAATTTTCTTGCCAGCCATCAAGTTTCTCTTCCCAAATCTAACTCAGTCATGAGCACTAGTGAATGCAGGCAGCTCAACTTCAATAAACTTCACCAGTAAAAATATGGAAAATATTTGCTAGAACATGCAATGACCCATAAAACAGCAACTACCTGCTCAGTTGCCTTCACCATCGTACATGTGAGCCTCCGCTATCACTGGCCAGCTTGAGACAATGAAGGTGTAACTGCAGCACGGCACAGCAACCAATGCTCTGTCATGGACCCAAGAACTTCTAGACTGGGTATGGCCATTAAGCAAGTCATCTTGGCAAGGATGGCTTTATGTAAGCCAGAGTTCTGCATTAAAAAAAAAAGTATTGATTGATTGATTTTAGAGAGAGAGAAAAAGGAAGAGAAGAAACAAAGATTTGTTGTTCCATTTATTTATGCGTTCATTGGTTGATCTTTTTTTAAAATATGTTTTATTGATTTTAGAGAGGAAGGGAGAGAGAGATGGAAACATTGATGAGAGAGAAACATCAACATTGACCAGCTGCCTCTTGCACACCCCCTACTGGGCATTGAGCCTTCAACCCAGGCATGTGCCCTGATGGGAAATTGAACCCGTGACCTCTTGGTGCATGGGTCAATGCTCAAGCATGGAGTCACACCCGCTGGGCAGTCAGTTGATTCTTGTATGTGCCCTGATCAGGAATCAAACCCACAACTTGGTGTGTTGGGATGATGCTCTAACCAGCTGAGTTGCCCAGCCAGGGCTCAGAATTTGGCATTTTGTCTTACATAATTTTTAGGTAGATGTCTATGTAACTGCACAGAAAATTTATTTTCTTTAATCTGCCCTTTATTTTGACTTTTTTTCCTTTGACGCAAACTGGCCTTACCCAGCACCCTGACTCACCCACCTCCCTCTCTCCCTTGCTTAATCATTAAACTCTCAGGACAATGAGGCACTGGTCAGCATCCAGTAGTCTTAGGAACAAGTTTCTTGGTCTATTGACTACAGCGACAGAGTTGTCAATCCATCTAAAGAAAATATCTTGGTCTCAGTTGTGTTTTAGGTCCAGACCCAGAAAAGTGAAATGATCCCCCAAAACAAATCCTTGTAAAGTTGGACAGAACAACTCCATGGCCAACATCAAGATCAGATGCAATGACGAGTTACCCCCACCCTCCCACCAACCAGTCAGTAGAGACCACAACCCTAACTCCTTTATCACTATGATGAAAGACTGTTTTCCCTATGTAATCCATCCCCTGGAAGCCATCGGCGAGCCAGGTCTTTGAGCACGAGCTACCTGTGACTCCAGGCACAGTGCCATCCCCTTAATAAATCCCTACTTTCTTGGCCTCAAACACCTGTTTGTTTCTTCTTGGGCTTTGATGTGCGTAGGCAAATAGACCCCTTTAGTCCGGTAATATCTGCAGTACTTGCAGCTGGAAACCCAAGCTAGAGAGGCTCCGCTGCTATAAGAATAGCAGACTAGGCATCTCATGACAATGCAGACAAGCAGGTGGATTATCCGTGTGGGAATCTAGCTGGGTTCAAATTCCTGTGCCAATGTGATATGCTTAAAGGTAAGCCAAGAACTTTATCTCCCATTCAATCACCAAACATTAACAGTGATGGAATTAGGTAAAACGCATTGGCTATATGTTATGCATTAATATCAGTGCACAAAATGAGGTGATGAGGTGACAAAGAGTAGTACATTTCTTTTTATGGAATGTTTTATGAATTTGCATGTCATCCTTGTTCAGGGGCCATGCTAATCTCTATTATTCCTATTTATTTGTTTATTTATTTGGTGCATATGTGCTGCTAAGGAAAGCACAGAATACTACATTCCTTTACATAAACTGGCTAATCATTATGAGCCTATTTCCTACCAGACTGGTGAGAAACTCAACTTCAATGACTTTGGGGACCTAGCTCTCAAGGAGAGACATGCAAAAGTCCTGGGCTGACATGGTGCCACACTAATTATTGTTGATTCATTCACCCCACAAGCTGCACTCATGTCCTGTGGCATTTCTGCTTCAATTCTCCCCTCCCAGGTACCTACAAAGCCATTCCCACGCTATCCCAGTGCCGCAAGGCAGCAAGGCCAGGGCCCAGGATTGCAAAAGTGCCTCCGAGAAAATTTTTTCCTAGCCTGGGGCTTCTTCAATCAATATTTCCTCCTCTTCTCCTCAAGGAAACCTAGCAGAAGCCCCTCTGACATCAGCCCTAGACATTAGTTTTCTACCAGATCAGCAGGCTTCCTTAGCCTTATGCTTTCTACTTGCAGCCCAACATAAGCCCTGAGGCAGAAAATGGATGAGGGGGGAAGGGAAAATGTTGGGAGAACAAACAGAATTTAGTGATTCAATAAATTATCCTGCCACCTCCCAATGGCTTTCCTTTCACTCGGCGAAAATTGACCTATAAAGTCCTATAAAGTTTAACACGACTTGGCCTCCTGTTCCCCCTCAGACCCTGACCTTCCTTTGCACCCCCTCGTAATTCCACTGTAATCACACTCTGCTTCTTCATGTTTCTTGAACTTACCAACCTTTCTCCTTATCAGAGCCTGTGGTAGCCAGGCTCTAGGAGGATCCCCAAAAGGGCCCATCTCATGGTATTTATGTCCTAAGAGTCCCTTCCTGCACTGAATAGGGTTGATCTGTGTGTCAACTTAAGAAACATTAAGAGTTTATTTGAGCCAAACTGAGGACATGGAGCAAGATCTCAAATGCTCCAGAGAATAACCGTTTTGAGTCTTCTTCCATGTACTGAAATTAAAGAGAGGATGTAAGGAAGGTTACATGGAGGTTGGAGAAAGCAAGGTGGGGATTAGATTACAGCAAGCATGTCAAACTCTCGGCCCCAGGGCCGCACGCAGCCCACAGTGAGTACTTTTGCGGCCCAGCCAATATAACGGTATGTAAAAAACATTTTAATAAAAATTTCACACCTTAATTTTTACAATATCCTGTTATACATAATTATTAATAACAAACTACAAGGTTCGCTAATGACTGATGACTATAATCGTGTTGCATTCATTTCCCTTATGCACCTTATACGCAGGCACACCATTTCTCTCCACTAATACTAGCCACAAATATTTTAGCAGCCAATTGCCTCGTCATTAGTCTTGGACTGACTTGTTTGGTGTGCGCAATAGGAAATATTTCACTTTCAAAGAACAAGAAAAATAGGTTTATTTGCATTACGTTTATTAATCTGTGCAGTTATTCAGTGTCTGGTAAGTTAATGTTCAAGAAAAAATATTAATTTTCATTAAAATGTTCTATTATTTTATGTTAACAACTAGGGGCCCGGTGCACGAAATTCGTGCACTGGGTATGTGTGTGGAGGAGTGTCCCTCAGCCCAGCCTGCCCCCTCTCACATACTGGGAGCCCTCAGGCGTTGACCCCCATCACCCTCCAATCACAGGATCGGCCCCTTGCCCAGGCCTGACGCCTCTGGCCTAGGCATCCGGCCCAGGCAGGGGGGACCTGCAGTGGCAGCGGGGGGCGCCGCGATCGCGCAGGCTCCGCCCCTGCCCCTGCAGGACATCTCTGGCTGAGGCGTCCGGCCGGGGCAGCGGGGACCCGCAGCTGCAGCAGCTCCATGATTGTGGGCTTCGCTTTAGGCCCAGGCAAGGGACCCCTAGCTCCTGGGACTGCCAGCTTTGACCGTGCCCAGCTCCCATCGCTGGCTCCACCCCTACTTCCTGCTATCACTGGCCAGGGCGGAAAAGGCACTGATTCTCTGATCATGGCTGGGGGCAGGGCAAAGGCGGCCCCAGGGCCGCCTTTGCCCTGCCCCCCAGCTCTTAGCTCCCCCCTGGGTTTCCAATCACTGTCAGTGGCAGGGGGCTTCTTCCTGCTTTCCCTTTCGCCTCCCTGCATTGTGCCTACATATGCAAATTAACCGCCATCTTGTTGGCAGTTAACTGCCAATCTTAGTTGGCAGTTAATTTGCATATAGCCCTGATTAGCCAATGAAAAGGGTAGCTCGTACGCCATTTACCATTTTTCTCTTTTATTAGTGTTGATTACTCATTTATCAGCCCTTTGTATTCAGCATGTCTCTATCGAAATAAAGCTACGTTTCTATGAAAATTGAAGCTTTTGTTTTTTTGCGGCCCACACACACTTAAACCTTGTTTTTTTGGCCCATGTTAGCCTTTGAGTTTGACATGCTTGGATTACAGGATGGTGAAAATTATGTGCTTTCCTGAGGGTACTTATTCCAAAGGTGTGTTAACCTACATGCACAGCAACAATATAAGGGGTTTTCTTAAGGCAAAGAAATCTTTTCCTAAAATGTTATTGTTAGGTTTGATCAAATAATTGAATTGACACCCCCCGCCCCCGCCCGGGAACTGACCTTTAGGCCACCTCACAATGGACACCTTTCACGTAGACCACATTCCACTTGCTAAGACCATTATCTCTCCCTTCTGGACCTTCCCAGGATCCGCACCCGCCCAGAAAATTCTCCACCCACAAAAAGTCCACCTAGAGTCCTTTAAAATCTCTGATTCCCAGTCCCTGGGGACTGGCGCCATTTTGGGATCTAGCCCGTCTGGTATACAGATGACCTAATAAATTTACAATTCTTTACCCCCTTTGGCCTCATGCATTCCTCCTTTGGTGACCCTAACAGTTATATGCTGGGGATGTGACTAATCACCATGACTTGCCCAGTTAGGAATTTATGATCAGATGACCCTGTGAGGTTATTTTTTATAGAACCTTTTTTTTTTATTTTTCTGTCCACCTGTGAAACAATTGGAATTTGCAGAGATGATGTGTAACTTCTGAGCTGGGTCATAGAAGACATGTGGCTTCTTCGTCACTCCATCTTAGACTGTTTGCTCTGGCAGAAGCCAGCCAGCCACTATGTCATGAGGACATTCAAGCAGCCCATGGAGAGATGGATGTGGAGAGATACTGAGGCCTCCTGCCAACAGTCAGCATCCTGCTAGTGAACCTTTTTAGAATTGGATCCTCCAGCCCATGCCAAGTCTTCAGAGCCCTATCTGACATCTTAACTACAATCTCTGAAGAAACCCTGAGCCAAAACCACCCAGTTAAGTCACTTTCAAATTCTTGGCCCACAGAAACTGTGAGATAATAAATATTTACTGTAATTTTAAGCCACTTAGTTTTGGGATAACTTGTTTTGCAGCAATAGATAGATAATACAGGCCTTCACATGCCTTCTGCAGAAATACTTTATCTCAAGTTCCTACGTCTCCCACACCTCTTTGAACACTGCTCTGATGTCTCCTTGTAATAAGGCCTTCTCTGACCACCTATGGACAAATAGCACCCTCTCCCCACAATGGCACTAGGTTGGTTCCTCTTTCCCTGCTTTATTTTCCTTCACTGGCATTTCTAATCAGGTGACAAATTATATATTTGTTTTTTGTGTGTGTGCATTTTTTTAAATCTTCATTGTTGCAAGTATTACAAATGTCCCCTTTTCCCCTCCATTGACCCCTTCTAGCCCACCTCCGCCCCATGCCCCCCCATGCCCTGCCCCCTGATTATGTATTTGTTTGTTTGTTTACTCTCTCTGTCTTCATGCTCAAATGCAGGCTCCTTGAGAGCAGAGATTTGTTTTGTTCTTGGCTATATGTCTCAGGCCAAGCGAGTGTCTGTCTCACACCCAATAAATCAGTGATGGTGAACCTATGACACACGAACTCATTTTTTTTGGTTGATTTTTCTTTGTTAAATGACATTTAAATATATAAAATAAATATCAAAAATATAAGTCTTTGTTTTACTATGGTTGCAAATATCAAAAAATTTCTATATGTGACACGGCACCGGAGTTAAGTTAGGGTTTTTCAAAATGCTGACACGCCGAGCTCAAAAGGTTCGCCATCACTGCAATAAATACTTGTTGAATAAAGGAAGAAATGAAATCAAAAGTCAGCAAAAGTTCACTATGAAATCGTGGGGGTCAGGCTGAGGATATGAGACTCAATCTGTGCCTTGGAGATGATAATAACAGGGAGTTTTGGGGGTGCTATATTCCAGCTCTGGTCCAGGCAATTACACCGAAAAGGGGGGTGCATAATTACAGCTTGGAAGAGAACAAAGAGGGACTGAATCGATAGGGAAGACTGAATTTCCAAGGGAAAGCCACGGCATTTATAAGGGAGAGCTTTAGGGCATTTTCACCAAGCATGAAGTATTCTAAATGAATAAAAAAATTAATTTAGGAAATTAAAGAGTTCAATAGTAAGCCAAAGGACTTCATCATGTTAATGTGTTCTTGTTTGCACATTTCTACTCAGTGTATAACTACTTATTAATAATCATTGAAAATCTTTAAGTATTTAAAGTATATGTTTATTCCACCCCACATAACACTCAAGTCAAGTCCAGGTAGAAGTTTGTACTTTCAGGAATTCTGCTAAGCAGGTAAAACACAACTGTTCTAAAAGAATCCAGTCTGATACCTGTCAGAGAGTAAACACTGAATGAACAACAGCAGCAACAGACAAGGATTTGAGTAGAAATAGGTATTTTCTGGACTATATCTCGGATGGACCACTTATGTATATTAAGAGCCTCTTATTTAAAGTTCCAGAAATAAAGTATTTTTAAAAATATGGTGTGTGGTTTTTTTTTTAATTTTAGAGAGAGAGGAAGGGAGAGGGAGAGAGAGAAACATCCATCAGCTGCTTCATGCATGCCCCCTACTGGGGATTGAACCCACAACTTAGGCTTGTGCCCTGACTGGAACTCAAACCAGCAACCTCTCGGTGCGTGGGATGACGTTCAACCAGCTGAGTCACACTGGCAAGGGCGGTAAGTGTTTTTTAAGGGAAAGAATCAGAGGCTGGCAATCAGGGCAAGAACACAAAAAAGGTGGGCTTTTTTGTTTGTTTGTTTTAAAAAATATTTTGGCACATACTTTTTAAATAAAAACCTCATTTATCCCTTAAAATATATTTAAAAATATTTTAGTATATTCCATCTTACCTAATGTGTATTTATATTTCTTATTCTGACTACTGTATATTTGTATTTATTGAGCTTGTTAGTCCATGGCTGCTGAGTGTATTTGTTAAAATCTGAAAACAATGATTTGACTCCTGTTTCCATTAATATACTATCAATTCCATGTTTTTCAATTCAGATCAACTCTTGTTTTTATCTCTAGTTCAACATTTGGGCAATAACACTACTGAATATTTCCTTATCAGCACCTCCTTTGCTTTCAATAAAACAAATAGTAACGCCTATTTCATTATCTATTTCACACTTTCACTGTCTATAAAATACTGTTGTTCAGGTAAAAAAAAAAAAAAGGTAAGTTATAACAAAGCATTCTATTAACAGTGATATGGGATTTTTGGACTGGAACATGCAGTGTTCCCCTGAGCAGGATGGTTCCCCGGATTCTTTGTCCATAGGAGTCGAAGAATGAACCCACAGACAGAAGAGGGTATAGCAAAGGTGGAAATTTATTGAAGAACAAGTACATACTCCCACGTGGGGAGGGGAAAAGGGTCCTACCCAGTTCCTTTTCCCCTGGTTTATAAAGGCTACAAGTCCCTGTGTCCTGATATCCGCTCTGGTTGGTCAATATTCCCTTTGATTTGGTCACTATAGCAACTCCTGAACTCAAAGGTTAAACATCACATGGGACGTGTGAGGCCCTCCTCCCTTGTTCTCCCATTCCCTCTAGGCTTTCTTCTTCCTTCTTTATTTTGTAAATATAGACCTTTTGGCTACTCCCAGTTCCCTTGTCTTATGGAAATGTAACTGCTGCCTCTCTCTTGTCTTATGGAAATATAACTATTGCTGTTCCCTTGTCCTATAGAAATGTAACTGCACCTGGCTCCCTTGTGTTATGGAAATGTAACCTCTGCTCTGTAACCCTGTGTTCTTCCCATGGGCCCTTCATTTTTAAATGCCCTTCATTCCTAAACCTGCCTATTTCACCCCTAAAAATCCCTATTTCAACAGCATGGACTTTAATGCATATAAATTACTATTTGCCACAAAATACTGCTCAAAGTCATGCTTTGAATTTATGTAGCCTCTTCCCTTTGATACACTGAAAGGTTTGACAGGAGGCTAATCTCTTTGCTCTGTCTACCACAGTTCAGCTGGGGACAAAAAATGACATCATCGGCGAAGCAAGAGAATTGTTATGGGGAAAAAACAATGTTCTGCCCCTTGAAATTATACTCCATCCTTTTTTTTTTTTTAACAAACTTTTGTGTGGAGGGCTGACTTTCAATAGATCGCAGCAAGGGAGCTGCTCTGCCACCTATGAAATCCTGACCCAGAGCAGGTCCTCTATGGTTTAGCACCGTTCCCCACGAACGTGCATTGTATGAAAGGCGAGGGGGTGGCCCCGTTTCTGGCGGCACCCCGTTTCGCAGGACGAGGGGCTCTCCGCGCCAGACCCGGTTCCCACTCGGGTGGAAGCGGACCATTCTTTATAAATCTTTTTATGTAACCAGACATGCTGAAGCTAATACCTAAGGCGAGAAGGTATGGTGTGTTTTGTGTGTGTGTTTTGTGTGTGTGTGTGTTGTTGTTGTTTTTGCAAGTTCTATAAAAATCTCCTTGTATCTCCTAAAATGACATATCTGAGATTATTTAATGATCTTGACAGACTGTTTAAGTTTCACTTAATATGAAAGAAAAAAAATAAAGCCATTTATACTTCCACAAATTGAAGTTAAATATATCATTGTGAAGCAATGGGTTGTCTTCCAAAAGAGGACAAAAGGAAATACGCCTATGAAATCTAAGGATGGCCTTCATGGTAGCTCAGTGAAGCTGTAGGTTTACCCGCGTATTAGTCTACTAAACACTACACCAGATAACTGGACTAACTATTGTCAAATGAAAAGCTATGCTTGCATGTGATTATTTTAACGAGGTGTTTAACATCATTTAATTATTACATAAATGTACTAAATTGAAAAGCTGACAGAATGATATTGAGTTGGGAAGGGCTTCTTAAGTATAAAAAAAAATATGCAGATGGAAAGTCTTTAGAGAATTTATATTGCCCTAATTAAAATTTAAAAATGTCAACTTCAATTTGTGCAAGGAAATCACTAATGATTGCAATTGGTCTCTTCTGTCAATATAGCTAGCATTGGGTTATTTTATTCCATGAGCCTGATGTAGGGTTCTACCTAGGTTTATCATTTTTGGCCACTGTGTGTGACGGCTCTTTCTGATTACATGTCCCACATTCCCTTGCAGTTAGGTTGACCATATGACTGAGTTCTAGCAATGGAATGTACAGTTGTGGCTCCATCATGCTTTCTCTTTTCCCTATATAATTACCATGTGGATACAGCCTTGGAAAGGGACTTGAAAATTCCTAGCCACAATATGAAAGGGTCTGAATCCTAAATCATCCCATGGAGGAAAGCTATCCCCAACTAGAAACCCCTCATTGAGCAAGAAATAATTTTCTATTATGTTAATCCATTGCAATTTTATATTTTATCCTATCTAATAAAAGAGAAAAATGGTAATTGGCGTACGACGATACCCTTTTCATTGGCTAATCAGGGCTATATGCAAATTAACTGCCAACTAAGATTGGCAGTTAACTGCCAACAAGATGGCGGTTAATTTGCATATGTAGGCACAATGCAGGGAGGCAAAAGGGAAAGCAGGAAGAAGCCCCCTGCCACTGACAGTGATCGGAAACCCAGGGGGGAGCTAAGAGCTGGGGGGCAGGGCAAAGGCGGCCCTGGGGCCGCCTTTGCCCTGCCCCCCAGCCATGATAGGAGAATCAGGCGCCTTTGCCGCCCTGGCCAGTGATAGCAGGAAGTAGGGGTGGAGCCAGCGATGGGAGCTGGGCACGGTCGAAGCTGGTAGTCCCGGGAGCTAGGGGTCCCTTCCCTGGGCCTAAAGCAGAGCCCACGATCGCGGGGCCGCTGCAGCTGCGGGTCCCCGCTGCCCGGGCCAGATGCCTAGGCCAGAGGCATTAGGCCTGGGCAGGGGCGGAGCCTGCAACCGCGGGGAGCTGGGGGTCCCCTGCCCAGGCCTGACACCTCTGCCGGAGGCCTCAGGCCTGGTCAAGGGGCCGATCCGGTGATTGGTGATCGGAGGGTGATGAGGGTCAACTCCTCTGGCCGAGGCATCAGGCCTGGGTGGGGGGCTGAGCCGGGGATTGGGGGGATATGATGGTCCCCTTGCCCAGGCCTGAAGCCTGGGTCAGAGGCGTCAGGCTTGGGCGGGGGGTGGAGCAAGCGATCAGAGGGAGATGGGGGTCCCCTGCCCAGGCATGATTCCTGGGCCAGAGGCCTCAGGCCTGGGCGGGGGCCAGAGCCAGTGATCAGGGGGAGATGGGGGTCCCCTGTCCAAGCCTGACACCTCTGGCGGAGGCGTCAGGCCTGGGCAAGGGGCCGATCAGGCGATCGGAGGGTGATGGGGTTCTACGCCTCTGGCCGAGGCATCAGGCCTGGGCAAGGGGCCGATCCTGCGATTGGAGGGTGATGGGGGTCTACGCCTGAGGGCTCCCAGTATGTGAGAGGGGGCAGGCTGGGCTGAGGGACACTCCCCTCCCCACACACCCAGTGCACGAATTTCGTGCACCGGGCCCCTAGTTTATTATAGAAGCTAGAGTTACTCCAATATACTAGTAGTTATCTAAACTAAGTAGTAGTCCACCCTACTAGAAGAAACACACGCATATACACACACATTATAGACACACAAACACAAAGAAATAAATGCAAACACACATACACATTTTGCTTTTACTTTTTTGTATTGCTAATGGACTGTAAAATTCCACAACCTGTCTGGAATAAAATTTCACAATATATATCAAAATACTTACATATTTGTGCTTAATTATATGCTTTTGACCTATTTCTAGGAATTTATCCTGAGTTAACAATCACTACTGATGTGTGCAAAGATTTGGTTCAATGACATTCAGTGTGTCATTTTTTTATACTAGCAAAAAATTCTAAGCAACACAAATATCTCATACTGGTTAATGATTTAAATAAATTTTGGAACTTTCGACAATAATTGAATATTCAAGGTAGTTAAACTAATATTTTAGGAGATTACTTTATCACATAAGAAAGTAGTAGTGCTACATTGTTAAGTGAAAACATGTAATAACATATATAGGTTGGGTTCCAACTATTTTTAAAGTTATGTATATCTGTGTGTGTGTATAAAAAAATCTCATAAAAGACTGAATGAAAAGATACTAAAATATTACCAATATTTATATCTAGGTAGTAGAACTAAAGGTGACTTTTAAATTTTGCTTTCATTTCTATATTTTCTAAATTTTCACCAACAAATAGACACATTTTTGTTATGTATTTTTGTTAAAAATTATATATATATAATTTCTTTTTAATGAAGGTAGTAGTAATCCTTTTGCAGAATAGGCTTTCTCCCAGAGTATAAAATGAGAATACAGGTCGTCTCTGGCTGTGGTAGAGAAATGTAAGAAAGAAGTAGATTATTGGTAAATGAAGGAGGAAAGTACATCAAATTCCATAGTAAGTTGATTCTGAATAGAGTTGCAGAGGGCACTAAATGAATACTGAGTATTTTGCATTATAATAAAATATTAACTTGTTCCCATGTACTCATGCAGTAATCCTAGCCTAATATCCACATGTGTTATTCCCATTCTAACCCTTATTTTAAGCCACTGCAAAACCCATGTCTGTGTCCAAAAGACCATGGCAAAGGTATATTTTGTATTTTTTTATGTCCCCTATTTCCTGCTTTGTTGTTTCCCCTTATTTTATAATCATATTAATTGCCAAAACTCCAAAGTTGACCTGACTCACTTGAGATTTGAACTCTTTTAACCCGAGCTTCTTTCAAATTGGACATGTGATTTTGAAAAAGTCCCTGCACCTCTTGGGACTTGGTTTCACTTACTCAGTGATAGAATTGGACCAGGGTCCTCTCCTACTTCAACATTTGCACATTCCATGGTAATGACTTATCATAGGAGACTGCTCTTGAAATTCACTCAAGGTCCTACTTCCTGCCTCTGCTTCCTGAGCTAAAAAATAACCCAGTGCCCAGACAAGAGACCCCAAGAGAGAACATATCTGTTCCTAGAGATTTTTGTTCTTACTTCGTTTCTTTTTTTTTATTCTCATTTTAGAGAATAAAAATGAGAGGTAAAAATTTCACCCAAAGGCCATGGGATCAATGATTCAGTTTCCTAAAATGTGAGAGTTAGAATGGCACTTATCGCTGTGAGGAATGCATGAAGTAAGGTATGTAAGGAGGATTGCATAGGGCACACACTGGCAGCACTAGCTCCTACTTTACTATTATTATTTTTTATTGCTAGTAGGTGGGTAACTGAAGCCAGTTGTCTCTTTTCCTTCTTCATGATTTAAACAAAGTAGTATGGTATAGAAAGAACAGTGCTGGGAGGGCTGGCACCATCAGAAAAAATAGCAATATGGCTCAGGTATAATCTCTGAGCCCATAAAATGCTGCCTTGGGGACAGAAACCTGACTAACAGGTCCTGATGGCAGGGATGTGAATGAGAACAGTCACCATGACTCTCGTGATGTAGGCAGGTGCTACCTATGTCCACTTAGTAACTTGCCTTCTTAAAAGCTCTCTGAACAGAGTTCAAACTACAGGAATTGGTACAGATACTCAAGATTATTGCATGAGAATGACAGTTCCTCCCATCCAAAATTTTATTTGCTCCTCTTATCAGAAGGCATGATAAACATAGGTTTTGATTTGAAGCACAAACTTGTAATAATTTTGAACAGCAGCAGTGATTTGTGGTTGCCTCTTTCCACAAAACCAGAGTAGGTCAGCTTAAAATCTGTCTTACATTTTACATGTCTTAGAATTTTTGTGTATAACTGATACTTATAAGGATCTCCAAAGACTTGGGAGCACAAAGCTCCTTTTGGAGTGAAAAATCAAAAAAACAAAAACAAAAAAAACAACAACAATCATTTGTATTTCAGGTGAAAGTATAGAACAGAAATAATCATCATTAACCAACCTCCCTAAGGTATATCTGAAGCATCATTGTTCATGTAACTGAAACCAAACTGTATTACAAATATTTTTAATTTTACATATGTGTTTTGACATTGTAAAAAACTTCTGGCTGGGAGAGATATCCCTTTCTTGGGCAAGCCCATGCTTAGCATTAGCAAAGGGCCCAGCTGGGACCATGTCTTTGGTATGCAATCTAACCAATTCAGAGCTGTCTCCTCTATCAGGTTTGTGCACGCCAGGAGGCAATATTCCTCTCCTTAATCATCTCAGGGCTAGGTGCTAGGAAACTGGAGAGCACTCTTACAGCTTAGAGCACACTCGTAGTATTCAGACTAGCCAGTCCTGAACTGTTTGCCCTGCCTGGACTTGCCTTTTCCTTGGAAACCCCAATCTAGGTTGTGGCCTAAACCTTCCCCTTGCTACTGTCTCCTGCTTTCCAACCACTTGGTGGCTTTTTCCATCTGGCCCTACATGACATGCTATGCTTACTGATCCTAGGACTTGTGAGTATAATAAACTTGAGGGGTTTTTTGTTGTTGTTGTTATTGTTGTTGTTTTTTGCTTGTTTTTCTTGAGCTTCTTTTCTGTCTTGTCTTTTGGCCACATCTGACTGATGATTTCATAAATAAACATAAACATCACTACTCTCAAAAAAAAATAATAATAATGGGTGCTTTGGCTCTTTATATAGAGGTCAAACCCTAACATGGCAGACAAAGACCTTCAACCGTTGACCTTTTTACCCTATAACTTCCTTACAACATGCAAACAGCCACCCTCCCAGCAACTTCAAACAAATTGCAATGTCCTAAATACAAATGCTTATTCTTTTAGGTCTTTTGTTCTCTTGGCCCTACATACCAGGTCCAACTGAGGAAATCGTAATCCTTTCTTCTCTGTTAAGCTCTCAGACACTAGCCACTCTTCCTTCCTTTCCCCACTTGCTTCCATTCCTGTAAAGACCTCTATTAGAGCCTTAGTGATATCTTATTACAATTCTGTTTACCACGTGGGGGTTAAGACATGGACTAGCAGACAAGTCTTCAGCAAATGTTTGTGGATCTCAGGGAGACTCTGCACTTGAGCAGCCCAAATAGGAATATAATGATCTCATCTTTGCACTTACTGAGTGCCTGCTATAAACCAGTCCAAGTTCTAGGTCTTGAAACTAAAGCAGGAGAAAGTAAGCAAAAACAGATGAAAATCCTTACCTTATGATGCTTACCTGGGAGTGTGGGAAGACAGACAATAAGTAAGTAAAATATATCGTTAAATGGTGATATGTGCATTGGAAAAGTGTAAAACAGGGAAGACAGAGGATTTTAGAGAGACTTGTAATTTTAAATAAGATGTTCAAGTTATGTTAACATACAAGTATCAGTTAATAATATTCAAAAATTATAAGCGGAAGCATTTAATAGAGTATTGCTGGGTTCTTTATTTTATTCTGAAGAAAATCTTTGCAGAAAATCTATTTAGAAAAAAAGTTTATCAAAAAGATCTAAGAAATTAAGATGTGTTCCCAAGGTACAGCCTAGTAACAGTAAAGAAAAATATTTTTTATACTACCACCAAAACTAAAGAAATTCTCAAGATATATTACACAAATGATAATATTTGTGCCCTGGCAGAGCAGCTCAGTTGGTTAGAGCATCATCCCAATGCCCCAAGGCTGCAGGTTCCATCCCCTGTAAAGGCACATATAAGAATCCTATCTAATAAAAGAGAAAAATGGTAATTGGCGTACGACGATACCCTTTTCATTGGCTAATCAGGGCTATATGCAAATTAACTGCCAACTATGATTGGCAGTTAACTGCCAACTATGATTGGCAGTTAACTGCCAACAAGATGGTGGTTAATTTGCATATGTAGGCACAATGCAGGGAGGCGAGAGGGAAAGCAGGAAGAAGCCCCCTGCCACTGACTGTGATCGGAAACCCAGGGGGGAGCTAAGAGCTGGGGGGCAGGGCAAAGGCGGCCCCGGGGCCGCCTTTGCCCTGCCCCCCAGCCATGATCGGAGAATCAGGCACCTTTGCCGCCCTGGCCAGTGATAGCAGGAAGTAGGGGTGGAGCCAGCGATGGGAGCTGGGCACGGTCGAAGCTGGCAGTCCCGGGAGCTAGGGGTCCCTTGCCTGGGCCTAAAGCGGAGCCCACGATTGCGGGGCCGCTGCAGCTGCGGGTCCCCGCTGCCCGAGCCGGACGCCTAGGCCAGAGGCATTAGGCCTGGGCAGGGGCGGAGCCTGCAACCGCGGGGAGCTGGGGGTCCCCTGCCCTTGCCTGACACCTCTGCCAGAGGCCTCAGGCCTGGTCAAGGGGCCAATCCGGTGATTGGTGATGGGAGGGTGATGAGGGTCAACTCCTCTGGCCGAGGCATCAGGCCTGGGCGGGGGGCTGGGCCGGGGATTGGGGGGATATGATGGTCCCCTTGCCCAGGCCTGAAGCCTGGGTCAGAGGTGTCAGGCTTGGGCGGGGGGTGGAGCAAGCGATCAGAGGGAGATGGGGGTCCCCTGCCCAGGCATGATTCCTGGGCCAGAGGCCTCAGGCCTGGGCGGGGGCCAGAGCCAGTGATCAGGGGAAGATGGGGGTCCCCTGTCCAAGCCTGACACCTCTGGCGGAGGCGTCAGGCCTGGGCAAGGGGCCGATCAGGCGATCGGAGGGTGATGGGGGTCTATGCCTCTGGCGGAGGTGTCAGGCCTGGGCAAGGGGCCGATCCTGAGATTGGAGGGTGATGGGGGTCAACGCCTGAAGGCTCCCAGTATGTGAGAGGGGGCAGGCTGGGCTGAGGGACACTCCCCTCCCCACACACCCAGTGCACGAATTTCGTGCACCGGGCCCCTAGTCCTATATAATAAAAGCCTAATATGCTAAATGTCTGGTTGTCTGGTTGTCTGGTCATCCATTCAACCAATCAAAGCATAATATGCTAATGATATGCTAAGGCTGCTCAACCGCTTGCTATGATGTGCACTGATCACCAGGGGCCAGACAGTTAACTGGTTGACCAGTTGCTATGACGTGCACTGACCACCAGGGGGCAGATGTTCTGACTGGTAGGTTAGCTTGCTGCTGGGGTCTGGCCAATTGGGACTGAGCGAGATGGGCCAGACACAGCCTGGAGCCCTCGTCCGGTCCCTCCCTGGCTGGCCAACCTCCTGTGTCCATCCCTGGCCCCGATTGTGCATTGGTGGGGTTCCTCAGCCTGGCCTGCACCCTCTCAAATCCGGGACCCCTCGGGGGATGTCAGAGGTTTCGGCCTGATCCCGCTCAATGCAGGAGCTGCCCCCTGGTGGTCAGTGTGCTCCCACAGGGGAAGCGACGCTCAGCCAGAAGCCAGGCTCATGGCTGGTGAGTGCAGTGGCGGTGGCGGGAGCCTCTCCTGCTTCCATGGCAGTGCTAAGGATGTCTGACTGTCAGCTTGGGCCCGCTCCCCGGGGAGCAGGCCTAAGCTGTCAGAAGGACATCACTTGAGGGCTCCCAGACTGCTAGAAGGCACAGGCTTGACTGAGGTACCCCTCCCCTCTCCAGTGCACAAATTTAATACACCAGGCCTCTAGTGCATAAATAAGTGGAACAACAAATTGATGGCTCCCTCTCTCTCTCTCAAATAAAAATGTAAAAATAAAGAAACAATATGAGATGACATTAATGGAAATGGTGGTTATTGGTTCCTGAAAATTCTCTCCTCCTTAAAAGCAAACACAATAGATTGTAAGAAAGATAAAGGACATTTTACAATGATAAAAGGGTCAATCAAGAAGAAAATATAGCCCTGGCCAGTTTGGCTCGGTGGATAGAGCTTTGGCCTGTGGACTGAAGGGTCCCAGGTTCAATTCCGGTCAGGGGCATGTGCCTTGGTTGCAGGCGCGCCCCCGGTGGGGAGTGTGCGGGAGGCAGCTGATTGATGTTTCTCTCTCATCGATATTTCTAACTCTCTATCCCTCTCCCTTCCTCTCTGTAAAAAATCAATAAAATATATTTTGGGGAAAAAAGGAAGAAAATATAACAACTATGACTATATATGCACCAAAGAACACAGCCCCAACATATATGAAGCAGAACTAAAAGGACAAATAGACAATTTAAAAATAATAGTTGGAGACTTCAATACCCCACTATCCATAATAGGTAAAACAATGAGACAGAAGATCAACAGGAGATAGAAGACTTGAAAAACACTGTAAAGCAGCTAGACTTAACAGACATCTACAGAACACTCCACACAACAGCAAAATACACATTCTTCTTAAGTGCACAAGGAACATTCTCCAGGATAGGCCATAAGTAAGTCTCCATCAATTTAAAAGTATTGAAACTACATAAAGCATATTCTTTAACACAGTGAAAAAAAAATTAGAAATCAATAATATAAGAAAATTTGGAAAATTCACAAATATGTGAATGTTTTAAAACATTCAAATAACCAATGACTCAAAGAACGACTGACAAGATAATTTAGAAAATATGTTGACATGAATAACAATGAAAACACAACACACCAAAATGTATGAGATGTAGCCAAAGCAGTGTTCAGAGGGAAACTTATAATTATAAATGCTTATGTGAAAAAAGAAAAAAGATCTCAATTAAAAAGCCTGTCTGTCTACTTTACGAGACTGGGAGAAGGAGCTAGGAGGGGGGTAATCAAACTAAAACCTAAGCAAGCAGAAGTACAGCAGTTACAGAGATTACAGGAGAAAAAAATGAAATAGCATAAAAGAACCATGGGGAAATCAACAAATTGAAACATCTGTTACTTTAAAAACTCAAGAAAATGGGCAAATCTTTAGCTAGACAGAACAAGAAGATTCAAATTATTCAAATCCAGAACCAGAAAGCAGACATTACAACTGACAGCACAGAAATAAGTAAAATACTGTGCACAATTATGTGCCAGTAGAACATAAAACCTAGATAAAATGATTAACTTCCTAGAAAAACACAAGTTACTAAAATTAAGAAGAAATTAAAAACACTTCTATTACCCATAAAGTGGTTGAATTAGTAATAAAAAACACACACCTATGAACAAAAGTCATTTTATAATGTGTGGATATCTAGTGGTCCCAGCACCCAGGATATTATTTATTATGCTTGCCTTTCTGTGGATTATTTGTTGAACTGTATCCCTCTCAGTTAGTCAAGGGCCATAGTTTCTCTTTGAATCTCCTGAAAGCATGTAGAGCAGTGCTTTTTGTTTTGAAATTAGAAGGTCATGATACTAACTTAGTGACTCATAGTCAATACTTTTTAAAAAATGAAATCACAGAAAAATATCAGATGGCTCAATTGTATTTAGGAGAGACATTATTTTTAGGAAACAGTTTCAGTGTGTGTGTGTATGTGTGTGTGCATGCGCACATGCGTGCTCTCATGTTTGCATATATATATATATATATATATATATATATATATATATATACATATATATATATATGAGTACTTGGTTAAGATAGAAAGCATATTTCTTTTATTATTATTATTATTAGTTAAGGTATTACAAATGTGTCCTCATCCCGCCCATTAACCCCCAACCTCCCCAAACCCCCCCCCCGCCCCGCCCCGCTCTGCACACTCATGCTCCCATCCCCCTGTTGTCCATGTCCACTGGTTTGGCTTATATACATGTATACAAGTCCTTCGGTTGATCTCTTCCAGAAAGCATATTTCTTATATTTTTAAATTTACAAAAGTTTGGAAAACATTGGTCTAGAATACAGTGTCTCTAAAATAGGTGATAAATGAAGAATCTATATATACTAGAGGCCCAGAGCATGAAATTTGTGCATGGGTAGGGCCCCTAGGCCCGACCAGTGATCAGGGCCGATCTGTGGGGTCCCTGCTGGCACCCACCTTGGCTGGCCTGGCACCACCCACGCTCTGGCCCTGCCGCCACTGCTGCTGATCACCTTCCTCTGTGGGTGACCAGCAGGGTGATGCAGGGGGGGAGGGGCCCTCTGGCACCTGCCTTGGCTGGCCTGAGGACTGCAGGTTGGGGCAGGGCCTGTGTTGAGCATCTTCCCCCTGGTGGTCAGTGCACGTCATAGCCACCAGTCATTCAGCTGGTCATTCCGCTGTCCGATTTGCATATTAGGCTTTTATTATATAGGATAAAAACCTAAGCGACCATTATGACTGAACGACTGGTTGACCAGTCACTATGACTCGCACTGACTACCAGGGAGCAGACGTTCAATGCAGGAGCTGCCTCCTGGTGGTCAGTACATGGCCCCTCTCCCTGGCCGGTCAACCTCCCGCAGTCCCTCCCCTCCACTGCTGGCCAGCCAACCTCCATGGCCCCTCCACTTGGCCGGCCAGCCCCCCCGATAGGCTTTCATCGCAGGCCAGGCTGAGGGACCCCACCCATGTATGAATTCATGCACCGGGCCTCTAGTATATAAATAAAAGAGCACTCAAGGACTGCTTCTCTTTGCCTTTAGGTGTTTGCCTTTCTTAGGAATGCACTTATTGCATAAAGGTAGCTGGAGTTCCAGATATCAAGAGTCTCAGTTACATCATCCTCTTCGACATTTAGAGCAGTTAAACACTTTTGTGCATCTCTAACAGCAGGATTCAATTGGCCTTTTGCCTTTAGCATTTTCAGGTGTTGGGAAGATAAAAAAATACTGACTCCCAACAAGACATTATCTCCCTTCAGGCTGCTTGACAGGTGTAATTCCCATTCCAGGTAGGCAGTCTGAAGCACAGACTTGATATCTTGGATTTGCAGGGTGAATCTACTCAAGGCTCTCCCTCTGGGCATAGCCTTCCAACAACAATGAACCTCCCCTAAAATGAACAGACTTTAAATTAGTAAAGGAACAACGTGGAATCATTTGAAGTAAATACCTAGGTACAAACATAAGTATAGAAGCCCTTAGGGAAATATTTTTTAAAATATATTGAATTCTATTTAACAAGTAACATTTGACACAGCATAAAATGCAATAGTTATTAAGTCTATAGTATAAGTCACAGCCTTAATATTTTACTTAAGAAATACTGGTATGCTAATGTGTGATCTCTGGCATCAGATATAGACTGTTTAAGTGCATTGTATCTCAGTGTTTCATCACCTAAATCTGTAAGAACACTTAATCAGATTATTCTGAAAGTAAAGCAAAGCATAAGTCACTATTCAAAGAGTTTAATTAGAGCGGGAAAGACTTAGATGGTTTAGGGACTTGCCCAAAGTTACACAATTCACCAGTTGAGAGCAAAGCTGAAAGTAGAACCCAGACTCCTCCACAGTGTTCCTTCTACATTGGTGCTCCCTACCTCTTTCCTTACACTTATCTGAAGCTACTTTAAGGAGACCTGTTATTGAACCATAACCATTCATTGACTATAAACTTAATTTCTACTATGTGCTAGGCAGTCTTTTGTGACAAAGTCCCTGCCTTTGAGAAGCTGGCTTTCATTTGAATGACAGAGATTGAAGTAGTAATGAAGGTTCTGCAAAGATTGCTATAGTAACGGAGGAGGACTTTAGTATTTTGGTTAACAGGAATTTGTGAAAATGGTCACCCCTTTCTGGATAGAAACGATAATACTGAGTGGAGTATATAAGTCCCAATGCCAGCTCCATGTACCTTCCTCCATTCCAGGTGTTTAACCAGATGCAAAGACTGGAAAACATGGGAAAGATTTAGTTTCTTCCCTGCCCTAGGGTCAGCCTGCCTCCCTAAACTGAAAGATTTACGTAAGGAAATCACATCATAGGCCATGAAATGACTCAGATAAATTGTAGCCAAATTGCCTCTCTTCAAGATGAGTAGATCTACATTTTAAAATATCCTAAAAGAAAAAAATTGCTGATGCAAAAGCTATTTGTTTTCATCTTATAATCAACAATATCAAACACTTCTAGGGAAAGGAAAAATAATGGTTAGAGATACTGCTGTTTAAAGAAGCAGCACCTTTTAGAAAAAGACAGCAATTTCAACTCATGTGGAAAAGTTCAAACATTAAAAGAAACAAGCAAAAAAAAAAGGTTAATCAGCTTTTTTAGTATTCAACAATTCTGGAGGTGAAGTGGTTTACTCTAGGAGCCAAGAAACAAATCAAAAATTAAAGTTGGAAGACCATGATACAGAAGCAAAGACCTACCTATCTTTCAACAGGGCTAAAAGAACAGCGGGAAGTGTGGTCAATATTTTACACTGAATTGTTTAGCAAAACTCTTGGAACTGACAGAGAAAGAAATCTTTATTCAGCCTTAAGCCCAAAGATATTCCCTTGAACACGAGTTACTTAAATGTGCTGAGTATGACATTTCTACTTTCAAATGAAAATGATACTAAAATAACATCTGCCTCATAGATAATGGAGTAATCCACTGAGATACTCAACACAGTACCTGGCAGAAGATTAAGCAATCAATCACTTTTATCATTGGCAATCACATCAGCAACAATAATAAAACAGATTCACAGTAGGGGCGTTGGATCATCCAAGCCACTGGAGAGGCACGCTAGGAATAGCTCCTGAAAACCTCATGTAACTCAAAACATGCATAAGACATCCAGATAGATTTTTCCCTTAAGAATAAATGTAATGCAAGAAATAACAGTCTCGGTGCACATAAACCTGGGCCATTGTAATGCATTCCCTATATCAAGCTTACTCGTTAATGCACAATAAACAAGTTTTAGTGTGGGGAACTCACATTGTTTCAGTGTGTGTGTATAAAGTGAGACTTTAATAATATTTTTCATTGCTCAGTGTTTTAAATTTGCTAATTCAAATTGGTGTGAAATATAACTGCACTGTTTATCCAAAGGCCATTCACAATCAGAGAGAGGCTATCCTAAGAAATGAGACATAGGGAAGTGTATCATAGGATTCAAGAGGGGTGAGCAAAAGTACATTTGTAGTTGTTTGTATAGGAGAAGACATGCAGGTTCTGATGAGTACAGTCACTTGATTAACTCAAAAGAATGTCAGAATGGCACAGTGCACTTAACTTTTGCCCACCTCTGCATACTTTAAATACGGAGGAAAACAATAGGAACTGTAAATCCTGAAATACCTGGAATTTAAATTATTGGAATTTCTTTTACAACTTTGAGGCCTATAAAATGATAAATTTTATCTGTAAGTAAACCTACAGAGAATTGTGAAATGATGACAAACTAAAACCTTTCACTCCAAGACACTTGTGGTGGAAGAGGACATAAAAGCCCTACCTGGAGACCTTGTTTCCAGATTCCACACATAAAGCCATGCCTTGAATCAGATATTGTCCAAAGATCACATAGTGTGATAAGGTGTTACTACCACAATGCTGATGTCAGAGGCTGGAAGAGAGAGCTTTTAATTTTGTTTCCTTTTTTGTTCTTATTGAGGGAGATTTTAGTTTTGTTTTTTATTGTGAGGAGGGATTTCTTTTGGCTTATGATTTAGGTTTAAATCTTCATTTTTCTACTTCAGTTTTTTAAATGGGATGCAAATATGCAATTTACATGGCAATGAATTGTATTTATGGGATAAGATCCTAAAATCCTCACTTAATTAAAAACTTTCATAATTCTAGACAGCTTATTTCCCCAGAGTAATCAATATAATGTAAGTGGAAAGCATTCTCAAAATACATAAGCCTATAACATTATAGACCATTTCATAGAGGAATGCTTTAAAAAAAATCACAAAAAAACAACTTTATTTGGAAATAATTTAGATTTACAGAAAAGTTTTACAAAGATAATATGGAGAGTTTCTATATACCCCCTCATCCAGTTTCCCCTATTGTTAACATCTAACAGTTCCATGATGTATTTATTAATACTAAGAAACCAACAAAGATACTCTTAACTGAACTAAAGACTTTATTCAAATTTCACTGGTTTTTCCATCAATGCTTCTTTTTTTTGGTTCCAGAATCCAATCCAATTAAATTACTTTTTAGTTTTGGAAGAATCCACATTATTTGAAATTTGTACAAACTAATAAAAAATTTTTTCTTGCTCTTTAAAATTTGAAAAATTTAAATTGGTATGAAATATAACTGCATTGTTTACCCAAAGACTTTCCAAACACAAAAATAGCTGAAGAATTAACCTACTGCAGTGGCTTAGGCCAGTGTTTTGTTCGAATTGGAATGGTGAGGGGATTAGAGGGAGTGTATTTTGTATTGGGTTTCAACTGAAGATTTTATTTGAAGAAAATTGCTAATAAGAAAATCCAGAAAAAATATTAGGATAATTTAAGGAATACTAAACATAAACAAATAAGCCCCAAACTGGATATGATCATGTTACAAGAAACACTCAGAAACTTGCCAGCCAGGTACCATTTTTTATACAAGCAGTTTAAACTTTTTACTCCAAAGAGCATACAAGCAAACTATGTAATCACACATATTTCAAAATATTCCCTATTTGCTGTTACTATTATTAAAACATAAAAAGCTCTTATAAATCAATAGAAAAATGGGCAGGGGCATAGTCAATTTATAGCCAATAAGCATATGAAAAAATGTTTAAACTCATTTTCAAAGAATGCAAATTAAACTGCAATATACTTTTTTTTTTTTTTTTTTTTTTTACTAATCAACCTGGTGATGATAATGCATACATTGGGCTAATGTACAAAAAACAAGACACTCTCACACATTGGAAGAAACACGTGAGACAACATTTTTATGACAACTTGGCAATATGTGTGTTGTTACCTATTGCTGACTAATAAACCATTCCAAAATGTTGTGGCTTAAAACCACAATGTGTTATCCCTCACATGTCTATGAGTTGGCTAGGAGGTGGTTGTATGGTCCATGTAATTAGTTGGCTGGGGCCACTCCTGCAGCTGCACTCAGTTGGGAGCCCAGCCAGGATGGAATGCCTGAGGCTTCCTTTCTCCTCTATGTGGCCTTTGTTTCTTTTTTAAAAAATATATATTTTTATTGATTTCAGAGAGAAAGGAAGAGGGGGAGAGAGAGAGAGAGAGAGAGAGAGAGAGAGAGAGAGAGAGAGAGAGAGACATCAATGATGAGAGAGAATCATTGATTGGCTGCTTCCTGCATGTCCCATCAGGAATTGAGCCCGCAACCTGGGCATGTGCCCTTGACTGGAATCAAACCTGGGACTCTTCAGTCTGCATGGCTAACGCTCCATCCACTGAGGTAAACCAACTGGAGCTGGCCCTTCTTTCCATGTGGCCTTTCATCACTCAGGAGCCTAGCTTAAGGATCCTACATGTCAACTGGATGCCAAGAAAGCAAACATGGGAGCTGACAGGCTACTAAAAGACTAGAGAGAGAAGCAGTGGTGTGCAGGAGCCCATTTGTACAGGCTAATGAGGACCAAGTATGTATATCTCTTCCCAACTCCATGGTCAGTAATATAACATTGGTAGCTTGAAATCAATCATGGTGGAAGTATTAACACCATAGAAATTGGCAAATCTTATAAATCAAGGATTTAAAGTATTTTTTCCCAAGCCCTGACTTTCCAGAACACTATTTCCTGAAAGTCACACAGCTTCACATCTACCGCATTCTATTTATCCAAGCAAGTCACAGGCCAGCCCAGAATCTCTGTGGGAGGGAAACAGACTTCACCTTTTGATCAGAGGAGTGGAACATAATTTGTGGACATATTTAATCCATCACAGTCTGCTGTCTTCCCACAAATTATTTATTTCTTTCCACTTGCAAACACACACACACACACACACACCCCTGACCACTTCCCAAGTTACCTCAAAATCTCGTCCATGAAAGCATCGGGCTCCATGTTCAATATTCACAATCCACATTATGTCCCAGATGTGGAACCCTCCCCTCTGGACCTGGAGAGCTATGAACTGTCCCCCTACTCCCCAACTTCCCCCAACTCTCCCACCCCAACCAAGCATATAGTCTTGAGAAAGGGATAAGAAAGCCACAATAGACACTCCCATTCAACAACCGGGAAAGCAGGTCTATAGCAGGTCTGAAATCTATGTGGACATATGTTGTCTGACACTCTACTCCCAGGACTGGAGCCCAGCTGGGGCTGAACATCTGAAATGACTTCTCATCCTCTTGGGCTTCTCTAGGTGGCCTCTCTCCATTCGGGGAGCCAGTCCAGATTCCTTACAGCCTGGTAGGTAGCTTCCAGAGAGACAAAGCAGAAACTGCCTGCTCTCTCAACGGCTAGGCCTGGAGCTGGTGTAGTGCCATCATGCCTAGTGTTACCAGATTTAGCAAATAAAAATATAGAATGCCCAGTTACATTTGAATGTCAGATAAGCAATAAATAATTTTTTCAGTATCAGTATATCCAATTTTTCTGTTTATTTGACATTTTAATTTTACTGGGCATCCTATGTTTTATCTGACAATCTTATTTTCGCCACATTCTAAAGGTCAAGGCAAGTCATCCAAGGATAAAGGAAGGAAATATCAGCTTTTGATGGATGAGTGGCTTGCTTGTACTGGGAGGAAGAAGATAATGGTGACTATTTTGCAGACTACCACACTATAACAAAAGCCTTGTAAATGTGCATGTCACAATAAAATCAGTGATTCTATTTCTAGGAATTTTTCTAAGCACATGATTAAAAACATGCTAAAGATTTAGCTACATGAATGCTCATTTATAATTGCATATAATGGTGAAAAATAGAAAACAATCTAGATGTACAAAAATAATACATAAATATATTTATTGTGCTCCTAATATGTGCAAAATACTGTGTTGAGCCATGAGGATATACTGAACAACACAGAAAATCTCTGGCCTCAGGGATCTTAGAAACTAAAGGGGCAAGATTGACATTAAACAGATAATCATACATACAGACTATAAGTGTGCTGATTTCTACAAAGGAAAACTACTGGGTGCTATGTAATCACCAAGGGACCTAATCTACTGGGGAAATCAATAATGCAAAAAAGAATGGTGTATTTGCAGGTTTAAACTCCTTGAGAAGGTGAAAGAAGATGAGATCCAGAGAGCAAGGGAAGGGTTGACCAAGTTAGGCGTGGGGACATTTTCTCCTATAGAAGCAGATTGCAAAACAGAGGTTCTGATTTAAGAAACTGCAGAGATGCAGTGGAAGGAAGGAAGGAAGGAAAGAGTGCCTGCTTGCTTCTATTTCTCAGGAAGTATGACTCCAGGTCGTCAGTAAGAAGGAGAGAAAGGAAGGGGAAGGTTAGAAAAACATATTCCCCAAATATATTTTACATCTCATGTTGATTATACTAATTTGAAAATTATGCATGTATATATAGACTCTCACTTATCCAATAAATTCTAGTTTCTCAATATTCCAAACAGGAAAAAGAACGAAGGGGCGGCCATTGTAAGTATCTCGAACGAGAGTGCACAATCAAGATGCATTTATTGAAGAATTTTATTTAAAACCCTTAGGGGAACCTAATAAGCATGATTCAAAATTCATCAGCGTCAATTCCACAATCAGGAAAATTCCTAAGTTATAGAAGGAAGTACCCATTAAAGTGTTGTTCAGAGTCACACATCTTAGTTAGAATTAATAGAGACCCAATGATGTCTGCTTTAGTGACTTAGCCAATGCATTACATTGCTTATTTCCATATTACGCAGAGTCTAAGTAGCTCAATGATGCATTTATCATGACCAAAGCAGACTGGACATAAATAGACTCTTGTGAGATAGAGTCGATGTGATAAAATGCAATACACTACTGTAAATTGCATAAACTACCCACGTTGACACCAAGAGCTGATTCTCCTGGGAGTGTTATTTCAGAAGCTATTAGGAAAAATGAAATTTGAGGAGAGCTTTTGGGTCATCGGTGCTCTATATTTAGAATCTTCAAATAATCAAAGATTCCAGCACTTTGTCATCAAGAGAGAAATAAAATGGGGTTATCGCCTCTTTTCACTGCTTATTTTCTTTTCTGTTGGACACACCAGAAGATGCTGTGGTGAGACAGGTCCAAGTCTAAGGCTTAACAATAGATGTTACAAATTTAAGATAAAGTTTAAAATATATTATGATAATTTAAAACATTAAGAGTAATATTGTTCAAAATGTAATATAAATCTTTTAAAGAGCAGACATTTGCCCTGCCGGCTCAGTGTGTGAGCGTCGACCTATAAGCCAGGAAGTCATGGTTCGATTCCCAGTCAGGGCACATGCCCAGCCAGATTGTAAACTCAATCCCCAGTAGGGGCCATGCAGGGGGTAGCCCATCAATGATTCTCTCTCATTATTGATGTTTCTATCTCTCTCTAATCTCCCTTCCTCTCTGAAATCAATAAAAATATATTTTTTGAAAAAGAGCAGACATTTATTGAGCACTTAGGCATCAAGCATTATTCTTTGCACCTAGTATATGCATTACTTTACATAATCCCCAAAACTCCTAAAGCACCTTTATGAGGTAGGTTCTATTATTACCTACACTTTGCAAAGAGAGCTGTGCTTTGTCAAATCCAATACAGTAAAACAGATTCTCACTAAAATTGCATACCTGTTCAGTGCCAAATATATTACTGTGTTTAGAGACTTTGTGTGGAAAATATGAGATCCCCAACTCATAGCCTCCGGCGGAGACAGATGGACATACAGATGATCAGCATATCAACGCAGCATGGCTTGTGAGAAGATGAACATATAAGTCTGGTTGGAGAGTCAAAAATATTATGTGAAGGAGGTGACATCTGAGCTGGAGCTTGAAGGATGAGCAGGGAGAAGATGGGTAAGCTGAGAAAATGGGTGCTAAGGTGTACAGCTGGGACAAGGTCCTGATTACACTGGAAACTGAGAGTTCAGTGTGGCTTATGTAGGAAGTACAAGTTAGGAAGTGGCGGGCAATAAGGCTGGAGAAATAGGTGAGAGGCAGATGGTGGGGGTCTTGGTGTAGCTTCCAAGCAGTATCAGACACTAATACACACTGAGCAACATGACCAACTTTGATTTTCAGGAACATGACTTGGGCACCAGCCTGCAATGTATACTGGAGGCAAGAGACCAGCAGCCTGGAGAAATCTAGAGGGAAGTACAAAAGGAGGTACAAAAAGATGAGAGCCACAAATAAGGCCTGATTAAGGGGAGAAGTCACATTTATGATGCGTTTCAGAGCAACGATATCAAATGTTGAAATTTAACTGCCTAAAATAAGAATTTGTCACAACGTATCTGTATCTATGGATTGATGCTGGCAATTACCAGAGGGCATCACGGGAAGGTTTTTAACTAACTAAACAGCTATTTCATGACTGCCACTGGCTGCTAGCAGTCATAAGATGCCATCCTATTATAAGATGCATTCTGATTTCAGACATGTTCAAATATGAAGGGAAAATGTGTATTTAGAATAAAATGAATCTAACCATTTCACCCTACTTCCAGTCCCCTGGCCCAAACCAACATCACCTGTTTCCTAGATAATTCTAGTAGCCTCTTAACAGATCTCTCTGCTTATGCCCTTAACATCTTCTCCTCCCTCCTCCTAAATCCATTTTTAAGTGGGTAGCTAAGGTCAAATCATGTTATTCCCATGTTGAAAATCCCCATGATTTTTCATCTTACTCAGAGAAAAAGCCCAAGTCCTTACAGAGGCCCTGCAGGCTGGGGACCCTCACTAGCTCTCTGTCCCATGACCCTGTTCCCTGCTCCTCCCCTTTGCTCGCTCCAATCCTGGAAAATGGGCCTCCAACACACAGGCTGCCACTTAGCCAACTTGTAACTCCCGTTCCCTCTGCATGACCTGCTCTTCTCAATTGCTGGTCTTGCACTAACTGCCACCTTTTCAGTGAGGCCTCCTTTGCCTTCCTTGGTCTAAAATTCCTATCACACCTCCGCTCCCAAACTCTCGTTTATTCCCTAAATGTTTTATGTGTGTATTTAGTTAGTTAGTTGGCACTTTCCACTATCTAATTTAGCATGTGTTTTACGTGTTTATCCTATTTATTGTGTAGAACAGTGATGGCGAACCTATGACACGCGTGTCAGAGGTGAAACACAAACTCATTTTTTTGGTTGATTTTTCTTTGTTAAATGGCATTTAAATATATAAAATAAATATTAAAAATGTATTTGTTTTACTATGGTTGCAAAGATCAAAAAATTTCTATATGTGACACGGCACGAGAGTTAAGTTAGGGTTTTTCAAAATGCTGACACACCGAGCTCCATAGGTTCGCCATCACTGGTGTAGAATGTGGGTGAATGTCGAGCTCCCAGTTAAAAACCCACGTGTGACTTTTCAGGCCAGACCATAGGTGGTTACAAAGGCTTTGCGGGGTAAGCCTCAGGGTGAAAGCAGACCTGGTTCCCAGCCAGGGCACCCCAGTCTCTGAAGGCAGGTGCAGTCCAGACTCAGACCCCCTGGGCAGTCATGCTCTTTCTCACATTTACACTCCACACCCCGGGGCCTTCATTCTTAGGCCTCTGTCTGAGGGGTCCCTGGGGCAGAGGTCTTCCTCAGGTGCCGATGCTAGGACCTACCTCCTTATGACGGGGGTGGGAGAGGGAGGAACCTTGAAGTCACTTTCCCCAATCTGACTTAGCACCCAGCACTTTTCCACGTCTAACCTTTCCCCACACCCTGCCCCCACGCCAGAGTTCATAAACCTGCCGAAGATTCCCACAGCTGCACGGATCCACCTCGCCCTCCCTGGGGTGCCACTTCATGGGTCACGGACAAGGAGGGAGTCTGCACTTCTCCAGCTTTAGACTCTTGCTTGTACCGTCACAGTGATTAAAGGCTTAACTCTGCCGGAACCGGTTTGGCTCAGTGGATAGAGCGTCGGCCTGCGGACTGAAAGGTCCCAGGTTCGATTCCGGTCAAGGGCATGTACCTGGGTTGCGGGCACATCCCCAGTAGGAGGTGTGCAGGAGGCAGCTGATCGATGTTTCTCTCTCATCGATGTTTCTGACTCTCTATCTCTCTCCCTTCCTCTCTGTAAAAAATCAATAAAATATATTAAAAAAAAAAAAAGGCTTAACTCTGACTTTTGGCTTTCTTACTTGAAAGGACTACTTTGACCTCTTTCTTTCTCCTCCAGCTCCGCTGAGCTTCTGATAGTAGCTCCACAAGGACAAGGGTTTGGCCTTTGATTTTGTTTTAACAGACTGTGTTTTAGAGCAGTTTTAGGTTCACATGCATAGCTTCCTCCTTTGTCAACAATTGTCACCAGTGGTACATGTCACCCTAGGGTTCACTCTTGGTTGCTGTACATTCTAAGTGTTTGGACAAATTTATAATGACCTATATGCACTATTATAGTAACATAAAGGGTAGATTCAATGCCCTAAAAAATCCTCTGTGCCTTGCCTATTCACCCCGTCCTCCCCTCTAACTCCTGGCAACAAGAGATCTGTTTACTGTTCCCTTTTCTAGAATGTCATATAATCAGAATCACATAGTACGTAGACTTTTCAGATTGGCTCCTTCCACTTGGTAATATGCATTTAAATTCCCCCTATGCCTTTTTATGACTTGATTGCTCATTTCTTTTTAGCACTGAATAATACTCTGTTGTCTGGATGTATCACAGTTACTTATCCATTCACCTGTAAAGCACACCTTCGTTGCTCCAAGTTTTGGTAATTATGAATAAAGCTGCTGGAACACCTGAGTGCAGATTTTTGTGTAGACATAACTCTTCAATACAGGATAGATACTAAGGAGCTTGATTTCTGGGTCAGTGGTAAATGTATGTTTAATTTTATAAGAAACTGCCAAACTGTTTTTCCAAAGTGCCGGTGCCAGCAATTAATGACAATTCCTTTTGCTCCACATCTTTGTTAGCACTTGGTATTGTCAGTATTCTGAATTTTGACCTTTGTAATAGATATGTAGTGGTATCTCATTGTTTTAATTTGCATTTCCCTGATAGCATTTTCATACACTTATTTGCCAGCTGTGAGTCCTCTTTGTGAGGTGTCTGTGAAGGTCTTTGGCCCATTTTTAAAAAATATATTTTTATTGATTTCAGAGAGGAAGGGAGAGAGAGAGAAACATCAATGATGAGAATCATTGATTGGCTGCCTCCTGAAGGCCCCACACTGGGGATCGAGATTGCAACTCACGAACCATGAATCAAACTGTGACCTTCTGGTTCATAGGTCTACACTCAACCACTGAACCACACAGGCCGAGCATTTACTTAGTTCTTTTATTTCATTTATCAGTTTTGTAGTTTTCTACATATAGATCTTTTACATATTTTGTTAGATTTACGCCTAAGTATTTCAAATGGGGGGGGTGCTAATGTAAATGGTACTGTTTTCTTTTTTAATAGATTTTTATTGATTTTAGAGAGGAAGGGAGAGGGATAGAGCAAAAGAAACATCTGTGAGGGAGAAACACTGACTAGCTACCTCTCACATGTCCCCCACTGGAGACTGAGCCCCCAGCCGGGGCATGTGCCTGACTGGGAATCAAATTGATGACTTCTTGGCTCATGAGCTGATGCTCAACCACTGAGCCACACCAGCTAGGCAGTGATAATGTGTCTTAATTTCATATTCCACTTGGTCATTGCTGGTATACAGGAAAGTGATTGACTTCTGTATATCAACCTTGTATCCTGTGACCTTGCTATAATTATTTATAGTTCCAGAAGTTTTTTGTCAATTCTTTTGTATTGTCTATATAGACAATTATGTTGTCTGTGAACAAAGGCAGTTTTATTTCTTCCTTCCCAATCTATATACCTCTTATTTCCTTTTCTTGCCTTATTACATTAACTAGAACTTTCAATGTAATGTTGAAAATTAGTGGTGAAAATATCCTTGCCTTGTTCATGATCTTAGAAAGTTTCTAGTTTCTCATTATTAAGTATGATGTGATCGATATTTTTTGCTTTTTGTCACATTCATGAAGTTTCCCTCTATTGACATATTGTTTATTCATTTATTTATTTATTTATTTATTTTGATCGTCTATTGACATATTGTTGATAATTTTTATTATGAATGGGTATTGGATTTCGTCAAATGCTTTTTTTGGCATCTGTTGATATGATCATGTGATTTTTCTTCTTTAGTCTTTTGACGTGGATTACATGACTGATTTTTAAAATATTGAGCCAGCCTCAAGAAAGGACACATTCTTGTCCTGGTCTGTGTGCGCAGTAGGATGGGTGCTGTGTACTGAAAGGTTCAGTGCCCGGTTAGGGCGTATGACTGGGTTGCAGGATTGACCCTCAGTAGGGGGTGTTCAGGAGTCAGCTGATCAATGTTTCTCTCCCTCTTTCCCTCTCCTTTCCTCTCTCTCTCTCTTCAAAAATCAATTATATATATATATATATATATATATATATATATATACATATATATATATATATATGTGTGTGTGTGTGTGTGTGTGTATAATGTTAACTGTCCTGTAATTCAATCCTTGCCTTACTTTTTTCACCTCCATGTAATTGTCCATAAGTTCCCTCCTTAATTTCAAATGCATAAAAGAAGCTGAAAAACTTATTTTCCTGAGCATTTACAATCCTGCTCCCTGACCTATGTTGTCAGTTTGACTCAAATAAACTCTTACAGAAATTCTCTAGAGATTTGAATGTTTCTTACTTCGACAAGGGTTTCAAAATATCAATAGAAAAATGGAAAGCAAACCAGAGAAGAATGCCTAAAATAAACTAGGGACATTTGGAATGTTGTAAGCTTTCAACCTATTGTTATTGTTGTTACAGTTAAAGAGATTTATGTATCCAGTGTCCACTCTTGCACTCTCTATGTAAGAGGAGGAAACAAATACCAGTGAACTAAAAAGCCAGTCATTTCTTCACAAGGTTGTTGAGCTGCCCCAAGGCTCAGGCTCTCTTGGTCTAAAGGAATTCAGCTTCAGGGGAAATTCTTAGAGGACTTTTATCTGTTGACCTGCAGGTTGCTACAAACTGAAGGATTCCTGGATTGATATGCCTCAAATAAAGCCTTTGTTAACTACTGATGTATCAATCCCAGAAGTCCCCTTTATTTAGAAGAATCTTCTTCCTACCTTACTCTTTTTTTCTGAGCTAGAGAAGAAAGGTAAGGGATCATCTGACAAGACCTCTAGTAGTCTGCCGTCTGGGTGGGTGACAGGATCAACAAAGGACACAATTCCCCTGCATCCTGTTTCCCTTGAAATGTACCCAAGTACTTTTATGCCATCTCTAGGCACCCTAAAGTTTTCCCCAATAGGGTTCATCTACCACTCAATACTCCAGGACTTTATTTTTATTTAAATTCTTTATTGTTTAAAGCATTGCATAAGTCTCCTTTTCCCCCCATTGACCACTACCCGACTGCCCCACTCCCCAGCACATGCCCCACTGTCTGTGTCCTCTAGGACTTTTAATTTACTTCTTCACTACACAGCCAAACATTTTTGCTTAGTATTCTACAATTCTTTCTAAGCTGGTAAACTAAATCACAGGAACTGATGGACAAGAATGGCTTAAAGTATTACCTCTTCCAGGTGATACAATTTTCCTCACTCCTACCAGCTTCAAATGTAACCAACTAACGTTTCAATGATCAGCCTCTCCTATCATAGGCCAATCTGGCTTTCTAATGTCCACCCCATACCTGACCTCATCAACCCATTCTTGCCGATTTGTTCTTGGAGGAATAATTGTATTGCATGCTTGAAATGACCAGTGAATGAGGGGCCAAGGGCCAGATTGATTGCCATACTACCAGTTCTTCATGAATTCTAAACCTAACCTGTCACAAAAGTTGAGTGGAGTTGCTGGGTATAGGACTTTGGATCTGTTTATCACTTCACTGTAGAGCACCTGGACCAGAGATAAGTGACAACTGTGCTACTGTTAGAAGATTAATCTATCCCAAAGGTGACAGATAACCCAACCAGTTTGGCTCAGTGGGTAGAGCGTCGGCCTGTGGACTGAAGGGTCCCGGGTGTATGCCCAAGTTGTGGGCTTCATCCCCAGTAGGGGGCATGCAGGGGACAGCTAATCAATGATTCTCTGTCATCATTGATGTTTCTATTTCTCTCTTCCTCTCTGAAATCAATGAAAATATATTTTTTTAAAAGCCACAGATAAAAGGGTGTTCAGGACATGTAAAAGTCTGTCCACTCTTCCACTAAAAATTTAGTTCACCTTACATGTAGTTTTGCTTTTGTTTGATTTGATTTAGCTAAGTAAGAGTCAGCTTGAATAGTTTCCCTAAGAATATATACAAATGACCAATAAGCATGTGAAAGGATGCTCAAGATCATTAGTCACCAGGAAATGACAAATCAAAACCATAATGTGGTAACACTTCACATCCACTAAGATTCTTAAAATAGAAAATAAAAAAATAATTTTGTTGAGGATGTCAAGAAATTAGAACCCTCATACATTACTGGTAGGAATGTAAAATAGTGCAGCCACTTTGGAAAACAGTCTGAAAGTTACTCAAAAGGTTAAATATAAAGTTACCATATGACCCAGCATTTCCACTCATAAGTGTGTACTCAAAAGAATTAAAAACACATGTCACACAAAAACTTTTACATGAATGTTCATAGCACCATCTTCTCTATATATAAAAGGCTAAGTTTCCATCCTTTCCCCCGACTGGTAGCTATGATGTGCGCTGATCACCAGGGGGCAGACGCTCAATGCAGGAGCTACCATGATGTGCATTGGCCATTTAAAAATAAACGGCACCATGGACCTGGCACTGACAAACCAATTCTCGGCTTCCCCCAAGTGGGACATAGGCCCTGCAACCACCCTAGAGTGACACCCCACCAAATCGCGGCCCATGTTGCCAAGACCCCATGGCACAAAATGCAGCCCACAGTTCAGCCCAGCCTGAAAATGGTCGCTGTGGGCGCCGGGTAATGACATCATGTAGCAACACCTGGCTTCCTCTCCATAGCGACTAGCCTCCTTGGAGTTTCTTCAGCCCAGGAACCTGACTTTATAGCCAGGTGCAAACATTTTACACTTTAACCAAATGTTTGTGAAGAATTTTCCTGTGTCTCATCTCATTTGATCCTCACAGAAGTCCTGGAATAGGTAGATAGGAGACTCGGTGGAATCCTATTTTCATTAGCAAGACAATAGAGATTTAGAAAGTTTAGAAACTTGATCCGACTGAAAAGAAGTAAGAAATGGCGGAACTTGAAAATGACTTCAGGTTTTCTTACTGCGCAGAATACAGTCGAACACTGCTGCAGTTAAATATGTTACCCTTTGTTCTCACTGCGTGATCTACAATAATAATCTGATTAGTGTTGATATTTACTGCTGTGTTGCTGATAATTACCTGAAAGAGAAGTTGGGGTGCTTCACTGGGCTGTAAAAAGTTTAGCTAAATCAGAAAGCAGGTCTAATTATGCACGTTTATCTATATAAAAGGCTAAGTTGACTGGTGTATGCACAATACATATAAGCTCTTGCTGGTGCCAATCGCATGCATGTGTTTCAATCTGTCATTGTCGATCGTGAATTTGGTTGATACTTCTATTATAGAGAAAGGGCAAATAGCGATATTAAAACATTTCTTCTAATTAATTTCCTTTCAATGTGCACTAATCCGTGTACCAGGACACTAGTTATTCATAATAGCTGAAAAGTGGACACAACCAAAATGTCCATCAAAGGACAAAATGTGGTCTATGCACACAATGGAATGTTATTAAGCCATAAAAAAGAATTACATATACTAATACATGAATGAACACTGAAAAATGCCAGGCTCAAAAGACCACATATTGCATGATTTTATTTACATGACATGTCCAGAATAGGCAAATCTATAGAGATAGAAAATGGATTAGTGGTTGTCAGGAGGTGGAGGAAGTAGTAGTGAAGAGGGGCTGACAACAGGTACAGGGTTTCTTTGATGGGTGTGTGTGTGATAAAATTTTTCAAATTTTAGATTATTGTGACAGTGGCAAAATTCTGTGGATACACTAAAAACCATTGATTTGTACTCTTTAAATGAATAAATTGTATGTAATGTGAATGATGTCTCAAGCTGTTAAAAAATTAAGAAAAAGAAGATATCTTATTTAAATAGTAGTGATTGAGAATGTTATTTTTTATCTTTAGCAGACCCATCAAAGCCTTAAGGAGGAAGAGGTAGTCCATGTGGTCTATAGGGCCAAACTCTAAAACCAAGAGTGAACCCCTTATAGTGTGGCAGCAGATAAGAAAAGAAAGCCATACTTTTGAAAGGAGACCCTGACCTTCTATGGGTCATGAATAGCTAAGGTCTCCCTGTGTCATTCCAAGGCAAACCTGGAGCCACTGAGCTGCATTTGCACATCTACAATCTTCTATTGTGGTAGTCCAGGCCTCTGAATTCTCCAAATCAGGGGCTGCAGGCTTTCAGAATCTGGGAAGTACTTAGGGTGACCAACTTGTCCTGGTTTACCCTGAACTTTACCAGTTTTACCATTGAAAGTTCATCACTAATATGAAAACCTTTTCTCCAACAGTCATGGGAAGAAGATGATTATACTTGAAAGTCCCATCGATGTCAAGCAAACTTAGATCACCCTAGCACCACCAGATAGAGTAAAAGGTTATGGAGAGCAGCTGTCTGTATTTATTCTTATAATCAACTAGAGGCCTGGTGCATGGATTCATGCACTGGTGGGGTCCCTTGGCCTGGCCTGCACCCTCTGAAACCTGGGACCCCTTGGGGGATGTTGGAGAGCCGGTTTCAGCCCAATCCCCAAGGCCCAATCCAGACAGGAGGGAGCCCGATCCTGTGCATTGAGCATCTGTCCCCTGGTGGTCAGTGCCCGTTATAGTGACCTGTCGACCGGTCATTCAGTCGTTCAGGCTTTTTTTCCCCGCTTAAGCTTTTCTATATATAGTATAGATGGGCCACAGTGGGTAGAAATTATTATAATCTCTTTTGCTACAGACTCCCATCTTTTCCCTTAGGGTCCTGGGCTCACTGATATTCTTATCCACCTTAGAAAAATGACCAGAGTTCAGAAACAATCCAAGAGAGTGAGTTGTAATTCAGGTTAAAAGCACCAGAAAACACATTTCCCTGGTGGAATTCTGTCTAACTCACATATGAGAGCCATGTGGGAAATCCACAACAAAATGTATAGTATAAATACAATGCTTGCCCACCAAATGAATCATACATTCTAACTCAAAGCTAAAACTATTGATAAAAGGTGTTCGTTAATGAGGGAGACTTTCAAGTTCCTATGTGCTTCTCTGGCTAAAAATTTCCTAGAAGCTAATCATAACTCACTGAAATACTCATTTAATAAAATCTGTAAATTGTACCCAAACCAAAATTTTCAGAATAAGGCAATATAACATTAAAAAACATTTTATCCATCAAACCTAAACTACTTGCATTTTTCAGGGAAGAAACAACATACATTCATAAACAGCTACCAATACTTCAGGAAATATGTAGTTGTTGTTATTACTATTGTTGGTAATGAGAAGCATTAGTGTTTTAAGTTTGGGGGACCTCAGAATAAAACAGCAGCAACAAACAAACAATAACAACAACAACAATAAACAGCCATCTGAAAATAGGTCCAAAGTATACTTTTCCAGGAATTTGATTCAGGCTCCTATATACTAAATAAGAAACTGTGACAGAAATGAGCAAGTAGTAGAAAAGTTTTATGTAAAAGAAAATGTAAGTTTCAACAGCAATACCAATGATGTAGGCCTACCCGGACAGTTGCTGAGCTTCTGTGTAGTTCATCCAAGTGATGTCTTAGGATCAATGGAAGCAGACTGTTTTATAAAAATAAACTAATATGAAAACCTTTTCTCCAACAGTCATGGGAAGAAGATGATTATAATTTAAGATGTAATGCCAGAGTCTTCCTTTTCACATGATGAACTCGTGGTTTCTTAGCTATTACGCATAAAAAAGGCATTTGACCAAAAATGACTTAATTTGTTATATAGTTTATAAAGCTGTTAATAAGAAGAGAAACGCTTCCTCCCTTTCCTCCCTCCCTCCCTCCCTCCCTTCCTTCCTTCCTTCCTTCCCTCCTTCCTTTTCTTTCTTTCCTTCCTTCCTTTCTTTTTTTCTCCCTCCCTCCCTCCCTCCCTCCCTCCTTCCTCTTTCCTCCTATTTATCTACTCTGACTGTGTGTGTGTGTGTGTGTGTGTGTGTGTTTTACAACTTGCCAGAGGCCAAAGGCATTTTGTTGTTTTGAAACTCAAACACATGTTTATTACTCAGCTTATAAACCCCACATGACAATCACAGGATTAGTTGATTGCTTTTCCAGAGGTGTCACTGTGTGGAGCTTCTCCTCTAGTTAAAGTGCTCAGTGTCAGTGCTGTCACAGCCTCCGCAAGACATGTCTTTGTCCTGACTTGAAGCTAAATTCCATGCTACTTCTATAGTAAAACCTACAATAAAATCCTGGGTTTAATCAAGAGTGTTAAGTATTATTCATTTGGTAAATGAGAAAAGCAGCAGTTGAGCAAGCCAGATGGTGTAAAGTATATGCTTCTATCATCATATAATCCCTAAAGCTGATATGTTTATGGAGCTCTGCTTCCATATTAAATCAAAACAATGGGACTGTCTCTTTTTCTTTCACATTCCTCCATCCAATCTGTCCTTTAGGACTTTTTCTCCTTTAGATCTGGTTTCAGATTTCAGATGAATCTAAAATCACCCAGATATGGTTTTACAGCAGGTCCTCAAGAAACATCCTTAAATTCAATGTCATTTTGTTATAACATTGATGAGATGCAGTAGAAATTTGACTCTTGTTTATGTCAATTAGCGGATGGTAAAGTTGGTTTCATTGTATGTCATTTTGCTTAAAGTCACAGAACCTATCAATGACCTTAAGTGGGACTCCATGTATTTGACCCAACTGTTCCAGTCCCAGGAACAGTGCAGGATCCTGCTGTCCCTGAAGATGGGGACCTTGCACTCTCTATCTTCCAGAACAGATGTCACATCACATGAATTTAGTATCTACAATGCTGGTCCTTTTCAAAACTAAATCGAAGTGAAAGAAGGCCCTATAAGTCTCTTTAGCTTTTGCTCTTGGGCTTAATTGGATCAACATTCCACTATTCCATTATTTACCATTCAGGGTGAATAGGTTCTTCTGTTCAGAAGGTGCAGCGTGGGACTACTTCCCTTGCAGAGCGCCTGGTCTCCTTGGTGATGGGGAGGAGGAACTGAGCATGCCTAGCTTGGTGCCTGTGCTTTATTGTGCTGATTCCCTGCTCTACCTCTCCTCAAGAATCTCTCATTCTGTTTCTCCATGAGGTAAGCTTTCTATGTCAGCATTTGGCCTTATAGTGGGGAGACTTGAAGTTTGAGTTCTGTAGGGTTAATTCAAAGAAGAAATTATCAGGTGACCTGAATTTGCTTAGTACCTATGCTCCATTCTCTAAAGTAGCCCTTTGAGTAATAAGACTGATTCTTGTGTCCGCTTCTAAAGTCAGAGGGTTGACAACAAATTATCATTTCTATAGACACAGAGAATCCCCAAATCTTAGTGGCTAAACCAACAAAGGTTTGTTGTTACCTGTTCAGCAGGGTTCTGCCCATCTGCGTTGACTCTTTTCCAAACGCCTGAAATCTGAGAGCTCAAAGCAGTTTTTAATATTTGAATACATGACACACAGTGGGAGTTTAGGCTTTAAAAGACTGGTTTAAATTTTAGCACCTCTGAGTAGGACTTTATTAGAAAATAGAACTAGAAAAAAAGTTTGAATATGAATTCTGCGATGCAATTACAAAAATTGTGTCAGAATGGTGTTCTCAAACAGAGAATGGTCTTCCTGTTGGAGACCACATACATCTATAATAAACAACAGAAAGAAATACTGCCTACCACTGAAGGCCTTTCATATCTCCCTGCCTTGCTGAGAATTATTTTTAGTAATACTTAATTCATAGCTTTTCTTTCAGGGTGTTGGTACTTTCCCTTTTTAGATATGAGTTATACTAGACCAATCTCTATTATTTCTGGATTACATGTCAGCAATGAAAAATGAATTGAGTGCTTTGAGAGAGAAAAATCATTACTGAGAAGATGAATAGATCCACTGTACTGGGTTACTAAAAGTTGGGGCTCTGGAAAGGTCATTGGTTTGCTTTTTCCAGGAAAACATATCTTTTTGGATACTCTTCAAAGTTGTGATAATTTCCTCCAGCAGTAGGTGGGAGGTTGGTGTATTGATATCACTTTTTCTCCTGGCCCACTGACTTCACAGACAGACCTTTCTTTGCTATGTGATATTTAAATGTAAAAACAGCTTTGAGGTCTCAGATTTCAGGCATTTGGAAAAGAGTCAGCAGCCAGCCAAACTTATGTATTTGTTGCTTTTGCCACTAGAAAGAGATACCTTTTTTCAATAGATATGTATTGTTCCTATTATGTACCAGATAGTGCTGTGTGCCAATAACACAACAGTTATCAAGACTGACACAGGCCACCACCTAATAGAATTCTCAGTATGGGAAGAGGGAGATGGCTCTATATGGGTAAACAGCCTACAATTCAGTTTGAGAAATACCATGATGAGGACACACAGGGTGCTATGGGAATCTTATAGTTGAGGCAATCAGGGAAGACTTCCTGAAAGAAGTGACTTGTCATTGTGATCTCAGGGACAGTAGTTCTTAACCAGAAGAACAGAGTCAACAAAGGCCCTGAGGTTGGCATATTTGAAGGAACTGTGTATGGGTAAGGGAGAGAGACATGTTTTCTAGAGAATAATTGAATAGGAAAGGGACAAGGCATCAAGTTAAAGGTGTAAGGAAATACAAGGTCATGGAAAATCTAGAAAAATATGTTAGTAAGTGTGGACTCTACATCATGGAAATAATCACTGAATGGTTTTTAGCAGGGAAGTAGCATGATAAGATTTGTTTCTAGAAGCTACTCTGATTGCTATGTTCAAGATAGATTGGGAGAGACAACGTGTGGAGGTAGGAGATAGAAAGATCAGTGGGGGGATTACATAGTGATCCAGGTGAGAGATTATGGTCGCCTGAGATTAGTATTGACTGTGGAATACACAATATGGACACATTTGAAAAAAATATAGAAGGTAGAACTAACAAGCTGATGACAGACATGATATGGATGGTGTATGAAAGAGAGAAATCTAGCATGACACTGAGATTGCTCAAGACTCTGAGTTGGACACTAGGCTGATAATAGAAACCCAAGAGGAAGAGCAGACCTGGAGGTTAAGACCTTGAAGTCAGTTTGGGAAATGTTGATTTGAAGTGTGTGGTGGACACTGCCATTTATCCACTCGCACCCCCTTGGCCCACCGTTGAAGTTGCCTGCAGATAGGCTTGCAGGTGAAGACAGCTTCCTACCTCTCTGCCTGAGGCCGTTCTCTGGCCACAGTGTAAGCTGAGCTGCAGAGCACCTGGAGTCAGACCAGAAGTTCCAGGAAATTAATGTCCCAAGAGTGACCATCAATAGTGAGGGACAGGGATTAATGAATAAATGACTCAGCTCTCTTGTGTCTTTTTGCATCAGTTCTGAAGCATCTTCCTCCGTGTCTCAGAGGGTCTCCAGTGAGACAGAGACACATTTGCCTGTAGTAATAACTATTAGCTTTCTTTAGTTATCAACACTATTAGCTTGCTTTCTTTCCCTGTCTCACTTCCCATCCCCTTAGAATTTCTCCTGGTATCACCTTCCGCCAAAATAAACCAGTGGTACCCAAATAGGAGTATCAGAGTCTAAGATGAAAGTGTTTGTGAACAATCAAGTGGCGGTTCCAGAAGACAAAATGGATATTAAGGTCTGAAACTGGGGAGCAAAGTTTGGGCTGTATGTATCAATTTGGGGGAGACATCAATATATGCTTTCTCATTGAGGTGATGGCTGTAGATGATTTTCAAAGGAGAATGTGAAAGAACAGGAGGGTTTATAATAATAAATTATAAAATTAGGGGACAGGCAGAGGAAGCATTGGCCACAAATGTGACAGAAAAGGAACAGTCGGGGCGGGGGGAGAAGGAGCAGCAGAATGTGGGACCACAAAAATCAAGGGTGGGTGAGAGAATCTCAGGACAGAGGGGTTCTTCAGAGTTGTGTAAGAGAATAACTGAAAATGTTCACTGGACTTAGCTGCAGGAGGGAATTGGTGACTTTGGGAAACACAATTTCAGTAGTACGTGAAGGCAAAGCCAGGCATCATGGGTTAAGTCATGGCTCCCAGAACATACAGTAGATCTTTTCTAATGATTCTTCTCCAACCAAGCCCAGTTCCTGAACTTCTTTGTTGGCACTATGCCTATAAAACTTTAATGAGCTCTATTCCACTTTGATCTGAGAGGAAGGGAAGCAGAAAGACAGACGTCATCAATGTGCAAAGCGACCGTGGAGCATGAAAAGGGTGGCCTGAGCCACCCATCCAACCAGCCTCTGGTGTGAGGTGGCCAACTCACACAAGGGCCACAGCCCAGCCTGCAGGGCTGACCTGAGTGGAATGAGGCATAATGCGAGGCTGCTGAATGGCCCCCAGCCTAAACACACTTCTTCAGCCACCACTCTCTAAGTTGAAAAGTCAAAGTAACCAACATCTCCGTGATGATTACTTTACCAGGTTGATGGGTAGTTCAGCAGGAGCATAAGGGAATGGGTCAACAGCCCAGCAGGCAAGCAGGCAGAATTGCCCAGGGAATGTAGGTCACCCTAAGCAGAGTGGAGAAACTGGGCAGCAAAACACCCTTCTGGAGCCTTCCATCCCGTCCTGTTCATATACATGGAAGTGACATAGCACATGAAAATAGCTCACACTTCCTGAATATGCATTAGCAACAGATCTTGCCTTTGATCTGTTACATCACCTTTAATCTTATCACCTGTTCAATGAGTTCCTTTTAGCACCTATAATTAAGAAAACGGAGGCCAGAGAAAGCCAGGCCACACAGCTGATACATTTAAGAGCTGGTTTCATATTTAAGACTTCTAACTCTAGAGTTCCCTCTTTCAAACAGGAACTACTTCATACAGCCTTCTTTTCTGAATAGTTTTTTCACAGTGGAGGGACGATTCAAACCATCAGCCCATCTTGCACTATAACAAGCAAATTTTTTCTAGGGGGATTTAGGGTGAAGTCTGGGACAAATGTGTAAAACCAGTAAGCTATGAAAAAATACCAGCAAGGGAAATAAAATAATGATATTTTGCTTTATCTACATTTCAAAGATGATAGTTAACTTTTGATTGCTTACACGAGAAGTGTAGAGAATGTATAATAGTTCACATGAACAAATATTTATTTAGTGCCATCACCAGGAACAAAGATGGTAGCTGGTATTTTACACTTTGTCTTCAGGAAGGCCTGTTTGACTTGATTTTCCTCTCTACCTTGAGAGACTTGAGGTTGCTAAGCCACCGTGGAGAAAGGAACTTGTGCTGGAATTGCTTTTCTAGATCTGACACTGCCCTAGAATCCCTAGTTCTTCATTTTTGTTGAATCATCCTCATAGGAGCACCTAGGGTGTGTTGTGGCAATGAACTATAAAAGATTGTGCCGTGACCATCCATCAGTGTCTAATTGACTGGCTGATTCACTAGGGAGGGCAGTTACTGTAGGTAGCTAGTGTGTTCTTGGTAAAGATGAGGCTGAAGTTACTCTCTGACTCACTCTGAAAGAATCATGGTAAGGGTTAGGGTTATCATGTTGAAAATAAAATTACAAGCAAAACCTTGTTGAGTCTTGGCAGAGAAGCAAAATTTAAATGCTAAATTATGAACTCCGCTTTGGGGCTATGCTCTTGCCACAACCCCCTTATTTTGATGCTTTTTAGCCCAATGTTATTTATTCTCCTAATGTCCCTTCTCTTGGGATTCTTTCCAGTAAAGTACATTCAGAGCAGTCTATTATATTTACTTTACTCTATTTTATAAGGGTATCATATTTTATTTAAGCATCCTATTACTGATGGTCATGTATGTTGTTTCCAAACTTTGCTCTTACAATGAAGTCTTGTAATGAATATACCATTTTATTTGAAACCTTTTCACTTATATGGAACCATTTTTGTGGGATAATTACTTAGAAGTGGAACTTCTGGATCAAAGGGTATGTGCATTTCTGTTTTTGAAAGATATTGCCCAATTGTCCTTCAGGGAATTTGTATCAATTTTCATTCTGTTAGTGATGATTCAGTGTTTCTCCATTATCTGCCTATTTTTAGTAATTAATTATTTCAACATAATTTCAGACATTAATGAGTATTCAATATCCATATCAGGAAATTAGCATTAATAGTTTCTCAATCTTTTTTTGTTTGTTTGTTTCTATGACATTAACACTTTTGAAGAGTCTGGGACAGTTATTTTGAAGAATGTCTTTCAATTTGGGTCTATCTTTTCTTTAAAACAAAGAATCAATGTCAAATAACTCAAAGCAAAAAACAAGGAAAAATTGCCAAGCATAAAAAAGAACAAGCAAAATAAAATTTAAAAATGTAGTTAATAAGAATACCTATCACTTTTTAATTTTAATTTTTATTTTTACTACTTAAGCATTTTTTTTTGACACTTACATGATGCCAGATATCACTTTCCTGGTGATAATAGTCAGCATTTGCTGGATGTCAAATATGTGGCAGGAAAAATACTAAATGCTTTATATGCATTACCTCATGTTCCTCATAATAATCCCCCATATTATGGATGATTACATTATGGTACACAGAGGCAGAATGGTTTCTGTAAGGTCACAGAATTAGTTCTCTCTCTTCCCTTCTTTTCAAGTCACAAAAGTCATACATGCCCATGGCAGTAAGTCAACCTAATCCAGAGGGGGGTAAAGGAAAAGTAGAGTGACCGGCTCTCTCCAGTGCCCCACACTAGAGGTAACCTCTAATAACAGTATTTAATTCCAGACCTTTTCTATTAGAACCAAGATTTGAATAAAACCTTTCTGAATTCAAAGCCGTTATTCATAATGAGTATTCAGTGTTGTCTCCTATATGCAAATAGAAAAATTACATAACTATATATATATTTTATTAAATAAAATGGCTCTTAAGACACTTATCAACCAGATTATTGTTGACAAGCAGGTGAAGCAAAAACATATTAAGTTTTTGCCATCCATCTCTCTGATTCAAAGAGCCTTTTTTATTCACAGCATAAAGAACACAAAATTAATTAACTAATTGAAACACAAAGATGTTTGACAACTGACCCCCTGCAAGTGCCTTTTGTGAACTTTCTATTTGGCCAAGCATTGACTATAAAAACAGAAATACTAAGGTATGTAACCAAGGAGGAGGAACAAAAGCAGTCCTGCTGTGCACTAGCTAATCTAGTTGAAGGTCTGCTGTAGGAGGAAGTTGCAGTTAATGTTCTAACAAAATACTTGTAGCTTCAGGTAACCTAGTATTAGATACCCTGTATAGTGCTGACTGTCCAGTATCCTGGTGAGGTTATAATGGTGACCAGCATCTCAGGCATGTTTCATCTACTCAAGGTCAAGACAGCAAACTATCCATGGTAATGGCACTGGAAAACAAGAACTCACTTCTTCAGGTCATAGAATGACCCAATGAAAATGTTATCCGTGTGCCTGGCAGGCGTGGCCCAGTGGTTGAACATGGATCTATGAGCCAGAAGGTCATGGTTTAATTCCTGGTCAGGCACTCAGGCCTTAAGTATGCTATCCAAGTTTTGTGTGAATATCTATTTTAGAGGTTTTGTGAAAGTGACAGGATGGGTTATATCACTTCTGCTGGTGACTCCAGAAATACTTTATTAAAGGGGTCTGAAATGCCTCAGGGTTAAGAAATCAAAACCTAAGGACAACCAATCACAAACTACCAAGTAGGCTTTCCCAAATACAGCACTTAGCCTGTAGCCAATCAAAATATCCCCTTTGCTTTCGCCTCTTTTCCGTAAGTCTTTCCACTGGCTGCTGTCCGTGGAGCACTCCTAACCTCTCCCTGGTTAGTGCTGCCTGATTCCAATAGATTTTTGATCAAATGAACTCTTAAAAATTTTAATATGTCTCAGTTTGTCTTTCAACAGTACAAATATGCCCTATTCAAATCATTAGTAAGCATTTATAATCATTACTCATTGTGAAGGATACAAAAGAGGCATGTAGCAAAAATATAATGGCTAGTATGTACTGAGCACCTGATATATGTCAAGTTAAATGCTTCACATTTATCCTCTTACATATCATTTATCAACTTCTATTGTGTGGAGATTGTAATCAATGGCTGACTTAATTATCCACTAGGCTCACTAGCCACAATGCCTGGGTTCCACAATACTTTTGTTAAGTCCAGGAAAATGTTTTAGTTTCTTTCAGAATTAAAAGGGAAAATAAATAAATATAACCTTCCCTGGATATTAGTCTTTGTGCTCACACAGTCATAACTATAATTCATAATATTTTTTATAGAGTAAGGGGCCTATTAAGGGAAAAGTGCCTTGAGGCTCTGAAAGTCATAATGCAGCCTTCACCATATTCATCCCCACTTATCAGATAAAGAAACTGAGACTCAATAAAATTAAGAAATAAAACTTGTCACACAGCTTGGAAGTGGCAGAAGTTATGTTTGGAGTCTGTAGGACCTCACCAAAGACCATTTTCATTACCACACTACACACTATACATTTTATAGCAAGAAGTTCTAAGTTGAGAAAACGAGTTGGTTGTACATTAACCAATTAGAAAACACTTCTTGGAAAGAATATAATCAACTGCTTAAACTCAGGGACAGATCCAGATTATGTAAGATCTGAGGCTTTTACAACTTAAAAGATCTCCTTTAAGAAAAAAAAAATACAAAATTATAAATAAAAATTGGGTACATAATCTTGGAGAGGGCTGTCCAAGTAAGGGGCCCTCAAATGTAAGCTCTTTAGTTCATGGCAAATTCGCCCCATCTAAATGTCCTTGGGCCTGAAGGATGCCAGAGAAGGAGGGATCAGAGTCCGTCAGGAATATCAGTAAAAGTTTTAGGAGAAAGGGGACTTTGAAGTGTGGCTCTGGTCTGGGAACCCTGCAAAGTCTGGTGGGTAAATATGAGCATAATCTGTTCAGGGAAGGGCAGAGAACTCCACCTGGCTGAAACCCACAGCATGTTGGTGACGGGGGAGTGCAGGTTCCCTCAGGAAGGTGGGGCCTATTTTAAATGCCAGGATGGACAGGCTGCTGGGAATCTTTGTGTGCTCCTGGGTCCCCTGTCATTACCCGGGAAAAGAAGCACAAGGATGAGGAATCTAGCGCCGGGGCAGGACTCTCTGAACGGGTGACAAGAAGCAAAGAGATGGAACTGGAGAACTAACCTGGGTGCGCTTTAACGAGCACTTCATAAATTACAGTTGGAAGGGAAGAGGCGGGAATAAAAAAGAAAGGAAAAAGGGAAAAGTAAGAATCAAAAAAGGATCAACCAAGTAGATACAAGGAATAGAAGGGACAAAGAGTCTGTGATAATTTTCACATTCTGAGCCTGGATATTTGAAGGAATAGTTGTGGGATAGCCAGAATTTCAAGGTTGGTTAGGTTTGGTTTTACCGTATAGAAGGTAAAGTCAACAAAAAAGATTGCAACAACTGGGCTATGTACATCACCTGAGGAAGCTGAACCCCTGGGACAGGGAGGCATCTGACCAGGGCCCGGCTTGACTCTGCTGACATTGTTAGCTTTCGCCCTGTTTTCTGCATACCAACTCTCCATCTGCTCATCACATTCTTTCTCAATTATGTTAACAGCTTTAGGGACCTTGCAATCAGGTCTCATTCTTCTTGCTGACTAGGAAGCATTTTGCCTTTTTTTTTTTTTTTTAAGACTGCTGGGCTTTAAAAAAAATGTTTTATTATTATTATTCTAGAGAGAGGAAAGCAGAGGGAGAGAGAGCAACATCAATCAGCCGCCTCCCACTGGGAATTGAGATCCCACCTCTAACCCTCGCCCCCCAGCACCATCCCCACCCCCAGCTCACACACCCCACCCGCCCACCAGGGATTGAGTCAGCAACCTGGGGATGTGTCCCAACTGGGAATCGTAGGACCTCTCAGTGTGTGGGATGACACTCAACCAACTGAACCACACTGGCCAGGGAGAAGCATTTTGCTTTTTAACATGATTTTTGTTAAACACTATATTATGAGATTAGTTATAATTTAACTCTGAGTTTCAGCAGGCCCTGTGCCTCTCCAGGTGAGTGGTCAGGAGGACTAGTCACAACAGAAACAGAAGGAAGAGAATGGATTTGAGAGGGCATGACAGAGCTATAAAAAATAGAAGGATGTGGAATTAGAGGGTGGAGGCTTTTGATGATTCAAACATCTTAGTATGTGTCAGGCTCTTTGCTTGGAACAAAAGCCATTCCTATGAGTGATGCATCTGAATGGCCTGAAGGCGTCTGAATTTTCAAGATAGGTATTGGGAAAGTGACAGGTCAGGCAGAGGATCCATGGCAGCAGATTCTAGAGGGTGAGGAGCAGGATGATGAGTTTCGTGTTAGCCAGGTTATGTTTGGGGTCATGAAAATGTAAATGAGGGCCAGTACACAATTGTAAACATGGGGATGGAGTTTAGGAGAGAAGCTAGGGCAAGAGGTATGCATTGTAGAGTATACCAATCAGCAGGAAGTTACTGACCGAGGCAGGCATGGGGGTGAAAGCATTGCTTTCAAGGCTGATAGGCTAGCACAAGCGGGGTTACAGGTACTTCAAAAATTGGGGCATGATACATAATTGGTGGGGGGAAAAAGAAGAGTTAAAACAACTTGACCAGTGAATATAGTACAAACAAGTCATTTAAACTTGGAGGAGGGTCAACCTGAGATCTTGCTTTTTGAGATATAAATTTCCCTGTAAGTAATACTTTACCCACATCCCAAAACTTGGATATGCAGTTTTTGTTGTTGCTCTTCTCCAAATACTAACCCATAAATTATTTGGATGTCAATTCTAATTCTGCAGAATTATATCGGTCATGACAGAGAGACCACGGGAAGACACCCCATTCCATGATGTGACTGCTGCCTAACCTGCCTCACTGCCGCGAACCTTCGCACTAGATCAGCTAGATCTGAGCCAGAGCAGAGGTTGCTTCCCATAAACCTCTCTGAGACTGTCTGACCTCCGTCCTGTGCCCCAAGCAAGCTGGTTCCTGGAACAGGCTCTTGCCCAGCCCCTGTGTAAGTATGTAAGGCATTTCCCCCTTACCTGGGGCGGGTCACATGCTAGTATTCCTGTCCATCCTGTTTTGTCCTGTACAACCGCTTAGCACCTGCTGTGTAGCTCTGAGGATATCCATGTCACCTTGCTGCTCCCCACGATGAGCCTCGGATATAAATTCCCTTGATAAACTTATATAGTAATGCTGGAGTTGTCAGCCTCTTTCTTAAGGTTCTTGCCCTGAGAAATTTTACATAACAATGATAAATGGATAAATATAGATATACAGATTTGACTGGAGGGGACTTTAATACAGAAAATTGATTCCATGGTGACCATGTATTGAGAAACCACCTGGGGACACTGAGCCAATCCAGAGATTAGCAACAGCAGGAACCCATTACCACTTGTAGGTCTGAAGGGACAATAGAAGGAGGTGGCTTTACTCAAGCTTTAATCTGGAGTCATCTGAAGTGAGTTAGAGCTAAAGTGGGCACTTCTGTAGGAAGGAGGAAACAGCTTGCCTTTCCCTTCTTCCTCCCAACCTCAGGTCAGTGCTGTCAGTGTCTCCCATTGTTGGAGACTCTCTGGGTGCCAATGCTCAAGGGAACCTGGGAATTGTAGTTCCTTTTATAGGGGGAAGAATATGGGAAAACCATGCAGAGGAGTTGAGTATCTTTTAATTACTGATTTGTGATTTTATTATATTATGGTCAAAGACTGTTGTCTGTATGATATGACTATTTGGTATTGGTTGAGACTCAACTTTGTGAGCTAGGACATAGTCAAGTTATGTAAATGTTGCACGTGTTGTTGAAAAATATTCATATTCTCTATCTTTGGTATGTGTATTCAGTGTTCCATATACATCCATCAGATTTGGTTTGTTAATTGTGTTATCCACACAGTAAAGATATCTTGTTATCTATACAATGATTTTGATGACATGAAGTCAGTTTTTGAAAGAAGTTTATTTAAAAGCTTTGATTATAATTGTGGATTTATCAAATTCTACATGTCAGCTACATGGAAAATAGTCTCTAAGGACCATAAATGAAAATAGTGGGAAGGCTAGTGCTGTGAGAGATGATGGTAGCCTGGCCTAAGATAGTGAGAATGTAGAAATAAAGGGAAAGAGAGAAATTAATGTTGATTCTGGCTTGGGTAACTGGATGAATGGCGGTACTGCTCAAATATATGATTGCCACTGATCAGCATTTTACCTTGTGCAAACTAAATAAACACTCTGGGCTTAGTTTTCTTATTTATAAAAATGGGTTTAATAGATTGTATTTCATAGGATTATTGTGATGGGGAAAAGAATTAATATATGTAAAGTAATAGCACAATATCTAAATAACTGTTTAATATTTTTTTCTTATTACCAACTAGGATATAGTTAATGGAGAGAAGTTTGAGTCAAGATTTCCTCCTGAGGCTCATTATATTTGAGTTGATTTGTAAGTAATCTTTCAATAAAGAGGGTCTAAGTCATCTCAGCACATACTGTTAAGGTATGAAAGAGGATAGAAGTAAGAAAAGCCCCTGGAAGGTCAAAGGCAACTTTCAGGAGTTGGCAGAATCAAGGGAAGATTTTCTTAAGGTGGGGAGAGAGGATCATGGTTCCAGGCAGAGAAGAAGGAGCCATTTCAGGGGGAGAGGGAATCACTGCCTACATGTACTTTCCTGTTGGTGTTTGCTTTGCAGTGTTAAGTGTTGTTGTCTGGCTTGGTTCTGAGTAAGACAGCTCGTCATCTCCATAAGGCAACAGAAGAGCAGAGCTCTGGAAAAAATGACTGCAATTAACAGATCAACATTAACTTAAAGAACAACATTAACTACCTTGTGTGTGATTTGTCATATCATCAGCAAGCAGATTACTCTAGTGACAGGTTGTTAAGAAGTCTGCATTAAGCTTTCGGTACAACAGGGAAAAGTGATTAACTTGAGGAAGATTCATGAGCACATATGTTTCCAGCTTTGAGCTACTATGTGGAAGGAAGACTGAAATTATGAATTCCATAGTATGCACTGTCTTGGCAGAGTTTAGCGTGAGATTATGCATGACTACACCTTCCCTACAAGTTTGCACAGGCTGGGGAATTTTCTTATTAAGGTTGTTATGCAATCTGTTAGCATACAAATGCATAGAAAAATATTCCCAGGAATATTAGTCTTGACTTACAATTATGTTTCCCCCTTTAACTAAGTTAATGCCAAACTACTTTTTCTGTTCTCTATTGTTAAGGAGAAAAATAGTGCTTTTTTTTAGATCCTCACCTAAGGACATGTTCTCATTTATTTCAGAGAGAGAGAGGAAGGGAGAGAGAGAGAGAGAGAGAGAGAGAGAGAGAGAGAGAGAGAGAGAGAGAGAGAGAAACATTGACCGGTTGCCTTCTGTACACCTCCCGACTGGGTATTAAACCTGCAATCTGGTTATGTGCCCTGATCTGAAGTTGAACCCGTGACCTTTCAGTGTATGGGATGATGCTCCAACCAACTAAGGCACACCAGCCGGGATAGAAAACATCACTTTAAGATATTGTAACTGGAGCCATCTTTCATAAATCAGTTTTAGATCTATCACAAATAAATTATAAGCTAGATTTAATTATGAAGCCATTAACACACTTCATATAAATAAAAAATGAGAAACAAGTTATGTTTAAAGATAGAAGATTTAACAGGCATTTCTAGCTTTTCATATTCTTGGAACCCCACTAACACAACCTGTGAAGGAATAGTTTAAGGCTGAAACTCGATGAATGGAGAGAGTGGGAGAAGAGATCAAATATATGGTGATAGAATAAACAGAGCTGAGAAATGGAATCTAATCAAGTAGTGGAGAAAATTAAGAACTAATCCGATTTCCAGAATATCCAAAGCCTTAGAAACTAACGGCAACAGACACTTAGTGGAAGTGAGTATAAAAGGGTGTGCATTCAATAAGAAGTATTGTTGGTAAGTCTGTTTAGAAGGAACTGGGTCCCTATACCCCTCCCTAGATCCATGCAGCATCCCAGAAATTGCCCTTTCTTAATTGTCAAAGAGCGATGGTTCATTTTCAGAATGACATAAAATAGATGGTCTGCATGGAGGAATACCAGTTCATCTGAGAACCTGTCTCACGTAATTTGCATAATGCCCAAGGCTTTTTTAGTGGCCCAGCCTAACAGGCAGCCAACAGACAGTGGCAGGTCTTGGGGTGCCTTGGGGTTTTTGCTAACCTGCCTCAGGCTCATTACTGGTGGCAGCCAACCTTGGTTCACAGCTTGCTCCCTCTCATGCTCAGCCAAGTTCAGCAGAGGAAGCTCCCAACCATGAATCTCTTTGTAGCCTGAATAGGTAGCCTGGGGCTGGTCTCAGGCAGCATCAGACATTGATCCGCACAAGAGTCCCTGCAAAGGCCTCAGAACCAGCACATCTTCAAAGACTAAATCAAGAAGAAACAAAAAATCTGAACAGAGACATTGCTACCAACAAAATAGAACCAGTAATAAAACAAAACAAAACAAAACAAAACAAAAAAACTTGTAACAAACCAAAGTCCTGGAACAAATGGTTTAACAGGCAGATTTTACCAAACATTCAAAGAAGAATTAATAGCTATCTTTCTCAAACAATTCCAAAACACTCAAGAGGAGAGAGAGGTCTCAAGCTCATTTTATAAGGCCAGCATTATCCTCATTCTAAAACCTGACAAAAATATTACAAAAAATATACATAGGCTAATATTCTAGATCAGGGGTCCTCAAACTACGGCCCGCGGGCCACATGCAAATACAAATATTGTATTTGTTCCCATTTTGCTTTTTTACTTCAAAATAAGATATGTGCAGTGTGCATAGGAATTTGTTCATCGTTTTTTAAAAAAAAAAACTATAGTCCGGCCCTCCAACAGTCTGAGGGACAGTGAACTGGCCCCCTGTTTAAAAAGTTTGAGGACCCCTGTTCTAGATGTCTTTATTCTCCTGTTACATCTGTATTTTTTTTTTTCTTTCAGGAAAGCTAAAGAATTCGTTTACTTAGTGAGAAACAGATGAGCCCATGATGGCCGGCTTATATACAGCTAGGTAGAATAAAGAGGGGTAAAAAGAATATCGACATCACAGTGATGGATTTTCACAAAAGGTGACAGATTTTGCACTAAGAGCAATGGGATATCAATAAGTGATATCTATAAGCAAGATGTCATAATATCAGTGACCAGTTTGGATCCAATTCGGTTTTCTAAGCTCTAGAATATTTAAAACCTCAGACTTGAAGTTGTAAATCTAGACATGACAACTGTAAGCACACCACTCAGTCGTGTAAAACGTCTCAGTAAGTGGATGCATATGCTTTTCCTGATATTATTTTCCTCCAACATTTATTTATTTATTTATTTATTTATTTATTTATTTTTATTGCTTAAAGTATTACAAAGGGTATTACATATGTGTCCATTTTATCCCCCCGCCCTAGACAGTCCCCTAGCCTCCCCTATCCCCCAGTGTCTTATGTCCATTGGTTATGCTTATATGCATGCATACAAGTCCTTTAGTTGATCTCTTACCCCCCTACCTCCTGCCCCCCAACCCTCCCCGGCCTTCCTGCTGCAGTTTGACAATCTGTTTGAGGCAGCTCTGCCTCTGTATCTATTATTGTTCAAAAGTTTATAATGGTCTCTATTGTCCTCCAACATTTAGAATGTAATGTTCCGATAGTAATCACACATGGGATTAAAACCCCAACCAAGAAAGTATCATTCTTTCTATAAAGTGTTCTTTTAAAAAAGAAAAAAAATGAAAGGTGTGGATGTTTTGTACAATTATTGCTGAAGGACAGCAAAGGCAATTCCAAAATATCACTCTTACTGTACAGAAAGGCACGGCTCATGGAAGCAAGTATATCAAGCTGCAGCAGTTGAACATCAATCAGTCCTTCGGGGGCTGGCCATGTCAGATCCCGCACACAGCGCTTGGCCCTGCTGGCTAGCGCATGCCCAGGATCTGTCTGCTTTTCAGCTGGTACATTTGCTCAATGTCCGCCAGGGCTTGCGCGTGCAGCTGGGCAGCATGGAGCCTCTTCTTCAGGTCTTTGCACTTGGCTTTGGAGGAGAGCTGGCTCTCAGAGTTCTCACTCCTCAGGACATTCTCCTTACTCTCTCCACTGATATAAACTTTCTTCTTAAGTATTGAGGTTGGAAGAGCTAAAAGTTCTGGACCACTGGCCAGGGACAGGAGCCTCTGCTCCTTCAGCAGGCTGTAGTTCTTCATCAGACTTTCCGCTCTCGCCAATTTGTCCTCCGCCAGTCTCTCACGAACACAAAGCTCACGTTCCTTCTGCTCCAGTCTTTCCTCTCTGGCTTTGAGGGCTCGCTCTCGCTCCTGCAACTGTATTTCCTTCAGTTTCAGCTCACTTAATACAGGGTTAGAATCCTGCAACTTTTCTGGTTCTCCAGATCGTCGCCCCCTTCTCTCAGGATTTCTCCTCTGCTCTTCTGCAACCAAGTCTGCTATCAAAGGGCTCTCCAGAATTTCTTCAACAGAAGGTCGATGGTAATCCTTTAAATTTAACATCCTTGTAATGATGTCATTCAACTCATCAGAGTAACGATATGGAATTCGCCTGAATTTGCCTTCTCGGATCTTCCCAGCTAATTCTTTCTGGTTGAAAGCTGTAAATGGAGGCATTAATGCACACAACTCATATATCAAACAGCCCAGTGACCAGATATCCGATTTCTCATTGTAGGACATGCCACTCATCTGCTCGGGAGACATGTAATAAGGAGTGCCAACAAATGTTTTCGCAAAACTGATATCGTGGTTTAATATTGTAGCTAGCCCGAAGTCTCCAAGCTTAACATTTTGCTTGCCATCCAGGAAAACATTGGCTGGTTTCAGATCCCCATGGAGCACCGTGCGACCATCACTTTGTCTGTGACATTCCTTTAGGGCCAGAGTCAACTGAGCCATCACTCGAAGAACAAACTCTTCCTCCAAGTATTGTCTTTCCTTGGTTCCCTTTGTAATTATACTAGCCAGGTCCCCTCCTTTGCAATATTCCATTACAATGTACAGTGTTGTGTTGGTTCGGTCAATAATGCGATCATAGTAACGGACGATGTTTGGATGCTTCAGTTCACGAAGCAAATTCACTTCAGAAACAAGCATTTGTTTCTCAGCTTCTGTCATGGAGCCATAGTCAAGTTCTTTCCAAACTAATATCTTGCCGTCGCTCCTCCTCCGGATCTTCTGGCAGCGGCTGTAGGAGCCGATGCCAATGGTGTGCAGCACGTCGTAGTCCTCTGCCCGGGTTGGCATGGCAGGGCCCACCGGGGACTCCTGCAGATCGCACCGCAGCTGTGGAGCTGCAGCCACCGTCTCCAAAGCGTCTCCAAATCACACTCTGTTACATCTGTATTTATACCAGTTGATTTTAATCCTATCCATTCTATTCCAAAGGTTAGGGCGTTTGTTATCTCCATTCCAAGGTCACTACTCTATTGTTCTGTTAAGCTACAAGGAAGTAACTGAAGGAGATTATCCTAAGTAAAGATTATGTAGCTTAAGCTACATAATGTGATTGTTCGTAGTTGAAGTGATTAACTACCCGCCTGGCACTTAGTTAAGGGGTTTTACTGGTTTATTCCCTTCCTTAGTCCTGTTAATCCCTAACTCCAGGGAAAAATCCCCACCTGGGGAAACAACCTTTCTCGGAGAGGTGACCTTGGTTAAAACACATTAAGAACAGTATGCTATATACACCAGGTCCCTTGAAACATATGCTGTGCAGATGTTTCTTCCCTGCAGTGACTGTGTCAAGCAGCAAGGATGGACCAGCTTCCAGCACATAATAAAGGCCATATTTAACAAATCCACACCCAACATCATATTCAATGGGCAAATTGAAAAGTGTTAAGAACAGGAACAAAATAGGAATGTCTACTTTCATCACTCTTATTCAACATGGTATTGGAAGTTCTAGTCACAGTGATCAGAAGAAATAAAAGCCATCCAAATTGGGGGGGGAGGGGGGGGGAATAAAACTGTCAATATTTGCAGATGGCATGGATCTATATAGAGAGAACTTTAAAGATTCCATCAATAAACTACTAGAACGTATAAATGAATTCAGTAAAGTAGCAGGGTAAAAAAATAAATATTCAGAAATCAATTGCATTTTTATACACCAATAATGAACTATCTGAAAGAGAAACTAAGAAAACAATCTTATTTGCAATTGCATCAAATCAAAATAAAATATCTAGGAATACATTTAAACAAGAAGGTAAAATACCTGTACTCAGAAAAATTTTAAGACATTGAAGAAAGGTATTAAAGAAGATACAAATAAATGGAAATGTATATTGCTCTCATGGATAGGAACAATTAACATCATTAAAATTTCCATACTACCCAAGGCAATCTATAGCTTCAACGCAATCCCTATCAAAATTCCAATGGTGTTTTTCACAGAACTAGAACAAAGAATCCAAAAATGTATATGGGCCACAAAAGGCCCTGAATAGCCACAGCAATCTTGATAAAAAAAGAACAAAGTTGGAGATATCATGCTACCTGATATCAAAATATCATACAAGGTAATCAAAACCGCATACCACTGGCATAAAAATACACACATAGATCCATGAAACAGGCTAGAGCCCAGAAATAAACGTGTATGGTCAATTAACTTACGACAAAGGATGCTAGAATGTACAACACGATAGAGACAGTCTATTCAATAAAGGGTGTTGGGAAAATCGGGTGGGTACATGCAAAAAAATGAAACTAGACCACCTCCTTACACCAAATACAAGAATAAACTCAAAATGGAATAAAGATTTAAATGTAAGATTTGAAGCCATAAAACTCCTGGGGGAAAAAACACAGGCAGTAAAATCTCTGACACCTCTTGTAGCAATATTTTCTTCTGATATATCTTCTCAGGCAAAGGAAACAAAAGAAAACATAACAAATGGATCTATATTAAACTAAAAAGATTTTGTACAGCAAAGGAAACAATCAACAAAACCAAAAGACGATCTGCTTAATGGGAGAACATATTCACCAATGATATATCTGATAAGGGATTCATATCCAAAATTTATAAAGAGCTCATACAACTCAACATAAAAAAGCCCACAAAAATCTAATTAAAACCTGGGTAGAGGACTTGAATAACAAAAGTTTGCAAATGATAACCACAATGAGATATCACCTCGCATTTGTCAGAATGTCTATCATCAGTAAACCAACAGATGTTGGAAAACAGAATGTGAAGAAAAGGAAACCCTTGTGCACTGTAGGTAAGAAGGCAGATTGGTGCAGCAACTATGAAATACAGTTTGGAGTTCCCTCAAAACATTAAAAAATGGAACTGCCTTATGACCCAGCAATTCCACTTCTTGGTAAATATCCAAAGAAACCAAAAAGAGTAACTAAAAAGATATATGCACCTGTTTATTGAGGCATCAACACTAATAAAAGAGAAAAAAGGTAATTGGTGTACGAGCTACCCTTTTCATTGGCTAATCAGGGCTATATGCAAATTAACTGCCAACTAAGATTGGCAGTTAACTGCCAACAAGATGGCGATTAATTTGCATATGCAGGGAGGCGAAAGGGAAAGCAGGAAGAAGCCCCCTGCCACTGACAGTGATCGGAAACCCAGGGGGGAGCTAAGAGCTGGGGGGCAGGGCAAAGGCGGCCCTGGGGCCGCCTTTGCCCTGCCCCCCAGCCATGATCGGAGAATCAGGGGCCTTTTCCGCCCTGGCCAGTGATAGCAGGAAGTAGGGGTGGAGCCAGCGATGGGAGCTGGGCACGGTCGAAGCTGGCAGTCCCAGGAGCTAGGGGTCCCTTGCCTGGGCCTAAAGCGAAGCCCACGATCGTGGGGCCGCTGCAGCTGCGGGTCCCCGCTGCCCGGGCCGGACGCCTCAGCCAGAGGCATCAGGCCTGGGCAAGGGGCCGATCCTGCGATTGGAGGGTGATGGGGGTCAACGCCTGAGGGCTCCCAGTATGTGAGAGGGGGCAGGCTGGGCTGAGGGACACTCCCCCCCACACACACCCAGTGCACGAATTTCGTGCACCGGGCCCCTAGTTATTTATAATAGCCAAGATATGGAAGCAGCCCAAGTGCCCATCAGTAGGTGAGTGGATGAAGAAGAGGTGGTACATGTACATAATGGAATATTACTCAGCCATGAAAAATAATATAATCTTATTTGCGACAACATGGATGGAACTCGAGGGTTTTATGCTGGGTAAAATAAGTCAGACAGAGAGAGACAAATACCTCATTATTTCACTTTTATGTGAAACCTAAAGAATAAAATAAATGAAAAAACAAAGCAGAAACATATTCATATATACAGACAATAAACTTATGGTTGCAGGAAAAGGCTGGGTGAAGAAGGTGAAGGAATTAACAAATACAAGTTGATAGTTACAGATTAGTCATGGTGATGTAAAGTAAAGCATGGAGAATATAGTCAATATTATTATATTTACTACTAGTGACCCAGCATACAAAATCGCACGAGACCCAGACCTGTGGGGAAATCGTGTGAGACCCGGGACCCCCGAGTCCCACTGGCACTGTAGGACTCCCCCGAGTCCTGGAGCGCCACGGGACCCAGAGTCAAGTCCCTGCCCACCTGTGTACCTCACTGTGCTGCTGCGAATGCAGCCTCTTGGTGACCGGTCTTTGGTCATTATAGTGTTACGACCACTGGGTTTTTATTATATAGACTAGAGGCCGGGTGCACAAAAATTTGTGCACTGGCGGGGGGAGGAGGGGGTGTGTGCCCCTCAGCCCCACTTGTGCCCTCTCACAGTCTGGGACCCCTCAGGAGATAACGACCTGCTGGCTTAGGCCTGCTCCCGGGTGGCAGAGGACAGGCCCAATCCCTAGGTGCCTGCCCCGCAGACCCTGGTCAGGCTCAGAGCAGGACCGATTGGGGAGTTGGGGCGCTGCCCACTTTCATGCACAGAGCAGGGCAGATCAGGAGGTTGCGATGCCACCATCAGTCACGCTCAGGGTAGAGCAAATTGGGGGGTTGGGGCACCGCCCCTGTCACATACATAGCCGGCTGATCAGGGGGTTGGGGTGCTGCCCCCTGTCATGCACAGAGCAAGGCCCATCAGGGGGGTTGGGGCTCCGTACCCTGTCACGTACAGAGCAGGGCCCATCAGGGGGTTGGGGAGCTCCCCCCTGTCACGCACAGAGCAGGGCCGATCAGGAAGTTGCGATGCCACCCTAAGTCATGCTCAGGGTAGGGCCATTTAGGGGGTTGGGGCGCCACCCCGTCACACTCAAGGCAGGACCGATGGCGAGGTTGCGACTCTACCATGTCACACACAGAGCAGGGCCGATCAGGGGGTTGGGGAGCTCCCCCCTATCAGGCACAGAGCAGGGCCAATCAGGAGGTTGGGGCACCTTCCCCTGTCACGAACAGAGCAGGGCGGATAGGGAGGTTGTGATCCTGCCCTCTGTCACACACAGAGCCGCAGGGCGATCACGGGTTTGGGCGCTGCCCCCTGTCACAGTGCTCCAGGGGCCAGGAGGCCTCGCTGCTCAGCTGATCCCGGTGCTGGGAGGCATATTACCATTTTACTATATAGGATAGAGGCCTGGTGCATGGGTGGGGGCTGGCTGGTTTGCCCTGAAGGGTGTCCTGGATCAGGGTGGGGGTCCCCACTGGGGTGCCTGGCCAGCCTGGGTGAGGGGATGATGGCTATTTGCAGCTGGTCACACACCCTTCAGGGTGGGGGTCCCCACTGGGGTGTCTGGCCAGTCTGGGTGAGGGGCTGAGGGCTGTTTTCAGGCTGGCGGGTGACTGAAGCTCCCAACCGCTCCTTTTTTTCTTTTTTTTTTATTCTGGGCCAGCTTTATCTCTGGCTCCAGCTCTGAGGCCTCTGCTGCTGAAAGCAGGTATCTGGTTTGTTTGGGTTCTATAATCGAAACTGCAAGCTCAGAGGCCAGCAAGGCAGGCGGGGAACGTTGGAGTCCTCTGTCACTGAAGCAAGCAAGCCTCATGTTAGCTTCAAGCTGCCTGGCTGCCGGCCACCATCTTGGCTGGAAGTTAATTTGCATATCGCCCTGATTAGCCAATGGGAAGGGTAGCGGATGTACGGCTAATTACCATGTTTCTCTTTTATTAGATAGGATGTGTGGCGCCAGATAGGTACTTGATTTATTGGGGGAATCACTTTGTCAATTATATAATTATCTAACCACTATGCTGAACACCTGAAACTAATATAAAATAATATTGAATGTCAACTGTAATTGAAATAAAATAAATATGCCTAAGGAATCCCTTTCTTTTGGTTGTAAAGGCTATGTGGGGCTGGTGATCTGAGTGTGTGAAATGTTGGCTTTAGTCCAAGCTGGAATTTGTCTTCTCCGGCAGTACTGTGATGACAGTTCAGAATCGCTCCCTCCTGAGAAGCAGAAATGTTCAATTAGCCAGAATTTGGAATGTGACTTTCTTTTTTTTTCTTTCCGTCTCTTTTAAACTTTCAAAATAGTTGAATTTGCTTAAGGTATTTGTAATTAAAATGAGAAACTCAAATTAAAATATTATAATATGTACACAGGATATTTAAAAAAAGAAAAGAATACATTTCAGACATGAAAGAACTTAAACAATTTACTTCTCATATAGTTTTTCTTAGGAATTCACTGGAGGAAAGCAAGCAAGGGAAAGACATAGGTTACTGGAAACAGGAGATCCAATTTAGGAAAAAAGCAAAAGACAACTTCAGGATGACAGTGAAGAGAGTCCCAGTGTTATCAGTGAAAGTGGAGTTCTTGGGGTACCAGGAAGAAAAGAATTTCCTGAGGTCCCCATGGGAGGATGGGGTTTCGTGGAAAGCTTTATTAATGATTAAAATTAAGGGGGTTCCCTCCAAGTTCTGTCCATCTCACCATGGCAGAAGTCCAATCTTGTCTTTAATAGGGCCAGAATGAAGGCCACTGCCCAGAATTTCTGTTCCATGTTTTTTTATTGTTTAAAGAATTACATATGTCTCCTTTTTCCCTGATTGACCCTCCCCCTGGGCCACTCCTGTTCCCCAGGACAAGCCTCCACTGCCCCAGTGTCCCTATCCATTGGTTATATGCATGTATGCAAGTCCTTTGGTTGTCTCTTACCCCTCTCCCCACCTCCCTTGCCTTCTCTCTGAGGTTGGACAGTCTGTTCAGTGTTTCTCTGTCTCTGGATCTATTTTTGTTCATCAGTATATGTTGTTCATTATATCCCACATATGAGTGAGATCATGTGATATTTATCTTTCTCTGACTGGCTTATTTCGCTTAGCATAATGCTCTCCAGGTCCATCCATGCTGCTGCAAATGGTAAAAGTTCCTTTCTTTTTATAGCAGCGTAGTATTCCATTATGTAGATGTACCACAGCTTTTTAAAAAAATGTATTTTATTGATTTTTTTACAGAGAGGAAAGGAGAGGGATAGAGAGTTAGAAACATCGCTGAAAGAGAAACATTGATCAGCTGCCTCCTGCACACGCCCCCCCCCCCCCCCCGGGGATGTGCCCGCAACCAAGGTACATGTCCTTGACCAGACTCGAACCTGGGACCCTTTAGTCCGAAGGCCGACGCTCTATCCACTGAGCCAAACCAGTCAGGGCTGTACCACAGCTTTTTAATCCACTCATCTACTGATGGGCACTTAGGCTGTTTCCAAATCTTAGGTATTATAAGTTGTGCTGCTATGAACATAGAGGTGCATATGTCCTTTCTGATTGGTATTTCTGGTTCCTTGGGATATATTCCCAGAAGTGGGATTACTGGGTCGAATGGGAGTTCCATTATTAATTTTTTGAGGAATCTCCATACTGTTCTCCACAGTGGCTGCACCAGTCTGCATTCCCACCAGCAGTGCACGAGGGTTCCTTTTTCTCTGCATCCTCGCCAGCACTTGTTGTTTGTTGATTTGTTGATGATAGCCATTCTGACAGGTGTGAGATGGTACCTCATTGTTGTTTTGATTTGTTCCATATTAAAGTCCAGTCTAGTCCTTTTATCTGTTCCATATTAAAGTCCAGTCTAGTCCAGCATCTGGCCAGCTTAACTTGTATTCCCAGCTGCAGTGCATTGCAATGTGGGGTCTGCACGGCCATGGTCCATATGGCTGCTTAAGGCCACATGGCTATAGAGAGAGAACAGGCAAGCACATGTGAGAGAGTGGTCACAGAGCAAGAGAGTGAGAGGGAACAAGGGGAGGGGGAGGGAACTCTTTGTCTGGGGATTTTAACCTTCCAAGATTTCACACACTTCTTTTCATAGATTTTTATTGATTTCTTTAAGGAGAAAAGGGGGAGGGGGATGGAGAGATAGAAACATTGATGAGAGGGAACATAATTGATTGGCTGCCTCCTGCACATCCCACTACTGAGGATTGAGCCCTGACCAGGAATTGAACTGGTGACCTCTTGGTTCCTAGGTCGATGCTCAACTGCTGAACCACACTGGCTGGGCTCACACACTTCTTAAGGGGGTCACCTCCTAACCAATCCATTGTTTCTCAGGCTAGACTGACAGGAAAGTACCTTCCCTACAACACCCTGACTTCACTACACATGTGCCTAACTCCCCCTTTGTTTGATCCCTTCCCCTAGTGGCCTGCAGGGAATGGACGGTGGTTCCCTGGGGAGTGTGCAGCTATAGCTTCCTGATAAAGCTGCCCAGATGACTAAGCTTATATGTCTGGCCTTCCCCTTTGCTTTCTTCCTATCATTAATATTAATAAGCTGTCTAATTACCACAGTAACACAGGATAGTAGTTATACATCAGAGCAAACCAGTCCACTTGCAGCTTGTATCAGTTATTTAGTACTGCATGACAAATTAACCCAAAATGCAGTGACCTAAAATGCCCATGGATTAATCTCTCAATTTGGCTGCGTAGTTCTAGATTTTCTTAGTGAGCCTCACTCGTGCTTCTGTGATCAGTTGGCAGTTGAGCTGGGTATGATTAGTTCCAAATAGCCTCACATAAGTCTGACAGGTGGTGTGGTGGTCACTGGGTCCCTTAGGGTGACTGGGCTATATATTTCGCTGTTGACTCAACAGATGAACCTTGTTCTTCACATGGCAGCAGGACTCCAAGAGCCCAAAGTACAAGGACTTTTCAAACTTCTACTGTGTCATGTTTGCTAACATTTCATTGTCCAAAGCAAATCACAATGCCAAGTTCAGAATCAAAGTGAAAAATATACTGTTACAGAGCAAGGGCGCATGGGCACAGGAAAGGGAATTGTTGTTGGCCATTTTGTTGTCAATCTATCACAGAACTTACCAGAAGGGTTCAGGAAAAAATTCCTTAGAAAGATGAAATTGATCAAATGTACCTGATGTGGCTGAACTTATTGAAAGATGATTTTAACAACTGTCAGCTTTTGGTGTTGAATTCTTGAAAAATATTAAGATAACCAGTCAAAGGAAAAAATTGGCAATTAACTCTGAGGATAACAGAACAGCGTTTAGCAATTTAAAATAAGCATAGTTTGCAACAAATTTAGTGGTAATTAGTTTTTACTTAGTCATATGTCAGCCAGTTAACACTGAATATTGAATTAAGCAAAATTTTCATTTGGCCATATAAGGAGAAAGTTGGGTACAAAACGTTAGTACAAATGGCAGGAAGGATAAAAAAGAGCTGAGTCCTACTCTTTCACTCTTCTGTCTGAATGGAAAAACAGAGATCGTATCTAAAACCAGAAAGTCAAGAAGTAAGAATGTTATCTAGAAAAATGAAAATAACCAAAAAATCAGATAAAAGAGGTAAAACTGGTGCCCCTAGAAAGGAGGAAATGCATGAGGGGACAAGGTCCTGCTGTGTTTCACAGTATGTCTTGGAGAGCTATTTGTCTTCAAAAGTATGTGTATGTTCACTTAAAATAGAGATTAAAAAACAACAACAAAAAAGAAAAGTCATCAGATTAATATGCAGTAATCGCTGTCTAATACCAAGTGATAAAAAGCAAAATGCAGAATAGTTTGTAAGCTATTATTTGTATTTTAAAAATGGAGGAAGTGGAAAGTATAGGCTTGTATATTTATAGAATAGTTAATCAGCAACTTCTGTTGAATCTACCTGCAGAACAATTTCCAGTTCCAACCATATCTCACCCCTCTGTGACCCTCATCCCTAGGAAAGCTATTACCTCTTGGTACACTAGGCCATTGGCCTTCTCATTGCTTCCCTGGCCTCCCTGCCATTCAGTCTAGTACCCACACAGCAGCCCAAGGAATCCATTAAACAAAAATTTAATGACTTAATTCCCCATTGAAAACGCTTAAAGTTTTTTTGTTTGTTTCAACAGGTTGAATAAAACCAGACTCCTCACCAGGGCTCCATAGCCTTGTGTGATCTGGTTCTGATCTCATATCCATCTTGTTTTAGTCCATTCTCACCTCAGGGTCTTTGCAACTCATGGCCCCTCTGCCAGAATGCTTTCCCCAGATTATCTGTGAGCCTGACCCCTCACTCAGATCCCTGCTCAATTGTCATTTCCTTAGAGTGACCTTCCTCACCCCTCCTCCCTGTACCCTCCCTCTCCCCACACTACCTACCTATCATTGTCTAGCACCTCACCCTGATTTATTTTTCTTCATAGGAGTTATCACCACTTGACATTTAAATATATTTAACATTAATATTTAGTTGTCTCCCCCAACAAAATGTAAAGTCCCCATGAGGGCAGCTATATTTATCTGTTGTGTTTATTGCATTTATTCCTAAGCATCCAATATAAGGCCCCATGAAGATTAGCTATTAATTTCTTTTGAATAAATTAATAAACAATGAAAAATACGCGCAAGATTTTTGAAACTATTCATAGTGGCTGCTTTGGGAAGGAGAACTGGGAACTTGAGTGTCAGAGATGAGAGAATAAGGAAGACTTACTTTTCTCTTCTTTAGGTACCATGATCAATCTTCTATGGCACCTGGAGTCCAGCAGCAATCTCCACAGTGCTGCACAGGTGGTCCACAGGGTGAAAACGACAAGTGTGAGAACATCTGCTTAGAATACTGTTTTCTTAAAAGAAAGAAGGCATTATTAACATTAAACTCATAGATTTCGAGTGCATGAATATAATTTGTAAATTATATTATAGTCTGTTTAGGAGGTGTTTGCGATCCAGCACACCAAGGGTTTCCTCCCTGGCTTCCTGTGGGTTCTCAGAGTCCACTCATCTCACTCCCTGCAGGCATTTTAATTATGACCCTTTTCTGACTCTGTTTCTCCATTTCAGCCAAATCATTTGTACCCAATGGCAGTGAAAGTGCTGAAGTTTGTTAAGTGTTGACTTAAAAACAAAAAGATTGAGTTCATATACTTAGCACACACTATCTTAACATACACTTACTCATTCAATCCTGTTGATTGAGGTTAATAGAAATGGAGTAGATGTTGGCACAGCCATGCTTACCCGGAGAGGGTGTCCCTGTAAATTATAGCCCCTTGGGTGTGTCCTGGCTGAGAATAGGCTAAACTGTAGCCCACAGTTTTGAACCTTGATACTATAATTATATACAGTCCTTTGGTACATATGTATTTACTAGTACAGGCCCATAGCCGACCTCTTGTAAGCACTCCTTTGTGTACAGTACATCTGAGTTCCTCACAATACCAGGTATTGAGAATATTTAATAAAGACTGGTTGGTTGAGTGAATAACATTAAAAAGCATGGATACTGCCATTAACTTAAATTATATCACCATGGTTTGCATAGTTAAGTATACAGAGATAGTGAAACACACACATACACACCTATGTTCATTTAGTAAAAGCAGGAAGGATGTCTCAATCATTTTGGTTTTCCCCTAGTGCCTAGGGAAATAGTTTTGCTATGATCTGTACATTATAATAACTGGATAAATGGATGAATAAGTGAATGAATAAAGTATACAATATCTACCTTGCTAATAGTCATAGATACTATTCATTAAGCACTAATTGTGGGCTGGCCATTGAGCTAAATCCTTATCATCATTTCTTCATTTAATCCTTACAATGATTATATATAAGCAGGTTTTTAAAATATTACAAATTAAAAAATAGGGTTTAGAAAAGTGAAATAAGCAGTCCACTGTTATTTAATTGCTAAATAGCAGATTCAGGATTCAAACCCAAATCTAATCCCAAAGCCATCAGTCTTTACTAAGCAATACCAAAAAATAAAACAAACAAAACACTCTCTGGATGAAAAGATGTTGAAATTTCTCCAATAAAATATTCCCATCCAATGACTTGATTGTCACTGAAAATAAACTATAAAGTCAGCACATTATGCAGGGGCAGAAGTTAAAGATGTCATTAGCAAAATTAATGGGGGCATGAAGGGCGTTCAAAGTAGAACTCAGGGCAGGTTTAAGCACATGCCCTAGAGAAGTTAAAACACTCACATTTAAAAAACGTAATCAGAAGTTAGAGATAACCTTGAAAACAGTAGACAATTGGAAATTGTTACAAAAATGGGAAGTTGCTTCTTGGCCACAACTTCTATTTATTGTAGATAAAAAGTAATAACTGAACACTTTTTGTTATATACAAGCTCAAAACTCCAGGTTCATTCATCCAACAGAACTTTTCCTATGCGACCAAGGCACTGTTGGGCGAAAAGGAAGTAAAGAGTTTGCAGGCTTAAGCGCCCCTCACAAGGATTTCATCATCCACCGAAGAGCTGAGGCGTGTACGCACGGCTGGAGGAGAATGCAGGTCAAGTGAGGCCAAGCCGGGTGGGTCCTGCCAGCCAGCTAGGAACCGTGGACCGATGGCTGTCAAATGGGAGCTTTGGAACAGCAAAGGGTTAAGAGGTTGCTCTACGCCCAGGCTTCAGAGGCCACCACACTCCGCATGCTCACCACAGAGAAAAAGAGATGTGGTAACCAGAGTCCTTCCTGAGATAAGATAAAAAGCTTAAATAAATTAATCACAATTGTTTTGAATATGATAAGATAAGGGGTTTAGATGACAGCGAGTGAGGCAGCTGCTGAATAAGAAGAGATGAACATATTTCTTCAGTAGGCAGCTTGTTTAATGGAAAGGGAAATATGCTAATTAGATCAAAAGTTGAGTGTTGTGTGTGTGTGTGTGTGTGTGTAAAAGCAAAAAAAAAACCCTAAGCTGCCTGGCAGAGGATTAATGAGGTGTTGTGATGGAGGTTTTAAGTTTACTTTAAATTTCCCTATTTTTTCCTAACTGGAGAAATATATTTTCCTTGCAAAATTTATAAAAGTTGCAAGTCAAAATAAAGTTCCCTCTGGCCACCTCCTGTCAAAATTTGATCATGATACAAATAATCCTGTATAATAAAAGCCTAATATGCAAATTGTCCCCTCGGGTGGTCATTCAACTGGGAGTTTGGCCCCTCGCTATGATGTGCACTGATCACCAGGGGGCAGCACGAAACATGGTGGGCGTCTTCTATGTGGCACTGGCAGCGGGCAGCAATGGAGACGCTGCCAGCCCCGATGGGCCCTGATGAGAGCAGGACCACAGCAGGATGGTGAAGCAGGTGAGCAGGTGGTGCATGGCCAAGGCTGGTGCGATTGCCCTGCCTATCGCCCCGCAGATGATGACCAGTGGTGGCTGCAGTGAGGGGCGGGGCTGCTGCCCGGCTCCCAGGCACTGAGGGAGCTGGGTGGGGGACCCGGCCTGATCATTCACCCTGCAGGCAGGATGGTGGAGCAGGTGAGGGGTTGGCGCCAGGCCACGGTGGGGTGCCAGGCAGGGCTGCGGGGCTGCGAGGCTGGGGGCGCAAGCTGGGGCCCCAATCCCCACAGGCCACCCCGAGGGACCCCACCTGTGCAAGAATTCACACACCAGACCTCCAGTAATAATAATAATAATAAGCATGGCAGCAATTATAATATGAACTCCCTTTTACTAAGCAGTCGCTATAATAGACATTATTAATTCATTCAGCAAATGTTTTGTGAGCAACTACTAAGAGCCAAGGACTAGAAAGACGACAATGACCTCAAGGAATTCATAATCACCTCCGTCCAAGGCTTGCATCATTTCCGTCATAAACTGATAAGGAAAGCCAGACTCAGCAAGACAAAGCAACGCACCCAAGGTTGCTGTGAGGTAAGTGGTGGCACTGGAATTCAAATCTCGGTCTGTTTGTCTTCCAAGGCTGACCCTCCTTTCACTGTTACCCAATTGTTTTCAAATCATTTATTTTAAAAGCAGAAGTCTTTTAAAATATTTTTAATAAAAATGAAAGAAAATTATCGGATAATAGCTCAGTGCAGAAGAAAGATAAAAGTGGAAGCATTTTGGTTCATTCAGTGGCCTTTCTATAAAATAAATTTGTTTCTATCAAGAGGACTGGATGGAATTGCTTAAGGATTAATATCTCAAAGGCCCAAGTCACCTGTTGTTAAACAACTTTAGGGACAGTGGCCAAACATTAATATTGATAGAGATAATCAAGATGAGTGTATTCCCATCCTAAAAGTGCCATGGAATCAGATTCCTGTTTCCCTCCCATAAACCCTAAACTCACTGGTGCTCTGAAATCTGGAGTCAGTCGTTAAAATCTCCCCTGGTGATGGATGATCTGCTAGACTTGAGAAGCAATTCCAGCACAACGCTGATCTGTTTAGTGATTTTTCTTCACCATTCTATCTTCTAGCCTTCCTCCCAATATGGCAATGTTTGACCGGTGACCAATAGGGCCACTTTATGGAAGCCCAGCAGTTGTGAATTAGCATCCTGAAATGCCTTGCTTTCTTCCTTATATTGGACTTCATTTCTACCTACCCTGCAGTTACAAGCCACATATTCCTTTCTAGAATGATGCAGGTCTGTTATTCCCAGCTCCAGTCTAAAATTCGCCCCTTAGTAACTGCTTTAATTTCTCATTCTTGTGAAATTGAATACTTTCTTCCAGGTAATACCACGCCTATTTGTCTCAGCACCTAGGCTTCTCTTTCTGCTGGCTATGTCCTGGCAAAACTCTATGTTCCCCTCCGTGCGCCCTACCAATCAATCTCCTCAGATCAATCCTAGCCCTGTGATTGCTTATGCAGCAATCATTTTTACAATTCCCCCATGAGCCATCAACCAATGTCTGCTTATTTCTAGTCATGGAAAGAGCCTGGCCATTGTGAAAGAGTAATAATGATTTTTTAAAAAAATATTTCTCCAGATTTTTAACTAAAACTAGCTATCTTATACTTTCTGCCCATTGGCTCTTCCCTCCAGAATAGTCCTTTTCTTTTCTTAATCCTCACCCGAGGATATTTTTACATTGATTTTTAGAGGGAGTAGAAGAGAGAGGGAAAGACAAAGAGAAATATCGTTGTGAGAGAAACACATGGATTGGTTACCTCCTGCACGAACCTCAACCAGGGCCCCAACCAGGGAGGAGACTGCAACCGAGGTACGTGACCTTGACCTAAATTGAACCTGGGACCCTTCAGTTCACAGGCCATCACTCTATCCACTAAGCCAAACGGACTAGGACCAGAATAGTGTTTTCAATGTGGTCCCCAGACCAGCAGTATCAGCATTACTGGGGAACTCATTAGAAATGCAAATTCTCACCCCCCTCCCCCTACAGATTTACTGAATAGAAGCACTGGGGTCAGGGCTCAGCACTCTGTATTTTTCCAAACCCTCGGATGATTCTGATATACTCAAGTTTGAGGACTCCTGCATCAGAAAGCAAGACCCGTCCTGGACCAGCTTTCTTGGACACACTTAGCTTGATCTGGAGTTTTTAGTCACACTGATGCTACAATCTGCTGGTCTGATTCTCAAAAGAAACTTGACTCTTTCCAGCATAGTTTATCTCTTGGTCAAAGGGCATATCAAAGGGGTTATACCCCTTTTGAGGGGTAGAAGCAAGTGTAGCTTTCAGTTTTTAAATTTCTAACTATAGAAATGATAACTAAGGTTTTCCCAGGGATAAAAATATTTTTAGGCAAAGCTTGACAACCACTGGCCAGTTATGGAAAGCAGCCAATATATTTCTAGCATAAACACAAAATATTAGAACTTGATACTTAGTGTGTCCTGTAAATATTTAACTGATAAATGGTTTGGAAAACATGAGAGATATAATGGTTAGTTGTGGTCAACATCAAGCTTGGTTAATCAGGACTTCATGGGGGACATGAAAATTATGTTGAACTCTGACAGATGGTAGAAATACAATTTTTCATGAAGAAATAGGGATAAGGGCAATGTTGAAGGTAATGTTGAAGGTAATGTTGAAGGCAGATGTTGAGATAATAAAGGCGGATTAGTATATTGAGTCAGAACACTGATTTTGAAATAAAAATGCCCTGCCACTTGCAAGCTGTGTGACTGGGCTTCACATCTGTAAGATGGGGGTCACAGGGGTACCTCCAGGTGGTGAGCAGAATTCCAAGACGGCCTCAAGATTTCTGCCCGATGGTGTGCATGCCTCTCCCCTTGAATGTTGGATGGCACCAGTGAACATAATGGGCTACCACTCCTGCAATTGGGTTATGAACCAGTTGCCTTGGAGTCCATCAGAGAGAAATAATCCTGCGTGAGCCTGACATAATCAGGTAAGCCTCGTAGGAAGAAGGGGAAGGCTCAGAGAGACCCTCCTCTACCACGGCCTTGGAAGAAATAAAACAGACCATGAGACAGAGCCACAGGACGAGAACCTGAGAGTGACCTCTTGGCGCTGAACATAGTCCCCAGCTGAGAGCTAGCAAGAAAGCAGGGCCTTGGGCATCTTGCTGAAAGGAATTGAGCGCCACCGACAAGCAGTGAACTTGGAAGAGGAACTCCGATGTATTGCACCTTGGTTTCAGTTTGTGAGATCCAGAGCAGAGGACCCGGGTAACCTGACCTAGACCTCTGACCACAGAAACTGTAAGAGAATAAAGTTGTGTTGTTCTAATCCACTAAGTTTATGACACTTTCTATAGAATTATTGGCAATAGAAAACCAATGTATTGTCTCAATGGGTTGTAACAAAAAGATGTTTCTAAAGTATTTATCATAGTGCTTAATAGATAGTAAATGCTTAATAAACCCTAACTTAAAAACATGAGATATGGTTTTGGATGACCAGATTTGAGAAAATAAGTCAATGAGAGGCGAGGGCCCTGTCAAGAAAGCGGAAGTTAGGTGTTGCTTTGTGAGGGAGTATGGTTAGTGATGCAGGTATGGCCGGAGGGAGAAGGTCTCTAGCCTTGTGCGCTTTGGGGGCCTTTTGGGAACACTGGAGAGATGTATCAATGCCCGGTGGCAGGGGAACTGAGGCACCAGCGGAAGAAGTCTCTGGTGAGGTAGAAACTAAGGATCTCTGCAAGGCCACACTCACTGGGCCAGGGAGAGATTTTTCCTGTTGGGAAGATGAAATCTTGTACATGGGTCATTGTACCAACTGTGAGCCTTGGCCGTGAAGCACTCAGTAGAAAGTGCTTCTTGATCAGCTGAGGCAGAGTCTCTCTCTCAGACTCACCCAAGGCGCTATCCACTGACTGATGCCTTCTCCCTGCTGCACTAACAAAAGCCTAACTTGACACCTGGGTGTGTCTGTGCCCCAAACTCACCTTACCAATCAAATGAACCCCAACATCTGCTCTCTGACCACCATCTTTTTAAGGACCTGGTCCTGAACTCACCCCATCCAAACCTTACCAGTAACCCCAGTTGGTTTGGACCTCTATCTGAACAACTCCAAGCATATTCCAACACTTCCCTAGCCCTAACTGATTGGATTCTTGTTAACCTGACTCAACAGGGCCCTTTCCAAAAGAGAACACATTTTAGGAATTAATTGAACACAATTAATTGGTGGCAAGCTTTAAGATGACTTGAACTTAGGAGAATCTAAAGACTAAAATGTCAAACTTACTGAGAGCAACCGACATGCAAAGTACTAGATCAGATATTATGGAGATTCAGAGAGTCGGAGGTATAATTCATCTTCATCTACCCTATTTGGGAAATAAAATAGAGCACACAAAATTAACAACACAAATCATACATGATAACTTAATATGGCAAAACAAGAGATGTTTACAAGAGAACACATGGCTGATTACCAGGTAGATGGTCAGGACAGTAACTTCCACACAAATTCAAAAAGGACCAAATTTCTGTGGGCTTTTGAAAAAGGTAATGTCATTGAGAAAAAGGAAATGTTTGATCTGTATGTTAAAGTATAGGTAATATTATGGGCTGAATTGTGCCCTGCCCCGCCCCCCCCCCCAATGTTGAAGTCCTAACCCCCAGTACCTTGGAATGTGATTATATTTTGATATAGGATGGGTCTTTAAAGAGGTAATTAAGTTCAAGTGAGGTAATTAGAGTAGGGTCTAATCTGATACAACTGATGCCCCCATAAGAAGAGGTCATTAGGGCACAGACAGAGAAAGAAGACCATATGAGGACACAGAGAGAATATGACTGTCTACATGCCAGAGGCCTCAGAGGAAAACAGTCCTGCTGACACCTTGATCTTGGACTTCCAACCTCCCGAGTTTTGAGAAAATAAATTTCTGTTGTTCAAGTCCCCTGTCTATGGTGCTTTGTTATAGCAGCCCTAGCACATTAAGACAAGCAATACCTGGTATCATTTGTCCTTTGGATGCACGGGAATTAATTGATTCTATAAGACAATAAGGAAATAAAGGGGCAATAGAAGAGATTGATAAAAACAAGAAGATAAATTTCATGAAATGATGTACATAAAAATAAATGAATAATAAAAAGTGATTGCCACAATAAACTTTTGTTGAGAAAAGAGTACCAAGCTTACTTACTCCAGCAGAGATACCCTTGTTTTGAGTCAATGGGGGAGAAAATTCCATGAGCTCCATGACGAAGGGGCAAGGAAGAAGTGAAAGGAAAGAACTTCCAGGGAAATCCATGAAGGTAAAGCCCAAAGGAAATGAGAAGCACCATGAAGAGCCTAAATTATTGAAATATAGAAAGGGAAGTAATGAGTGCTGGGATTAAAGGAAGTAAAAAAATTAAGACTCAAAGGAAGTAAAAGGAGTTTGAATGAAGCTGAGAGGAGCTAAATATAAACCATTAAACATAAGGGTCAAATGTTTTGAAACAGGCCATTGAGATAGCATTAGATCATTAAAGGCTAGAATCGCAATTTACAGGGATCAGAAAAGAAAGAAACAGGGTGTAATTTTAAAACAAGAAACAAAGTAAGATGGAAACAAAGACTGGGTTTGGGCATGTACTTTTTAAACCTTTTCTGAATCCTCTGAGCAAAAAATTGCCCAATTTTGCACCATTCGAAACCAACCAAAATAATAAAATAACTATGAAAGGAGGAAAAATAGTAATACATTTCTCTTTGTCTATGTTGAATAGGTCAGATGTAATTTACCCAAGGTGGAGCTTATGGACAAGCCAGTCATCACACCGCCCCTTTTGGGGAAACCACACAGCCTGTGGCTCCTACTAAGAGGGTCGTCACCACGTGGCCTCTGCTAACCTTCCCTAAACCCTCAATCCCCAGTTCTCCCACCTCAGCTGACCAAAACTAGGAATGAGCATGCAACCCCAAGGCAATCAGTTTTTAGATGGGTTTATGGCTTATGAGGAGGTTGGCATAGAGCCTCTATTCAAATAGGGATATTGTTGAGTTAGCAGAGAACAACTCCTAGAAATCTGACATAGAACTGACAAATTGTGAATAAGTTGAAAACTTTGAGTTATTAGAAAGGTTGAGGAAACAGATATGAACAAGCAGAAGTCGAGGTAAGCTGAAATCAAAAGGTATTCATAGGAGAGTTGGGAAGTTGGTGACTAGAAATAGGAATGGTAGCTGCGCAGAGGAAAGGATGCTGAGTCATTGCAGTTATGGGATCCCTGACCTTGCCAAGGCACAGAGGTGACTCAGATTAGTGACTCTTCACTGCATGCCTCTAGTTCCTGAGTGACTGCCAGTGTCCCGGCGGCCCAGCTCCATAGCTTTCCCTGCATCCCCAGGAGGTTCCTACAGCCCTCATTTCCACAGGAATCCTCACAATACCCCTACTTCCATCACCCAAATGAACCATTGCTCTTTGTAGTGAAAGGATACTGACAAACATCTCAATAATCATTTAACACGTATTATGTGACAAGCACTGGGCTGTTAATTTTACATGCTCAAGCTTATTTAATTTTCTCAACAATCTTTGAGGCTCTATTCATATTGTCACCAATTTATATGCAGAGAAATCTCACTTACTAGTAGAGAGGTTACCTCACTTATTCAAGGTCACACAGCTATTCTGCAGCAAAGCTGGTTCTGAATCCACATCTTTAGAGCCCAAACACATAATTATATTTAACTCCTGTTAAGTTACTCTCTTTCTTTGGGATCATTTTGGACTGGATAGTGAGAGTCAACTACTCCAACTCATAAAATTTGAAATGTGATGATCAGAAAGAACTAATAGAATAGGGGGAAAAAGATTCTTATCATGAATATCATGTGCTACAAAATAAAACAATCTTGATGAAATTTAATAACGTGAGTTCTAAAAAGTTTCCCCAAAGGAAGAAATGCTGAATGGAAATTAATTAGTAATTTCAGATGCATAATATGCCAAATGTGTTACTTTATTTTAATAACTGTTTAAAGAAAATAAGTATTTTTTCTAGTTTAAGTATAACCTTGATTTCCCTAATTTTTCTCACAAAGTCTTAAGCTTAACAATTAATTCTGTACAAAGAGGTTTTCAGAAACCAAACATGGATGTATGAGAGACCGCTTTGCATTAAAGAAAGAGAAGTGAAACTGTAGAGCTTACAAAATTTATATGCAAGAAAAAAAAGCTGTGAAATACAAAGTGCAAGATTCCAACTCTTTTAATTAAGCTTAAGTAATAACTAAGATTTATTTCTCAAAATTGGAAAATTTAGCAGAGGTATGTGGAGAATATATCTATTTGAAATGAATAATAATGTTGAACATGTGTTAGCTCCAGGAGGGCATAGATTTTGTAGTTTTCTTCACTGCTGGATTCTTAGAAGCTAGAATAGCTTCTACTTTATAGTAGGTGTGCAATAAAATCTGGAAACTAAAATGAATAGGTGACCCAAACTCAAAAGACTGAAATTTTTCTCTGAATTTGATCTCTAAATGATACATGAATTTTAGCAAGTCATTTAAAGAGGTGTAAGTTCTATTTAATTCTTGGTTTGTGAGATTTTTGTTTATTTATTTATTTAAAAGATATTATAAGAAGATGGGGTTTGTCCTACCAAATATCAAATTTAACAACAGGGCAGTTTTAGGACTAGAATATAAATCAGTAGAACAGACTAGAAAATTTAGAGACAGATTCTTTGTGTGTGTGTGTGTGTGTGTTAGTCCACAAAGGTAACACACAAGATCAATATATAAAATAAAATGAATTGGTTTGGGACAACTGGCTATTGTTTAGGAGAAAACAAAAATGTTAATTTCCTCTCACACCATATACTAAGCTAAATCCTGATAGATCAAGGACCCAAACATCTATAATAATAAAAGCATAATATGCTAATTAGACCCGATGTCCGTCCAGATGACCTTCCAGACGAAGCTGGGGCTGTGAGGGAAGCCCGGGTTCCTGGTGCCTGTCGGCGGCCAGAGGGGGAAGCCCAGGTCCCTGGTGCCAGAAGGAAGCCAGTGCCAGCAGCCGGGGGAAGGAAGGCCTACTCTTGCACGAATTTCGTGCATCAGGCCTCTAGTTTTTTAATAAAAAAGAAAATTATAAAACTACCAGGAATAAAATTTACAGAAATGTGAATTACCTTAGGGTGATACAATTCTTTCAAAAGTAACATTAACTTTATAACTATAAAAAAATATTAAAATGTAAACAATTATAATTGCTTTACATTTAAAAGTACTATACACAAAGTTGGGAGGTAAATGGCAATAAAGGAAATAATAATTATAACAGAAAATAAAGAGTCATTATGCATACTAAATCAATAAGCATTACAAATAACATATAACACAGCAGGGGAATAGAAAAATGGAATAAGCAGGAAATTTAGAGAAACAATTATACAAATGACTAATACACATATTAATATATGTGTATGGTAAATACATAAATGGCCAATAAACATGAACATTCATTGATCATTAGTATAAATTAATATAACCTTTTGGAAGCCATCTTGGCAACATGTCTCAATAGAATTGACATATTTAAAAATAAAAAGTAGAGGAGAGAGTACTGGTTTTGAAGTTAAACACAACTGAGTCTGATACTTCCCTCTGCTATTTACCGGCTGTGTGACCTTGAGCACGTTGCTTAGCCTATCTGAGCCACAGAGTGTGCACTGAAAAGAAGAGGGTAATAAAAGTGCCTCGGAGGCTTAAGGGAGAACCGAGAAAATGCATGTACAGAGCAAGGCACTTAGCAGAGACTCAATAAATATCAGTTTCTCCTTTATTTATTCACTAGAGGCCTGATGCACGAAATTCGTGCAAGAGTAGGCCTTCCTTCCCCTGGCTGCCGGCACTGGCTTCCCTCTGGCACCTGGGACCCGGGCTTCCCTCTGGCTGCTGTCAAGCATCCAGGACCTCTGCTTTCCTCACAGCCCTGGCTTCGTCTGGAAGGTGGTCCAGAAGGACATCCAGCCGAATTAGCATATTATGCTTTTATTATTATAGATTTTTAAAGTTTCTCCTCCTCTAATTCTCCTGCCCTCCTTCCCCCCCTACTCCAGAGTCCCTGCCAACTTTGATTAGACTGAGGAATGATTCAAGGCAGGAAAACAAAGTCACAATTTGGTTAAGGCATTTGTATGTAATTCAGGGAGAACTTTCATGGAAAGCAGCAAAGCAAAGTGTTACAGTGAGTGAAGAAAACAGAGCAGAAAGAGCAAACTGCAAGTAAAAATTCAGCAGCAACAAGAAGATGAAAAGGAAAAATCAAACAAGAATGAGAGTAACATCAAACCCAAAACTATAAAGAAAACAGATAAAAAAAGTGAATATGTAATTATACACTTTGGAGAGCAGGAATGCTTTGCTCCTACATTCTAGCCCTACCATACCCCTTTGTCTTCTCCTCAAACCCTAGACCGACACTAGAAAAGCAACCAAGTTTAAACTTTTAATAGCTACAGTTCTAAAATTTTTTTCTGTGTGGTTACTTCCCTATCTCTCAATAATACAGTCATATTGCCACTTCTTTATTTATCAAGCAGACGGGCAATCTGTGGACTTCCAACTTCCTTCCCATTCTGATAGATGAGAGCTTAGTTCACTTACGCCTCCCCACTCTCAATATGAATGCCTATTTTTAATTCCTCTATTGTAATTTTAGGTAATGCACTAACTTCAGTTCCTTTTCATAACTTTTAAAATATTTGCACTTTTGTTTCCTGCTGTTTTCTGTAAGATTTCAATGAAAAAGTCTAAAAACCAGCACAATGGAATAAGAAGTTTTAAAAATGACATTTTTAAAAAAATGTGAATTAGTTCATACACACAGATAATACTAGAGACTAATATAAGAACATATGTGCCCTAACTGGTTTGGCTCAGTGGATAAAGCGTCGGCCTGCGGGCTGAAAAGTCCCAGGTTCAATTCCGGTCAAGGGCATGTGCCTTGATTGTGGGCACATCCCCAGTGGGAGGTGTGCAGGAGGCAGCTGATCCATGTTTCTCTGTAAAAAATCAATAAAATATATTTTTAAAAAAAGAACATATGCATTCACCAACCAAGCTTTATCAAATTTTAACATTATAACATATTTGCCCCCCCTTTTAAAAAAACATTGCCAATCCGTTGAGGGCTCTTATACTAATTACTGATTCTCTCTCCCACCCTAGCATTGATGATTATATCAAAACCTCATATTAATTCGGTGGTTATTATTCTAACCCAGTATGGATTTTTGACACATACTTCGGCACCCATATGTATCATCAACACTAATAAAAGAGAAAAATGGTAATTGGCGTACGAGCTACCCTTTTCATTGGCTAATCAGGGCTATATGCAAATTAACTGCCAACTAAGATTGGCAGTTAACTGCCAACAAGATGGCGATTAATTTGCATATGTAGGCACAATGCAGGGAGGCGAAAGGGAAAGCAGGAAGAAGCCCCCTGCCACTGACAGTGATCGGAAACCCAGGGGGGAGCTAAGAGCTGGGGGGCAGGGCAACGGCGGCCCTGGGGCCGCCGTTGCCCTGCCCCCCAGCCATGATCTGAGAATCAGGTGCCTTTTCCGCCCTGGCCAGTGATAGCAGGAAGTAGGGGTGGAGCCAGCAATGGGAGCTGGGCACGGTCGAAGCTGGCAGTCCCAGGAGCTAGGGGTCCCTTGCCTGGGCCTAAAGCGAAGCCCACGATCGCGGGGCCGCTGCAGCTGCGGGTCCCCGCTGCCCGGGCCGGACGCCTAGACCAGAGGCGTCAGGCCTGGGCAAGGGGCCGATCTTGCAATTGGAGGGTGATGGGGGTCAATGCCTGAGGGCTCCCAGTATGTGAGAGGGGGCAGGCTGGGCTGAGGGACACTCCCCCCACACACACATACCCAGTGCACGAATTTCATGCACCGGGCCCCTAGTATATTAATAATGACACTTTCAAAAGTAAAATGAAAGCTACTGGGATTGAGGAGCACTAATATTCCTAAATTCTAAGATTTTGAGGTAAATCTTACTGCAAATGATTTCCAGGAACATGACTCACAAGGCACAAAATATACCATTAAGGGGCAAAAGGAATTATGAGGCACACCAAAGAGGAATTATGGGGCACACCAAAGTAGAGAATCAGGAAGGTGATTTTTAATTTTGCATCAAGACCAATTTAAGATTGAGCCTCCATGCAAATGAAGGGCTGAAACTGAAGAGGGCATGCCCTAGCAGAGTCCCCTCACTACCTTCACGGGTAGGTAGAAAGAGTATCAGGGACAAGCAACAAGTCTGGTCTTTATGGTGTTTAACAGCATGAATCACACGTCAGAGAAATGGGATTTAAGGAAGAAGGGACAGGGACCTGTCACTGTCCCATTTTCTGCTTATGCAGAAGATATTACCGTTTACAGCTAGAATGGGTAACAGAAGAAGCATAGCATCCAGCATTTAAACACTTGAGCACCTGCCAGAGAAGCAGAAGCAAGAGGCACAAAAGCAAGCACAAAGGTAAGAGAATGGGAGGCAAAGAAAAGCTCAATGGTATGAAGATATTAACGTAGAGACATTCATTTTTCTTTATTACTAAATAAACTAAAATTTTACAAGAGATGTTTTGCCACCCATAATTCCTATATTACCATACAGAATATTTCTGTTTCTTCATATTCTTTCCCATTTGTATCCCCCTTCTACACACACACACACACACACACACACACACGAGTGTGTTTGTCATATATACCTACTTGTCTTTTCTTTTTTTACTGTTATTTTTATTTATTTTTTATTATACCTACTTTTAACCATTGTATAATATACAGTTCATTATGCCCCATTTAAAATTGGATATGCATTCATGACACAGTTTCAGCCATTAGACTTACCATTCTTGGTGGCTGCACCTGGTGCCTACTGTTTCCATGGCTACTGCAGTAGCCCCCTTATCTGTGGGTGATATGTCCCAAGATCCCCAGTGAATGCCTGACATCACAGATTGCATCAAACCCTATATATACTGTTTTTCCCTACACGTTGGCCCTGTGATTAATTTATAAATTAGGCACAGTAAGAGACTAACAACAACAATAATAAAACAGAACAATTATGACAATATACTCTACTAAAAGTTACGTGAAAGTGGCATCATTAGGTGAAATGAGGAGTGCTTGGACATAAGCACTGTGACACCTCGACAGTCGATCTGCTAACCAAGACGGCTACTAAGTGAGCAACAAGCAGGGAATGTCCACAGCGTGGAGACGCTGGACAAAGGCATGAGTCAGGCCCAGGCGAGACTGAGCGGGACTCTCGAGATTTCATCCCGCTACTCAGAACGATGCGAAATTTGAAACATGAATTGCTTATTTCTGGAAGCCTCTACTTCATATTTTCTGACTGTGTTTGACTGCAGGTAACTAAGACCATGGAAAGTGACACCATGGACAAAGGGGAATACTATATGATAAATATGCTCCTATAGGCATTGTGAATATTCACAACATAAATAGGGGAGGGGATGCTAAAGAAAATTAGAAAATGAACATTTTTTTAAAGAGAAAAGAGGTGAATGTGGAAGATTTAGAAGGTATCATTAGGAGCCAGTTGATTCAGCAGAACTGTGTCCCTGTTTCTTTTATGTTAATTAGGTGTGACTTAGCAGGCATACTATTCTGCTAATTTTTGAACTTGAAGACATTTATAAATGCAGAAATAAACATAGCTAATAAAAATACATGGGGCCCCAAATTAATCAATGTTCATCATATTAGTGTAAAATAAAGGAATACTCCTGAAAAGTTGATGTTTCCTTTGGACCCCTCTGTAGTCACAGAGGTAACCTCTTACTGACTCCAAGGACCAAGGCAACTTCATCCCAAAGTAGTTCCTGTAAATGATAGAGGAAGGAGAAATGGGTGTGACCTATGCAGAAAGACGTTACTCTTTAATGGGTTGCTGTTTCCAACATCATTGCATAGTACTCTGCTTGTATAATGCATTCTAGTTTGCAAAGTGCTTTTGTGGCCTGAATAGTAGTGGGATGGGAGGTGAGCTTCCACCAAGACTGCCCACACTCCAGAGGTGGGCATGGGATGCTGAAGGTCACAGCAACTAGGGAGGGTGCTTACCGGAATGACACAAAAGGTAGGTTTTTGGTCCAGTTTAACAATCTTTACCAAGTGACACTACAAACTTTCCTCCTGTTGAAACATAAGCAGCAAAACCCCTTCTTCTTGCATCAGTCCTACCCAGAGACAGTTCAAGGAGGGGCAGCTTTCGACAGGTTGAAATTGAGAACTTCAGCCCATTAACAGAAAATACCCTTGAGGGCGATCAAGGGAGCCATTCAGGGCACAGAGCATATTTCCGGTAAAGACAGCAGCACTTTCCAAAGTGCAGGCCCATTTGGAAGGTGCAGGATTGCACGGAGCTTTGAAAGTAAGAGCAGGGCTGCATGCTAAGACCACAATGTAAGGCCTTCCCAGGTGTTTCTTCTAAGAGATCCTGGGGCATGCTGCTGAGTCACAGGCTTTAATGCTGGTGAGCCACGCAGCAAGCATGGTGAGGAAAATACAGAGCAGAAAACAGAGATGGGACCTGAGACAGAAGGAAGGAAGGAAGGAAGGAAGGAAGGAAGGAAGGAAGGAAGGAAGGAAGGAAGGAAGGAAGGAAGGAAGGGAGGGAGGGAGGGAGGGAGAGAGGGAGGGAGGGAGGGAGGGAGGGAGGGAGGGAGGGAGGAAGGGAGGAAGGAAGGAAGGAAGGAAGGAAGGAAGGGAGGTTGTGGATTAATGTCAAAAATGGCATACAGATATGTAAATTGTATACCGATACCAGCTTCAGTTTATTTAGAAGAGATCACCATTTCTATCTACAATGTAGAAGAAGCATAGCTTCAAGCATATTTAAACACTTGAACATATGTCAGAGAAGCAGGAATAGAGTCACAAAAGGAAGCACAATATTTCTAATATATACACATACGTATGTATACACACACACACACACACACACACACATAAATACACATTTGAAAAAGACAAATTTATGAGTAAGTTGAAAAGACCATTTAAAAATGAAAGAATTAGGACAGACCAGAAATACCAATCAGCTCCATAATTTATTTCATTTTCACTTTGGCTAGAACCAATATGAAGATCCTAATTAGCATTACTATTACCCCTTGTGTGAAGCCTTCTCTTAACTCCCTCCCCCATTAAAGCTGACCAGTCCCTCTTTAGGACCAGAAAGTACTTTTCATTTTGAGTCTTTTTTAGCATCCGTCACAGTCATGATGGGTTGCCCTGTATTTCATTTGTCCTTCCCATTAGGCTTTGAAGTCCTTAGATAAGGACCATGTTCTACTCACCTCATATCTCCAGCATCCACTGCAGGATTTGGCCATATATGTACTCTATACATGCTTGCTGAGCCACTGCCTGCCACAGAGAAATCAGTTGTCCTGTTGAAGTAACCTATTCCTACCTTCCAGTCCAGTTCTCCCAGCTTTTCCTTAGGCAGAGAATCAACACCTGTTATGTTATGTTCACAGGAGCTTTTGCTTCCTTTCTTCTATATGGCTTTTCCACAGAGGATAAAACAATAATTCTTCCTACGTGCCATTAAAAAAAAAAAAAAAGACAATCAGAGACCTAAGATGGGCCTGAATGGACAAGCAGGGAACTTGACCCAGACAGAGGCACAGAGTTAGGAGTCGACTCGTTCAGGGATGAGATTTGGGAAAGCAGAAAGGGGGTAGAGCTGCTACAGCAAAAACACTCAAACTGTTTCCGACCCATATTAGAACAGTAAAATGCCTGAGTGATGTTTGGCTGGCAATATCTGCATCTGTTGTTGCATAATTCAGGGAGAATTAGAAGGGTCTTCTCTGGAATTATGCTATGCAGACGCCTCCTGGCCTTGCCTGATGGGGATTATGTCACCACTCGAGTGTCAGCAGATGCTCTGGTGTCAGCAGGCTTGGTGGGCCGGTCAGAGTAATGCCCACAATGATCCTGGGTGATTGTTTGAGGGTAGAGTTCCCATCTCTAGTTCTATCAAGAAGATCAAACCACAGCCCTTGTCATATAAGCCGTGGGTGACTTTGGCAGTCCGAGGAGGTAAGGGAGAGGAACGAACATCCATTCAATGCCTACTGTGTGGCAGGAGCTTGGCTGCCCTTAGAAACTTTTCACAAAAGTTATTAAGCAAGATATGACCACTTTATGGAGGATGCCACGTAGCTATTAAGTGGTAAAGCTCGGGTTCAAAGCCAGGTCTAATCGGGCTTTAAAACTTTAGCCCCTGATACCCTCAAACAGTCTCAATAGACCACAGCGGCTCTCACAGGACCGATGAATGGCTTGGCAGTTGGCTACGACATAGAGGCCCAGATATTCATGCCAACCCAGAATTTGTTTTAGGTCTTACAGGTCTTGGTTACTTTGTGAAGTGAAAGACTAGAAATTTGGAAAGTTGAGAGGGCTGACCAGTGGCACAAAATGCTCTCTAGTCAGAAAAAAAGAAAAAGGAACAACTAAGTGAAAACAGAGAAAGGTTGAGAATAGTAGAGTGCAAGAAACTCATTAGCATAACTAATGTTTTATTGGTTTTGAGAGTAGAAAGAGCACTATGTAAAAACACATGACATATGCCGAAACCGGTTTGGCTCAGGGGATAGAGCGTCAGCCTGCAGACTGAAAGGTCCCAGGTTCGATTCCGGTTAAGGGCATGTACCTGGGAGATGTGCAGGAGGCAGCGGATCGATGTTTCTCTCTCATTGATGTTTCTAGCTCTCTATCTCTCTCCCTTCCTCTCTGTAAAAAATCAATAAAATATATTTTTTTTAAAAAAACACACACACAAAAAAACACATGACATAGGAAATGCCCTTTATGATAGAATCCACCAAAATTCAAATGAGAAAATGCATCTGAAAGGGTTTTAAAGCTTAAAGTGCTATACAACTGAGAGGGATTCTTTATATAAGGAGATACTTTTTACAAGAGAAACTTGAAACAGGGGTATTTTTGCCTCTCCTTTGAGAACTAGAGCAGTTTTGAGAGTTGTTTCTTGTCGAAGAAACAAGGTGTGTTTGTTTTCTCAATTTGGCAGGGTCAGGTACAGAACAAAGTTAACCTTCAGGAAAAGAAACTCTGAGTCTATATGAGACTCAGAATCAGACTCTGAACTGTGGCCAAGAAGGTTGAGTAGCACTTATTAAAGTATTTTTAGAAAAACACACAAAAAAACATAGTGTAATAAAGCTGTATAAACTAAATGAAACATTAATGGCACACCTAGACACTTTGTACTAGTGAAATATTTTTACTTAAAAATCATTTTTTAAATTCTAACCCTTGTAAATATTCAGTCGGATTCCGTTTCAGTTCTATCTGCCCTGTCAAACCCTCACCCACCATCCCTTATTCATTTTCTCTCCAGCCTTACATTGCTGCTCATTGTACTTAAGAGAAATGTTACTCCTTTCTACTAGAACTGTTTCTGATTCTTGGGGTGTGAGTCCAAGTACACATTGTGACTTCTTCTTCCTTTCTCCTTGTTCCCTGTCCCTCTCCCTACCACCTTGGAACTTCAAATTCACACTGCAGTTTCAAATATAGAATTTTTTGCTGTTCTTCCCACGAGAGAGCTTAAAATGCCTCTAATTACAGTTTCCCCATCCATCCTCTCCCTTGCAATTTTAGATGCAGCCTAACAGTGCAGTTTCCTTGACTCTTCTTTGGTTTATCATGTCATTTTGATGGATTTCTACCTTATATGAGTCTTGCCTAGATAATGGCCCAGCACCCCAACTGTGCCTACAAGAACTGCTTCCCAGGCAAAGCAAAAGGGCCACAGAGCTGCAGTCACAGTGGGCGGTGCTCTGCAAACAGTGGCAGGTTGCCATTCAACTCTTCATTAAAAAATAAACTTCAGTTTTAATCACCTTAACATTTTTTCCCTATTCTGTAAGACTGCAACCTCTTATTTCATTCTGGGTGTGTTCACAGTGAAAAGTAATGTAATCATATGGATTAGCCTTTTCCCATCTGTCAGAGTGTTCTTCAAATAAAAGTGGGGCCTGTGCATCTCCCCTGGGCCATTCTTGAACATCCCCAAGCTTGAGAATTCTCTGGGAAGCTGTCTTGAGAAAAGATCAACAAATGTGTCAGGATGGTATTTTGAACAGTAATTGATGCTTTCCCTTTTTTTTTTTTTTTTTGCCATCTATTCTTTCCTGTTATCTCTACTTTTTACCCTCAACCTTCAGGCTACTAATTATTTTGCCTTTATTGTCTTAAGAAAAAGAAATGAAGAAAAAAAACAAAAACAGAGTTGATTGTTGACTTTTTTTTTTTCTTTTCAAAACAGACTTTGAACCATAAGCAGGGGAGAGTTTAAAAGAAGAGACTGTTGAAGGCAAAATATTAAGCTTTTGATACTTCAAAGCCAATGCCTTGAAGGGTGGGGCGTGCGCACTATGTCAGAGCCAGACTTGCTTAGTAAGGGTCTGGATCCAGGATCCCTCGTGAGGAAGCTGGTGGTGGGTAGAGTTAGCAATTTCAGAGCAAATGGTCTGTGAAGTATACCTTCTGTCTGAGAACAAAGGTGACAGGTGCCCTCGGTCTGAGGTAAGGCAGGAAGATACCAGAGTAGGGAGGGGCAGGGAGAACCTGGGCAGCTAGGCCTAAGGCACTTCCAGGCACAGTTCTGGGGAAGGAGAGGGAAATGGTGAGAGGAGAAAATCTTGACTTAATTGGTATCAAATCTCTACCACTTGGTGGCACTTAAGGGCACATATACGAAAGGGGGATTAAACATTTCTTGTATCTTTACTCTTTTGGCCTGAAATTCATACCCAATATTCAGTGGAAGCAGGAGGTCTGGGGTCAGGTCAAGTGTCTCTTGCAGGTTTTGTGCGCCATCGGGCAGTTTCTCAGCTTTTGTCAACCTTGAGTTCCTCATCCTTAAAATGTGGATGCTGACATTAGATTGAACATATGAAACTGACATTTTTGTGGTAAAAAAAATCATTGAATATCAGCATTTTCGTGTGATTCAACCTAATACCTACTTCACAGGCATGAGGAAAATATTTTTTTTTATTTTTTTTAATTAAATCTTTATTGTTCAGATTATTACATTTGTTCCCTTTTTCTTTCCCCCCATAACTCCCCTCCTCCCAGTTCCCGCCCCACCCTCTGCCCTCACTCCCCACCCACTGTCCTCATCCATAGGTGCACGATTTTTGTCCAGTCTCTTCCCACATCTCCCACACCCCTTTCCCCCCCAAGAATAGTCAGTCCATTCTCTTTCTATGTCCCTGATTCTATTATAATCAACAGTTCATTCTGTTCATCAGATTATTTATTCACTTGATTCTTAGATTCACTTGTTGATAGATGCATATTTGTTGTTCATAATTTGTATCTTTACCTTTTTCTTCCTCTTCCTCTTCTTAAAGGATACCTTTCAGCATTTCATATAATCCTGGTTTGGTGGTGATGAACTCCTTTAGCTTTTCCTTATCTGTGAAGCTCTTTATCTGACCTTCAATTCTGAATGATAGCTTTGCTGGATAAAGTAATCTTGGTTGTAGGTTCTTGGTATTCATCACTTCGAATATTTCTTGCCACTCCCTTCTGGCCTGCAAAGTTTCTGTTGAGAAATCAGCTGACAGTCGTATGGGTATTCCCTTGTAGGTAACTGAGTTTCTTTCTTTTGCTGTTTTTAAGATTCTCTCTTTATCTTTTGCTCTTGGCATTTTAATGATGATGTGTCTTGGTGTGGTCCTCTTTGGATTCCTTTTGTTTGGGGTTCTCCGCGCTTCTTGGACCTGTAAGTCCATTTCTTTCACCAGGTAGGGGAAGTTTTCTGTCATTATTTCTTCAAATAGGTTTTCAATATCTTGCTCTCTCTCATCTTCTGGCACCCCTATAATTCTGATGTTGGTACGCTTGAAGCTGTCCCAGAGGCTCCTTACACTATCCTCACATTTTTGGATTCTTTTTTCATTTTGCTTTTCCGGTTGGATGTTTTTTGCTTCCTCGCATTTCAAATCATTGACTTGATTCTTGCGCTCCTCTGGTCTGCTGTCGGGCGTCTGTATAATATTCGTTATTTCAGTCCGTGTATGCTTAATTTCTAGTTGGTTCCCCAATATAAGATCAAGGGTCTTATTAGTTTTCGTGTAGATCTCATTAAGTTTATCGGCAGCTTCTAAACAGTTCTTGAGAGACCTTAAAAGTGTGGTTCTGAACTCTATTTCTTCCATTGACAATTTTGTCCTGTTTCTTTGTCTCCGCATTTTGTTATGCTTCCTTGGTGCACCCCCTAGTGGTCTTTGTTCGCAGTCTTATAGATAAATCTTGATTGTTGTAGCTAATTCCAGGGAGGGTTTGACCTCCAGGCCAAGTGGCTATGAGAATCAGCTGTGTCAGCAGTGAGAGAACTTCTGTCCTCTAGGGAGGTGCTAATCTAGCCTTTGCCTGAGGCTATCCGGCAAATGCCTCTGTGCAGGGCGTGGGCAGGGTGGGTCGCACAGGATCAACAGGGTGGGCCAGAGAGAGCAGTTATGGCGGCTCTCAGTCCTGTCCCCAGGGGCTCTGCCTCTCTGAGTCCCAGCACCCGCTGCAAAGCTGGGAGAGAAAGCTGCACTCGCTCTGACCGAAGCCAGACAGTCCCGCTTCTCCCGTTTGAGTCTGGGTCCCTAAAGACTCGCCCGGATCTGGAGCTCAGAGTCTGCGACTCCCTCCCGATTGAAAACAACAACCGCGCCCTCCGCCGCCAGCCGGCTCCACGCACTCCGCACCTCAGAATTTGACTTCAGCCCTGCGCCTCCTCTGAGTGTCCGTATGCGTTTCTCTTTCCTCCTAGTTGTAGGACTTCCACTCAGCCAGCGTTCCTGTGGTTCTGGGTGATGTCCGTTCCGTGTTTTAGTTTCACTTTTGAAGTAGTTGTTCAAAGCAGCAAACTCCGGCGTTAACCTATGCCGCCATCTTGGTTCTCCTCCATGAGGAAAATATTACATAGAATAATATCCTAGACTGTCCCTGATGTTCAGTAAGTGCTAAATAAGTACATGAGTTATAAAAAGATACATAAATTAAACCCTGTGGTTTAGTGCTCATAGAATAATCTGAGCTCAAAATACCTGCCCCTTACCATAAAGAATATAAAATGCCTATTAAGATCTTTCTTCTTTTCCTCTTTACGTTCTCCACCTCTTCCTCCTCCTCCTTTTTCTTCTTCCTTCTCTTCTCCTTCCTCTTTCTTCTCTTTCTTCTTCTTAAAGTTTAATATTTTTCCTTTCTTCTTCTTTTTAGAAAGCTTACTATTTTTTTTTGAAAGCTTACTTTTTAAAATAGTTAATGTTTTCATGGTTCAAAAACCAAAATATGTGTTAGAGTTCTAAAAATAGCTTTAAAACTATCTGTATTTATATGGACATAAAATATCTGTCTTTAAATGAATAAAGAGAGAGATGGGTTACTCCAAGGCCATTTAGGCCACTGACAACTTCCCTGGACTCTTTCATGCAAGAGTCATTTAACTGCTTCTATGTCATTCGAAGGTCAAATTAATGCAGAGAGAGTTTCTAGGGGGAGAGCATCAGGGGTCTTCAGAGAGGTCTTCATTTTTATTTGACATTAACAGTCTTAAATGTGCTTTGTTACCTACTCTGGGTGCTGATTACAACTTTCCCTCCTTTGTGCAGGTAAATCTACTTGGAACTATTTTGGGCTCAGCGTGGGCATGAGTCTTTGTTCACTGTGCTCGATTTCCCATGGTTTCCCTATTGATGGGAATATACTAATGAATAAAGATAAGAACAAAGTGGAAGTGGCTTTTTAAAAAGTAAATGACTGTTTCCATTGTATTATATATGTTTAACAACATATTTATTCCTTATATCTTTTTGCTGGATATTTTGGGATGTGAGCCTTGCAATACTGACACAAATCCTTCTGTGATGATGACAATTTTCTTTGCCTAACAGCCTAACAACTGGCCAGGTATTGTCACTTCAGTGTATGAGATGGCATCTTGTCAGAAATGACAGCCCAAGTGAGGTAGATCAGTTGAGGGAATTTAATACCAGGAACTAATTACAAAGGTATAGGAAGGGCAGGAAAGCCAAAGTGGGGAAGGAGGCGCACTCTAGTATTAAAAGCCTTTATCTCTCACCCCTAGGGTTGGAGAGACAACAGAGGAGCTGAAGTAACAGACCCTTGGAGCCACTGTCCCTGGCTGGACCCAGAATGGGAATCATTGAGGAGAAGCTGTGGGAGAAGCTCCCTGAATCACGGAGTGGGTGAAATACGTTGGTTTCTCCTCTTCTTCTGCCCATGCTCCTACTTTATCTCTTTATCTTTCATTGTCTTAATTTGTTTGGGGAACAGGCAAGTGAGTTGAGCAAATGGAGTTGGCAGGAATCAGTTTCCTTCGAAACAGAGTAAGAGAAGGGCGAGAAATGAATGGATCTGAAAGCAAGTAGGCAATTGACCAATATATTAAGGCTAGAGCATGTGTTATATTGAACTTGGGGTAGTAAAAGGTCAAAGCTGGCCAGAGAAGCCCAAACTAGGGGTTTGGCAAGGCCAGTGAGGTATAATGGATATTGAATATAAAATACAGGGTCATAAATAGAAGTTGAGGCAATATAGGGGACTAGCACATACATATCATAAATTATAAGTTGAGAAGATTAAAACAGTTCCCTGGAGATTGAAAAACAGGAAGTTACAGATTTTTCCAATAATTAGGTCACACAGGAGATAGAAAATCAACACACACAGAAAAATAACAAGGTCAAATATGCTAGAGAAGTACAATGTGTTATCTGTACCTAGGAATTCATTCCAAATTAGTTGAAATGTAGAGAGCTGAATCTAAAAAATGATTTTCTTAGTTTTTGCCAATATCTTTTCCATTTTATATACTTTTATTATCTGAGTTAATTTCCATATCTGCTTGAAAATTGTACTTTAAAATCGCTGATATTAGCTTACCTAGTTGTTACTGGTCTTTCTCAGGAGAGCAGATTGTAAAGGAAAGTCGTTATGTATTGGAGTTTTCTGTTGATTTCAAGCTCAATAAGTAGGATATTCCTGTTATATTCAATGGGCATTTAACTGCAATGAAGAAGGCAAAGATAATGGGAAATAAAAAGAGAAATCATCCAAACAATGAACAGAACAAAAGCTTATACTTAAAAAGTAATATAACTTTCAAGTTAGTCTTACATTTTCTATCCTTTCATGGCAATCTCCTATTTATTCCTTTCAGCATCATATAAGAAAAAGATAGATACTTTAAAGTGATCCTACCACTCTATCCTATACAATAAAAGGCTAATATGCAAATCGACCAAACGGCGGAACAACTGGTTGCTATGACATGCATTGACTACTAGCAGACACTTACTGCAGGAGCTGCCCCTGGTGATCAGTGCACTCCCCATGGGAGCACTGCTCAGCCAGAAGCCCAGAGCTGGGCTCATGGCTGGTGGGCTCAGCGGCAGTGGAGGGAGATCTTCTGCCTCCTCGGCAGCGCTAAGGATATCCAATTGATGGCTTAGGCTCACGGGGAGCAGGCCTAAGCTGACAGATGGACATCCCCTGAGGGCTCCTGGACTGTGAGAGGACGCAGGCCGGGCTGAAGAAATCCCCCCCTCACCCAGAGTGCAGGAATTTCATGAACTGGGCCTATAGTGTAAAAAATAATCTCTTTGAATCCATATACGCTTATTTGGATAACTGAATCAAAAAATTATACCTAGCCTTTAATTAACTAGATTTAAAGTTTTTAAAATTTTTTTTTATTATTAATCAAGATCTTTTGATGGAATCTAAGTGAATATCTGCAGGAGATGCCTCATTCACTAATTATACAAGCTTCTTGCAATAATTAATGTTTGGAAAAAATCAGTGTATTTTGCATACTGTTATTAATTATAAAAATGTGCATTTTGGAATGTAATAAAGGAAGCATGTAGAGTTACAGAAATACAAGTTTATACAATCACACACACCTGAGGCCCAAAGCCTATACAGATATAATGAGGCTACTGTAGCTATAATTACCTAGGTAATTAATAAAATTCATTCACCTAGAAATGTGAGCATCAACTATGTGAAGGCACTAGGCTAGACTCTGAGAACATATAGGCTCACATAATTCATAGCTTCAGGAAGTTTATAAGCTAGAGAGAAAGCCTAAGAGGCTACTCAACAGACTATGAGAAATGACGACTGGCAGGACCACAGGTGGCACAAAGAAGGGAGATGTCCCCAGGTGAGGAAGCATCAGCAAGTTTTCAACCTCAGGGTTGGCAGATCTGAGCCTCTGGATTTTAGATAGCTCAGCCCCAGGCCTTGACCTGCTGCCCATGGCAAGCTCCAGCCTGGTTTACCCCCTTGAGCTAACATCACACTGCTGTACACACAGCCACACCTTCTGCTATCCTCTCACTCCCAGATCACAAGGGCACACTTTGCAAACTAGAATTCCACCTCTACACACACACACGCACACACACACACACTTCACTTCCCACAACAAATAGATCGTCTGGTCCTGTGGATTGCATTATTCAGAAATAACTCTGAACATTCACCTCCTCTGCACCTGCACTGCTCTGCTTGCCATTTCTTAGTTTACTCTATCACAGTGGTCTCCTATCAGGTCTCCCCATCTCCTGGTTTGTTTGACCTGCTCCATTGCCCCTTTTCACTGGTAAAGAGTTATCTTTCCAAAACATGTTCTTCTCTTTTCCAATACCTTCTGTTGGTACCATTGCCTACACAGTGATTCTCAGACTTGGATGTGCTCAAGAATCACTGAAGGAACTTTTTTTAAAAAAACAAAACAAAACACAGATTCCTCCAGAACCAAAATTTCCAGAAGTGGGGCGAGGACAATCTGTATTGTTTATAAGTTCTCCAGATGGCTCTTTCCTATCAGCCTGGTTCTAATTGGGGGACCAGGATTTTTGGAACTGCAAGGTAAAGTCAAATGTAGCTCACAGTCTTTCACACATTCACATAGACTCTTCCCTGTATAACACTTATTTTTTCTTCTTGTGACTACCCCTCCTGCACTTTCTGTCCATGTGGTTCTTTTTGGTGAGACTGGTGGAGGTGGTGTGGGCATGACCCAGGCGTGGCCAACTGGAGTCACAGTGAAGTGCTCAATAGGGCGCCCGATCCACGCCAGCTAATGGGAGTCACTCCCAGTGTCTTTGTGGAGACCACTGAGAAAGAGTGTTCTCTGCACTGGGGTTAGAACATAAGCTATTTTTGCCACTGTGTGAGTACAGCTGCCTGGGAGGGAGGCAGGCACAGTGGTAAACAAAGCCAAAAGAGAAAGGCAGATTCTGGCGATATTTTTAGTCTTTGCATCCAGCTATGCCTGAACCCAATTTACCCCTTAGAATTTACATTTGGAGATCCACTCACTTTAAAGGGAAAAGTTCCTTTTTATTCTTAAGCTGGTTTCAGTTTTCTTTCTTTCTTTTACTACCAAAAGTTTCTTGGTCAATATGTAGGACATTATACCAGTTTTTATAACATCATTAAGTTTGTTATATTCCACAAGAATTGTGTGAATTTTCTTATAGCTTTTATCTTCTAAGGCTCTCTAGAGATATATTTCTGTAGAAATACTCCAGTAATTTGTTGTGAAATCTTAAATAAGTTACTTATCTCTCTGTACCCCCGTTTCTTCATTTGCTAAACTAGGATGTTACGCTGAGTCCTTTTGAAAAATTATTATTCTATTAAAAAAATACCAAACACAATGTTAGAGCAATTGACTGCTATTTAAGGATTATAATTCCCCAGGCATAAATGCAGCAATGGCACATACTATGCATTAGGCTTGTGGGGGCTAGAAGTGGGTGGAGCAGGAAGAGAAAATTTGATAAACTTTGTTTTGGATAAATCCAAAACAGTAAAAAAAAATATTATTTATCATATCATCATTAGCTTCTTTTGTAACTGGGAGACTTGTTCCAGAAATGTGAGAACTGTCACAGGTTGTTAAATTTAGCAAAGGGTGAAAACAAAAGATGTGTCAAAAAAAATGTATTCATAATTGAGTTTGTTCTCATTAAACTGGAACCAAATACACAGTTTCAGATTGAGATGAGAAGCCTGAACATTTTTCAAACATGTTTTAAGGAGGATGGCAATGCCTGAGATAGCAGTAGAAAAAAAACCCCAATGAATATTTAAAAATCTGAGCTGCTCTAAAACTAGAACCAGTTTTAGGAAAAAAACATGACATGTTAAACTAAATGCAATGTATGCATTGGACCACATTAAAATTTCAAAGAATTAACAATGCACAACAAACAAGAAGTGTTGTGGAGGAAGGGGGACCCTCAGACACTTGATGGGAATGCAGACTGGTGCAGCCACTGCGGAAAACAGTGTGGAGTTACCTCAAAAAATGAAAAATGAAACTGCCTCATGACCCAGTAGTACCACTTCTGGTAATATATCTGAAGAAACCCTAGCCATTAATTCAAAAGAGTATATGCACCCCTATGTTCATTGCAGCATTATTTGGAATATCCAAGATTTGGAAGCAGTCCAAGTGCCCATCAGTAGATGAGTGGATGAAAAAGCTGTGGTACATTTACACAATGGAATGCTAGTCATCAGTAAAAAAGAATGAAATCTTATCCTTTGCAATAACATGGATGGATCTGGAGAGCATTATGCTAAGTGAAGTAAGCTAGTCAGAGAAAGAATTCACTTATATGTGGAATCTAATGAACAAAATAAACTAACAAAGAAAATAGAAATAGACTCATAGATAGAGAACAGAACATAGCCAGCTCTCAGAGGGGAGGGAGGTTGTGGCACTGGTTGAAAAAGGTGAAGGGATTAAGAAAAAACACCTCATAGACACTGACAACAGTATGATGATTACCAGAGGGAAAGAGGGCGGGGGAGGTAGGAGACAAGAAACGGGGCAATCAATAGAGATGGAAGGAGACCTGACTTGGGGTGGTGAATACAGAATACAAAATGTACAGATGATGTATTGTAGAATTGTACCCCTGAAACCTATATAATTTTATTAACCCATGTCACCCCAATACATTATAAAAGGAATACACTTCTTTTTATCTTTTATTTTAAAAATAATCAAAGGTACCATTTCCTGTAACATTTTTTTTTATACAACTGGCAAGCATGTGTTTGTGCATGACTCCCAGTTTATTTACACATAAAAATGTCACTGCAACCTACAGTGTGTTTGTTTCCCCTCTCACATCTGTTTTTTCTCTACTTTTAGATATTAATACTTAAATTAACAACCTTCCCCTAAGACATGTTGAACTTAGACTGAATTTTCCTAAAAGCTTTTTTTTTTTATTATGTTGTGGCATTGGCATTGGATGTGCAGTCCAGGTAACTTAGAAATATCTCTCCTATCCTACTAGATTTTTTAAAATTACAAGAATCAATGTAACAAGACAGAAATTTAGTTATAACAAGAAGTGAATAATCTTCCCCTTTAATCTCATTCCTCTTAAGTTTCCCATTGTTTCATGTACAGCTGTCCATATCATCTCTGTTTATACCACATATAAATATATACATATAGGGCCCGCCCTTCCTCCCTTTTCTGTATTTTTCTGAATATTAGATCACACTGCAAATCAAAGGTCACAAACTGATGGCCTGCAGTCTAGATATATCCGGGGAAATGTTTTGTTTCCAAAACTTTACGGAAATTTGACATGAAAACTGGAAGACCTGGCTCCACAGGCCTGCGTGATGATAATATTATTGATGCTGCACAGGCCCTCCAGTTTCCATTCCCTGTTATTTATACCTTCACTAATTCACCTTGCTATATTCCTGGTATGTCACCCATAAGCATCTGAGTTTATATCCTTCTGATATTACTTAGCATCTTGCTTTGGGGACTTATCATATCATGGTATTATCCATTAGAATTAGATTCAGCTGCATATAACTGAAAAAGCCAAATTACACGGGCTTAAATGTTAAGGGTTTATTTTTCTTTCCTGTAAAATAAGTCTGGAAGAGGGGGTTCCAGAGCTTTTATAGGGCACTTCAGGGTCATTAGGGACCCGAGTTCCTAGTTTGCTGCTCTACTTTCCTTAGGACGCAGACTCTGGTCTCGGGCGAGTTAATAATCCACAGTGGCTGAGAAGCCACTTTATCTGTGTTTCAGGAAGGAAGGAAAGTGGAAGACACAAAACCAAAATGGCACTCTTCCCGAGTCAACCTTCTTAAAAGATATTTTCCAGAAGTTCCACCCAACTACTTCTACTTGCATTTCGTTGGCCATAATTTGATCACACAGCCACACCTGCCTGAAAATGAGATTGAGAAATACAGTCTTTTGGTTGGGCACATATGCATCTGAATAAAACCCAGGTTCTAGTAGTATTAAGGAGAAAGCATAAGTAGCAATCTCTCTTACATTTCCCTGCAAATTAAAACAAGTACGTGGAAGAGATTGTGAGGCCCCCTCAACATCCAGCCTCCCCTCCTAAGTTAAAAGAAACCTGAGAGATACCTGGTCACAGAGGCACTTGAAATAAAAGATGCATTTTTAATTCTTCACAACTTTAAGTAATTCTTTGTGATAATAATCTTTTCTCCCTCCAACATCCAGTACTTTTATTTTTTAAGGGGTCACCCAAATGGGATTTCTAAGACTAACATATACAAATTTTAACTTTTAAAAAAATTTATCTTGCCCTAACCAGTTTGGCTCAGTGCATAGAGCGTCAGCCTGCAGACTGAAAGGTCCCAGGTTCGATTCTGGTCAAGGGTATGTAACTGGGTTGCAGGCACTTCCCCAGTGGGGGACGTGCAGGAGGCAGCTGATCGATGTTTCTCTCTAATCGATGTTTCTTGCTATCTATCCCTCTCCTTTCCTCTCTGTAAAAAATCAATAAAAAATATTTTTAAAAATCATCTTTACTGTTGAAAGTATTACAGATGTCCTCCTTTTTCCTCCCCCATTGACCCCTTCCCTCCAGGTCTTGACTGCACTATTGTCTGTGTCCATGGACTATGCATATAAATTCTTTGGTTAATCTCTTCATGCCCTCCCCCAACTCCTACCCTTCCCTCTGAGATTCCTCAGTCTGTTACATGCTTCTATGCTGCTCAGAGGGTATCAATAAATATCGATGGTTAACTTTGTAGAAGGTTCTAGCAATTCACGTTCTCAGGAACGGGGTCAGTGCATGTCTATTTTCTTATACACTTATCAGCACTGGGTATTTTTTTTCTCCTTTTAAATGTTGTGAATGATGGGTTGGAAAAAATGGTATCTGTCATTGTCTAATTTGTAGTTCCCTTACTATCAGCAATAAAAAACCTCTTTTCCTATGTTAATTTTCTGTTTAAATTTCCTTTGTAAATGTGGTGTTAGGTAGTACTCTTTGCCAATGTTTTTGTTGGATTGTTTGCTTTTTTCTTATCATTTTAGAAACTATTAGATATATTAACCTTTGTCATATGTGATGCAAATATTTTCTTTTAATCTATAATTTAAATCTTTAGCCAATGGAAAGTTGTGTATGTAACCTAAGCTTTCCATTACTGGCTATGGTTTTCTATTTTTATTTAAGAAAGTTTCCCCCACTCTGAGATTATACAAATATTTTCCTAAATTTTCTTATAAAATATAGTTTTGTTTTTATTATTAGACTCATTCATTCAACTAATATTTGTTGGACATTTATTATGTGCCTGGTCCACTTCACATTCTAGTGGGGATATTTTCTAGTTGGGAGAGCTAGACAATAAACAATTGAACCAATAAGTAAACCAGGCATTTCGCCAGAGAATTAAACATAGGGCATGGTAGTGTGAGGCAGGCTGCTTCAGATTGGGTGGTCAGGAAGTAAAATTTAAAGTAAAATTTTAAAGTAAAATTTGAGGAGGTAAAATTTAAACTGACTCAGGAACCACTCATGATTAGTGGGGAAGTACAGGGAGAGGAGGCAGGTAGAAATGGCGTTGGTGTGTGAAGAAGAGCAAGAAGGCTGATGGAGCTAATGCATCAGGGAGAGGGGAGGCAAGTTGGAGAGGGAGGCAGGCACTAGAACACGAGGGCTTAGTGGGCCATGACGAGGGGTATAGGTTTTATTCTACATTGGAGATTTGTAGTTCATCTGGAATTTGTGTTTATAGGTAATGTGATGTGGGGATGTGGAGTCTTTTATTTTCCTTTCTCAGTTTTTCTTTGAGAGTTATATGTAAACTAAGCTATTCATTTTTTGCAGGTGGTAGGGGGACTAGGATGATATCTCACAGAATCTCACTTCACTTTAAACACTGTACAGCTAATATCACTATGTGAAATATATTTTCAATTGAAATAAAATATATAATGAGTATAATATTTTTATGCCAGGGAATGTATGTGATCATTGAATAAAATCCTTTCAGAACTTCTTTTTAGAACTATGGTCAGAAGCAGTTGATAAGTCACCCTATGAAAACCAGTTTTATTACTTTATAGTCACATAAAGCTTTTTATCCAAAAACATAACCCTAGTTGATCAGCTATTTTATTCACTGAACTTGGCTCTGAGAAAAATGACTTTTGGCCAATCCCAGAAGTCAAATGTCCCCACAAAGGGCCAACGTTTGCCCCCAATAAAGATATTGAAAAGAATGTGCTAAAGCTCCAAAGACAAGCCTGAAGAGACCTTCTGAAACTATTTTTGCACAATAGCAGCATGACAAGAGTAGGCACACGGGCCCTATGATAACTTCTGCGAAGAGGAGGACCTGTTTGGGGAATGTTTAAGTCTATATGTTTAAGTAATAAGTAAGAATCATGAATTTATAATGATACCCTATTTCTCTTGATCTGTCCGTAAGATCATTCTGTAATTTGTTAAATGCTTTTAAAAAAATGTAAGCTTTACAACACCTTGTAGGTTAGGTATTTCTGACAATTTTATAGCAGAAGAAAGATTAAAGAACTCATAAGTAACTCAAGTTTCTTGATTCCAAGTTCAGTGCCCTCTTTACACACTAAGTTAGTTGTCTAAGACCACACAACTTGAAAAGGGAGAAGCCAAAGTTCACAGCCACCTCCTTGACCACTAGCCTACATGAACATCTTGACCATTTAGCTATCTGCCCTTAATGAATGCTCCCTGTGGATTTGACTGGTCTGCCAATTTGCAAATAGTCATCCCTGCAGCAAGTACCTAAGTTGATTTTTTAAAAAATATTTAGCATTGTAAAATAATGGAGATTGAGTGACATGTGAATTTCCTGGTCATGTTAAGATCCAGAGACCTTTGCTAAGTTGACCTTGAATATAAGAATACCCTAGGAAATCTCATGGTAACTGGTAACTAGGATAACAGTCAAAATTAAACAATGCTGTGGCATTACAACTAAAGGCCCCGAAACGGGGTCAGGACCAGGTTTTGGTCTGGACTCTGTTCCCTAGCTTCTCTAAGATATTGGGGAAAATCACTTACACTCTCCGTGCTTCTGTATCACTTAGGGTTCTTAAATTTGATGCAAGTCATGGAAACAGATTACTACTAACTTAAGTAACAGGGGATTTATTGGAAGGATGCTGCAAGACTCACAAATGCTTCAAAGGTTCAAAACCAGGCTTGGAAACCAACAAGAACCAAGCATCTGATTGACCTGAGCTAAAGGAATTGGAGTACTATTAGGGAGTAATGGATGTAAGACCGTCAAACAAACCCCACTCATCCACTATTGCTTTCTTTTTGGTATCTAACAAGATAACCTTTAGGACATCTTTTAGCTCTGGCATCTTCTACTTCTCTGTATTTGGAGAAGGGGGAGCAGGAAGGGGACATATGCAAATAGGGTGGTCAGAAATGCTGTGGCCGGATGTTCCCCTGAGGCTCTGCACAGCTGAGGAAGGCTGAGCCACCACAGCAGTACAGAGGCTGACCAATTTGGCATGTAGCAAGCAGGAAGTAGAAGGGGTGTTGAGCAAGTAAAGGGTTTGGGTAGAAATTATGAGGAACAAGCACAAATGACACTTCTAACAAGTGTTGGGAAATTCCAAACACTTCTAGCAGTCGCAGCCTTTCCAGACAAAGGGTAGTCTTGACTATGTGCAAGAGACAGTGGTGGAAGGTTTCTTCAGGCTTGCAAAATGAAGCACCACCGCGAGCGAGCTCCACATTTGAATGCAGTGCACGAGTAAACGTTCAACAGTCTTTCCAAGCACAATTTGCAAACTTGCAGCCCACAGGTCAGGCCTAGCTTTGCAAAGAATTTGTTACCAAGAGATAAAAATACAATTTCTGACTTTTCTTGGAAAAAGGAGGTTCTGGCAGCACTGGGCCTGCGGAGCAAGTTTTCCATTGTCTTCTGTCAGGATGCTGGCTCTCCAGATTGCCATACCCTCCTCATGGCCCTCTCCACTCCTAACGATGCCTGCCTGGACCCTGGGAGCATTCCAGGTTCGGACCTGTGACATAACTACTTCCATGACAACCCAGCGAAGGCCAGCATGGGCGCTGCCATCTCGAGGATCTACCAGGGTGGGCTTCCTCAGTGACCTGTTCAAGTCCCTAACCTGTCCTGGGGACTCCTTTGGTAAGATCCCTTTGCTCCCGACTTACACCTGTCATGCTAGGAACAACCATTTCCTCTCCCCCAATCAAGCCACATCTCCCTCTCCTGTCAGAGCCAATCTTCAGGCATCTGTTCTCCCAAATGACTTTAAATACCCGATGGTGGAAAAGGCAGCAAAGAATCCCCACTTAGCATCTTCTAAAATGTAGGGGAGGCGGGGAACACCTATGCATCCGGAAACATTTCCTTGTCTTCTTGGAAGACAATCGCTGAGGAAAACCTTCCTCCAGGGCTATTTGTTCACTTACTTTTCTGCGAGTAGCTGTGGATGTGCAGGGCACTAATAGATGATGATGATTCCCCGAAGTGAGTCTCCTCTGCACATAGCTGATCCCATCTGGATGCTACTCCTCACATATTTCTATCCCTGAACTACAGCCCACAATGTAGGGCAGAGACCGGTCAGTTCACCCTCTCCTTTGTGGACTCCATTCCCTACAAAGCAGCCACAACATTTCCTTGCTTACATCTCTTGGATGATTTCCGAGTTGCGTTGAGGCTAAACTTTAAGATGCTTGGAAAAGTCTACAAATCCTTGCCTTGTTTGCTTCTTCCGTATCTCTCAGACGTCACCTCCCTTTGCATCTTCCCTGGCTCGCTCCAATTTGACCACTTGGGCCTTCCTTCAATTCGTGGAAGAGGCCAAGCTCTCTCCCACCACAGGGCCTTGATGCTTGCTGTCCCCTCGTCCTGGAGGGCTCCCCTTTCTCTTTTCCCTTTCCCCTAACACCTGCTATCCTTCAGCCCTCAGCTTTTCAATCCTACTTCTCTATCTTCTCCCTCCCTCCCACGCTCCCGCCCATCATCCCCATTTCTCATAGCACCATGTCCCTGCTATTATTCTTAACACAACTTGGCTGTTTCCCCACCAAACTGTAAGCTCTATGAGAGTAGAGACCTTACCATTTTGTGCCTATTGCCTATTCAGGGTCAGCACAGTCTCATCCATAATACAGTCGGTGATATCTATATATCTATATATCTATATATCTATATATCTATATATTTAATCAAATGAATGAAAAACCACATTCCATCCCCCAGGCCAGTCAATACCACACTATGTGGTCTTCTGGTGGGAATTAGACATTCTTTCTTAGGAATGATATTTTTTATTACAGCCTCATATAAGCAGCTTTATCAGAAGATAAGCCTGGTGGAGAGGACAGCTATTAAACTTTTGGTTTCCCCAGACCATCACCTGGGAACTGAGCAGAAAAGCCAATCAGCAGGCCCCACTCCAGACCTCATCAGAGAGCTCGGGTGTGGCCCAGCACTCTGTGGTAACAAGCCTTCCAGGTAATCCCGATACACGCTTCAGTTTGAAAACCATCCTTCAAGGCTTCCCAGTCTTTAGCCTCCTTTTTACATTACAAATTTTGGTCCTTAATCCTCGGCATAGTCCTGCTCTGCTCGTAGAATGGTATAATCTTAAACTCCCCCAGAGGGAAATACAAAAATGCACAAGTGTGAATGAATAAAAACCTCGGCACAAAGGCAGGCAGAAGAGCCAGGGAGCACAGCTTTGTTCACCCGACCCCGGCCTGCCCTCCCCCGGTCTGATGCTGCTTTTTTCCACCCAGAAAAGCAGTCACTCTAGCTACAGGAATGGTTGTGTGCCGCTGACAGCGTTTGCAATCAGACCGTCCTCCCCGGGGCGCGGGAGACGCCGGTGGCTGCGGAGCCCCGTCCCACCCCTCCCCGGTCCAAAATACTCCAATTTTTTTTTGGGGGGGGGGGGTTGGGAGAGGTGGATTGCCAGCCTTCATCTCCCACCCTTTATTATGGGGCAAACCACTCTTCCTGGCACAGAAGTCACGGAGACTAAAAGCCCTTTCAGCTCCGGGAGCACCGGAGGCCCGGGCCGGCTCCCCGCCCCTCGGCGCCCGGAAAACCCGCAGTGGATTCCATTCACGGAGGGACGGGAGCGGCCGCCGGCGGCGCGCCTCACTGCGCATGCGCCCCCGCCCCGCCCGCTCCGAGCCGGAAGCGGAGCTCGCAGCCGGCCCGGCCTGGCCAGGGCGTCGGCACCGGCGGCCATCTTGGCTTCCCCGGCGAGGCGGCGAGAGGGGAAGAAGTTGTAGGGTGGGGGCCGGAGTGAGGAGGAGGGGAGAGGAGGGGGAGGAGGCCGCGGTGGGGCAGGGCGGGGACTGCCTGCCCGCCTGGGTTGCGGAAGTGGTAGCGGCTGACCGAGCTTACTGCTTTCTCGCTGCTGCTTCAGCTTCCCGGTTCCCCCACGGACGGAGAGGGCGGCCCGGCTGTGGATGGTCAGATAGCTCCTGCCTTCCGCCGCCGATCCCTGGCCACAACCAGTACGGAGCAGACGGCGGCAGCGGCAGCAGCAGGCGAGGAGGAAGATGGCGGGACGGCTGCCGGCCTGTGTGGTGGACTGTGGCACCGGGTACGGGGGCTTGCGGGCGGGGGCGGGGAAACTGAGGCTGAGGTGGGAAAATGGCGGGGAGGCGGAGGTGGGGGATGAATGGGGCGGCCAGGTGCCGCCGCCGGCGGTGTCAGCCCCGGCCCTGTCGGGGTGCGAGGGGTGGGGCCCGGCGAGACAGGCCGCCCGCGTTCCCGGTTTCACACTCTGGGACCTGGGCGGGTGCGCGGGGCCGAGGAGCCCCCACGGGGTGGATTTCTCCGCGCACCGCTCCCGCCCTTCCCCCGCCGCGGTGGGCGGCCGCCCGGGGTGCGCGGAGGTCGCCGCCCGGGGCGCGCGGACGCGGTGCGGGGGTCGCCGCGCCCGGCGCCGGCTCTCCCTGCCCTCCGCGCCCTTCCTGCCGGGGGTCGGGGGCCCGCGGGGCCGGGCGCGGGGACCGGCTCGGCCGAGGAGCGAGAGAAGAGAAGCGCTCCGGTCGGTGTGGCCAGATCGCGGTGACCACACTGCCCGGGGTGTGGGTGGGGAGCGGGCGGAATGGGCCTCGGAAGATGGCAGGCGACGTCGGGGCTTCCTCGGCCGCCGCCCGCCGCCGCCGCCTCGTCCCCTCGCGGCCTGCGGGGCCACCGGCGACCCGAGGCACGTTTCAGTCCGCGGGAGATGTCATGCGTTCCTCCTGCTGCCTTCGAAAAGTCCCCCCCGTGAGCCAGCGCGCTGCAACTTCCTCAGTTTTGTCAAAGCCGCTTCCTGCTTTCGGGCTTTCATACCCTTATAAGGTAGTTTTTCGTTTCCAACCTGAACACCTCTGATGAGAACTTGCAGGATTAAGCCGATTTCAAACCGACCCGAGTGCCTTCCCGGTGCTGGGTGTCACACCATGTGAACTTAAACTGTGTACATACATGTTGGTTTCCCGGGGATGGAGGACGGGGAGCGCCGGGCAGGCATTGTCAGCGGCGGGCATTCCTTCTGGCGGTGCCGGCGAGGGCGGTGTGGGGCCGGCGAGGCGCCGCTCTCCCCGGAGCTGGGGTCCTGGCTGTGCTGTCACTGACGGCCGCGGGGATGCCTTAGGAAGTGGCCCTCCCCTTGCCGCCTTAGGCGTTGTGGAGAGTTACCCCACGCTTGGGAGTTCTGTGTAGAAAACACTGTCTGTATTTGAGCGCAGAGTGACTGCTTTATGCTACTGCATTGGAAGTGTTTTCTTTTTGTGGACGTGCCCTGCGCTGATTCATTATTACATCTGTTAATTTCCAAAATACTCCGATTTTTTGGGGGGGGTGGGGGGGTTGGGAGAGGTGGATTGCCAGCCTTCATCTCCCACCCTTTATTATGGGGCAAACCATTCGTAAAGGATGCTCCTCTGTTTGCTCTCTGTAAAATTTCTCTTAACTTTACGCTAGTGTGGCAGTTTCTAAAATCCCAGCCATGCACAGGGAAACAACCCATCTATTAATATTTTCCCTTGGGGAAAATTAGCCTAGTTTAGCCTTGGTTACATGTATTTTGTGTGTGTGTGTGGACAGCTTATTAAAGCTACTTTTTCTTAATCCAGTCGTACTTTCCAGTGTTTTCTTTTTCTCCCTTCTTAGTCTATTTGGTGAATAGTTTTATGTTGAGGGTTAGTTTTAAAATCAGATTTGGCCCGACTGAGAAGGAATTTTCAGTGTGTTTTGTTAAACTGAAAAATATTGCTACATAGTTAATATTTTATACTTTAGAAATTATTGGGTTGTCAATAAAATTAGTATAGATAATTAACACCCCAGTAAATAACGTCTTAAGTAGGATGTTACCTTGTCTTCCTTCATTTTTTTCCCTTTTGAAATACAGTTTTGGTTATTTTTGAATCAGTATACTAGATATTTCATTGAGGTTAACTGTCCTTAAGTGACCTTTCTGATAGGGCAACTTTGACCTTAAAACACCTGCCAAGTGACCAGGAGGTGTGGGGAGGGTTCAGTTTATATTTAGGATATTTTTGTTTTAACATTTCAGTTATTACTACTTTGTTACATTTTACGTTATTACATTAGTTTTACCTCACAAGGTGAGGTTGTTAACTGGACACTCATGATTTCAATGGAACTGATTAGGATTCCTCATTGCCCGTTACTTTCTTTTACAAAACATCTATCACAATTTGAAATCCATCTTTAGAGATTCATTTATTTTGGTCTTCAAAGGGCTTTTTGGTTCTTCAGTTGCCTTGTAATGCAACTCCTAGACCAGTGATGGCGAACCTACGACACGCGTGTCAGAGGTGACACGCGAACTCATTTTTTTGGTTGATTTTTCTTTGTTAAATGGCATTTAAATATATAAAGTAAATATCAAAAATATAAGTCTTTGTTTTACTATGGTTGCAAATATCAAAAAATTTCTATATGTGACACGGCACCAGAGTTAAGTTAGAGTTTTTCAAAATGCTGACACGCCGAGCTCAAAGGTTCGCCATCACTGTCCTAGAACATTACACCTTCAGCTTTATTAGCAAACACAGGATAGCTCATTGAGATTGGACCCTGGGACAAGCATCTCTAAGTGAGGCCTTACTTGATAGGGAGTTTTATGTTTCAGAATAGTGTGTGTGGTCTCCAGATGCAAATTGTGCACCTATAATTTCTGTATTCCTTTGTGCTTTAGAGAATGCATTCATGTCTTCGGTCTAATTGCAGTTACTCACTTAGTGTAAGTGAAAAATGAAAAACTCAATCAGTTTGCTCATTCCATTTAATTATATACATTAGCCAAAATGTGACTGAAGAAAGTGGCCATCTATGAAACTTGGTGGTCTTAGGTAAGAAAAGCTATAAGAGTTAGGAAATGAAACTTAGAACTAGAATTTAAAAATCCTTCAGCAGAGATCCTTTATCTCAACATATGATGAAGAATCATTTAAGCTCAGATCATAAAAAATAACTCCTTTTGAAAAAATTTAGGAAGAAATAGTTCTTTCATATTGATACCCTATCTACACACTTTTTTTGGTTTGTATTAGAATAGTGCTGCAGAATAAAATTTGGCCACAAAAGATTCTCATTGATAGAGCTGGTTGCTTAAGAACTAAATTACAGAACTTAAAGCTACAACCAGTGGTGAGGAAAACATTTTTTTTAAAATATATATATATATATATATATATATTTTTTTTTTTTTTTTACTGATTTCAGAGAGGAAGGGAGAGAGAGACAGAAACATCAATGATGAGAGAGGATCATTGATAGGCTGCCTCCTGCATGCCCCCTACTGGGGCTTGAGCCTGCAGCCCAGGCATGTGCCCTCGAACCAGGGACCCTTCAGTATAAAGGCCGATGCTCTGTCCACTGAGCCAAACCAGCTAGAGCGAGGAAAACATTTTTTTTTAAAGCACTTTTAAACACCTGAAAAGTTAAAATTACCTTGTTATTTTTTTGCACGTTTTCACTCACATTTCAGTCAAGCCAAATAAAGGAGCTTTTAATGTGCTTTTATTATGTTGTGGCTTGGTTATACAGAGCTTTGCATTGTAAAAATTCTTCTCCCCCTTTAAGATGCCCCCCCCCCATAGATGTTGCATTGGTAAATTATTTGCATTGATTATGATAGCAGAGGTTAATAATAGCCTTATTGTGGAACTATTAGATATACTTAGATCTAGGATGAATTAAGGAATTTCCCTAATTGACTTAAACTTCTTAGCAGTCTTAAAATGTAAGCGTAAATATTTTGTTGGAGTTCATTCATAAGGAGCTTATTTTATTCATTCTGTAATCACATTCTAGCAATGAGTATAGATGGGATGACCTTGAGAGCAGAGGGGAAGGGCTAAGTGCATGGGGGAAAACGTAAGTGGAAAGTTCATGTTTCTTACATTAATTCTGTACATATTATTTTATAATGCTATTTATTTCTCCAGCTATCTCCAGGGGCAGAAATAGTCACTATATCTGTTACCCCCAAAAAATTCATGCAAATTTTTATTCCTTCATGGGTCATGTTTTGCATGCTGTTTGAAGTAATAGACATGTTCCTGTTGAGAAGTTAGTCTTATTTAGATTTTTGTAAAATCTCTCCTTTTTTGTCTTTTCTGATTATTTTGTGATGAAACATTGATTTTTGGATTGGGTATGTGTTGTATCTAATGAACTTTCCAGCCTTATTGTAAAATACAGTTCAAAATTTTTATTTTTAAGCATAGAAGGGAAAGATCCACCAGTAGAAGACTTGCTGGTCAGGCTTTTTAGTTATCTTATTTAAACTTGTGACAACTATTTTTTTTAACCTAATTTTACAAGTAAGAAAATTGTATTAGAAAATTTAAATTACCTTTTTAATGTCATGTAATTAGCAGCTAGTGAGAATTGCTATTTGGACTTAAGTTTTCCTGTACTTGAGCCCTGTGTTTTTCTATTACACTATAGGGACTCAGCCTCTTTGCAGAACTGTGCACTTTGCTTTATTTTTATTAGTAAGATCAACTCTATTCTTGTTTAAAGTAATGGTTAAAAAATCATAGTATTACTCATTTGATTTAATTAGTAAAACCTTACTGTGCAGATCTTTCTGACTTAAGATTTTTTTTTCCTCATTATGTGGATTCTTTGACTTACTTCCTTATAACTTTGCTTAAATTTGTTCTCTAGAAAAAATTTACTCTCATAAAAGAGAGAGAAAAGCAGACAAAAGGTTTTATCAGGTAATAACAGCTAACATTTATCAAGAATTGTGTGTCAGGCCTGTGCTAAATGCTTTATATTATCTCATTTACTTTTCACATTAATTGAGAAGTATTATCTCCATTTTATAGACAATAAAATTTTGGGTGAGGGAAGTTAAACTACTTGTCCAAGGTATTGTAGCAGATAACTGATAGAGCCACCATACAGGGTGGGGCAAAAGTAGATTTGCAGTTGTGGGTATGCGAAATACAAGAGTTTATTTCTTGTTTTTTTTTTTTTTTTATTTTTTATTTTTATTTTTTTTAATTAAATCTTTATTGTTCAGATTATTACATTTGTTCCTCTTTTTTTTCCCCCCCCATAACTCCCCTCCTCCCAGTTCCCGCCCCACCCTCCGCCCTCACTCCCCACCCACTGTCCTCATCCATAGGTGCACGATTTTTGTCCAGTCTCTTCCCACATCTCCCACACCCCTTTCCCCCCCAAGAATAGTCAGTCCATTCCCTTTCTATGTCCCTGATTCTATTATAATCAACAGTTCATTCTGTTCATCCGATTATTTATTCACTTGATTCTTAGATTCACTTGTTGATAGATGCATATTTGTTGTTCATAATTTGTATCTTTACCTTTTTCTTCCTCTTCCTCTTCTTAAGGGATACCTTTCAGCATTTCATATAATCCTGGTTTGGTGGTGATGAACTCCTTTAGCTTTTCCTTATCTGTGAAGCTCTTTATCTGACCTTCAATTCTGAATGATAGCTTTGCTGGATAAAGTAATCTTGGTTGTAGGTTCTTGGTATTCATCACTTCGAATATTTCTTGCCACTCCCTTCTGGCCTGCAAAGTTTCTGTTGAGAAATCAGCTGACAGTCGTATGGGTATTCCCTTGTAGGTAACTGAGTTTCTTTCTCTTGCTGTTTTTAAGATTCTCTCTTTATCTTTTGCTCTTGGCATTTTAATTATGATGTGTCTTGGTGTGGTCCTCTTTGGATTCCTTTTGTTTGGGGTTCTCCGCGCTTCTTGGACCTGTAAGTCCATTTCTTTCACCAGGTGGGGGAAGTTTTCTGTCATTATTTCTTCAAATAGGTTTTCAATATCTTGCTCTCTCTCATCTTCTGGCACCCCTATAATTCTGATGTTGGTACGCTTGAAGCTGTCCCAGAGGCTCCTTACACTATCCTCGCATTTTTGGATTCTTTTTTCATTTTGCTTTTCCGGTTGGATGTTTTTTGCTTCCTCGCATTTCAAATCATTGACTTGATTCTTGCGCTCCTCTGGTCTGCTGTTGGGCGTCTGTAGAATATTCGTTATTTCAGTCCGTGTATGCTTAATTTCTAGTTGGTTCCCCAATATAAGATCGAGGGTCTTATTAGTTTTCGTGTAGATCTCATTAAGTTTATCGGCAGCTTCTAAACAGTTCTTGAGAGACCTTAAAAGTGTGGTTCTGAACTCTATATCTTCCTTTGACAATTTTGTCCTGTTTCTTTGTCTCCGCATTTTGTTATGCTTCCTTGGTGCACCCCCTAGTGGTCTTTGTTCACAGTCTTATAGTTAAATCTTGATTGTTGTAGCTAATTCCAGGGAGGGTTTGACCTCCAGGCCAAGTGGCTATGAGAATCAGCTGTGTCAGCAGTGAGAGAACTTCTGTCCTCTAGGGAGGTGCTAATCTAGCCTTTGCCTGAGGCTATCCGGCAAACGCCTCTGTGCAGGGCTTGGGCGGGGCGGGTCGCACAGGATCAACAGGGTGGGCCGGAGAGAGCAGTTATGGCGGCTCTCAGTCCTGTCCCCAGGGGCTCTGCCTCTCTGAGTCCCAGCACCCGCTGCAAAGCTCGGAGAGAAAGCTGTACTCGCTCTGACCGTAGCCAGACAGTCCCACTTCTCCCGTTTGAGTCTGGGTCCCTAAAGACTCGCCCGGATCTGGAGCTTAGAGTCTGCGACTCCCTCCCGATTGAAAACAACAACCGCGCCCTCCGCCGCCAGCCCGCTCCGCGCACTCCACACCTCAGAATTTGACTTCAGCACTGCGCCTCCTCTGAGAGTCTGTGTGCGTTTCTCTTTCCTCCTAGTTGTAGGACTTCCACTCAGCCAGCGTTCCTGTGGTTCTGGGTGATGTCCCTTCCGTTTTTTGGTTTCACTTTTGAAGTAGTTGTTCAAAGCAGCAAACTCCGGCGTTAACCTATGCCGCCATCTTGGTTCTTTTTGAAGAGTTTATTTCTTGTATTATTAGTTATTAATTATTGTATTTTCTATAAGAACAAATGTAAACCTACCCTTTTTGCCCCACCCTGTATAGTGGTCTCCTTACATAGAAGATGAGCCTTTGATAGGATGTTGATTAAAGTAGAAAGCAATGTTAGTAATTAAGTACTACTTGCACAGGTAGAAAGTAGTGTTGTCAAATCAAGTCTTAATGTATACTTAGCAGCAGGCCGGGCACTGTTGGAAATATAATGAAAATGCATACTAAAATTCGCGTTCAAGAATCTTAATGAGATAAGAGCTAAAAATCATTTAAAAAATTAGAGGCTGATGGAAGACTGCACTAATTAAACATTAAGATACTTAACTTTTCTGACAGCAACAACTATTCTGTAGGTTGTAAGGAAAGAAAGGGATTATTCTGGTCAGAAGAGTCAAGAAATGTTTAGTGAAAGTAGGATATGAGCTCTCCTTTGAAGGATTTGGAAGGATGCAGGAGAAGGAAAAGCATATATTACAAAATGGAGAGAGTAACTGGTTCTTGTCTTTAGCCCTCTTAGCATGTGTTGCATATTTCCCACATTATGATCGACTACAAAATAACGTAATGCAAACTAGATTATGTAATGTGAAAAGGTGCTAACACTTATTGAGCACTTACTGTGTACCCAGGTGTTCATTATATGTCAGCAAAGCTTTGATTTGAAGTAATTTTACTTGGCAAAGAATAAAAATCTAGGAGAATAGTGAAATGTTGAAAATAGGGATTTCAGAATATTTTCAGGGTGGAATGCAGTAGGGTCAGATGTAAAAGAGGTATTTGGGATGCAGTTGTGGCACCTGGCACAGAAGTAGGAACTAAAACTTTTTTTTGAATGAATGAACGAATGAATGAATAAACAGGAATTAGGGGTTTGGTTTACAAAACTGCTTCAGAAACACCCATACCCAGTGACTCAAGATCTCAAGGGTTATGCCTAGGAATACTCATTTTAATAGGCTTCCTAGATGATTTTTAATTAGCCCTATAAACACTAGCTTTGCAGAGTGGGCTGAAATAAGGTATTGGCAGTGGGAATGGAGTAGAAGAGAGAAATTTGGGAAAGGTTGTTTCTTTTATTTAGTTTGTACCTTTCTTCTGGCAGTTATATTGCCATTGTTTGTTTATGGTCAGCAAGATCTTTGCAATCATAGCTGTTTTTTAGTTCAAGCTCTACCATTTAGTATGACCTGAAGCTGTACACTTCAAATGCTGCAGGTATTATTATTTTTTCTATCTGTTATTTGGCAATCATAATATCTTTTTTTTGAGATAATGAATAAAAGTGGTTCATCACAGTGATTGGCACACAGTAAGAGCCCAATACATTGTAATTATTTCAATTATCAGTTAGGTCCTTTTTTTTTTTTTTTATTGAATTGAAGGTTTTAAGGAAAGGAACACAGTGTCACACTTGTTTTCTTATCTCCAGCTAGTCTCTTATCTCATCCTAATTTTTACTCTTTTGGAGGAGAATATGTTCAAAATAAGGCTAAATTTTCCTTCACAGTATTCCTCCTTGTCCAGCATGCTTCCCCTCCTCCAACATGTGGAAACTGATAAATGCTTGGACTAGGGGCAGAAATGTGGAATGGTTAAAATGTAGCTCCAAGCACTATATCTTCTGAAACAAATCCTCTATAAAAACATTTGAATGCTCACCTGTAATTCTATTGGACTTGTGGCCTCTTTTATGACACTACTGATCTGTAATAGCCACTGGCATAAAGAGGCAAGAACAGAGCAGTTAGGTAATAACACTACATTAACATGCTTTATAGCTTACCAAGTACTTATAAATGCATGCATTATTTAGTCACAGTGTAAAAGAAGGTGATGTTATTGGATTAATGCAGCGGTTCTCAACCTGTGGGTTGCGACCCCTTTGGCGGTCGAATGACCCTTTCACAGGGGTCACCTAAGACCATCCTGCATATCAGATATTTACATTACGATTCATAACAGTAGCAACATTACAGTTATGAAGTAGCAACGAAAATAATTTTATGGTTGGGTGACAACATGAGGAACTATATTTAAAGGGCCAGAAGGTTGAGAACCACTGGATTAATGTTTTAAGTTTGGTTCTTTAGAATAGGATAGTGATTAATATTACTTTGTGTGCTATTTGTTTATAACTTTATGTGGGCCTTTATGTGATAAACATATAAAAGGTTGAGTAATCCAAAGCAAATAGACAAATATCCTAATTTTTGTAAAATTTTAATACTTTTCTTTCAAAAATTTTTTCAAAACCATTCCAAACTGTTGATTTAAACTCAGGTTCTTAACATACTCCTTGTAACCAGGAAAGAAACAGACTTGGATTTGTGTGGTCAGATATATTCTTTTTCCCTTCTACTCTTTCTCCCTACCCCTATCTCAAAAAACATTTTCTCCATCTGTTCTGATGCTGAATATTTCATCTTTAAACATTCTCTCCTTTAAGGATCCTTGCCCTTTGTGAAGAGTGTCTTTGAGACTTAGTCATTTACAGTAATTAGTGTGAATGAGCCATTGCTACAAGGAGGATAAAACTCTTAAAATGGGGGAAATACATTTTAGGGTTTGTTTTCGAAATTATTTAAAAATATAAACTACATAATATTGGTCTATGATAAAATACAAGTGTTCAATTATTTAAAGTTTTAGAGCTTAGTCTAATTAAATACAGTGCACTTTCTGCTATGTAAGCATTTTTAATATTTAGTTACTTAAGGCTACAGAAATAGCATTTAATGTGCATTTGTGACACTTCCATGAATTAAGGGAAGTGCCTTATGACTCACATTAAATTGTGGAGCTGAAAAAGAATTTGAGAAATAATTTAAAACACACTTTACAAATGAAATAGAGGTCCAGAGTTGAGAAATGTCTTTTAGGATTGTTCCTAGTTATTGATAGCATTGTTGAATTCTTTTAAATTTTCTTTGGCGTTCACATTCATGGGTTATAGTAGTTGTAATTTCTTATTAGTAATTGATATGCCATAATGTGTTAATTATAGTTAAGGTAATTTTGTTTGAGGCCTGGTACAGCACGTGCATCAGAATTCTTTAGTGTTTTTGTTGTACTACAAACACATTATGTGAGAAATAAAAAAAAAATAATAATTTTATGTTCCCCAGTATAACTTTTTAAACCAAATTTAGAAAAAACTTTTATAAAATGAATGCTCTTTATACAAACTTTGCTTTTCATTGTTTGAGTCATATAAATCTTAAATATATTTATATTAGATTTTGGATTGCAGTTATTTACATGGGATATGTACAAATAAGACATTTCAAGGCCCTGTAATAGTTTTGTTTTTGAGATAATTGTTTGTAACCTTCTTCTGTTCTTTTTTAACCTTTACCTGAGTATATGTTTTTATTGATTTGAGAGAGAGGTAGCGGGGAGGATGGAAGGGGAGAGAAAGAGAGAAAGAAAGGAGGAGAAGCATCTGTTGGTTGCCTCCCTTACCTTCCTTAACCTAGGATCCAACCACCAACCTAGTATGTGCCCTGATAGGGAATCAAACCCGAAACCTTTTCGGTGTAAGGGACCATGCTCCAAAAGACTGAGCCACCCAGCCAGGACTGTTTATAATCTTTTTAGAAACCCTTTGAAGTAGGTACTATTATGTAATTACCATTTTAAAGATGAGGAAACTGAGGTATAGCGAACTTAATTAACTTGCTAAAGTAAACAGTGGATACAGTTAAGTAATAAATTCAGAATTTGAGCCCTGAGGTAGTCTGATTCTAGAGTCCATTGATATACTGCCCCCAGTTGGGATATATTCAACAAGGATGGTTAAATTGTTAACCCAGTTTTTGAAGAATGTTCGAATTTGAACTTACATATAAAAATAATAAATCTACACTTAGAACTACTAATTTTTGTACAAATATGAAATATATAGGGAAGTCTTAGTGACTAATTTATTGCTTTGATTAACCTAAAATACATGCATGTTAAATGATAAAGGCTTACTCATTAGCAGTGTGAATATTCCAAGGACGTATGTTGTATCTAATATGATAAAACTGACAATTGCTGGTTAATTCAGGACAGTTCAATTAAGGAAATGATATTTCATTACATATAATTTTAAAACGAAGGTATTTCTGAAGCTGCAATTTGAAAATGAATAATTTATGCATTAAAAAAGTCATTTCTCTCTCTTTAATAACTGCATAAAACACAGAAATGAAATAGTTCACTAGAATAACTTAATAGCCCTGGCTCATGTTATTTAGTGGTTAGAGCGCCAGCCTGTGCACCGAAAGGGTCTTGGGTGCAATTCCCTATCAAGGGCACATGCCTGGGTTGAGATTCACTCCCTGGCCCTGGTCTGGGAGCTTATGGGAGGCAACCAATCCCTGTGTCTCTCTCACATTGATACTTCCCTCCTTCCCTTCCTCCCTCTGCCCTTGATCCCTTCCACTCTTTCTAAAAATCAATGGAAAACTATCCTGGGATGAGGATTAACAAAAAAGAAAAAGAATACCTCAATAATACAGACTGTTAATTTTTTTTATTAAACTCAGAAGACCTCAGTATTTGACTATGAAAATAAAGAATATATAGATTAAGGGAAATCGGTTAACCACAAAGTAGTTCTTTCTAAAATAGAACTAAAGAGATTGTTTTACCGAGTATATGATAGATTTAGATGCATTTTATATAAAAAGCACACAGAGTTTTAGTAAAAGCTTGCATGTTTCCTGTTTGAAAGTATTTTAAATTTTTTCTGTATAGTAATAAAAGTAAAGGTAACAGAGCAAAGAAGAGAACTTTAGGGGTTTTTTTTCCTTGCCTTTTCTTGGTTAATTTGTTATTCATTTAAAAGATTAGTTGAAAATTTTATTGCTTTTAAAATGCCTTTCAAAGGGACCTGCTTTGCTTATTTCAAATTGTCTTGCTGTCAGGAAAGTTACTTAAACAAAATAAGGGTTTGATATATATATATTAAGTGAACAGGAATTAAAATTGATAGGAAGACTGTGAGAAGAAGAGAAATGTAACTTGCTATATCAGTGCGGAATCTTGGATGCAAACAAACAACCAAATGACTAGCTAAAATAAGCAAAGAAAAAAAGAAAAAAGGAATTATTTAAAAGGCAGTGGTGTAGATCACAAAATTCATGGGAAGGCTGGAGAACCAGGCTCAGTAAAGCAGAGAAAAAGGGAGACTGGGTAACAACAGTCTGCCACCAAAGACGTGCTGTGGGAGGTCTGCAGGATGCTGCAACTAGATACTAACCATATGAGTTCTAAACCATCTCTTCATCTTGTCAAGATTTAAAGTTCTGATGTAAGCTTAGGTTGGCTAGACATAGATCATGTGATGACAGCAGGTCAATATTAGTTCCTTCCTTCTATAATGGGATGTGGGGTTTTGCCTCCTGCTAATAAGTCTTAATCATTGGTGGGTTCCTCAGAATAGGAATGGGGATTTGATTCTGGCAGAAGAAAATTAGTGTCCACTATAGGGAAAAGATGAGTATGGGAAAATATGTTGATCATTTTTCTTTATGTTGCCTTAAATTCCTTATTTCATTTTAATAACTATTTGATCTGTTGCTAACTAGCAGTTTGAATCAGCATTCTTTTCCAAAAGTGCAAAAATCCTTAGAATTTGTGTTTACTCTAAACATGTGAAAGAAGTTTTTTTAAAGAATGATTGATGGTTTGAGTAATACAGGATTTTCGTTAGAGGAATAAAAATCTAGTAATTTTGTGATTATGGAATATTTTTGAAATGCAGTGATATGAGAGGCTATTTATTTAAGGTTTTTTAGAAAAAATATTGAACCCATAATTATGATTTAAAGAATTTGAGCTGCACTCATTTTTTTCAGAATATAAGAGGGCGCGTGCGCGCGCACACACACACACACACACACACACCCTCTCCCCCCCAAACACAGGAGGAAATAGCTTATGCATTTATTTGTTTATAGTTGGAGAAATACGTCTTCAGTAAATATCCAGTAAACATCAACTATGCAAATGAACACTTTTGCAATACTTTTGTCATGGAGAATATAAAGTTCAATAAGTGTTCTGGCAGGTATTAATGAAACTTTTTGGAATTATAGGTGAAAGAAAATTTATATTTTCCAGGGAAGATGTAAAAAGTCTTCCTGGTAGAGATAACAACTGAAGCCCTGGACTGATAGACAGGTATAAGGTGCGAGAACAGTGGAAGGAGACAAAATGAGGTGGGAAAAGGAAAGGTTGAATTTAGGTATGTTAGGTGTGATATATAAGGAAGTAGTGTATTTCATATGTTACACAAAAATATTGAAATGTTTGATATTGTACAGGGAAGTAGCGAAAGAATCTGATACATGGAAGATGCTCAGTAATTGCTTCTTGAGTTGATTTAAATTAAAAAAGATGTTGGAACTGGATTATGGAGTTCTGGAAATTCGTGAATTCTATGGTATTTATATTGTGGGTAGTATTAAATCATAATCTATCATAAACCAGATTTATGATAGTAGAAAGTATATTTTATGACTATTCTGGTGAATTATGATGATAAAAATAGTAGACAACACATGGTGCATACTATGTGGCAGGCACTATTCTAATTATTTTATATGTATTAATTCATTTGATACCTAACCCTACGGGTTAGGTACTATTACTCTTTACAGATGAAACTGTGACACAGAGAGTATAAATTCCTTGCCAAAGATCACTTAGCTAGCATGATAAACTATACTGTTAGTTCTTTTCTCTGGTTTTATTTTGGTTGTAACTACTCATGCTTAAGGAAGACCACAGAAGAGCATTGCTTTTGGAGGATTATAGATACTTGAGTTCAGATATAGCTTTACTATTTCTTTGAAGTGGCTTCTTTGAGCTGCAGTTTTCCAATATTATGTAAACAAAGATTGAACAGCTGTTTACATATAATAATTAAGGGTAGCTATATTTATAATCTATATATATAAAAGCCTAAGGGACTGAAAGACCTGTCGACCAGTTGCTATGACGCGCACTGACCACCAGGGGGCAGATGCTCAACACAGGAGCTTCTCCCTGGTACCTCCCGCAGTCTCCTCCCCCCCCCCCCCCCGCATTGCCTCGACTACCCCCACCCCCACTGGTGCACAAGTTTGTGCACTGGGCCGCTAGTTATTATATAAATGTATTGAAAGTAATTACTTACTTCACTATTAAAATGTTCTCAGTTCTGTGATGAATACTATGGTATATATGGAAAGATACAGCATGATCTTGTACTTGGCTTAAAGTTTAGTTCCAGAGATGAAACCAATGTATATGAAATAATTAATAATGGTATATTAGTCTTCAGTTGTTTGGGGAGATTAATAAGAGCTGTAGTATTTGAAGGATGAAGGAGCTGAACTTGACTACATCCTTGGAAAAGCATAAATATATGATAGATGGAAGGGAAGGAAGACTGTCAATATAAACTAAATCAAAAGCTCTGTGATGGCAATATGTCTTTCTTTTCACCCTTTCTCCATGTTATGGCCTTGTATATAGTATTTAGTAATTCCCAGTAAATATTTCATTGATGAAGGGAAGTCAGGAAGGAGTTGAAAATATTTGAGGTAGGGAGCTGTGGAACAGCAAGTAGTTTATAATATATATTTCTATCCTGCCTTATTTCAGAAGGATTTAAGATGAGGCACAGTGGTTTGGAATTGATTTGATGGGCAGTGATTGTGTAGATCATTAAGCAAATTGATAAAAGTTAAATTTATACATTATTAGCCTAAGTATAGTATTTTGTTTTAAACAGTTCTATTGAATATTAACATACCATAAAATTTAACTTTTAAAATTATAATTGAGTGATTTTTTTGTACATTCACAAGGTTGTGCAACCATCTCCACAATCAATTTTAGAACATTTTTATCACCCCCAAAAGAAACCTCATATCCATTAACCGTCAACTCTCCATGCTTCCTGCCCTCAGCCCTTGGCAACCACAAATTTACTGCCTGTCTTTAAGATGGATTTGCCTATTCTGGCCATTTCTTATCAATGGTTTGTGGTCATTTGTGACTGGCTTCTTTAATGAGGCAAGTATTGACTGCTGTATTTCTTTAGTGGTGGATAGTTAGGCTGGTACACTAACAAAGAGTTTGGGAAAACGTTGCCAAGAATCTTTGAAGGAGCAATTATAGGAATGGATAGAGGAATAAAAGAAATAAAGGAAAATGATACTGGGAAAGAAATGTTTAATGAATACGTAGTGAGTGCCATTCACTGTTGTCTTTAATCCTCATGACAGCCTTGTGAATTCAGTTTTTATTCCTTGTGCGTTAGAAATAAAATGTATGATCACAATGTAGTAAATGCTGGAACAGATATTTTACTCATGACTTTTCTTAAAATTCATTTTATTGGGGTGACACTGGTTAATAAAATGATATAGGTTTCAGGGGTACAATTCTATAATATATCATCTATATCCTATCTAATAAAAGAGAAACATGGTAATTGGCGTACGACCGCTACCCTTCCCATTGACTAATCAGGGTCATATGCAAATTAACTGTCAGCCAAGATGGCGGCCGGCAGCCAGGCAGCTTGAAACTAACATGAGGCTTGCTTGCTTCAGTGACGGAGGACTCCAATGTTCCCCACCTGCCTTGCCGGCCTCTGAGCGTGCAGTTTAAGAAACATTGTAACACATATAGAAGCTAAACAAAACCCCAGAAACCTACTTTCAGCGAGCCGGGATCTCAGAGCTGGAGTTGATACAGAGTTTTGATTATAGAACCGAAACAAACCAGATACCTGCTTTCAGGAGCTGAGGCCTAAGAGCTGGAGCCTCAGAGCTAAAGCTGGCCCAGAATAAAAAAAAAAGAAAAAAAGGAGCGGTTGGGAGGTTCCGTCACCCGCCAGCCTGAAAACAGCCCTCAGCCCCTCACCCAGACTGGCCAGGCACCCCAGTGGGGACCCCCACCCTGAAGGGTGTGTGACCAGCTGCAAACAGCCATCATCCCCTCACCAAGGCTGGCCAGGCATCCCAGTGGGGACCCCCACCCTGATCCAGGACATCCTTCAGGGCAAACCAGCTGGCCCCCACCCGTGCACCAGGCCTCTATCCTATATAGTAAAAGGGTAATATGCCTCCCAGCACCGGGACCAGCGGAGCCGTGAGGCCTCCCGGCACCTGGATCAGCGTGACAGGGGGCAGCGCCCAAACGCCCTGATTGCCCTGCGGCTCTGTGTGTGACAGGGGGTGGGGCCACAACCTCCCTATCAGCCCTGCTCTGTTCGTGACAGGGTAAGGCGCCCCAACCCCCTGATCGCCCTGCGGCTCTATGTGTGACAGGGTGTGGCACCCCCAACCCTCCCCCCCGCCACGGGCCCTGCTCTGTGTGTGACGGGGTAGAGCCATAACCTCCCCATCGGCCCTGCCCTGAGTGTGACAGTGGCAGCGCCCCAACCCCCTGATCGGACCTGCTCTGTGGGTGATAGAGGGCGGCACCCTAACCCCCTGATCCGCCCTGCTCTGTGTGTGACAGCGGGCAGTGCCCCAACTCCCCTATCACCCCTACTCTGTGAGTGATGGGGGAGCTCCCCAACCCCCTGATGGGCCCTGCTCTGTGCATGACAGCGGGGAGCTCCCCAACCCCCTAATGGGCCCTGCTCTGTGCGTGACAGGGTATGGAGCCCCAACCCCCCTGATGGGCCCTGCTCTGTGCGTGACTGGGGGCAGCGCCCCAGCCCCCTGATCGGCCCTGCTCTGTGCTTGACGGGGTGGTGCCACAACCTCCCTATCAACCCTGCCTTGAGTGTGACAGGGGGCGGTGCCCCAACCCCCCAATCGGCCCTACCCTGAGCATGGCTGAGGGTGGCATCGCAACCTCCCCATCCGCCCTGCTCTGTGCATGACAGGGGGCAGCGCCCCAACTCCCCAATTGGCCCTGCTCTGAGCCCGACCAGGGGCTGCACCTAGGGATTGGGCCTGCACCTAGGGATTGGGCCTGCCCTCTGCTACCCGGGAGCAGGCCTAAGCCAGCAGGTCATTATCTCCCGAGGGGTCCCAGACTGCGAGAGGGCACAGGCCGGGCTGAGGGACCCCCCTTCCCCCCCCGAGTGCACAAATTTTTGTGCACCGGGCCTCTAGTGTTTTATAATTTATGTGTTCACTACTCCAAGTCGTCTCCTTCCATCTCCATTGATCTCCCCTTTACCCTCTTCTACCGCTCCCAACCCCCCTTTCCTTCTGGTAATCATACTGTTGTCTGTGAGTTGGCTTATTTTTTTTTTCCTCTTAATTCCTTCACCTTTTTCACCCAGTCTTTCAACCTCCCTCTCCTCTGATAGCTGCCAGTCTGTTCTCTGGATCTATGAATCTGTTTATATTTTATTTGTTAGTTTATTTTCTTAATTAGATTCTGCATATAAGTGAAATCATATCGTATTGTCTTTCTCTGACTGGCTTATTTCACTTAGCATAATGCTCTCTAGGTCCATCCATGTTATGGCAAAGGGTAAGGGTTCCTTCATTTTTACTGATGAGTAGTATTCCATTGTGTAAATTGTACCAGAAGTTTTTTATTCACTCATCTACTGATGGACACTTGCTCTGCATCCTTATCTTAGTTAATGTAAATAATGTTGCAATAAACATAGGGGTGCTTATAATTTTTCAAATCCGTATTTTGGGTTTCTTTGGATATATTCCCAGAAGTGGAATTGCTGGGTCATAAATACACACACACACACACTAATAAAAGGTAATATGCTAATTAGACTGGATAGACTGGACTTCTTCTAGACGTCCTTCTGGACAAAGCCACGGCGGGGGCCAAGGCAGAGGCGGTTAGGGGGATCAGGCCGGCATGGGAGAACAGTTAGCTGTGATCAGGCAGGCAGGCAGGCAGAGGGGGGTTTGGGCCGATCAGACAGGCAGGCAGAGTGGTTAGGGCCAATCAGGCAGGCAGGCGGAGTGGTTAGGGCCAATTAGGCAGGCAGGCAGGCAAGCATGTGAGTGGTTAGGAGCCAGCGGTCCCATATTATGAGAGGGATGTCCGACTGCCGGTTTAGGCCCCATCGCGCATCAGGCCTAAACCGGCAGTCGGACATCCCCTGAGGGGGTCCCGGATTGGAGAGGGTGCAGGCCATGCTGAGGGACCACTCCCCTCCCATGCACGGATTTCATGCACCAGGCCTCTAGTATATATATGTGTGTGTATATGTATATGTATTTTACTGATTTCAGAGAGGAAGGGAGAGGGGGGAGAGATAGAAACATCAATGATGAGAGAGAAACATTAATCAGCTGCTTCCTACACATCCCCCACTGGGAATCGAGACCTCAATCTGGGCATGTGCTCTGACCGGGAATCGAACCGTGCCCACCGGGTTCATTGGTCCACACTCAACCACTGAGCCATGCTGGCCGGGCAAAGCAGTTATATTTTTAATTCTAGGTAATTCCATACTATTTTCCACAGTGGCTGCACCAAATATGCATTCCCATCAAACAGTGCACAAGAGTTCCCTTTTCTCCACATCATCCCCAACACTTGTTTGTTGTTTTATTGATGATAGCTATTCTGACAGTTGTGAGGTGATATTTCATTGTGGTTTTAATTTGTATTTTTCTGATGATTATTGACGTTGAGCATCTTTTCATATGTCTATTGGCCATCTGTATGTCCTCTTTGGAGAAGTTTCTATTCAGTTCCTTTGCCCATTTTTTAATTGTATTATTTGTTTTGCTGGTGTTGAGTTTTGTAAGTTCTTTATAAAGTTTGGATATTAACCCCTTATCAGATATATCATTGGCAAATATGTTCTTACGTCTTTTAATTTTGTTGATGGTTTCCTTTGCTGTGCAAAAACATTTTTATTTGTTGTAGGCCCATTTGTTTATTTTTTCTTTTGTTCCCCTTGCCTGAAGAGATATATCCAAAAATATTGCTACGAGAAATGTCTGATTGTACTGCCTATGTTTTCTTTTATGATTTTAATGGTTTTGAGTCTAGCATTTAATTCTTTAATCCATTTTGAGTTTATTCTTGTGTATGATGTAAAAAGGTGGTCTGATTTCATTTTTTTGCAACATCTGTTCAATTTTCCTAGCACCATTTATCAAGTAGAATATCTTTGCCTCATTGCATATATTCTTGCCTCCTTTGTCAAATACATATTAATTGACCATAAAGACATGGGTTATTTCTGGGCTCTCTATTCTTTTCCATTGATCTATATGTCTGTTTTTATGCTATTTTGATTACTGTGGCCTTGTAGTATAGTTTGATATTAGGTAGCATGATTCCTCCTACTTTATTTTTCTTTCTCAAGATTGCTGTGGTTCCATATAAATTTTTGGAATATTTGTTCTAGTCCTGTGGAATATGCCATTGTTCTGTACCTTGCTTTGTTCAATTAGCAATACAATTTGGAGATTGTTTCTATCAGTACATAAGAGTTCTTCAGTATCTTTTTAATAGCTATGTAATATTCCATAGTATAAATTTAGCATATTTAACTAGTTTCTCATTTGATGGTTTTTTAAATTATTTCCAGTCTTTTGCTGTTATAAGAAAGATTGTAGCAAAAAAAAAAAAAAAAGCAATATATACATCTAACATGTATATGTACAGTAACATGGCCTTGTTACATGTTACTTCATGTATGTATTAATATCTACAGGATCAGTTTCTAGACATGGAAGTGCTAGTAAAAAGCTATGGGTATTTACAATTTTGAAAGTAGAGATGTTTAAATGAATTGAAGCTATGGAATTTTATGTATTATTTACCCACCATGGAACTTCAGTTTATAATAAATGGAGATCTAAGAATTAAATTAATAATTGCTAAGATGTAAGTGAAATCCTTATAAAATTCTTTTTATTTTGCAGGTATACAAAAATAGGATATGCTGGAAATACAGAACCACAGTTTATCATCCCTTCCTGTAAGTGTTTCTTTTAAGCCACAAATTAACAGATTTAAAGATCTTTTTCTTAATTAAAGTAAAAGAAATAATCATTTCTGATACACAGTACTATTTAATCCTTTAAGTACTATGGTTTGCAAAATTTAAGTGTGACCTCATTTCTGCACTTCTAATCATTTCAGCTCTCTGTTTAGCTCCATTTACCAAATCTTCCAAATATCTCTTTAGAGACAAGATGAAGGAATTAAACAAGCTTCTGCTTTAAGGATATTGCTATTAACAGTCTGTGCTTGTAAACTAACTGTTAAAAAGTGTATCCCCATCACACACTTATGAAGACTGTCCTTTGGTTTTTGGATATGATTACTTTTTGCAGGGCCTTGTGCTTGTTGACATCCTGACCTAAGCTCATGTTTTAAAATAAGGACTGAATCTCATCTTTAGAGATGTTGACTTCAGCTGTTTTCTAATATCTTATAACCACCCAGTGTTGTTATTCTGTCTTATTTTGTTTACTTTAATTGAACATCAACTTTCAGTAGTTTGTCTTTCAGTAGTTTTTTAAAAATACTCTCATACTTGGCTTTGTTAGAGCTTTTATTTGTTAGCATGGATTATGTATCTGGTCCTTGGCATACTTTAGTACTTTTGATTTTCAAATGATTCATCTTTTTCATGCTATATAGTAACACCTGTGATTTACTTGTCCTAATGTTGAATTAAAACTAACTTATTAGATGACAGACCTTTTGAGCCTTTGCTTGGTGGTGCTAACTCCTAGACAGTTTAATTTTGGGAGTGTCAGTAGTTTTTCACAGTAGCACTTATGTGACTGTTTGAATATTTTTATGTATTCTTATTATGAAAATAAGAAAGAAATGGAAAAATAAACATGCAGAGAGTAATGAAAGCAGTTGACATTTCAGAATTAGTGAAGTTGAGAACTAGGTAGAAATTACTAGGCTTGGCAAAGATTGCACATCTTTAGTCTCAGTGGGGTACTAATTGGACATGGATAGCTCATTGGTATACTTTTCTAGGAATTGATTTTGTAAGAAATTAGCCTACTACCTAAGTCTAATTCTTTAATATCTAGAAAGAATTTTAGGTGACAGTGATGATATAGCTTATTCATGCGAGAATAGTGGCCTTAGTTTGGTGGTACCATTCTGTTGTCCTTGTGTACACCGAAGGACAGGTTTGCTTTTCTTTCCTTTTCCTCACATTTATATATCAATTTATTGATTGTTGTTTTTGATGACAAATATTGGCTCTATTGCTGACTTATATAGAAGTACTTTTGTGGACTAGTACTTGACTTTAGTTTTACAAGGGTTGGCAAAAGTAGGTTTATAGTTGTATGTGAACACAGCTTATTCTTTTATTATTTATTTGTATTACAACTGTAAACCAATTTTTGCCCACCCTGTATTTGAATTTAGTGCTGTTAGATCATTGTATATGCTTGTATTAGTTTCCTAAGGCTGCTGTAACAAAGTACCAAAAACTGGGTGGCTTAAAACAACAGAGACTTCAGTTCTGGAGGCCGGAAGTCCAAAACCAAGTTGCCAAAAGGGCCATGATCTTGCTGACAGCTCTAGGGGAGAAACCTTGCCTCTTCTAACTACTGGTGTTTGCTGATAATCCTGGACATTCCTTGGCTTGTATATACAATCACTTGGTTGTCTCCTCACTTTGTATCTCCATGCTGCCTTTTTTCTGTGTCCAGATTTCCTCTTTTTATAAGGACACTAGTCATTGGAGTAGGGTCCACCCTAATAACCTTACTATAACTAGCAAGACCCTACTTCCAGATAAGGTCACATTCTGAGGTTAGGGCTTCAATATATCTTTTTTTTTTGCAGGACACAATTCAGCCTATTTCTGGTTTAGCAATCTCTTAATTTGTAATATTTTATAAGGCGTTATGTTGTGATTAAACAATTATTTTAGGAGATTACTGATATGTCACTTTCATCTTTACAGAATTTGGTTTTGCTTATGTTCTCAAGTGGCTATATGTAGAGTTTTTTGGGGACCTTTAAAATCTTGATCTTTTGAACCTTAGGTTCTCATCACCATTGTACCCATTCTCTATTTCATCTCTGTGTCAAAATATTTTAGTTTTCATTGTCTTTATTTTTCCAGTGTACATTCAGTGTTATTTTGTGTTAGTTTCAGCTGTATAGCATAGTGGTTAGACAATCATATACTTTACAAAGTGTTCCCCGATATTTCCAGTTACCCACCTGGTAGTTTTCATTGTCTTATTATGAGAAGTTGCAGCATGTTAAAAATTTATTTGCCTTCTGAAAGGAGGTGTTTGATTGTGGCGTTTTTTCACCCAACTATTATTTTAATACTGCAGGTACAAAGTTTATAATCAGCAGATATAGTCATGCTACTGATGAGCATAAATATTTGATCTGGAAAGGCTGTAGATATGGTTCAAAGTTATTTTTATATAGCTTTGTTTTCCAGGAAATTTATAGCAAATTATCTAGATGTCTATGTACATTATAAATGAACTAGAGGCCTGGTGCACAGATTCGTGCTCTGGTGGGGTCCCTTGGCCTGGCCTTTGCCCTCTTATAATTTGGGACCCCTTGGAGGATGTTGGAGGCCCAGTGCATGGACTTGGCCTGATCCCTGCAGGCCAGGCCGAGGAACCCCACTGATGCACGAATCCATGCTCTGGACCTCTAGTATGCATTATAAGATCTTTGGTTAATCTCTTTCCGCCCTCCCCCCCGCTTCCCTCTGAGATTCATCAGTCTGTTCCATGTTTCCATGCCTTTGCATTGAGTGTCTGTCCCCTAGTGGTCAGTGTGCATCATAGCTCCTGGTCTAATGGTCAAACCGTCGTTTAGGCTTTATCAACGCTAATAAAAGAGAAAAATGGTAATTGGCGTACGAGCTACCCTTTTCATTGGCTAATCAGGGCTATATGCAAATTAACTGCCAACTAAGATTGGCAATTAACTGCCAACAAGATGGCAGTTAATTTGCATATGTAGGCACAATGCAGGGAGGCGAAAGGGAAAGCAGGAAGAAGCCCCCTGCCACTGACAGTGATCGGAAACCCAGGGGGGAGCTAAGAGCTGGGGGGCAGGGCAAAGGCGGCCCTGGGGCCGCCTTTGCCCTGCCCCCCAGCCATGATCGGAGAATCAGGCGCCTTTTCCGCCCTGGCCAGTGATAGCAGGAAGTAGGGGTGGAGCCAGCGATGGGAGCTGGGCACGGTCGAAGCTGGCAGTCCCAGGAGCTAGGGGTCCCTTGCCTGGGCCTAAAGCGAAGCCCACGATCGTGGGGCCGCTGCAGCTGTGGGTCCCCGCTGCCCGGGCCGGACGCCTAGGCCAGAGGCGTCAGGCCTGGGCAAGGGGCCGATCCTGCGATTGGAGGGTGATGGGGGTCAACGCCTGAGGGCTCCCAGTATGTGAGAGGGGGCAGGCTGGGCTGAGGGACACCCCCCCCCCCACACACACACCCAGTGCACGAATTTCGTGCACCGGGCCCCTAGTATGTATATATATATATATATATATTACTAGAGAAGGTTTCTAACATTTAGGAGTAGAATGTGGATTTAGAATTTCTTTCCTTCAGTATTTTTTGCCCACTTCATTAAGTATATAACTGTTATTAAATGAAAGTATAACAGTTGAATGCCAGATTAACTTAAGTGTATGCATTTTTTATTATTTACATTATAGATATTACATATAGGCATTATGTATAGGTAATTATAATAAAAATGAAGGACTGCTTAACTTGGAGGATTTATAAACATAACTTAATTAAGAAATATGTAATAAGTTTTATGTATAGAACTGTATGCTGAATTTCTGAAGTTTTTTAAGGGGATTATAATACGTTTTACCCAAATGATTTGAAAAAAACTTTTTCTTGTATGATTAGTTTAACAGAACCTTATGTCAGTGTTATATTGAAATTACTAATCTATTATAGTACAAATAGAATAGAAATATGAATGCTTTTATTTATTTATTTTAACAATATATTTTTATTGATTTCAGAAAGGAAGGGGGAGAGAGAGAGAGAGAAACATCAATGATGAGAGAGAATCTTTGATCAGCTGCCTCCTGCATGCCCCCCATTGGGGATCGAGCCCGCAACCTGGGTATGTGCCTTGACCCATGACCTCCTGGTTCATAGGTCCACACTCAACCACTGATCCATGTTGTCCGGGCGTAAAGAAAGCTTTAAAAAAAAATTGCCCTTGTAATTTTTGTGTTGTCATTTGTTAGTGTTTTTAAATTTTTTCTTTTTGATGTTGATTTGGCATATGTTGATTTGGTGGGATTATAAAGTCAAAGTAGATCTTAACAAAGTATTAAAAAATATAATTGAAACATTTCCAGAGCCATACTTCTTTTTTTGGCTTTTAACATTTTGAAACCTTGTCTTTGGATTGAGATTTCATTGTGTTAAATGAATTTGGTCATTTTTTTTTCTTTTACCTATGTGCTTTAGTTTGGCAATTTAAATATGCTAGATCATGTTTTGTTTAATAGCACTTTATAATGGAAGAAGTATTTTATAAATTTGTTTCATCTGAAAATAGTAAAATTTTTGACATGTATAAATAACTTTTATTTTAAAGGTATTGCTATTAAGGAGTCAGCAAAAGTGGGTGATCAAGCTCAAAGGAGGGTGTTGAAAGGTGTTGATGACTTAGACTTCTTCATTGGTGATGAAGCAATAGAAAAACCTACATATGCAACAAAGGTATATTTTATGATTTGTAAATTATAACATTTTTAAAAAAAATTTAGTTTATGATTGTGCCATTTAGAATTTCACTCTGTTATGGGCCTAGTAGCTTCAACCTCTTCACAATAGAAATTTCTCGTTCCCTGTGGCCCCTCCCAACTTAACGTTAACTTTAATTTTTTTCCAAGTGGAAAATTTCAGCCTGCCCAAGTGAGCAGTATTTACTTTTCCATACCTACTAGATCTTAGAATCATCAATGTAATTGCCTTTCTCATTGCCACATTTAGAGACATTTCCCATAAGTATTCAAACCTATACCATTTCTCTCCTTTTTGAAGCTTATGGAAGTGCTGCTCTCTTGTCCCTTCTTTTTCCCTTTCTTATCCTGCCATTCTTCCCCTTCTTCCTTTTTATTGAGGTATAATTTGTATGTAGTAAAATAGGTAAGTCTTAATTATATAGTTAAAAAAATTTTATGACTCCAATCGTAAAACTTAAGGATATAGAGTAAATTTAGTAACCTAGAAGCTTTTCTTGTGTCTACTCCCATAGTCATCACCCCTACCTATACCAAAGGTAAACACTATTCTGACATTTATTATCATATTTTGAACATTGACTTTACCTCATTTGCAGATTTCCTCCTTTGTACCTCATTTCTTCTATACTCATAATTTATCAATGAACACTACCATATGTAAAAAATTTGGCTAAGTGCTGAGAATACAGTGATGAATAACAAAATGACTTTCCTGATAAGGCAGTTATAATGTGGTGGAAAGGAATACACTGAAGAAATAATTATAGGTGTTAAGGGTGTTACAAAAAGGAAAGTATAGAATAACTCTGGGAATGTATATCAGGAATAGCTAACCTATTTTGTGGATTCAGAAAAATCTTCAGGGAGTAAATCTTTAAGCTGAGGCTTGAATAATAAATAGGTATTGGATGTATTGTGTAGGCAAGGTTATATATACTAGGCAGAGATTCCAATATTCAGGAAGGCTTTAAAGTATGAGGGAGCCTGAAACTGAACAACCAGTGTGCCTAAAGCATAGAGGAGGTGGAAAGAAGTGAGGAGGCTGAACAAGTAGGCCAGGATAAGATTGTTGAAAGTGTTGTTAGGCCATGTTAAAGAATTTAACTCTGTCCTTTGGGTAACATTAATGGTTTAAGTAGTGATTAAAAGCACAAATATTGAAGTATATTGGCTTGGCTGGAATTCTGGCTGTGCAACTTACTTTTTTTTTTTCTCTTCAGAGAGGAAGGGAGAGGCATAGAGAGATAGAAATATCAATGATGAGAATCATGGATTGGCTGCCTCCTGCATGCCCCCTACTGGGGATCGAGCCAGAAACTCGGGCATGTGCCCTTGACTGGAATCAAACCTGGGATCCTTTAGCCTATAGGCTGACGCTCTATCCACTGAACGAAACCAGCTAGAGCTGGCTGTGCAACTTTCTAGCTTTGTGATATTCAGTAACTTAACCTTTCTGAGTTTTTGTTTCTTTATCTGTTAAATGGAGATAGTATAGGATTGTTGGGAGATTTAATGAGATGATGCATATAAAACAATTGTTATGGTGCTTTGTACATCATGAATACTCATATATATTGGCTGTTTTTATTTATTTATTTTAAATATATATTTTATTGATATTTTTACAGAGAGGAAGGGAGAGGGATAGAGAATTAGAAACATCGATGGATGAGAGAGAAACATTGATTAGCTGCCTCCTGCACACCCCTACTGGGGATGTGCCCGCAAGCAAGGTACATGCCCTTGACTGGAATCGAACCTGGGACCCTTCATTCTGCAGACTGACGCTCTATCCACTGAGCCAAACTAGTTAGGGCATTGGCTGCTTTTATTATTTGGAAACACAGCATCATTCTAGGAAGACCAAACTATTGTAATAACTAAGGCAAGGAATATTAGTGACTTGTACTACACTTAAGGCAGTAGGCATAGAGAGAAACAGAAATTGTGTGTGCACACAAACATTTAACTTTCATCATAGGGACTTTTCAGTCAGGATGGCAAGCATAGGTAAATCTAGTACTCGCTTCCTTCCACAACCCAATCAAAATTACAACTAAACCATAGGACAACCACTATTTAGAATCACCTGAAATATGGCCGAATGGAAGTCTTACAAGTAGGGAGTTAAAGAAGAAGCCACATTTGAGACTGGTAAGAGGGGTAGAGATGCTGAATGTGCTGGTCCCATACTCACATGTGGCTGATATAAATCAGAAGGGACATCTCAGCTGCAGAGATTCCCCCTTTAGTAGTGAGGGGTCCCAGCCCCACATCAGGCCCCCTGGCCCAGGGTTCCAATGTCAAAAAGAGAAGTCCCATAACTTTTGGCTGTAAAAACCAGTGGGATTGAGGCTGAGGGAGATGGTAGACTGCTGGAGCCTCAGGCAGTTTCTTTAACACATTAAGCACCATGTCAGTCACTGTTGACTGACACTATACTTTCTGTCCAGACCGGTCAGTCACTGGTGCTGCCAGCATGTCAGTGAAATTGGATATCGTGGGCTAAACGGAAAGGAAGACAAAGCAGGCTTGGCGTTTAACATGTTAAAGAGCTCACACACGGACTTATTCGGACTCCCTCCCTCTGAGCTCTATCACTGGGCAACAGCGTGAAAAAGGCATCAGAGACATAGGGGAAGGAACTGAAATGTCTAGCATCAGGGCAAGAGCTGGGGAGGCAGCTTTCTTCCAGACAGAAGTGCTGGCAGAGGCCATTGTTGCTTTGATGAGCTATCTACCTCCACAGAGCCAGCATGTCTGAGTCTCCATCAACTTGGCTAACACTGTCCACCCTCCCCACCTTGTGATCCCTTGAGGCCCCACCTCACCCAATTTCAGGAGTACCCATGATGTTTACAGTAGCTTTTCCCTATGAATGACCTGTCTTGGCTCATGTTTTAGATTTTCCTAAAAATATCTCAAACAAGCAGTACCTGGACTCTGCATACCCCATACCTTTCACTAAGTGGCCCCAGGCCTGGCAGTAGCAGCAGCTAGCCTTGATTTGTAGCTTGGCCTCTCCTGGGCCAACACACGTAGCAGACATTTGCAGATTGCTTTGTAACTCATGACAGATGGCTCTGGGCAGTAACAGGCAATGGCTGATCTTGGCCTGCACCTCCCTGGAGGCCTGAGAGCCCATGCACCCAGAGGACACCTTCTGACCACGTTGAAGCATCACTACACAAACTACTCCACAAGTGACACACTAAAGGGACAAATTCAGTGAGCACCAGAGCCCTGCTGAAGTAAGTCCTACTCTGTGGGATGGGCCCCTGCGCAGCTGATCCTCCATGGTGGTCAGAGGTCAGTGGTCTGTGGTCACAGCCAGTCCTTGCAGCTGATGGGCCTGGGGATAAATTATTCATTATTGATGTTCCAATAGCAATCAAAGTACACAGTCCACACAGAGGGCACACCCCGATTGCCCATTTTGGGTTATCAGAGAGGCTATGTCACTAGGCCCTACGGAACACCTACTATATTAGGCTACTCTACTATCCTGGTAGATGTAGCAGCTCTACATAATGCGTAGAAACAAATAGAGGAAGGGTGCCAAGATGAGGAGACAAAGAAACATGTCCCAAATGAAAGAACAGAACTCAACTCCAGAAAGAGAACTAAATGTATTATAGATAAGCAATCTACTAGATCAGTGGTTCTCAACCTTCCTAATGCCCCGACCCTTTAATACAGTTCCTCATGTTGTGGTGACTCCCAACCATAAAATTATTTTCATTGCTGCTTCATAACTGTAATTTTGCTACTGTTATGAATCATAATGTAAATATCTGATATGCAGGATGTATTTTCATTGTTACAAATTGAACATAATTAAAGCATGGTGATTAATCACAAAAACAATATGTAATTATATATGTTTTCCGATGGTCTTAGGCGACTCCTGTGAAAGGGTCGTTCGACCCCCAAAGGTGTCGCGACCCACAGGTTGAGAACCACTGTACTAGATGAAGACTTCCAAACACTGCTTATAAGGATGCTCAGTGAACTTAGTGAGAACCTTACAGCATGAAAAAGTATCATTCAGATGTGAAGGATACATTAACTGAAATGAAAAATAATTTATAGGGATTCAACAGTAGAGTAGAGGATGCCAAGATAAAATCAGCGATATGGAATATGAGGAAGCAAAAAAACACCAACTAGAAGAGCAAAAAGAAAGCAGAATGAAAAAATATGAAGATAGTGTAAGGGGCCTCTAGGACAACTTCAAGCATGCCAACATTCACATCATAGGGATGCCTGAAGGAGACGAAAAGGAGCAAGATTTTAAAAACCTATTTGAGAAAATAATGACAAAAAACTTACCTTACCTGGGGAAAGAAATAGACATACAAGTCCAGGAAGCACAGAGAGTCTCAAACAAGGTGACCTCAAAGAGGCCCACACCAAAACACATCATTAAAATGCCAAAGGTTAAAGACAAAGAGAGAATCTTAAAAGCAGCAAGAAAAAAGCAGTTAGTTACCTACAAGAGAGCTCCCATAAGACTGTCAGCTGATTTCACAACAACAACTTTGCAGGCCAGAAGGGGCTGGCAAGAAATATTCAAAGTGAAGAGCAAGGACCTACAAACCAAGATTACTCTACCCAGCAACGCTGTCATTTAGGATGGAAGGACATAAAGAGCTTCCTAGACAAGAAAATGCTAAAGGAATTCATCATCACCAAACCAATACTACAAGAAACGTTGGGTTTTCTTTCTAAGGAAAAAAAAAAAAAAGAAGATAAAAATATGAACAATAAAATGGCAATAAGTACATATCTATCAATAATTGAGTTAACAAGCAGAACAGAAATAGCCTCACAGATACAGAGAACATTTTGATTGTTGCCAGAAGGGAGGGGGGTGGGGGGAATGGGTGAAAAAGGTGAAAGGATTAAGAAGTATAAATTGGTTGTTACAGAATAGTCATGGGGGTGTAAAGTGCAGCATAGGGAATATAGTCAGTAATCTATAATAATAAAAGTGTAATATGCTAATTAGACCAGACGTCCACCGGATGACCTTCCGGATGAAGCTGGGGCTGCAAGGGAAGCTCTGTTCCCGGGTGCCTGCTGGTGGACGGAGGGAAGCCTGGGTCCCAGGTGCCAGAGGAAAGCTGGTGCCAGCAGCCTGAGGAAGGAAGGCCTACCCTTAAACAAATTTCGTGCATCGGGCCTCTAGTATTCTAATAACTATGTGTGGTATCATATGAGTGTGAGATTTATCCAGATGATCTCTTAGTAAGTTATGGAATATCTAATTGCTGGGGTGCACATATGAAACTAATATAATAATGTATGTCAAATGTAATTGAAACAAAAATGATTTGAAAATGGGGAAAAATAAACCTTTGTCATGGGAAACTTTATATATAAAATAGAGGAAAGACTATGAACCTCCAGGTATCCATTTCAGAGCTATGGAAGTTATCAACCTTGGACCACCCTTGTTTTATCAAATCTCCCTCTTACCCCCAGATTATTTCAAAGTAAATTCCAAATATTGTTTTACCTATAAATACTTATCTTTTAAAGATAAAGACTTTAAAAATATATCTTAAGTATATTACCCCTGAATACAGTGCAGTTTCTTAATATCTAAAATCTAGTCAGTGCTCAGATTTCTCCGATTATTAATCTGTTTGAATCAAGATTCAGACATTGTGTACTCATTGGATTTGGTTGATAACTCCATTCTTTTTATAGGTTCTTCTCTATGTATGTTTCTTCTTGCCTTTTAAAATTTCAATCTTCACTTTATATACTTATTGATTTTTTAAAGGGGAGGAAGGAAGGAGGTAGAGAAAGAGGAAAGGGGTGGGGAGAGATGAGTGCAAGAGAGAACATCGATTGGTTGCCTTCCATACGTGCCTTTACCAGGTATTGATCCCGAAATCTAGGCAAGTGCTTTTTTTTTTTTTTTTTTAATATATTTTATTGATTTTTTACAGAGAGGAAGGGAGAGGAATAGAGAGTTAGAAACATTGATGAGAGAGAAACATCGATCAGCTGCCTCCTGCACACCCCCCACTGGGGATGTGCGCGCAACCAAGGTACATGCCCTTGACCGGAATTGAACCCGGGACCTTTCAGTCCGCAGGCCAATGCTCTATCCACTGAGCCAAACTGGTTACAGCTAGGCAAGTGCTTTGACCAGGAATTGAACCCACAAACTATGGGACTATGCTCCAACCAACTGAGCCACACTGGCCAAGGCTATCCCTTTTGGTCTTTATTTATATAAAATTTTTGGTTGTCTTGTTAAATGACCCATATTCTGGATTTTGATGATTGCATCCTTGTGTCATTTAATGTGATCCTCTGCTTTCTATATTTATTTTGGGGGGGAGGGGCTGTTGTAAAATGGTAGTTAAATCTAGAAGTTTGGTTAGATTTTTGTAAAAATAGTATGGGGGTTTTTTTTGCCAAGAATAAAAAAATGGATATTTAAGGAGTAACAGGGAATGGTTAACAAGATATTGGTAGCATTATTTTTGTACATAGTAATTGCGGATAATTCTCAGTCCTTGCTTCTCCTTATTTCTTAAGATTGAGAACATTTAAGGAGAAACACTTTTGGCTGGGTTGTGATGTAGGAAGGAGAAGATTAGTTTTTAACAAGTAGTGTTTTAGGTATCTGGGAGACATCTGATACATTGTTAGACAAATACTTGGCTTTTGGAACTCAGAAAAAAGACATAAATATTTGGAAGGTATCAGTTACCTTTGGAAGGGCTGAAATTACCTAGGGGAGTGTGTATCAGGGAAGAGCCTAGGACACAGCCTGATTAGTGCTCTATTTAGGTTTGGATAGGAGAGGAAATCGTTGCAAAGGAGACTGAGAAAGCATGGTTAGAGGATGGGGAAATAGGAAAGTGATAGACAGCATGGAATGTTTCTAAGATATCAAGTCACCTGGAGCCCATATATTAATTACTGTTTTTTTTAGCTACAAGGATGTCATTTGTCACCTTAATAAAAACCATTTTAGGAGTAATAAAAACCATTTTAGTGGCTGGGTTACAGTAGGATGGATTGTGAATGGTAGGCCAGAAAAAAAAGTCAATATTCATTCAGGTTTGGCTGTGATTGGGGGGGGAGGGGGGGGAGAGACAGAGAGAGAGAGAGAGAGAGAGAGAGAGAGAGAGAGAGAGAGAGAGAGAGAGAGAGATCAAGAGACATGTGAGTTTAAGGTAGAAGAGATGTTTAAATGCTATTGTGAAAGTGCCATTAGAAAATGAGATTAAAATAACGTAATTAAGTCAGAAGGATCAGGTCCAGAGCACAGGTTATCTAATTTATATGTGGAAGACTCTCTTATATTACTAAAAAGTGAAAGAGAAAAGAATGTATGGAGTCAATTTTATAGATTTGATGAAGGGATTCCTGACTGTTGGTGTCTGCCGTTTCTGTGAAATACATGGCGATATCATCTCTGCTTTCCAGGAAATAGTGGGAAGTGAAATCTGAATAATGGGGACATTTAAAATCATCATTGTAGAGAGTAAAGATGAATAGAGTAGAGAAACAAATGCTTGCCTGGCAAAGTTAGGTCTATTTGAGAATAGCAATTATGAATGCTTAGTTTTATCAACCCAGTTACATATGTTTTTTCAGTACAGCCAGCATTCTGTGTATGGGCAAGTTTAGGGTAGGATCATGCTGAGTTGGGCTTTGATAGATGGAATGACAAAAGGAAATATGAATAATCAAAGTGATGTGCGTAAAATCTAAGAGAGAAAGAGAGAGAGTGTGTGTGTGTGTTAGGGCAGGGCGGAGTGGTGATAGCTAGGGAATAATTATAATAGCTAGTGGCCTGCTAGTCTAATTGTGTATGTCTGTGGGTTGGGGAGGGAAGGAGGATAGCTAGGGAATAATTATAATAGCCAGTGGCCTGCTAGTCTAATTGTGATAGAGGTATAGCAAGTTGTTGGAGGATGAACACTTATGATCAGAGTGGGGCGTTCTTGCATTTCTGGTACTTAGAGATGCTGAGGATACTAAGATTTAAACTAGCCAAACGGGGAAAAGAAATCTTTGAAGGTGTTGAAGTCAGTGAGCTCAGAGACCATAGTTCCTCAGATTCTTTTCCCTTAAACACGTTTTCATGTCTCCCAAATACTGCAAGCAAACCTAAAAAACAAAAACTTTCTCAGTCTTTATTTGTACCTTCTTTCCTCAGCCTTTTAGCTATTATTTTCCTTTTGAAAGCAAATTTCTTATTTAGTCTCTAATCCAATCTAATAAAAGAGAAACATGGTAATTAGCGTATGACTGCTACCCTTCCCATTGACTAATCAGGGCAATATGCAAATTAACTGGCAGCTAAGATGGTGGCCGGCAGCCAGGCAGCTTGAAACTAATACAGCCGTAGGCAAACTACGGCCCGCGGGCCGGATCCGGCCCTTTGAAATGAATAAAACTAAAAAAAAAAAAAACTGTACCCTTTTATGTAATGATGTTTACTTTGAATTTATATTAGTTCACACAAACACTCCATCCATGCTTTTGTTCCGGCCTTCCGGTCCAGTTTAAGAATCCATTGTGGCCCTCGAGTCAAAAAGTTTGCCCACCCCTGAACTAACATGAGGCTTGCTTGCTTCAGTGACGGAGGACTCCAACGTTCCCCGCCTGCCTTGCCGGGCTCTGAGCTTGCAGTTTAAGAAACATTGCAACAAATATAGAAGCTAAACAAAACCCCAGAAACCTGCTTTCAGCGAGCCCGGGATCTCAGAGCTGGAGTTATACATTGTTTTGATTATAGAACCCAAACAAACCAGATACCTGCTTTCAGCAGCAGAGCTGGAGCCAGAGCTAAAGCTGGCCCAGAATTAAAAAGAAAAAGAAAAAAAGGAGCAGTTGGGAGCTTCAGTCGGCCTGAAAACAGCCCTCAGCCCCTCACCCAGGCTGGCCAGGCACCCCAGTGGGGACCCCCTCCCTGATCCAGGACACCCTTCAGGGCAAACCAGCCAGCCCCACGCATGCACCAGGCCTCTATCCTATATAGTAAAAGGGTAACATGCCTCCCGGCACCGGGATCAACGTGACAGGGGGCAGCACCCAAACCCCCTGATCGCCCTGCGGCTCTGTGTGTGACAGGGGGCGGGGCCACAACCTCCTTATCCACCCTGCTCTGTTTGTGACAGGGGAAGGCGCCCCAACCCCCTGATCGCCCTGCGGCTGTGTGTGACAGGGTGTGGCGCATTAACCCCCTGATCGGCCCTGCTCTGTGTGTGACAGAGTTCGGCGCCCCAACCTCCCCCCCACCCCCACGGGCCCTGCTCTGTGTGTGACAGGGTAGAGCCATAACCTCCCCATCGGCCCTGCCCTGAGTGTGAGAGTGGCGGCGCCCCAACCACCTGATCCACCCTGCCCTCAGTGTGATGGGGCGGGGCCCCACCCCCCAATCGGCCCTACCCTGAGCATGGCTGAGGGTGGCATCGCAACCTCCCAATCCGCCCTGCTCTGTGCATGATAGGGGGCGGCGCCCCAACTCCCCAATTGGCCCTGCTCTGAGCCCGACCAGGGGCTGCACCTAGGGATGAGGCCTGCCCTCTGCCACCCGGGAGCAGGCCTAAGCCAGCAGGTCGTTATCTCCCGAGGGTTCCCAGACTGCGAGAGGGCACAGGCCGGGCTGAGGGACTCCCCTTCCCCCCCCCCCCCCGAGTGCACAAATTTTTGTGCACCGGGCCTCTAGTTATTTGATAAAGTATTAAATTGATTGTGTGTAACAGTCTTCGTCCTTCTTGATTTGTCTTTTCTGTTTCTAACATAGACTATTCTTTATTTGTTACTGTTTTATTTTCCCTATTGTTGCTGGTTCTTTCTCTGTTGCCCACTACTCAAATGTTTTTATTTCCCAGGTACTGTCCTTGATTCTCTGCTATTTCTTTATTAAATACTTCGTGGAGGTGATCTCATCCACTCCTCTGTCTGCAACTACAACCTAAAATCCCTACATCCAATTCCTTGGCCACATTTCCAACTACCTATTGCCTGGCTCTCAAATGTAATCTACCAAAACAAAACTTATTATATACTAGAGGCCCGGTGCACAAAAATTTGTGCCCCCCCCCCCGGGGGGGGGGGGACAGTCCCTCTGCCTGGCCTGTGCCCTCTTACAGTCTGGGACCCCTCTGGGGATGACCATCTGCTGGCTGAGGCCTGTTCCCCAGGCGATTGGGCCTAAACTGGCAATCAGACATTACTCTGGCAGCCCGGCAGCCCTCGGGGGATGTCCACTTGCCAGTGGGGAGCAGACGTAAACTGCAGTCGGACATCCTCAGCACTCCTGAGGAGGCAGGAGAGGCTCCCACCACCACCGCTGTACTGGCAGCCATCAGCTTGGCTTGTGGCTGAGCAGAGCTCCTCCATGTGGGAGCTCACTGACCACCCGAGGGCAGCTCCTGCGTTGAGTGTCTTCCCCCTGGTGGTCAGTGTGTGTCATAGTGACCAGTCATTCCCAGTCTTTCTGCTGTTAGGGTCAGTTTGCATATCACCCTTTTACTATATAGGATAGAGGCCTGGTGAACGGGTGGGGGCCGGCAGGTTTGCCCTGAAGGGTGTCCTGGATCAGGGTGAGGGTCCCACTTGGCTGCCTGGCCAGCCTGGGTGAGGGGCTAAGGGCTGTTTTCAGGCTGCCCGCACCCCCTTCAGGGTCGGGGTCCCCACTGGGGTGCCTGGCCAGCCTGGATGAGGGGCTGATGGCTGTTTGCAGCTGGTCCCACCCCCTTCAGGGTGGGGGTCCCCACTGGGTTGCCTGGCCAGCCTGGATGAGGGGCTGATGGCTGTTTTCAGGCAGGCCAAGACTGCAACTGAAGCTCCCAGTCTCTCCTTTTTTCTTTTTATTCTGGGATTTATTTACCTTATGTAATTGAAACTTTGTTGCGGTTCCAGCTCCAAGGTTGGCTGGCTGAAAGCAGGTATCTGGGGTTTGTTTAGCTTCTATAATTGCAACATTGTTGCATCTGGAGCTCAGACCTGGGCCGCGGCAGGTGGGGAACCTGGCTTCCTCCATCGCTGGGGCAACCAAGACTCATGTTCGCTTCAGCTGCGTGGATGCTGGCCGCCATCTTGGTTGGCAGTTAATTTGCATATCACCCTGATTAGCCAATGGGAAGCATAGCAGAGGTATGGGTAATTACCATGTTTGTGTATTATTAGATAGGATACTCTACCCTTGTTTAGTTCAAGAAAAAATAAAACACAACTTTTGTGTCTGGATTAATAGTTCTTTCCAGTCTGACTTCAAAGCTAAAAATATTGATATCTTTGTGTTTCTTCTAATTCTTATTGATAGAAATCTTAAATCTGGCCTAATATCATTGACTAGAGGCCTCGTGCATGAAAATTCATGCACTGGAGGTGGGGTTCCTCAGCCCAGCCTGCCCCCTCGGGGGCGGCAGGCGACCTGGAGATCAGGGGAAGTCACGCCCCATCGCACCTCTGCTGCTGCCACTGCCGGCAGCACAAGCTTCGGCTGGCCCTGGTTACCTGAGCCTCTGGCGGCCCTGGGTGGCTGGGCAGCCGCCATCTGAGGCTTGCCTGCGCCTCGGGCCAGCCCTGGGTGACTTAGGGGACTGGGGGACTCTGGAGGCAGGCGCCCCACTGGGGCTGAGGGGACTGGGCGCCATCATCTTTGAGGGCATGGCAGTCAATTAGCATATTCCCTCCTTATTGGCTGTGGGCGCCGCCATCTTTGAGGACAGGGCAGTCAATAAGAATATTCCCTCCTTATTGGCCGGGGGCACTGCCATCTTTGAGGGTAGGGCAGTCAATTAGCATATTCCCTCCTTATTGGCTGTGGGCGTTGCCATCTTTGCAATGGGGTGAGGGTCAATTAGCATATTCCCTCCTTATTAGATAGGATACCACAGTTGGGGCTTTTATTTTCCCTTGCTTAGTTGTCTTAAAATTCTTTTCAGCTTTCTCAGTGCTGCTATAATAATCTTCCTAAAAATCAAAGCTGTTCTTGTCACTCCCCTGATTAAAATTTTCTGCCAATGCCCTATTTCTTACAGAATAAAATCTAAATACAAGGAAAATACAGTTTTTGAGAATCTGGTCTCTTTATCTAGAACTGATCTGTCTCTCTACACCCCTACCCCCAACCTTTTGTCACACATATTTCTCATTGTTAAATGCAGTGTTTGTCTTTTTACATATTTTTTTCTTTCTATTCTATATCTACATGTTCTTCCCTCTTCTTCCTCCAAGAAAATAAAATCAATAAGGTTGCTCCTTTAAGTAAGACCCAGCTTAGATATGACCTTATCAGTCATATAGGAGTATTTCTATTTTTCCTCAGGAGCCTAGCTCCTCATCTAGTCCTAGGTACTTTATTTCTTTAAAAATTTACAATAGATTTGTATCTATCTCTTTCACTAGCTTGAGGGGGGCAGGTGGTTCATGTCCTTAGCATTTGTGCCCATGGTTCACAGTTGCTACACAATAAAATAACACAGACTATTTAAATATGTAAACTTCAGTAATGTAATAAAATGAATGATGTAGTACATATTTTTCCTTACTTAAAGCAAGGAAATTCATAATATAATGCCTTAAAAAGTATGGAGAAGTCTAGGGTGAGATGTGGATATTGGGGATTAACTGATAATAGGTTTAATGACTGAGTAAATGACTATAGGAGGTTTACTTGTTCTTTCAGTGTAAGGTATTGAGTATGTACTTGCATGGAACTGTATATTTTGTTTGTTTCTTTTTCTGTTATATATATTTAAAATTTTTTTGCATAAATGTTAATTTGCTTGTTTAAGGAATTCTTTATATATTTGGAGTACTAACTTTTGTTAGTTATATGTGTTGTGGAACTGTATTTTATTGCAGAGATTCACAAATTTTCTCAATGTCTTTAGTGTCTCAGTAAGATTGTTTAGAGTGACATCTAGACCAAAAGAAATATCTAACAGCTTGCTAGGTCTAAGGAATTAAATAGCCTTTTGAAAAAAATAAGACACTTATTTGAAAGGAAAAATGTTTAATTGTTAAATAATTACAATTTTATAAGAATGCATGTGCCTGTTAGGTATTTCACAACTTCTCACACCTGGAATCAGATTGCACATCTCCTCCTGCATTTTTTATTTTACATTAGTTTTTGGGGGAGGTACTAGTTTTTATTATAGCAACTACTGGCAACTCAGCTTCTCAAAGAAGTGATGTTATTGAAAATAATATATGTAGTATTACCTAATGTTGAAACTGAATTTCTCTGCTAGTGTTGGACTGATTTTGAGTGTCACTGTATTTTCTTGAAAAATTTAAAGTAATTGGTGTTGTCTTTGTGAATTTGCTGTAGTACCCTGGGGCTCAGTTTTGAAAGCATGTTCCTTAACAAATATATATAGTTTTTCTTTTAATTTTACGTGCTTGATTTATTATTGCTATATACTTACCAACTATGTTTTATATATTAGGCACATAGCAATTATTTATGAAAGAGCTGATAAATTAAATGTTAAGGAAATTGTAGTAAACTATAATTTTCATAGGCTTAATTTTAAATTTTTCGCTTATTCCAAAATTTTCAGAAATCCAGACAGACTAGTACAGTGATGGCGAACCTTTTGAGCTCGGCGTGTCAGCATTTTGAAAAACCCTAACTTAACTCTCGTGCCGTGTCACATGTAGAAATTTTTTGATATTTGCAACCATAGTAAAACAAAGATTTATATTTTTGTTATTTATTTTATATATTTAAATGCCATTTAACAAAGAAAAATCAACCAAAAAAAATGAGTTCGCGTGTTACCTCTGACACGCATGTCATAGGTTCACCATCACTGGACTAGTACAATGATTTTCCATCTATATTTACAATTTTTAACATTTTTACATTATGTTTTACATTATAATTTTAACATGTTTGCATTATGTTTTTAATTGAATCACCAGAAAATATATTGTAGGGATAATTTTACTTATTTCTAAATAGTTATGTATGAATCCCTAAAGAATTATCTACAGCCCTAACCGGTTTGGCTCAGTGGATAGAGCGTCAGCCTGCAGACTGGAGGGTCCCAGGTTCGATTCTGGTCAAGGGCATGTACCTTGGTTGCGGGCACATCGATGTTTCTCTCTCATTGATGTTTCTAACTTTCTATCCCTTTCCCTTCCTTTCTGTAAAAAACTCAATAAAATATGTTTTTATAAAAAAAGAATGATCTACAGTTTGATTATCACACCTAAGAAATGCTGTCCTTTTCTAATACTAATGATCTAGTATTCTCTGGGTTTTTAAATTTTGGTAGTTTATTTTGATGTTAATAATATTTGTATTTTATTATTTTGTTTTAATAGTGGCCAATTCGCCATGGTATAGTTGAAGATTGGGATTTGATGGAAAAGTTTATGGAACAAGTGATCTTTAAATATTTAAGGGCAGAACCTGAAGACCATTATTTTCTTCTGGTAAGTACAAATTGTAATTTCACTGAGGAAAGTTTTGAAGAAACCCAATGAGAATATTTTCATTACATCTGTGTTCATGAGGGCATGCTTTATTTTTTATTAAATTGTCATATGTCTAAAAGACTCTAAAAAGCTCTTTTGTCTTTAAGATTATTCTATTCTGGCCGAACCGGTTTGGCTCAGTGGATGGAGCGTCGGCCTGCGGACTGAAGGGTCCCAGGTTCGATTCCGGTCAAGGGCATGTACCTTGGTTGCGGGCACATCCCCAGTGGGGGGCGTGCAGGAGGCAGCTGATCGATGTTTCTCTCTCATCAATGTTTCTAACTCTCTATCCCTCTCCCTTCTTCTCTGTAAAAAATCAATAAAATATATTTTAAAAAAAAGATTGTTCTGGAGTTCAAATAGAGTAGTAACATATTGAAACAACAAAGTTTAGGCACTTAAGAAATTCTTTTGATAATTAATATGTAATCTTTTTGATAGAAATAGTAAGGTTCAGAAAAAAGTTGGAAATATGGCGCTTCCCTTTTTAATTGTAGTCTGATTATTATTTCATTTGTAATTTTTGGCAACAAAAATACAACTTAATTTTTAAACTTTCTTCTTTTTACCAAAATAGTTCCATGTTCATATCTATCTTTAAAAAATTAAATGGTATAAGATCGAAAATAAAAAAACAGCACTCTTCTTCCTCATGTCTCCCAACCCTTGATTCGTATTCCCCAGAGATTAACATTTAAAAATTCATCCATGTTGTTGAGGATACCAATAACTTGTTGCTTTTTCTGGGTTGCATTCCATTAGATGAGTATGCCTTACTATGTATTTTCTGTTGATGATCACCTGGGCTGTTGCCAGTTTTTTACTATTAACAATATTTTGGCTACTGGGAACTTTCCTATACAGATCTTTTTGGGGACATATGTTTTCATTTCTCTTGTATAAATACTTTGGTACAGAATTGCTGTAGGTAGGTGCATAATAGGTTTTTTAGGAAACTTTCAGAACTTTTTCAGAACCTTTTATATAAGATGTAAGTTGGTTGCTCTACAATCTGCCCAGTATTTGGTGTGTTAGTCTTTTTAGTTTTAGCCATTTTAGTGGGTGTGTAAGCTTTCTCATTTTGGTTTTAATTTACAATTTCCTGATGACTAATGACATTGAGCACTTTTTCATGTACTTACTAGCTATCTGTTTTCCTTATGAAGTTTCTGATTATATTTTATGTAGAACTGCTGTTTGTTTTGGAGTTTATAGTTTAACTGCTTTGGTTTTAGTATGCTTAATTTTGTATGTATTGCTAAATATCTTCATACTGTTGAACCTAGTTCCAAACTCTCTCAACATCAGGCAGTTTGCTTATTAAAAGTTTTACATGTGAAAAACTCTATTCCTGCTTAGTTTTTTTAAACTTTATTTATAAGGCCTTTTAAAATTGAAAAAAATACATTTAATTTGTAATGAATTCAAGTTTTATCATTTTTTTTTTTTTTGTAATTTTTGCTCTGTAAATGTAAGGAATCCATGGCCTTCCTCAAGGTCAAAAAGATAATTCTTTTGTGTTAAGTTTAAAAGTTTTGCCTTTTAACTTTATATATTTGAGATAACAAAAAGGATTGGATTGTCATATCAGACTCATAAGAATCAGTTTTACCCAGTTTCCAACTTTAATAATTTAAATGAATTAAATGATCTTGAGACATAAGCAAAAAATGAAATCTGGGATTGCCATTGCTGTTCCCTAGGTCCTTTTTGCCTCAGACTTAACCCAGATACAAGTTTCTAAGTGATATATGCAGCCACATAACTTAAACTGAAGAGAACTATGTAAATATCTCCATTTTATAGTCGCTTAACAGTTATGTAACTTACATAACATTTTTTTCAGGAAGCTGTGCCATGAATTTGTAGAATCTTGACTTATCTATCTATATAAAACCCTACTATGCAAATTCACCAAATGGCAGAACAACTGGCGGAGTGACCAGTTGCTATTATGCGCACTGACCACCTGGGGGCAGATGCTTAACGCAGGAGCTGCCCGCAGGCCCCAACCTATGGTGGCAGCGAGAGGTGGGGCCGGCGAGCAGGTGGTGCCAGGCCAGCCAAGGCGGGTGCAAGCAGGGGCAGCCCAATCACCCTGCTAGTCACCCTGCGGATTGGCCCTGATCGTTAGCCAGGCCTAGGGACCCTACCCATTCACGAATTTCATGCACTGGGCCTCTAGTTTACTATACTTGTACACAGATCAGGTACATTCTGCTATAAATAATGCATAGATGATTCTTCCACTAGCAAATACCACTGGGGGTTTTTCATTACCATGTTTAGAAGGTCATTTGATTGGGTCTCCTTCCTTCTTCCTCCTTCCTTCTTTCCCTTTCTAAATGTTTAATTCTTCAAGTGGTGTGACAGGAATTCAGTTTCCTTTTTTTTAATGTGAATAACCATATTTTTGTATATGTTTAGATCTGTTTGAATTCTCTATTTTTTTCTTTGATTGTGTCTGTCTTTACCTCTAAGTTTTAATGACTTTTAAATACAGTGTTTGAAATAAATTATTTCTAATTTAAAATTGTCTATTAAGTTATCAAAATAATCTGATATTGTCTATTTAAAATGTTATTCAATTTAATAGACTGAACCTCCTCTGAATACTCCAGAAAACAGGGAATATACTGCTGAAATAATGTTTGAGTCTTTCAATGTTCCAGGCTTGTACATTGCTGTGCAGGTAAGCAAGTTCATAAGTTAAGAGACTCTGGATTCTTAAGTTTTAATCTGGTTTAATTCTCTATCTATGTATTATAACCTCAAAGCATATCCTAGTTCTCTCTTGAGTTGGTAATTTAGAAATCATATTATAGGATATTGAGTTTTAGTCAGTAGAAAAGAAGTGTTAAAGTATAGTAATGGTTTTTGGTTAACTCAAATCCTTTTATAGGACAGAAAAAAGGGAACTAAAGTTCATTGAGTGTTTCTGCCATGTCAGGAACTTCATATTCGATCTAATAAAAGAGAAACATGGTAATTAGCATACGACCGCTACCCTTCCCATTGGCTAATCAGGGCGATATGCAAATTAACTGCCAGCCAAGATGGCGGACGGCAGCCAGACAGCTTAAAGCGAACATGAGGCTTGTTTGCTTCAGTGACGGAGGACTCCAACATTCCCCGCATGCCGCTGCCGGCCTCTGAGCTGCAACTATGTTACAAATATAGAAGCTAAACAAAACCCCAGAAACCTGCTTTAGTCCGCCAGGCTTCAGCCAGCAGGATCGCAACATTGTTTCAAATACAGAAGGTAAACAAAGGCCAGAAACCTGCTTTCAGCAGCGGAGGCCTAAGAGCTGGAGCCAAGCCTCAAAGCTAAAGCTGGTCCAGAATTAAAAAAAAAGAAATAAAGGAGCGGTTGGGAGCTTCAGTCACCCGCCAGCCTGAAAACAGCCCTCAGCCCCTCACCCAGACTGGCCAGGCACCCCAGTGGGGACCCCCACCCTGATCCAGGACACCCTTCAGGGCAAACCAGCCGGCCCCACCCGTGCAGCAGACCTCTATCCTATATAGTAAAAGGGTAATATGCCTCCCAGCACTGGGATCAGCGGAGCCGAGAGGCCTCCCAGCACCGGGATCAGCGTGACAGGGGGCAGCACCCAAACCCCCTGATCGCCCTGAGGCTCTGTGTGTGACAGGGGCGGGGGGCCACAACCTCCCTATCAGCCCTGCTCTGTTCATGACAGGGGAAGGTGCCCCAACCCCCTGATCAGCCCTGCTCTGTGCCTGATAAGGGGAGCTCCCCAACCCCCTGATCACCCTGCGGCTCTCTGTGTGACAGGGTGCGGCGCCCGAACCCCCTGATCGGCCCTGCTCTGTGTGTGATGGGGTAGAGCCATAACCTCCACATTGGCCCTGCCCTGAGTGTGACAGTGCCGACGCCCCAACCCCCTGATCGGCCCTGCTTTGTGGGTGATAGAGGGCGGCGCCCCAACCCCCTGATCCACCCTGTTCTGTGTGTGACGGGGGGTGGTGCCCCAACTCCCCTATCGCCCCTACTCTGTGCGTATCAGGGGGGAGCTCCCCAACCCCCCGATGGGCCCTTCTCTGTGCGTGACAGGGGGGAGCTCCCCAACCCCCTGATCGATCCTGCTCTGTGCGTGACAGGGTACGGAGCCCCAACCTCCCTGATGGGCCCTGCTCTGTGCGTGACGGGGTATGGAGCCCCAACCCCCCTGATGGGCCCTGCTCTGTGCGTGACAGGGTACAGAGTCCCAACCCCCCAATCGGCCCTACCCTGAGCTTGACTGAGGGTGGCATCGCAACCTCCCAATCCGCCCTGCTCTGTGCATGACAGGAGGGCGGCGCCCCAACTCCCCAATCGGCCCTGCTCTGAGCCCGACCAGGGGCTGCACCTAGGGATTGGGCCTGCCCTCTGCCACCCGGGAGCAGGCCTAAGCCAGCAGGTCGTTATCTCCTGAGGGGTCCCAGACTGGGAGAGGGCACAGGTCGGGCTGATGGACCCCCCTCCCCCCCCCCAGGGCACAAATTTTTGTGCACCGGGCCTCTAGTCTATAATAATAGTGTAATATACTAATTAGACTGGACACCTTCCAGACGTCATTCCAGATGTCCTTCCTGATGAAGCCGGGGCCTGAGGGAAGCAGCTCGGTCCCAGGTGCGGGAGGGAAGCGGGTGCCAGCAGCCAGGGGAAGGAAGACCTACTCGTGCACGAATTTTTGTGCATTGGGTCTCTAGAGTGTGTGTGTGTGTGTGTGTGTGTGTGTTCATTTATCCTTAGAACATTCATTGTGTTCTTTTTACAGTCTGTTTTGACTGATTTATTGCTAGGTGTATTTGACCACCTTCTCCTTTGTGCCTCTCTGTATCCTATATATGATAAATTCCTGCAATACTTTATTGTACTTAATTTGTATGTATATCTATATGGTACAGCTTCTGTCCCACCCCTCAGGATCAGAACTTACCTCTTATTTTTTAACCCTATAGTAAGTGTGATAACCTAGTATATCACAGATGCTTAATGAGTATATAAACTATTTTATAGTTCTGGTGGCACACAATGTTTGTAGTGTGATCCTGTGTTATAATTGGCGGTCAGCCTAGACATCTTTCTAGGTCCATTTTTCAGCTATTTATATTGCAAGTAGATTTTAAAAAGCCAGTTTTGTTCTGTTTTTAATTATTAGTCATATATCTTATTTGAGGCTTGGATTGTATGAAATACAGATTTTTAAAAATGAACTAACTGTGTTAATTTCTTAATTTGTAAACTCCTTTTTTAAAGAATTATACTTTATTGCCTATGCCACAATTTTTCACAGAAAAATGTTACCTCATCAACTTTGTTTTGTAATTATATCATAGTATTTGGAAGTGTGCAAGGGCTTTTCTGTGATAAGTTGTTACATATCCCTAGATGCATATTGCACTTAGAAAATTTGGAGATAATCTTATAAGAGTGATACTTGTATTGAATAATTCTGGTGATTGGTTGGTTGGTGGTGTGCTTCTCTTGCTTTGTTGTTTGTAACAGGCTATCCCATATAAACAGTTTAAGTCTTGACAATCTTATACTATACAATATCATGTTAGTCTTCCACATTTTTTTGGCTTTAGGAGAAAAAAGGCTCTCACTGAAATATGGAAAATTTATAAATATGTCCCTGAAAGCAAATATAAACTTGTAAGTTTGTCTTAATAAAATGTAGAATGTGAATAATTTGATTGCATAGTGTAAATTAATTTTGTATATTTTCTTTCCAGGCATACTACATTTAAAATTGAATAAAATACTCCAGTAAAATATATGTAATTTTAACTCTCTGTCTTTGTTTCTTTTTTGCCCGTCTTATTTCTTTTTATTCAAGGCCGTTCTTGCCTTAGCTGCATCCTGGACCTCAAGACAAGTAGGGGAACGGACATTGACTGGTACGGTAATAGACAGTGGAGATGGTGTCACACATGTCATTCCTGTGGTAAGAATATTTTAAAATTACTGAATAGGACATCAAATTACACATCTGGCAAGTTAAATTATATGAATTAATACCATTTTTTAAAACTTTAGGTATTACACTTAAAAAATTAGCTGTGATTTGGCCATTTGTTCAACTATAGTTGTATTTTGCTCAAATTATTGTTAAAATTTTATAAACAAATTCTAAAATATTTCTTTTGCTATAGGTTTGTACTACTATTAGGAAATAATTAGAAATTTTTTAGCAATAGTTTCTAACTTATAATTGGGAAATGATGAATTGGAGTATATGGAATGAGAAAATATATCTTTCTTTTCTTAAACTTGGAATTCTTTTCTCCAGTTTGATGTGTCTTTGTGTGGATTAGCCAGTTGATAGTCTCTCTCATCCTTAATTAACACATTTCAGACTGGTGTGTACATTAACAAAATGGCAGTTAGTTGTGAGCAATGACCATTAATGACTTTTAGGGAACTATTTTTTTTTTTTTTTAAATAAAAAGCTCAAGATATGATTGGGCTTCATGGTTTAAATTTAGTAAAGTATATTAAGAAAAATGCATCAGATTGGATTATTGTCTGAGATAGCATTTTTTTGCCAAGGCCTTTGTGCTTCTAATCTTACTGACAAATTAGTTTTTTTACTGTGCTTCATAGATTCAAAATGACAGCTCAGATTTATACTGATCATTATTTTCTTCTTTTCTGTTGAGTTAGTGGGTTATTTTTATAATTCTATTTTACTTCTTTATTGACCTATTAGCTATAGTATATTTTTTTGGTATTGTCATTTGCTTGTTTCTTTGTGGTGGTTGCTCCAGGGCTTATCGTAAGCAACTTTAACTTATCACAATCTAACTCCAAATAATATTCTAGATTTCATAACTTTTCTAGTCTGTATTGTCATTCATTTTACTTCTACATGTTATTTATTCAATAGTATATTATTAATTTGTTTCATTGTAAGTTGTATATTAGTTTTGCTAGGGCAGCCATAACAAAGTACCACAAACTGAGTGACTTAAACAATTAAAGGATTAATTTTTTCACAGATATGGAGGCTAAAATGTTTGAGGTCAAGATGTTGGCAGTGTTGACTTCCGAGGGCTCTCTTGTAGACCATATGTCTTCTCTGTGTCTGTGTTCCAGTCTCCTCCTCTTTTAAGAACAGTAGTCATATCAGATCAGGGCCCACTCTAATCATTTCATTTTAACTTAATTTTACCTCTTTAAATACCCTATCTCCAAAGGCAGGAACATTTTGACAGTATTGGGGATTAGCATGTTAACAGAATTTTGGGAGGGACAGGTCACAAGTCAGCCTATAATAAATAGTCATCTTTAAAAGAGATTTTGAAAAACACATACAATTCTTTTATATTTACCTACACACCATTTTCAGTGCTCTTTATTCCTTTGTGAAGGTCTAGATTTTCACCTAGCATCATTTCTTTCTGTCTGAATGTTGGTTTTTAATATTCTTATGGTCCTGATCCTCTGCCTATGAATTATTTCAACTTATGTACATACTTTAAAAGGTCTTTATTTTGCCTTCATTTTTGGCAGATAGTTTTACTTAATGTAGAATTTTAGGTTGGTAGTTTCCTTCCTTTCAGTATTTTAAAGATGTGGCTCTGCTGTTTTCTGACTTTGTTTTTGAAAGTATCTGCTACAATTTCAGGTTTGTTCCTTTGTAACGTTTCTGGCTGCTGTCAAGTGATCTTTTTACATATTCTAGGTTCAATAGATTTCAGCTATTTGATTGTGATGTATCTAAATGTGGTTTTCTTCATTTCTTCTTATTGAGCTGCTTGGACCTGTGGATTTGTAGTTTTTATGATATCTGAGAAGTTTTTGTCCATTATTTCTTCATATATCTTTTCTTTTCCTCCTTTACCTCCTGATCTTTAGAAACTCCAATTACATGTATATTAGACTGTTTAAAGTTGTCTCATAATTAACTGATACTCTATTTTTTTCTAACCTTTTTTTTCTGTACCCTTTTGGAGAGTTTCTATTTCTGTCTTCATCATGATTTTTATTCATTGTCTAATGTGCTGTAATTACATTTATTGTATTTTTAAGTTCAGGTGTTTTTGTTCTTAGAAGTTCTGTTTGGGTCTTTTTATAGCTTCTGTTTCTCATGTTTCAATTGATCTTCTTGATCAGGATCAGATGGAGTATATTAGCTGTTTTAATGTCCTTGTCTACTAATTCTATATCTTTGACATTTCTGCTTCTTTCTCTATTGATTTATTTTCTTCCTGATCAGGGGTTGTCTTTTCCTGGTTCCTTTCTTGCTTAATATTTTAAGATATTTTCTTGGGACACAGTTAAGTGACTAAGAATCAGTTTGATCCTTTAAGGGACTCCTTTAAAACATTATTAAGCATGTCCAGGCCTACTCTGTCCCCAGTGTTGGGGCAATATTCTTCTGAAGACTACTAGGTGCTCTGAGTTTGAGGTCTTTAAACTCTGGTGAGTGGGAACATAAACTATTCCCAGCTGTGTATGAGTTGGGTATCGTTCTTTCTGTCTGCTCCTTTCCAGAGGTTCTTTTTCTGGCCTTGATTTTTCTCACATGCACACGATGATTACTAGTCAGCTAAGATGATAATTCTCTTCAGATCTCCAGAGCTCGCTCTGTGCAGCTTCTCCCACTCTAGTAGTCTGACTTGCAGATTCTGTATGCTCAGCTTAATGAGACAACCAGACTCTGGGTTCTCCTTCCCATTATTGCTGCCTAAGAACTCTCCCTGGGCAGCAAGATGGAATGTTTCTCGCCTTGTTTGTTTTCCCTTCTCTTAGGGTCACTGCTCTACTCTGCCTGTTCTCTAATATCTGAAAACCAACTTCATATAATTTGTCCTGTTTTATTTTTAAGATGAAAGGATGAATTCAATCCCTACTCTATTGTCATGGGCACATGAGGACATCTCTGACATTTCATTTGTTAATGAAATTTAATTTTGCTACATTATTTTTTGTTCTTTTGACTTGGATCAATAAATTTATGAATTCTTCAGAACTTAATTATTTAGCATTATTATGGTACATGGTATGTCTGAAGCTTGTGAAATTGGTACCTAATTCATTGGGAAAAATGATAGCCAGCTTTTGAGTTAATGATCAAATTTCCTACAATGAAATCTAAATTTTTCATTGAAATTTTAGAAGATTTAAAAATCATCTCATCTGTAGTCTATTATCTAAAACATTACTACTTCTGAAAATCATTATTTCTAAGTTATTGAGTTATTTCAGTCTTGGTTATAAACTCTTATCAATGAGAGAATATTAAGTTGCTGGCCATTCATTCTTGTTACTGTACAGTATTAAAAATTCTACGATAAGTAACTATGAGGAATACAATTGAGAAATAAAGACTAGAAGAATTATCCTGGGATAAAGGAATACTTTAGATATGACTACACTAACCTGAGCTATGGGTCTTTAATAGCTAGTTATTTAGATTATATGAATTTTGAAAACATTGACAGTAAATTTGATACTCTTTTCCCCCCCCTCTAGGCTGAAGGTTATGTGATTGGCAGCTGTATTAAGCACATTCCCATTGCAGGACGAGATATAACATATTTTATTCAGCAATTGCTGAGAGACCGAGAAGTAGGAATCCCTCCAGAGCAATCCTTGGAAACTGCTAAAGCAGTAAAGGTAAAGAGTGATGAGGTGTAATTCAGTTAGAAATTAAAAATCAAATTTAAAATACTAACATGAAAAATTCTTAAGAACGGTACTTAAAAAAAACATGTGTTAGCCAGTTAAAAATTACTAATTACGTGTGTGTGTGTGTGTGTGTGTGTGTGTGTGTATGTTCTCTATCTTTTGTAAGGAAATTTTGGGGGATTATCATTCTTTTTTCCTCACATCGTAACATTTGAGAGGACTAACATACATTTTCATGATTATTTCCTTTTGTAAAATAAATGCGTTCACTTCATATTCCTCAAATCTCAATTTCTTCATTGAATTCCTTATTCGGAAAGTTTTCTGTTGCAAAATTATTTTGATTTAATTGATTGATTTTCGCATAGTTAGCTCAGGTGTTTATGGCAAATAGAAAAATGTGAAGGCTGTGTAAGTATTCTATTGTATGCTACATACGTCTTCATTATTTCAGTGTTTCATACAAACTATCAAAATACTGAGCATCATTTTTTACATTTATCATTTGTCAACATACCTACAAATTTTCAGTGGGCCTATCACATATGTTTTGAATATGTAAAAGGAAATCTAACCTGGCAAAAATAACTTCATTAATTTGCCTATCTTTATATGATTCTCTTTAAAGGTTAGGAATGAAAATATTTGCTACTTTATAGATAGTAAAGGGATTACTAAATGGCTGACAAACATCACTCTCTACAGTTGGTGACATTCTTAAATATGTAAACAATATGAACACTACTGTTTTAACAGTTTTGGGAAATCTGGAGTTTGAATTAAATCTATTCTAGAGACTACTGATGCTCATTCTGAAGGTCTTTTTTTTTTTTTAAGGATAATTTCTTTTTTTAAAATACATTTTTATTGATTTCAGAGATGAAGGGATGAGGGGGAGAGAGAGAAAAACATCATGATGAGAGAGAATCATTTTTTTGCTGCATACCCCCTACTGGAGATCGAGCCCACAACCCAGGCATGTGCCCTGACCAGGAATTAAGTAAACTGTGACCTCCTGGTTCATAAATCAATGCTCAACCATTGACCCACCCTGGCCGGGGAAAGATCATTACTATGTAATTACTATTTTCAAGGTTTGGAGAAAGAAGACCTAATATAACTTAACCAAATTGCCTTTTGTTTTCTAATATTCTTTCCCTTTATGTCCTTTGATTATCAATAATAATGTTTGTATCTATCTTGGGTAGAATAATTGATATGTAAAAATATATGAAATATGTATTTTTATTTAAAAAGAAATAATGAGGTTGGAAGTCAGACGTCCATAAATTACAAATAGAATATTATAACCCATAACATTTTGAATTGCATTTTAGATGATAGCTTTTTCCTGGGACATATAACCAAATATGCAACAATTCAGTTGTGCAGGTGATATAGTGAAAAAGAATAGTTTAGCCGAAACCGGTTTGGCTCAGTGGATAGAGCGTCGGCCTGTGGACTGAGAGGTCCTAGGTTCGATTCCGGTCAAGGGCATGTGCCTGGGTTGCGGGCACATCCCCAGTAGGAGATGTGCAGGAGGCGGCTGATCGATGTTTCTCTCTCATCGATGTTTCTAACTCTCTATCTCTCTCCCTTCCTCTCTGTAAAAAATCAATAAAAAATATATTAAAAAAAAAAAAGAGAATAGTTTATATTTTCAGCCTTTTTTCTTCTGCTTATTTACTTAGACTATAATCACTTTTGTTCCTGCTAAGGATCTACATTAATTTGTGTGGATTTATCAATTGTTAATAATTCTTTAGTTCTGTATATTTTATGCTTTGTCTTCTCTAGAATATAGAGTCCAATAATTACTAAAACAGTATAAAATGTTGGAAGACACTTTTGAATATTTTCATGAAATGACATTGAAATAGTAGAACTTGATTCTTTCATTTATAAATCAGTCTATTCATATATGAAGCCAGGAGGTGAACTCTTTATTTCTACTACATAAAATTTTCTTCAGCTTAATTTCCTAATTTTATGCTCTAAAGATGTTTTTGTTTCTGGTTTATTGAAAATATGCCCCTCCCCCCTTTTTGTACTTTTCCTAAAACAAGAGGAATAAATTGCTTGTTTCTTTGTTTTTCTAGGAGCGCTATAGTTATGTCTGCCCAGATTTAGTAAAAGAATTTAACAAGTATGACACAGATGGATCGAAGTGGATTAAACAGTATACTGGAATCAATGCTATCTCAAAGAAAGAATTTTCCATTGATGTTGGTTATGAGAGATTCTTGGGACCTGAAATCTTCTTTCATCCAGAGGTAATTTTTTTAGATGGAATTTTTTTATAATACTCAGCAAAAAATAACAATGAACTATAAGATTACTCAAGAGAGTTAATCTCAAGAACTTTTTTTTGTATACTAAAATGCTATAGTTAGTTAAATATATATACACTAGAGGCCCGGTGCACAAAAATTTGTGCACTCGGGGTTGGGAGAGGAGGTCCCTCAGCCTGGCCTGTGCCCTCTCACAGTCTGGGACCCATCAGGAGATAATGACCTGCTGGCTTAGGCCTGCTCCCGGGTGGCAGAGGGCAGGCCCAATCCCTAGGTGCAGCCCCTGGTCGGGCTCAGAGCAGGGCCAATTGGGGAGTTGGGGCACCGCCCCCTGTCATGCACAGAGCAGGGCGGATTGGGAGGTTGCGATGCCACCCTCAGTCATGCTCAGGGTAGGGCCGATTGGGGGGTTGGGGCACCGCCCCCTGTCACATTCAAGGCAGGGTCCATAGGGAGGTTGCAGCGCCACTCCTGTCATGCACAGAGCAGGGCCCATCAGGGGGGTTGGGGCTCTGTACCCTGTCACACACAGAGCAGAGCCGATCAGAGGGTTGGGGCTCCACACCCTGTCACACTGATCCCGGTGCTGGGAGGCCTCGCTGCTCTGCTGATCCCAGGGCCAGGATGCCTCTCGGCTCCCCTGATCCCTGGCCTGGAGGCCTCTCGGCTGCTGATAACCATGGCCTGTAGGCCTCTCAGCTCCGCTGATAACTGGGGCCTGGAGGCCTCTTGGCTCCGCTGATAACTGAGGCCTGGAGGCCTCTTGGCTCCGCTGATCTCTAGCCAGGAGGACTCTCGGCTGCTGATAACCTGGCTGGGAAGCCTCTCGGCTCTGCTGATCATGGGTCCGGGAGGCCTCTGGGCTCTGCTGATCACGGGCCTGGAGCGGGCCGGGAGGCCTCTTGGCTGATCACCGGGGCCGGGAGGCCTCTGGACTCCGCTGATCACCGGGGCTGGGAGGCCTCTCGGCTCCGCTGATCACCGGGGCTGGGAGGCCTCTCGACCCTGCTGATCACCTGGGCTGGGAGGCCTCTCGGCTCCGCTGATCACCTGGACTCCGCTGATCACCTGGGCTGGGAGGCCTCTCGACTCTGCTGATCACCTGGGCTGGGAGGCCTCTTGACCCTGCTGATCACCTGGGCTGGGAGGCCTCTCGGCTCCGCTGGTCACCGGGGCTGGGAGGCCTCTCAGCTCCGCTGATAACCTGGGCTGGGAGGCCTCTCGGCTCCGCTGATCGCGGGGCCTCCGACTCTGCTGATCACGGGCCTGGAGCGGGCCGGGAGGCCTCTTGGCTGATCACCGGGGCTGGGAGGCCTTTCGACTCCGCTGATCACCAGAGATGGGAGGCCTCTTGACCCCGCTGATCACCTGGGCTGGGAGGCCTCTCGGCTCCGCTGATCACCTGGGCTGGGAGGCCTCTCAGCTCCGCTGATCACCGGGGCTGGGAGGCCTCTCAGCTCCGCTGATAACCTGGGCTGGGAGGCCTCTCGGCTCCGCTGATCGCGGGGCCTCCGACTCCGCTGATCACGGGCCTGGAGCGGGCCGGGAGGCCTCTTGGCTGATCACCGGGGCTGGGAGGCCTCTCGACTCCGCTGATCACCAGGGCTGGGAGGCCTCTTGGCTCCACTGATCGCGGGGCCAGGAGGGGGCCGGGAGGCCTCTGGACTCCGCTGATCACCGGGGCTGGGAGGCCTCTCGGATCCACTGATCGTGGGGCCGGGAGGCCTCCGACTCTGCTGATCCCAGGCCCTGAGGCCTCTCTGCCCTGCTGCTTCAGGGCTGTTTGGCTTCGCTCTGCTTGGAGCCTGAGTATGCAAATTAACCGCCATCTTTTAGCTTCTATAATTGAAACATTGTATCTTTTGGAGTTGTTGCTTCAGAAGCTCAGAGCCCCGCAGCTGCGGGGATCCTTGACTTTCTCCATCGCTGGGGCAACCAAGCCTCCTATTCTCAGCTGCCTGGCTGCCGGCCGCCATCTTGGCTGACAGTTAATTTGCATATCTCACTGATTAGCCAATGAAAAAGGTATCGGTCGTACACCAATTACCATTTTTCTCTTTTATTAGTATAGGATTTTTAAAAGGCCTTTGTCAGAACAGGCTAAATAATTACTATTTTCATGTATTTAGAAGAATGAAATCTTTAATATGTGTGGCTTATGTGGGGTCATAGAAAGAGGGGAGTCCTTAAACTTTTTGATCATTTAAATAAAATATGTAAAATCACCATTATAAAAAAAAACAAGTAACTACACAAAATATTTAATTATTAGAAAAATAGTCTCTGTCTCTGAAATGTTAGTGACATACAGGCTATATTAAATTAATGAAAAATACATGCTTTTAATAATGAAAGGTTCTTAAAACTTATAAGAAACAACTTTATTAATAGGATTACTAAAGTTAAATGCCTACTCTTGCTTATTCTAGCAAATAATAAGTGGATGTAATTGTCATGCTCTCAGTTGAAGCTTTAAATATTCAAAAATTAATTTGTCTTGCTCTTACTGAGCTTGAAGAATAAGAGAGATGAATACCTAAATAGGTATAGTTGCTTTAATGGATGCATGCATCAGGTGAGGAAATGGAAGCAAAGAGCATCTAAGTTTGATTGGGAGAACCAGAGAAACTTTTTAGAGGAGATAACCGTTGAACTAAGACTGAAAGGATGAGTGGAGGTATGCTAGGGGAATATATTTCTGGCAGAGGAAATAAGCTGGGTAGAGGTCCTAAGATATAAGAGAGCTAGATAACAAAAGTATAAAGGAAGGGAGTAGTAGGAGATAGATCCAGATTGGTGTTTGTGAGGGACTAATATGCTTTGTAAAGGAGTTACTGGATTCTGTAGTCATGCAGAAAATTTCAGCATGGAAATGACACAGATTTATGTGTAGTATTAAAAATGTCACTCTGGTTGTACTGGGTTGGATAGATTGGAATAGAGGTGTGAATTGTGTTGGAAGCAGGCGAGTTTATTGCCGTTTTTCAGATGAAAGTTAAATGTCAGTAGGTCAATGAGAATGAGAAAGAAGGTGAGAGAGAACGAATAGAAGGTGAGTAAGCAACGTGACTTACTGATGCTTAGATGTGAGAGGAGTAAGAATATGAAGAATCTGTGATGATTCCCAGGTTTGTATCATCCTTAGATATTGTGAAAGTGAACGGGAAGAATAGGTGAGGTGGAAACATGACATGACTTTATTATGCGTCTTTAAAGGATTCCAAAATGAACACTTGGGTTCTAAGGATTTTGAACTGTAGTGTTTTTCAAGTGAGGATAAATGTGAAGTTATCAACACACACGGAACAAGGAAGAGAATGGTCAGGGAGAGGATGTGGAGTGGGAATAAGGGGAAGAGTGGGCCCCTAGTCAACACCAGCACTTTATAGACAGGCAGAGTAAGGAGCCTGCAAAGAATACTGAAGAATGCTGAAATGGAGCAGCTGAGCCAAAGGATTGTGGTGTTAACATTAAAAGAAGTGAGAATTTGAAGAAGTGAGGTTAAATAGTAGTGCCCATTGATACAGTATAGTAATAGAGGAAACTTGAGAAGCACTCATGGGTTTTTGCATCCAGATTATTGGTGTTCTGGGGGAACAATTTTAGGGGAATGGTGTGATAGAGGCAGCTTGTTGCCTTGGTGACAGGTGAAAGTTGGGAATTCATAGTGTGGACCTCCTGGGATTATGCCTTTTAAAAAGTTATCTTTAGTGGTGCTTTTAATAGAGAGAACAATATTAGATACTAGAGGCCGGGTACACGAAGTTGTACATCAGTGGGATCCCTGGGCCTGTGGGATTGGGCTGAAACCAGCTCTTTGACATCCCCCGAGGCGTCTGGATTGTGAGGAGGCACAGGCCAGGCCGAGGGACCCCACTGGTGAACGATCAGGGTCTGGGGAGGGATGTGGAAAGTTGGCCGGCCAGGGAGGGGCCGTGGGAGGGCTCCAGGGCGTGTCTGGTCAGTCTCGCTCAGTCCCGATCTGCCAGACCCCAGCAGCAAGCTAATCTACCAGTCGGAGCATCTGCCCCCTGGTGGTTAGTGCACATCACAGGGACTGATAGGTCGACTGTCTTCCCCCTGGTGGTCACTGCACATCATAGCAAGCAGTTGAGCAGCCTTAGCATATCATTAGCATACTAGAGGCACGATGCATGAAAATTTGTGCAAGAGTTGGCCTTCCTTCCCCTGGCTGCTGGCACCGGCTTCCCTCCGGCACCCAGGACCCAGGCTTCCCTCCTTTGGCTGCTGGCAGGCACCCAGGACCCGGGCTGCTTCCCTCCTCCAGTTCCCCGCGGGGACCAGGGACCCAGTCTGTTTCTCTTGGGCCGCCCTCAGGCACCTGGGACCCAGGCTGGCTTCCCTCCGGCCTGGGCTTCGTCAGGAAGGACGTCCGGCCTAATTAGCATATTACCCTTTTATTATTATAGATTATGCTTTGATTGGTTGAATGGACAACTGGACTCTTAGCATATTAGGGTTTTATTATATAGGATAGGATGTGTGTTCACTTTTTTTTTGAGAATAGACCTGTTTTATGTATATTAACTGGGTCACTTCCCAAGTGAATTTTAAGATTCTTCTGTAGTTTTAGATATTTCTGTCATAGTTCCTCTGTCATTTGAAGGATTCGCTGTTTTTTTGTTTTGATTAGATGAAGGGATGGGCATCTGAACTTGAACAATTGAAGATAAAATGTCCGAAAGAGTAAGGATATTTATTTTTGAACTGTTAAATTTATCACAAATACAAGAACTATTTTTAGGAGGAATGGGTTTAGTACTTTGCATTTTTTCTTTTTAAGGAAATTATAAATTTTTGACAAAACTATTTGGATTGTTGTGTTTCATTGGGTGTATTCTCTATAAGTTTTTCAGAGGAGAGGAAAAATATTCCTCCTCTGATAGCCACTTGAGGTAATATGAAGACCTTATCAGGGAGCATTTGGAAGCAAGATATCCTTTTGCTGAAAGTGAAAGAAAAGGCCTAAAAATATTTTTAATAGGGACCCTAGGTTGAGCCTTCTAGTGTTAAAGCATTGAATAACCAACAATTTGTTAATTTGTTTACTGTGAATTATTTTTTCCTTCATTTATTTACTAAATATTCATTGCTTGCTGCTTTACTTCATATTCTACTTGTCACCTGGGGTTCTACAGCACTAAAGTCCCTGAGCTTTTTCAAAAGATATATTCAAATCAGACTTAATTTCTTTCTAAATCAGATTTTTTGTGTGTGTGGATCCAGATTATGGGAAGATTTAAATGTTCTGTAAATTTTTCATTTCTGTATATTCTTGATTAAAAACTGTGAGAAGGGCACAGAGATATAGCTGTAAGGTGGCTCAGGAAGCAGTGTAGGAAACAAAGAGAGTCGAGTCAGTAAGGAGGAAAAGGGTTTAATCTGCGTCCCAGGGCGACCCAGGAACCCCAAAGGCAGGGCCAGTGGATTCGTGTCAACAGGGAAAGGGGGGTTTCTTTTTATACAGGTGTTTAATGAGGGGCAGGGGTATGAGCTGAGGAAGTTCCCGCGGGGGGGGGGGGGGGGCCTGCACGGTATTGAGGAAAGTGTCAGTATCTGTGTGGGGGTCGTTGTGGATTCCAGGGAGGAGCTGGTATCTGTGTGGCCATCTGTTTTGGCACGCTGACCTGTTAGGAATTCCAGGGAGGGTCCATTATCTCCTCGCACATCTGCATGCATCTGATCCTGGGGGCTCCCTCCGACCTAACAGTAGCACAGGAATGAATGACCCTATTCCTGCATTTTACTTGCTCATGGTATAGCAGATAAACTATCTTAAAGGCAGGGAAAGTATTATCTCATGTGTGTGTATTACTGTTTTAGTTAAATACTGAAGAGTATGGTTAACAAAGATCAGTATAGAGAATTTGCAAGTTCTGTATTAACAAATTGATAACATTTTTTAAAATGAATATAATAGCACATATTTTCTGTCATATTGTTAATATTTTCTGTCCGGGTTTTGAGAATTAAATATCTTAAACTGTTGACAGGTTCTCAGATTGTAGAGGTTATTTGGGGTAGTAGGTACATTTGTATTATAACTTTTCAGATTGTTTTTTTTAAAACAGACTGGTTAGGAAGGTAGAGTTGAGATGGAAAGTCATTTGATAGTTTAAATCATTGTGGTTAAAAATAATAACATTTTTAAAACTTCATTTTTAATTGTGACATTTAAGTCAGTAGTGATTTAATCTCTATTATATATCCAACTTTACTTACTTTTCAGTTTGCTAATCCAGACTTTACTCAACCTATCTCAGAAGTTGTAGATGAAGTAATTCAGAATTGTCCTATTGATGTTAGACGTCCTCTCTACAAGGTCAGTATTTACAGCTAAATTGTTATTCAAGGTCATACTTTTAAAAGCATCTTTATTTTCTTTCCATTGTTGAATATTACATTTAAAACACCTCTCTTCAAAGGATATAATTGGATTTTATGATATCTTTAGTTTTTTTTTTTTTATTCTTTTAAAATAAAGGTCATGCTTGCTTACTTATTTATTTTTCTCCACTGATATAGAATATTGTCCTCTCTGGAGGGTCAACCATGTTCAGGGACTTCGGACGTCGCTTGCAAAGAGATTTGAAAAGAACTGTGGATGCCAGGCTGAAATTAAGTGAGGAATTGAGTGGCGGTAGATTGAAGGTTGGTTTTTTTCTATAATTGGGGAGGTTGAGGGTGCCTTGATTATTATAATGGGGATGGGAAATGTCTGCCAACTTTTGCTTTTATTTAGGAAAATAAGAGGAACTGTTGGATATTCTAATGGAGAATGGTTAATATTAAACATTCATATCTATATTCTTTTTTTTTTTAATATATTTTATTTATTTTTTACAGAGAGGAAGGGAGAGAGATAGAGAGCTAGAAACATCGATGAGAGAGAAACATCGATCAGCTGCCTCCTGCACATCTCCCACCAGGGATGTGCCCGCAGCCCAAGTACATGCCTTTGACCGGAATCGAACCCGGGATCTTTCAGTCCGCAGGCCGACGCTCTATCCACTGAGCCAAACCTGTCTCGGCAATATATCTATATTCTTGATCATTTGATTCCTCTAGGATATTGTCTACGTTTTTGGAAAATATTCTTGTAGCTTTGAAAGAGATTTATGTTTCATCCTTGTTAAATGTAGAACATTGACACAAAACGTAACAGAGAGGATATGTTGCTAAATAAAACACATGTTATTCAACTGGAAAATTACCAAGAGTGAGGGATACTACAATCAGTCAAAATTATTTACAGTAAAATACAACACTGTAGAGTTTGCTGCCTTTTGAGAAATTACATGACAGCTGACTGTTTTCAGCCCCTAAAGTTTGATTATTTTAAACCTACCCCCTTGAAGTTCTGTTAAAAAGTATGTTTAAGAGTTCAATGATTTTCAACCTTTTTCATTTCATGGCACACATAAACTAATTACTATAATTTTGCGGCCCCCCCCAAAAAAATATTTTTTGCTGATCTGACCAAAAAATTGATATAGTTTTGATTCATTCATACCTGATGGCTGTTGTGTTGATTGTTGTCATTTTTTTTATTTGACAATCTAAGGGAAAAGAGATCAGCGGATTCATTATAGCTACCTGAAGTGAGAAAATAAATGCTGTTTTTCAGTATTTCAATAAAGTAAAATTGTTTAACATATTTCTAAGTTTCTGGTACATTTCTAATTAAGAAAGGAGGGAACTTCCCCGTCCCCCCCAACCCCTCCGGGTTTTGCTGATCAGTGCTGTACTGACATCTAGTGATACTGGGAAAACTTGATAGAGGATTCTCCCTCTTTCCCCTTTATTTTGTCAATAGTCATTTTATAGGTCTTCCTAAATCTTTATATATCTGTATCTAAACCTGGCATTATTTCTTTTTAATCTGTAATTTTTAATGACAATCAAATAGCTTTTTTAGACCAAAAAAAGAAAAATAATAATAAGCCGCATCTTTTTATGACTTGTAAGTTTGAAAACATTTTTTTTTGAAATAATTTCATATTTCATATTTACCAGAAACGTTGCAAAACCTAGTAGGAATTCCTATATATTGTTCACCTAGATACCCCAAATATTAGTATTTTATATTTTCTTTATGTATACATATATTCACACACACACAAATATATACATATTCCTATACATACAAAAATCATTTTTTTCTGAATTGTTTTGGAATGAGTTGCATATATGGTGGCCTATTACTTCTAATAGTTTAAAGTGTGTTTCCCCAAAACAGGATATCACAATTTTAAAATCAGGAAATTCATCTTGAATACAATATGTTATCTAGTTATAGATCTGATTCAAATTTCATCAGTTCTATTATTATTGTTCTTTTTATAGCAAAAGGAAAAAAATGCATATTTTTTCTGGTCTAGGATACAGTCCAGGATTACATGTTTGAATTAGTTACCATGTCACTTCAGTCTGGAATAATTACTTAGTCTTTTTTAACCATTAATGTTTTTAAAGAGTAGAGGTCATTTGTTTTGCAATGGTTCTCATTTTGGGGTTGTCAGATGTCTCTTCATGATTAGGTTCAGATTATGCACTTTTGGTAGTAATACCACAGAAGTGATGTTGTGTCCTTTCAGTGCATTTATCTCTGGACAGATGATATGATTTGTCCCGTATGTTAATTTAGATCATTTGGTTAAAGGTGTGTCTTTCAGGTTTTTCTACTATAAGATGATTATTATTATTATTTTTTACATGTAATGCGAATCATATGGGAAGATACTTTCAGACTCTGTAACTATCCTGATACTCATCAAACTTTAACCACTAGTATTAACACCCTTATTTCTTTCCTAAGATAGTTATTACTGTGGTAATTGCCAAGTGGTATTTTGCAAATCCTTTTTATGTTTTTTAGTCTCATTTTACTTATGGAAGAGTTTTTCATTCATTCACTCATTCATTCATATCTGTAGAAACTGATTTCTCATGTTATTCCATAGCTATATCATTAATATAATTGTGATTTAATATCGACATTAATATTATTAATGTCATTACTTTTGATGTTCAGATTTTCTCAGATCTGCCATTGGGAGCCATTCGAAGTAGCTTTTCTGATATGGTCCCAGTATTTTTCAAGCACTTTCTTACTTTTCTGGCACAACAAGATATTCCAGGCTCATCCTTTATATTTTCTTCTCCAATCCAGGAATCAGCCCTTTTCTCCCCAAGTCACCCTTGTTCATTTTAGTGGAAAATGCTATTAGGAAATCAAGTTTTGGACATTAAGTATATTCATTGCTACTGGGTGTCACTGTTTCTAAGCCTTCTTGGCAGTTGGAGCTAGTCTAGTGTGTGTGTGTGTGTGTGTGTGTGTGTGTGTGTGTGTGTGTGTGTTTGTGAACATCTACATCTAGTTCTCTATGTAAATTAAAAGCTGAATTCATGCTGATACTGTCAGTTCCAGAATACCAGAGGTTCACTCTAGCCTTTTACCTTTCCATATTTTTAATGCCCTCTCGGACAGAGAGAAAACTGGCTTCTGTTATCTATAATATATTTATGTTTTTGCTCTATCCAGGCTATGTTTTATAGGAGCTTCAGAATTGTTGGTTCATATCACTGTGAGAAGTAGGCCTACTAACTAGAGGTCAATGTTTGTGTAGTTTTATCTTCAGCCTGAGGGCATAGTCATAATCCTGTTCACAGGGTACTTGGAGTAGTTCTGTCCACAACTTCAGTGTGGTTATGCTTTTAAAAAAATGAGCTTAATATTTTTCTACTCTGTTGTTCTGCCCAGTGTGCCTCGCACATCTTTTATAGTTTTATTTATTTTCAAGTATGTGAAACATTACAGTTGATTGTGTACATTTAAATTTAAGGCAAATGATCCAAAGAAACTGTTATTTTAATATACTATTGAATCGATCTTATTTTTTTTTTTTTTTTTTTTTTTTTTTTTAGCCAAAACCAATTGATGTGCAAGTCATTACACACCACATGCAGCGATATGCCGTTTGGTTTGGAGGATCGATGCTGGCTTCCACGGTAAATGAGAAGAAGCTTACTTTTATAATTTTATTTTATTTCATTTTTTAGATAGAAGAATCCTTGAATACCTAAAAATTTTAGAAAAATGAGAAATTAAAAAATGTTTTAAAGTTTTAAAATTGGATGTTTTACTGGATAGGATGTACCCTGGTCTAAATTAAGTAAAGGGAATTCTGAGAGTCCTCTTCCCAAACCAAAACATCTTAAAGCCTCTTAAAAAGGTATTTTAACATCTTTAGCCTATTAAATATTGGTATTTTATCTCATAGTGCACAGAGTATTAAATAAAATTAAGGTGCTTTTATCTGAATTACTGAAAACTATACAACCTTGAATTTAAAACCACTTAAAAATAAGAGATAAAAGTATTTTCTTTCTTAATTTTAGTTGTCTTCACTTGTGCCATATAGCTAGTTGTATAGTTTGTAGCTTTGCCCTTTGAGAAACTAGATAACTGAGAGTATTGAATAGTCTGTCTATACCAGACCTTGAGTGAGGAAAGAGATTGAGTACAAGTTTTGTAGCATCACTGAGAGTGATTTGTCGGTACTTCAGATTAATGCTGCTTCTGTAGATTATTGATTCAATATATAGTTTAGGAAAGTCTCAGTAGAATAGTCTTGGCATTTGAGAATCAGTTTTCCATTCCTCAAAATTTCAAAATCTAAGACAAATAGGTGTTGAGGAGGAGGTTGATGGACATAAGTTAAATGCTCCTTTTTAATTCTGAGTTAGACGTATAGGTGATTTTAAGTCATGGTTAAATTAAAGCTGGAATTTCTAAGCTTTGTTCAAGTACTGTGGATGGACTACTAATAAACATTTTAGACTTAACAAATCTATTTTAAAGCATATTGAAAATTGGATAGAATTTCGATCTTTATGAAAATTCTTGTTTTTATTTTCAGCCTGAGTTCTACCAAGTATGCCACACCAAAAAGGATTATGAAGAAATTGGACCTAGCATTTGTCGCCACAATCCAGTGTTTGGAGTCATGTCGTAAAATTGGCTTCATAGTTATTGGGGTTAGGGAGGTGGGAAAGAAATAATCTTTCTGATTACTTGTTTTGTCTGGATGGCTGGTTTTGAAGTTTTAAACCTGACTTGAAATAATAAGACCAAACATAATTATACAGGAATATTTTAATAAATATATCAACATGCGAATATAGAGGAGCGCCAAAATGATTAAGTGTTTTTCTTTAGGTTGAATATTTGAATCTTATGTGTAACAAAAAGAAGTGGGTTTTAGTTCTTTCTGTGTCCTGATATTTTGTATATTATTGAATTATCCAAGATTTGATGGGATTTATCAGTATGTAGATAGCTCTATAATGCTTGAATTGTGCACTTCTAAGTGTGCAATGCAAGAGCTTGTTTATATTTCATACTTTTTATACTTTGAGGAAAAAGTCAAAGAAAAACTAGTATTTGAGTACAAAAAAGTGACCAAGTAAAGGATAAATTCAAAAAATAGCCTCATGAGACTTGATGTACACACATGCTCGTGGGATTCCAGTTATGAATTGCTGCCATCCCCCTGTGCTGCCCCAATGGTTTTCTTTGCAAGTGCTTTTGGAACTAAGAAGCTAGTATCTTGGATTAACTGATGCCTGCTAGTGCTTTCTGATTATTCGCATTCTGTTTGTCGCTTCAAAGGAAAAGTAAAGACAAGACTGTTGGACCAGTATTGCAGTTCTGTAGTGTCATTTCTTATAAAAAATGAATTACCAAAATTCATATATTTAAAGCCTAACACCATTCTAATAAAGGCACAGATTTCTTTTTAATATTTGTTTCAAGCTCTTTAATCTTTATGTTAACTAATCTATTTTCTTCAAATCTCTGCAATAGTTCTTTAAAATCAAACAGTTGGTTAGCAAGCTGACTTTTTTACGTGCTCTAAACAAATAATTGTGAACTTTTAATATGTTGAGTGCTTTCATTTTGATAACTGGATCTCCATTTGATATTTCATTTGTATAACTCATTTGCAGTCTGAAAATTTTTTTAGTGCCAGTCCCTGACATATCATGAAAAGTTAATTTTCTTTGCATTTAAAAATCTCTGGATCATGAAGAAAACGTGATGAAAATAAATTAAACTGAATTACCTTTTCTAATGTTTTTTTTTTTTTTTAGAAGCATTGTCATTCTACTTTGTGCTTATGTATTTTATGTTATATCTGTTTGTTAGAATAGTGGGATTCATTGAAATCTCTATAATGTATATGATAGAAAATTTCTTGTGAGCTTCAAATTTTATCCAGTTATTTATAGAAGACAAAGATGGGAGATTTTACAAGCTTTTAAGAACTTAAGCAGTAATACCAGTGAACACTTGAAGTTCATTACCCATGAAAATAACACATATGATTCGTATAGCTCTACCCAAAAGTTAAAGAACAAAGTGTTTTTGTTGTTTATTTTTAATATAAAGATAGAATCGGGGAGTAAACTTTATTTTTTATTTAGAATGAATCTGGATATTTAAAATTATATTATTTATATGAATCTTAATTCTTTGAGTATGGTATAAAGAACAAACTATATGTCCTATAGTAGTAGTAGTGTCAGTATCAAATATCTTTTTTTACTTGAAAAATATTTCATAAGCATTATTAAAAAAACTAAATAGTGAAAGTAGATTGCTTTCCCATCCTAGTCTGTGTCATTTCTTTTTATTAAAAAATTGTTAATGTTGACATTATTGCAGGTGTCCTCCCCTTTACCTCTCCCTCCCCCCTTTGCCTATCTCCATCCACCTCCACGTCCCCATCCCTTGGCCTTCACCAAACTGTTCTGTCTCATTTTCTCATCATTACATTGTTAGAAATGTCGGTGTGTCCTTGTCACTTTCTGTGCATATTGAAATGAATATAGCCTCCCTTATTTTACACAAATAGGAGCTTACTATATATATATACTGTTGCAAATACCTTTTGATACAGACCTAAGTTGATAAACATTACAGATTTCATGCTCCTGGCTCAATAAAGTGTCATTAGCATTGTCATAAATGTTATTTGCACCTGGGATGGTTGAATAATAAATAAGCTCAGAAGACACATTTACAAAGCTGCAGATTGCAATCTCATACATACTGAAATATGTTCTTAACTGATATGAATGTGAAGGTCAAATGTTTTCTCTTAAGTTCATGCTTATTTGGGAAAGCAATAGGACTCTGATATGCCTTTTGCCCTGCAAGTGCTTATAGGAGTGAGCTATCAATATGGTAGAAACAGTGCTCTTATTTCTCTCCTGTTATCATGTGTCATTTTTCCAATTTATAGCACCTTTGGTTATATATGTGTAGAGGTTGGCCAAGGTGAATTCAGGTCTGTCACACTAATTTGATGTCAGGCTGCATGAGCATGGTAAAGGGTGTCCCAAAATTCACGCAAGAAGTAATTTTGATAGTAGAAAACACAGGTTTATAATTAAAAATTGTAAATTTTTTATTGATTCATAAAGTATATGGTATAGGGTTATGTATAGAATAGCATATAGGGTAAGTGGCCTCCCCGGCTTTGCTGGCACATACACACTCTTTTGTTATTGCCTGAGCAGCCGCATTTTCGAAGAATGGTCCGATGATGCCTCCAGCCCAAAATCCGCACCAAACAGTGACACGTTGTGGATGCATTTGTTTCTCAACAATCACTCTTGGATTTTCTGAACCCCAAATGCGACAATTTTGTCGATTAACCAAGCCATCAAGATGAAAATGAGCCTCATCGAAATTCAGCCACAGTTATGCAAAACGGTAATGGAAAATTTCAACAAAAGAGTGCGTATGTGCCAGCAAAGCTGTGGAGGCCATTTACCCGATATGCTATTCCATACATAACCCTATACTCTATACTGTATGAATCAAAAAATTTACAATTTTCAATTATAAACCTGTGTTTTCTATCAAAATTACTTGCATGAATTTTGGGACACCCTTTACATTGGAATTTTATTCTGAATCTACAAGTTGGGATACAACTCCTTCAAGTTTTTTTTGGTTTTTTTTGTTTGTTTGTTTTTAAGCACAAGAAACATTTATATAATTTGGATAACTTTCTGGACCTTAATTTAATTTATATATTAGGTATTGGTGATATCTATATTAACAATGCAACTTTTGTGATTTCTGAAAATAATAACCTAGCTGTTTTATTTTTAATAGGGCTTTGATCAATGGGAAATATTGGACAGAAATAAAATAGATGACAGTTATCTAACTTGATGCCTACTCTTTAGTAACCAAGTTTTCACAACTTATTTCTTAAACATTGGTAAATAGCACATACTGCAAGTAATCACCCTCTTCTGACCTATCTTCCTTTCTCATGAGGTAATGCAGCTCTCTATTCAGGTCGCCCATAGAATTTTTTGCTTTGTTTTCCAGGCTACCTTAACAGATTGAAATAACTGTTCTTGCAGTTATTTCTAGAAATATTTTATAAATAATAATATGAATTATAAGGATAATAGGCTGTTATGTTCTTTATTCTTTCCTTAGTTTCTATAGTGAAGTCCTAGAAAATATCCTATATAATAAAAACCTAATATGCTAATTGTCTGGTCGGCCATTCAACCAATCAAAGTGTAATATGCTTATGATATGCTAAGGCCACTCAACCGCTCGTTATGACATGCACTGACCACCAGGGGGCAGACAGTCAAGCAGTTGACCAGTCATTATGATTTGCACTGACCACCAGGGGGCAGACAGTTGACCTGTTGACGAGTCACTGTGATGTGCACTGACCACCATCGGGCAGACGCTCCAACCGGTAGGTTAGCTTGCTGCTGGGATCTGGCCGATCTGGACTGAGTGAGATGGGCTGGACATGCCCTGGAGCCCTCCTGTGGTCCCTCCCCAGCTGACCAACCTCCCGCACCCCTCCCCGGCCCCAATTGTGCACTGGTGGGGCCCCTCGGCTTGGCCTGCGCCCTCTTGCAATCCGGGCTGAGGGACCCTCCCGCCCCCGAGAGCATGTATTTGGTGCACCGGGCATGTAGTCTATATATATAAAAGGCTAATATGCTAAGTGTCCCTCCCTTCATCTGACCAGTCGCTATGACGTGCACTGACCACCAGTGGGCAGATGCTCAATGCAGGAGCTGCCAAGCTGCAGTGACTTGGCAGCGGAGGTTCTTGGGTGATACACCCCAAAACCAGAGAGGAGGGTTCCTTGCAGGGCCATGCGATTCCACTTTCAGCCATGATTAGTTGTTGCTGGGGCACTGTCGGCCACAAATCTGGTTTACTGCACACTTGCATTTTGTGTTCCATACCCTATATGTACGACAGCAACTTTGCAGAGTGCCCTCTCGCACTCTGGGACCCCTTGGGGATGTTGGAGAGCCTGTTTTGTCCTGATCCCCGCAGGCCAGGCCAAGGGACCCCACCTGCTGAAGGGACCCCGCTCATTCCGCAAACGTCGGGGAGGGACTGCAGGAGGTTGGCTCCAGGGCCTGTCCAGCCCTTCTTGCCCAGTCCCGCCCCACCGGCCACCTTCTAATTAATTTCCTTTCAATGTGCATGAATCTGTGCACCAGGTCACTAGTATCTATATAAATAGGAACTTTCAGGTAACCCTAAAGATGATACTGGAATATTTGTAACATTGAAGAAATAAAGTGTAAAAACCTACTTGTACCATTGTAAGAGAGTTGTCATTCTTCATACTGGACTGTTGTGTCAGTAATAAAGTCTGGTGTATTCTCCCTTTGTTAACAGCCCATCTTTGACTCCCATGACCCCCTGCTCCCTGATCTGTTATGGTTCATAACTGGGCATGAGTACCTTAGCCCTCTGCAGTCTTCAACTGTTAGCACCTGATTCCAACTTAGGTTAACGGGCACTGTATACTACATATGTTGGCTAAAGTACAATCCAAAATGTGTGCAGTCTCCGGGAGTGAAACATTCTCACACTCATTGGAATCCTGTGCTAGAACATATTTCAGTGTAATAACACTTAGTCTATATAGTTGGCTAGGGACAGACTTGTTATCAAGAAGTTACAGGGAACTTTAACAGCAAATCCTAAAAGTAAGTACTTGTGTTTGTTGTTGTTTGTTTTTAGAGAGAGGAGAGTGGGAAGAAAGAGGAAAACATCAATTGGTTGCCTTAATGTGCCCCCACCACCAGGGATTGAACCCTGCAACTTAGATATGTGCCTTGACTGGGAATTGAACCCACAACCTTTTGGTGTATGGAACCGGATGATGCTCCAACTGACTGAGCCACTGGGCCAGGGCAGTACTAATTAATGACATAACTACATCTAAGTTGACCTTAAGCGAGAATGTTTAGATCTGGAGGGTCTGGGAAATTTTTAGATCTCTGAAAATGGATTTCTGCTACTCGTTGATAACTCAGCACTATGTAAATGTTCATCCCTCTTGTTTAATTTGTTTTTCAGTATACCAGATCTTTTGTTATAACCTGCTTGGTCTTGTTAGAATCTTAACAACAAAAAATTAAAGTCTGGGGTTGTCTTTGGTAATCTCCATGCCATAACCCAGTTTAACACATGCATTTGGAACTCAGGAGCTGAAATTAAATAACACCTATCTGAATTTAGAATTGCATTAACATTGTTCGAGTGATCACAGGAGCAGGAAAAAGGGGGACCAAAAATAGATATGAATGATTTAGAAAAAATGACAACTGAAAAAAAATAGAAGAAAAGTACTGTTGTTATTTTGATTTAGCAAATGATTATTTACTGTTTTCCAGTGTTCCAACCCTTGTGGTCACTTTTATACATTTCATTGGAACTCAGATATTGAGCCAAAATAGTTTTACACTGCAATCATGTACAGCAGGGGTCCTCAAACTTTTGAAACGGGGGGCCAGTTCACTGTCCCTCAGACCATTGGAGGGCCGGACTATAGTTTAAAAAAAACTGAACAAATTCCTATGCACACTGCACATATCTTATTTTTAAGTAAAAAAAACAAAACGGGAACAAATACAATATTTGTATTTGCATGTGGCCCGCGGGCCGTAGTTTGAGGACCCCTGATGTACAGTATATTACCTATATAGTAGTATCAAGTTTTGGACCTCTGATCCCAGAGGTATTTCTTGATTGTGTGCTCTGGTTCAAGAATGGTCATGAAGATGAATAACGTCCTGTCCTGAGCTTAGTGGCTAGTGTAATAGTAAAGACACAGGAGTGAGAAGTATTTTGCCCAGAGATTTGAGAGATCACTAAGCTTAGGATTTCTCTTCATAAAGATAATGGTGCTGGTAGTTTTGAGGAGAAAAAAAATAACTCAGGTAAGATGAAAGTTAAAGTGACGATGGTTTAAAAATACTTTTTGTGCACCTGAAATTCTTAAAATAATAAATGTTGTATACAATTGAATGATTGAAGAAAGTAATTCTTGTCTTATTCATTTGGTATTTCTAGTGCCTTACATTTTGCCTGGCACATAGTAGTGGTTCAGTGAATGTGCTTGATAGATTAGTGAATGAGTGAATAAAATCAGTTTTCATTTTGAAATTAAAACTTTGAATTACTTGAGCATACAACTTTGATCCTTTTGAAAATATCCAGAAAATAACACTGGGTTATTACATTTTTCTATTCTAGTTTTTGCCTTAAACATCGATAATCTACATAAAACAGGGGTTGCCCCAGCCTGTTTCTCAGTGGTTAGAGCGCCAGCCCAAGGATTAAAGGGTCTCAAGTTCGATTCCAGTCAAGACCATGTACCTTGGTTGCAGGCTTGATTCCCAGCCCTGGTTGGGGTACGGGAGGCATCCAATCCATGTATCTCTCTCACACTGATGTTTCTATCTGTCTCTCTCCCTCTCTTACAGCCTCTAAAAATCAATGGAAAAAAAGTATCCTCGGGTGAGGAGTAACAAAACAAACAAACAAAAAACACGGGGATTATAAAGTGATCATGAATTTTCTGATGTAGTTCTTTAATAGTTTGATTAGGTCATCATTTTGAAATCTCCGTAGTGTAAAGAATGTTATGCTCTAAGACAGCATTGTACAATGCTGATTGAAATGCCTTTAAATGTTTTATAGCATTGAACATTGAACATCAACAGCAGAAACACTACTAATTTCCAGTTCTGGATTTTATTTGACAATTTTTATTTTCTCTAACTCCCATTTCAAACCAATTAATTTAGGGATGATGACTTAAAATTTTCTCCATTTTCAATGAGTGAGTCACTGGTGCAGTAGATTGTTAATCTTTAGTTGGAGGTTTACTAGAGAGTCAATACAGGAGTTGGAACCATACATCTTTTATTGAGAGTACATTGTTTTTTGGTGCCACAATGCTTAGTTGATATGTCATGTAATAGTACATTCATGAATTGACTAAATTACTTGATTTACTAGAATAGACTTGATTTCTCTTTTCCAATAGCTTGGAAAATGAAGAAAATTTAGTAGATGGAGTGTAGGTGGGGAAGATGTTTTAGGTATCAAAGAAACCGCCTGTGTAACACTTAGTCACTGGGGGGAAGGATGAGCATGATGTGACTAAACAAGAGTAGGGGATAAGATGGGAGGGTATCTGCCACTCAAACATTGACAGGAAAACTTAAAAATTGTTGCAGTTAAGGTTGAAATCACACACACACTTGACATAAGTTGTATTGTGGAATGTTCAGAGTCTGGTCTAGTCCTACATTTTACAGATGAGAAAACATTTGAAGGGATTTGGCTGACAAAGGCCACATAAATAGTGGCAGAATAGGACTTGTTGGTAATAATTATTTTGTTTATACCGAGTAGCATATGGTCTATTAAAAGTTTTTTCAAAGTTTACTTAGCAATGTTGCTTAGCCTCTCTGACCCATTTTGTTGGGAGAACCGATATCAACATTATTGTGTTAGATGCTACTGAGGAGAGAGGTATCAAATAACTGCAATATATGTCTACCAAACCATGCATGAGGCCCAGAGTTACCAGGCTGAAGTGCTGAGCTCATAACCAGAGCCTAAAACTCAGCAAGTCTATTTGAGACTGAATTGGCAAAAAGGACTCTGTATTCAGAGTGACAGTTGGAACTCGAGACTATTCTGAGCTCTTGCACACTTGGGCCATGAATCTCTAAATTGGTGCTAAATTTGTGTACCGTATTTCAGATCCCACTGATACTGAAAGAAACTTACCAGTAACATAACTGGGCTTTTGTGAATCAGAAAGTACCACAACTGATTTTAAAGACTGGGAAAGCATTTTTAGACTACAAATAAAAGTGAGGTTTCTGCTAATGTTATGAAATACAATTCTTGACATGTGTCAAATGCTCAAATACTTGTTGAATAAAGTTATCTGGATCAGAAAAGACGTATAGAAATGGTATTTCTGACTCTATCACTGTTTTGCTCCAATAATTAAAAGAGAATATTTAGGACACAGAGTAATGACTACTTTAAAAATGTCACATATTTGGCACAAATTAAAATTCTGTTTATGTATCCATTTATAGCTGTCTTAAAAATTCATGTCTTTCAAGCCCATTGAAGTGGTTCAACCCTTATGTGTACATACATATATTTTAATAACCTCAAGATCAAGGGTCTGCTAATGATCTCACATTGGGTTACATTTGAATTGTGTGCCTGTGGATTCACCTGCCAATGATATACCTAAAAAAGAAGTATAGTATTTGGTCGTTTCCTATTTCTCTTCACCTTTTATAAAACGGAAAGTTACACCTCAACATTTAGTCCTTAGGGCACTGGAAGCATGAATGAAATGGTTTTAAGTACTCTCCCCCTACCTCCCCGCCAACCACCCAGGGGACAGGGATGACTTTTTAAACCCCAAGTAGAAGACTTTTTGTTCAATCATTAGCATTCTAGTATTCTTGAAATTGAAGTAACTACGTGCTTTGACCTATTTCACAAACGACTTTTTCAGACTTTTAACAGGAGATGGAGTGGCAGATGGTAGGTTTTGAGTTTAGTCTCCCAATCCATCCACTAGGTGTCTCTATTCTCTCCCCTCATCCGTAAATGAATATATTTCAATTAGATTTGCTGCTATCAAAAGCAAATTGGATCTGGGTTATAGAAATAACATATTTCATTTTCCCATTTAAAGGATGTCATTTTCAGTAATAAACCCGTGACTTCAGTAAAAAAAAAAAAAGGTGTTTCTTAGGCTGCAGCAGTAATTCAATGTGAGATTTACTTATACAGCAGTATCCATTTGGAACGTTTTATATGCTAAACATTTTCAAGGTGCTAAGGATATAATAGTGAGCAAAAAAGAGGTCTTTGTTTGTTTGCATTCTGGAACTTTAAAAGAATAACCAAGTCACAGCAAAGCATCTTAAAATTTCAATGTCAGAACCAAAATTGTTTATATCCTAAAATTAAAGAAAGCCAGAAAAGGCAAGGAATTGGATAATATTCTAAACTTTTTTTCATCCTTAAAGTTTAGTTTCTAACAGTACTTGCTTGTATTCTCTCTGCTTCTTTAAGGTAAGACTTTATACAAGTTCTCTTTAGTGATATAGAAAGGTGCAAAGTCAACAAAGAAATATAAGACTGATTTCCTCAAGTTATGTGGACATGATAATTGCCTTTAATTCATCAAGCAGAGTTGAGGCACCCATGAAATTATGTCCTACATTTTACTATTAACATACTAGAGGCCCAGTGCATAAAATTTGTGCACTGGCGGGGGGAGGGTATCCCTCGCCCAGCCTACACCCTCTCCAATCTGGGACCCCTTGGGGGATGTCTGATTGCCGGTTTAGGCCCGATCCCACAAGGACATCCCTCTCACAATCCGGGACTGCTGGCTCCTAACTGCTTGCCTGCCAGCCTGATCACCCCCTAACCCAGGGGTGGGCAAACTTTTTGACTCGAGGGCCACAATGGGTTCTTAAACTGGACCGGAGGGCCAGAACAAAAGCATGGATGGAGTGTTTGTGTGAACTAATATAAATTCAAAGTAAACATCATTACATAAAAGGGTACGGTCTTTTTTTTTTTTTTTTAGTTTTATTCATTTCAAACGGGCCGGATCTGGCCCGCAGGCCGTAGTTTGCCCATGGCTGCCCTAACCACTCCCCTGCCGAACTTATTAACACCTAACTGCCCCTGCCAGCCAGATCACCCCCAACTTCCCTCCCCTGCTGGCCTGATCTTGCCCCCAATTGCCCTCCCCTGCCAGCCTGATCTTGCCCCCAACTGCCCTCCCCTGATGGCCCACAACTGCCCTCCCCTGCCAGCCTGATGGCCCCCAACTGCCCTCACCCTGCTGGCCTGGTTGCCTCCAACTGCTCTGCCCTGCCAGCCTGATCCCACCCCCAACTGCCCTTCCCTGCTGGCCAATTTGGTTCTGATTGGTCAGTTTCTATGCCAGTCAGTGTCAAAAGCTTCACCTCCTAGGCAGCCATTGGCTCCTCACAGTTGACCCAGATTTGGTTCTGATTGGTCAGTTTCTATGTCAGTGTCCCTGGGCCTATCAATGGGGCCTGATCAGAAAGGTGAGGCTGATCAGCAGCCCCAGTGGAGGCCTGGAGAGAAACGGAGGTGTGGCTGCTGGAGAGAAAGAGAGTGCTGATTAACAGCTGCCACAGATGCTACTGATCAGACCCTGCTTTTCTCTTCAGGCCTCTCTCTGGGCCTGATTCGCAGCCCCCTCAGCAGTCAGTGCTGGGCAACCCAGCACTGATTTCAGGACTGACTTCTGGTTGGTTGAGCCTCTGGTCATGATGGACCCAGGGTTTTTATATATTAGAACTAGAGGCCCGGTGCACAAAAATTTGTGCACTCGGGGGGGGGGGGGAGGGGGGTCCATCAGCCTGGCCTGTGCCCTCTCCCAGTCTGGGACCCCTCAGGAGATAACAACCTACTGGCTTAGGCCTGCTCCCGGGTGGCAGAGGGCAGGCCTAATCCCTAGGTGCAGCCCCTGGTCGAGCTCAGAGCAGGGCCAATTGGGGAGTTGGGGCGCCGCCCCCTGTCATGCACAGAGCAGGGCGAATTGGGAGGTTGCAATGCCACCCTCAGTCACGCTCAGGGTAGGGCCGATTGAGGGGTTGGGGCACAGCCCCCTGTCACACTCAAGGCAGGGTGATAGGGAGGTTGTGGCGCCACCCCCTGTCACGCACAGAGCAGGGCCAATCAGGGGGTTGGGGCTCTGCCCCCTGTCACGCACAGAGCAGGGCCCATCAGGGGGGTTGGGGCTCTGTACCCCGTCACGCACAGAGCAGGGCCCATCAGGGAGGTTGGGGCTCCGTACCCTGTCACGCACAGAGCAGGGCCCATCAGGGGGTTGGGGAGCTCCCCCCTGTCACTCACAGAGTAGGGCCGATAGGGGAGTTGGGGCACCGCCCCCTGTCACACACAGAGCAGGGCAGATCAGGGGATTGGGGCGCCGCATCCTGTCACACTCAGGGAGGGCCAATGGGGAGGTTATGGCTCTACCCGGTCACACACAGAGCAGGGCCCGTGGGGTGTGGGGGGTTGGGGCACCGCACCCTGTCACACACAGAGCAGGGCTGATCAGGGGGTTGGGGCACCACACCCTGTCACACACAGAGCCACAGGGTGATCAGGGGGTTGGGGAGCTCCCCCTTATCAGGCACAGAGCAGGGCCGATCAGGGGGTTGGGGCTCCTTCCCCTGTCAGAAACAGAGCAGGGCCAATAGGGAGGTTGTGGCCCCTCCCCCTGTCACACACAGAGCCTCAGGGCGATCAGGGGGTTTGGGCGCTGCCCCCTGTCACACTGATCCCTGCGCCGGGAGGTCTTGCGGCTCCGCTGATCCCGGTGCTGGGAGGCATATTACCCTTTTACTATATAGAATAGAGGCCTGGTGCATGGGTGGGGGCTGGCTGGTTTGCCCTGAAGGGTGTCCTGGATCAGGGTGGGGGTCCCCACTGGGGTGCCTGGCCAGTCTGGGTGAGGGGCTGAGGGCTGTTTTCAGGCTGGCAGGTGACTGAAGCTCCCAACTGCTCCTTTTTTTCTTTTTTCTTTTTTTATTCTGGGCCAGCTTTAGCTCTGGCTCCAGCTCTAAGGCCTCTGCTGCTGAAAGCAGGTATCTGGTTTGTTTGGGTTCTATAATCTTGAAACACTGTATCAACTCCAGCTCTGAGATCCCGGCCGGCTGAAAGCTGGTTTCTGGGTGTTTTTTTTAGCTTCTATATTTGTTACAATGTTTCAAACTGCAAGCTCAGAGGCCGGTAAGGCAGGCGGGGAACGTTTGTTTCCTTGTCACTGAAGCAAGCAAGCCTCATGTTCAGTTTAAGCTGCCTGGCTGCCGGCCGCCATCTTGGCTGGCAGTTAATTTGCATATCGCCCTGATTAGCCAATGGGAAGGGTAGCGGTCGTACGCTAATTACCTTGTTTCTCGTTTATTAGATAGGATAGGGTAAATGAAGGTTTCCTACCCAGAAAAGAAGCTCAGAAATGATTTCCACTTTGCAACATGCAACATTTCCACTAGAACTCCATAAGTGGGTGTTTTACGTTGATGTATGAAACTTGCCAGTTGCTTTTACTACTTTAGCATAGAATTAACCATATGTGTCCTGACCCTGACATACTTGAGATTTAGCATGGGAGAGGATTGTGATTTTGATTTTATATCCCAGAATATATTTAGGATATACCTGCCTCTATTCTGTATTCTGATAATTATTTAAAAAATATATTTTATTGATTTCAGAGAGGAAGAGAGCGAAACATCAATGCTGAGAGAGAACCGTTGATCAGCTGACTCCTGCACGCCCCACACTGGGGTTTGAGCTGGCAACCCGGGCCTGTGCCCTCACTGGGAATCGAACTGCGACCTCCTGGTTCACAGGTTGATGCTTAACCACTGAGCAACACTGGCTGAGCCATTGCATATGTATAGTATTTTAGGTAGTCTTGAGATACCTTGGAGGGAGGGAGCTTTCAAGTTACATGAAACCTGGCACCACTACACTAATGCATGTATCCTGTCTGACTTGTTCTCAAGAAGAGGCTCCACACATTGACTGGAAAAAGCAGTATTTGCTGCCCCTGAGAGGAGGGCCAGAGCCTCAGGTGTTGCTGATCAAAAGGACAAGGCAGAATGCTCAGTGAGGAATGTTCTTTAAGAATGGTTTTCATTTAGTCATCTAGACTTAGTTTCTGTTTAGTAACCTTAGCATTGACTGATGAACTCTAGCTTGCAATTTGGTGCAAAGCAGAACTGCTTTATCAGATCAGAAGTCTTGTGTTCACCAACTCCTAGTAAGTTTACCCTAGAATTACAGAACATGTAGAGATTCTAGTGGCACGTCTTTAGGTCTTGTGAACAACAGCGCTCTGTACTTTCTGTGCTCCGTTTATACCCACCAGAACAATTTACAAACAACTCTTCACAGTGTGTTAACATTTCCTGATGAGATGAAGTGGGAAGTGTTCCTGTCAGACAAAAGCCCTTTACTTGAGGGGTTCTGCTGGGTTAAGAACAGTTTCCACTCCACATGGTTTCATTATGTTCTCTATAACGGGTGTAATTGTTTCATGATGACATATTTGAGCTGAGATGATTGAACATACATTACTTGAGCAATAAAAGCGTGGTAGGCTCTGCCTTTTAAAGCAATTAATATATGCCAAAGGTAGGATAAGACAAAGAAAAGGCTGATTACTGTCACCATTCATAAAAAGCAAAATCTGAAGGGCACAGGTTTGTAATTACCATATTGTTCCGAAGCGGGGTTTACACAGAAAGCCAACCAGGCCTCTTTCCTTTGAAAGTTAACAGATTCCTCTTGCACTCCTGCTAAGATGATGTTTCCCCTGGCTGAGGAGGAATGTCCTGCTTCCAGTGCTGCAAGCCTCTCCGGTGGAAGAGCTCCCCAACTCCCACTGGACTAGCCCTAATTAATCTTCGTTTTACCTGGGCCTGATGTGCCATCTTTGCTGAACTTGAAATGTTATTTCTTGGAAATCAAATTCAGTCCAAAGAATATTTTTTAGCATCTACCATGTAGGAGACTGGGCTAGACCTCGGAGGGAATACAGAGCATGCTGTATTTATAGCCTAGCTTGGAGATAGCCCTGAACACTAACCCAAACGCAGGGTGGTGTGTGTTTTGGTTGTAAGGGACGTGAGAAAGTAAAAACTAGCTCAGGCTGAGAAAATGTAAATATGCATGCCCTCCATCAGACACAGATAAAGCCAGCTGCAGAGTTCATAGGAAGCAATTTCTCTCCCAAGGACGTGCCGCAGCTGGAACATGTCATAACAGCTCCCTTTGAGCGACCACTGGTTCTTACATTCTGAGAAACTGCTCTCTGAGATCATAGACTATCAGAAATTTTGCTATTTGAAAGTATATCCGTAAGAATGAAATGGAATATCCCACTGTAACATATTTTACTTTGACACAGAAAAATGCTTCAATTCCCAAATTCGGTGCAGAGTCTCAGAAAAGGGGCTTGGGGACACAACATTCCACATGTAAACTTTGTAGCTTCTAGGGACCCTGGGTTCAATTTGCAGTCCCAACCTGAGGTCTGGCCCTTTCCGCACAGCCCTGCTGCGCTCTGAGCCTGTTGCAATGCTGATGTATTTAAATGTCACCCTTACCCCTGTAAACCAAAATCAATTGTCGACTCTAAAAAATAATTTTAAAAAGCTTTTATTTGAGCAAAGGAGGAGCTACAGCCCAGGAAACACAGATTCAGGTAGCCACCTAAATTGTGTTCCACCAATTCAGAGCTAAAGTTCCTGCCCTGGTTCTCAATTAGGTTTGTTTTTATGTAAATGAGGCATCCAATATGTGCAGTTCTGATTGGACAGGGCAGATCTCAGTTGGTAGAAAGATCAAATCAGGTTCCCTGCAGTGGTTGAACAGCAGGCGCAGTGTGGGAAGCTGAGTTCACTCAGGTTCTTCCTGGTGGACAGAGCACATGAGGATTTCCTGTCAGCAGTGGCCACGGGGCTCCTATTATGCGTAAAACTTGGGGCCCCAGCTGACCAGGAGAGTCTATCTCAGTAGATAAGTTCCTTCTTGGGGTTTACATAATGATTCTATCTTGTCAGGGTCGACCCCCAAAATCTTGTAAGTGTTACACTTCCTCCGTGTGCAGTCCCCTTCACAGTAATGGTCAATACGCTTGCCTTTATCAGATGATTGGTTGCTCTGGAAGCCTTAAGCTGTTGGGCTAGAACAGAAGTACATTCCAAGTGTAAGGGACAAAAGGATGAAGGGACTGATTTTAACTGAGTATCAGGAACACTCCAAGAAGGCAGTTGCATTAATAATTTATTAGATGTTGTCACTTTTTAGCCGTTTATTTAATGTTACAGATGTAAGACCAAGTGAACGGAATTGATTTTTTTCCATTCTGGCAATTCTCAATTTATCATTAAATATGTGTGCAATGTATTTACATAATATCTACATTGCACATATGCCTGTATTCTGTTTTTTCACTTTTAATGGTTTTGTGTGTAGTTTTCTTTCACAGAGTAATTGTCTCTTCCTGGAGGGCGGAGTCTGTGCTTAAAATTCCACCTGATTTTTTTTTCAATTTTTTTTTTTTTTACAATGTTTTGACCACATAGTAGATGTCCAATAAATACTTTGCACACGGAATCAAAGAAGTTTCACATCTTCGGCTGTGAGGCTGGGAAGTTTCCTTGAGCCTTTACCCAAGTAACAGATTGTGGTATCCCCTCCATCACAACCCCACCTCTGCCGAATACAGTACAAATTGCCCCTAGGCAATGAGGCAGTGCGCGATTGAAGCTCTTTATGGCTCCATTTGTCCGCAGTCCCCTAAATGTCAGTGGATAAATGTGTTTGTCATAATGTGCGGTGAGTGCAAATAGGCCCCCCATTAGCAGTATCATTAGAGAGAAAATAGATACTCAGGAACTCAAAGAGGCGATAAGCTGTCAGATTCCACTCTGAGGAAATACAGATTGTCATCTGCAGTTGAAAATGGACAGAAGTAACTGCACAACTCCTCACCGGAACTTGATTTGTTTTTCAAATCTTTGCATATTTACTTTTGCTCACCCACCACTTTGATGGAGGCACATAAACCATTAATTAAGATATAGCTCCGGGGAGCCACTGAAGACATTAATAGATCTGAATAGAGCAGCATTAAAAAAGTCGTCTCAATTTACGCATTGCCTCCCAGGTGGGCCTGCCCTGCCTGCAGAGGGTTAGTGGAGAAGCGGGAGTCTCTGGCTCTCGGGGTGGGGCGTGGCCGGGAGGGGTCTGTGTCATGCACCCACCTACACCTGCAGTAACACTTCTCCGTGCTTGAAGCTCAGGGGCGCAGGTCTTCACAGCCAGCAGAGGTAGGGAGTAGAGGAAGAAGCAGGTAGCCGGCGGTGATCTGATAAAAGCCCACGTTCCCAAAGAGCCGCCTTTCCTCACTGCTCTCCTCACTCAGGCTGGCCAGACACCAGTCTGCAGGCTGCTACCCGGGGTTTGGTCCCTCAGGAGCTGCGGCGTTCACTTAGTGACAAGGGCTTAGCTGTGTTCTGCGCCCACCTTCCTCTGCGCTCACTAACTGGCGTGAGGACCCAGTCACTTCGGGGACGGACACACCTGGAACGGTTTTATTTTCCCCTCAACTAACTGCGTGTGAAGGAACCAGGAGGAAGCAAACCCCGTTAAATTCATTGTGAACCGCTGCCGCCTCCAGTCATTTCAAAGCTCCTGTCCTGAGCACAGCTCAACGTGGCGAGGCTGCTCGGGCCACGGTGACAGGTGTGTGTGTGCGCGCGCGCGCGCGCGCGCGCGCCGGGGGTGGGGGGTGGGGGGTTGGGGGTTGGGGGAGGGGGGAACCTCCTCCCTTGCCCTCTTTCCCTGCTCCTTGTCTACCGGGGCTGGGAGGCTGGGAAGTTTGCTGTCTTCTCTTCCAAGAGCTGTTGCTGCCAACTGGTTCCTAATCCTACAGATTCATATGGCCCGATGGGTTCAGTAGGCCTCGCTGACAGTGCCAGGCTCTGCCCACAGTGGTCAGCCCTGTGTCTTCTGCTGCAGACCCCCCACCTCAGGTACCTTCACTGTCCAGACATCCAACTGGAGGATGAGATGCAGGTAAGTCCTCAGTGTTGGCGATAGGTTCTTGGAAGCTGTGACGTTAAGGGAAACGAGGTATAATGAAACCAATTTTACCATAGCCCAATTGGTATACAACAAGAGTTAAATTCCTGTGGCATTTTTCTGGTCACAAAAGCATCACCAAACTTCTAAATAAAGACCCAAAACACTTATAATATTAAGCATTTGAAATAAATGTGAGCTGTATATACATTTAAGAAAGATGAATAAAGGTAAGATATTACCCAGCCAGCTTATCCTAGTTTAGGGTCACGGTGGCCTATCTTGACAGCTCAGGGTGCCAGCTGGGACCCACCCTGCACAGAATGCTGTTCCTTTGTGCCCCTTCCTGTCAACCCTCCTACCCCAAGGCAGCCACTCTTGAGTTCTAGCCCTGTTCTAGAATTTCATATGCATAAAAATTTTACCTTCTTTCTCCCAACGCTATACCTGTGTGACTCATTCCCATTGCTGTGGATTTCAATATGTGTTCCTTTTTGTTGCTTAGTATTACTTTCTTGTTGTTGAATAGGATTCCACTTGTTTTGTTTTTTAAGTCTTTCCCGGTCTCTCTTCCTCTTTCCTTAAAGCATCCCCTCTCTCCTCTTGTTGCCCTCAAAGGCATTCAGTGTGCAAGGAAGGATGCACAAGATGTTTAGCTGTCTTCATGGCAAAAAGGGAAAAGGCAACACAAAATCCACAAAGTAATGACACAATAAGTCAGCCTGCACAGAATCACCCAGAGAAGAGCCCCGGTGGCCTGGCCTAGAGGGGAGCATGGGAAGAGGGGAGGAGCGGTTGGGAGAGCTGGTGCAGAGGCAGAGGCGGTGTTCATCATTAGGCCTGGTGGAGGTGGAGGCAGGACGATGCCGCGTGGCTGAGCCTGGGTGGTGCCTAACATGACTGGGGTGAGTATGCATGTTGGTGCCAATAGCGAAAAGAGGCATCGAGTACGTTTAGGATGGAAAATGACGAGTTCAGTTCGGCACCTGTTAATTTTGAAGGTAACAATGGAAATGTCTACTAGGCAGGTGCACTCAGAGTTCTCTGGCTCAAATAGCATCTTCAGAACTGAAGGTAAAGATGCAGCATTCACCACTCACAGGGAGGAACATGCTGACGTCCTGAGAACGGGAAGTTAAGAGAGAGAATAAGCCAAGGGCAGGGCTTTGGAGAATGCTCTGCAGATGGAATCAAGGGAGAAAGAGGAGGTGGTCCTGGAATTAGGATGAGAATCACAGAGAGGTGTCCTGGGGACCAGGACAGCCGAGGACATTAAGGAAATAGCTGGCAGAAATGCCAAAATGGCAGAGAGTTGACCAAGATAAAGTCTGAATGAAAGGTTACTAAATCTCCCAATTGGGAGATTATGGTGGCTTTTGAGGGACCAACTTCAGAAGAGAAATGGGAACTGAAGCAGGTAGCAAGGAGTGAGGGGAAAGAGAAGGTGCTGAGACGGATCTGATCATTGCACACAGCTTTTTTCAAGGTATGTGTATTTAAAGGAGTAAAAGAGAGCTCAATGGTAGGAGAGGGGAAGGAAAGGAGGGAGGACAGGTTGCGTGGGTTTGTTCCCTGGGGAGCATTGAGCACTCCTGGGCTGGGTGAGAGAGAGTGCTTTCGGACTCAAGTTCCAGAATGGGTACGAGAGGGTGGGATGGAGAGTGAGAGGGGTGGGTTAGGTCTGGAAAAGAGTGATGGGCTGGTCCTCTTCTCAGAAGCAGTAGAGGAGAGGGTGGGTGGGGCAATCCTTGGTCGGAGTAGAATAGCTTGGGCTTGTCCTCAACATGACATGGCTCTGTAAGACATTTTTTTCCCTACTTGCTCTGAATATGTGGAGTTTATAAAATGTCCTCTTTGGTGTTTAGGCGGTTGAATTTCAAACCAGTGTATGCAGAGAAGGGCATTCCAGAGGAGGTGAGGTGGTGGAGATCGCACCCCCGACAGTCAGCTATAACCACTGTCCACTGTATTCTGCTGTGGCTGGTGGCTGCAAGCTGTGGGTTAGGAACCAGACCACAGGTGGTAACAAGGGATTCTGGGCATGTGTCCTTCGATCGGATTAATCGGAGGTGGAATTACCCAGATTTAAAATTGTGATTAGCGTTGGCCAAGGAGGTTGGCAAGGCGAGCCTGGGGTAGGCCAGACTTGGAATTCAGAAGTGCTTCTGGTTGCCTTCATTTACAGAATTATATCTGCAACACAGAGGAGGCTCCCAGAAGACTGCAAGGACTTCACAATTAATATCATGTTTGTGAGCACACGGTTTGCTCAGGCTAGAATAATGCTGTGTCCCGAACTCATGCCCGCTGGTGGTCGGGGGATGCAGTGATATCTCTACTTGACCTCCAGGCTCCTGGGTGGGTTCTGGAGGGTTGAAGTTGCTAGAAATCCAGCTACTCCTTAAAAGGGATGCTATGTTGTTTTTTTAAAAACCCCTAGCAAGTATTCTCAGTATGGCCATTGTAACAGGCCCAGATATACGAATATTGAGGCTGATGTAAATATATTTGTTGACCTTCTAGGCAGAGGACACCGTCTAAGGCTGCTCCACTCATTCACATTGCTTTGTTTCTTTATCAGATATGACAGATTTTACCACTGATGCCTCGAGAAAACAAAGTCACTTCCCACACCTGTGGGTCTTAAGATTTTTTCTTTCCGTTCCTTCTGGTAGCATCGCCTAACCCCTTGGTGGTGGGTACTAGCGGTGCTAACATACAAAAGAATAGACGCTGTATCTAGGAGGCTATCTTTCCGGAAGATTACTCAAGGACACTAATTTTCTAAATGTTAAGAAATCCTGAATTCTATCCATGAACGCCGAGTGGGGATAGTTCAGAAACTGAGGCTGCCGCCATGGGACTCGGTCCAGCTTCAGCTTCCTCCCCGCTGGTTATCCTCCTCTGCCTGGAGCTGGTGGGAATCAGTGCTATGCCCTGGAAGATGTGTTCCGGGCTCTGGGAACTTGCATTCTCTGTGACAGATGGTGGCAAATTAAACTGGCAATTGAAGGAGCCAGAGCTTTTTTCGGGCCCTCTGCTTGAGGAGTGATTCCAGATAGGAAGGGGCGAGGAGGGCCAATAGCGGGAAGTGGCCAGGAACTCCGCGCTCCAAGTCAGTGTGGTCTGTAAGCTATTCCAGACTATAGGGGCGCGTACAGATCACACACCTACATTTTGTGCTTTGTCTAGTAAGGCAGCACACGGAGGGGCTCAGGAACAAGTCTAGGATGGGAAGAGGTAGGAACAAAGGCTTATGCAAGGGGGAGCTGAAAATGTCATTAGTCCATTGGTTTCACTTTCCTCGGTTTCAGTTACCTGTGGCCAACCAAGATCTGAAAATATGAAGTGAAAAATTCCAAAAATAAAAAATTCCTAAGTTTTAAATTATGCCATGTTGGTTATCAGACTGACTGTGTTGGTATCACAGTGCTTGTGTTCAAGTCACCCTATTTCACTTCACAACGGCTCAGTGCACAAGAGCAGTGATGCTGGCAATTCAGATTTGCCAAAGAAAAGCTGTGAAGTGCTTCCTCTAAGTGAAAAGGTGAGGACAGTACAATAAGATATCTTGAGAGAGAGACCACATTCACAGAACTTTTATTACAGTACTAGAGGCCGGGTGCACAGATGTGTGCACGGGTAGGGTCTGGCTGGCCCACTCTAATCGGGGTGATCGGGTTGGGCTGGCCGGGGGGAGGGGCTGTGGGTGGTTGGTCGGCCAGCCCCACCCCCTGTCGAACTCCCGGTCGAACTCCCGGTTGAGGGGACAATTTGCATATTAGCCTTTTATTATATAAGACATTGTTACAATTATTCTATTTTATTACTAGAGGCCTGATGCATGGAATTTGTGCAAGAGTAGGCCTTCCTTCCCCTGGCTACCGGCACCAGCTTCCCTTTGGCACCCGGGACCCAGGCTTCCCTCATAGCCCCGGCTTCGTCTGGAAGGATGTGTGGTCTAATTAACATATTACCCTTTTATTATTATAGATAATGTACTGTTGTAAATCTCTCACAGTGCCTAATTTATGAATAAACTTTGCTATAGGTATGTATGTATGTATAGGAAAAAACACAGTATATTTAGGGTCCAGTACCATCGGAGTTTCAGGTACCCCCTGGAAACCTTGGGACAGATAAGGAGCGAGCTACTGTACAGCCACCACATAGTAACGTAGTAACGCATGATGAGGGGTAGATCCTGAATGACATGAAGAGGATGAGAGAAACAAATTTGGGGCTGGAAGGCACATCTTCTTAGGAAACAAAAGCTCTGACTGTAGAAGGAGAGAAAGGAGAGAGGGTAGAAAACCAAGAAAGGGGAAGAACAGTACAGTAAAGGGAAGGGGTAAAAGAGAAAATATTGAACAGATATAGAAATTGAACACATATTGATGACTTTCCAATATTTCTTACATAGGTCCCGGTCTTTGGGGGATGCTTTGATTTATTTCATGTAAATTCCAGTGTTGATTTCTCATTGAATGAGGGTAAGGACGAAGAGAGCATGAGAGATGCCATCTCCTAGTGGGAATGAGACCATAACATGAGGTAAACACCATATTAGGAGTTGGTTTTTACAGATGAGGGACTCCTCCAGGGAAGGACTAGTCACCCCATGCCAACAGGCCTGTCGCAGACAGCCCAGGGCTGTAGAGAGCCTCCTTGTCCAAGGTCCTGGCCGTTGCCAGGTGACCCGCATCCCATGACTGACCCATCCGGGTGTAAAGATCAGGACCTCTTGGCCCACCCTGATGGAGGCTAAGACCAACAAGTAGTTAACATATAGATGTGAGAAGTCCGTTAGAAGGCTGATGGACTCTGATATTCAGCAAGGCCTGAGAATCAGCATAATATTACCTGTTGCTGGCTGAATGGCTGAAGGCAATCCCCTAACATGATAATCCTTTATTGTTTACCAAACCTTACCATTGACATGTCTGTTTGGTTTGCTAAAGGGCAAATGTGTATTCTAGTAAATAAAAAGCTATGGGTCCGGACATTCGGGGAGCCACTCCACCAGAGAGTAGTCCTCTGCCTGGTTCCCCCATGCCTTCTAAATTTATATTTCTTGTCTAGTGTATCTGTTTATATGCAGCCCCCTTTCCAGATCCTGAATCCTCGCTGCAAAAGTTTGTGGCACCACCCCAGGCAACCCTGGCCAGCCAATTACACTCAGAGCTCCCATGGGGGCCACCAAGCAGCTCTTGGGCTGCATCCAGCTCCATTCCCCTCTGCCCATCCTGCTTCTTTCCCACCCACATCCTGCCCACTAAACTGCTTCCCTGCGAACCCTGGCACAATCCTGGAATCTCTCCCTCTGGCTACCTCACCTGTCATCCCACCAACACTCCCGGTGGTTCTGATGGGAGTGAGTGTGTCCTTCCCGCATCACCACACACTTCCTCCCCAAACCGTCTGCATCATGGGCGATGCTCAGAGAAAACCTGCTCCTCAGGGGGCAGAGGGTAGCCACCTCCCTTGCTGGAACCTTCAGACAGGCCTGGGGCAGGTTGGTGTATCTCACTGTTGATCACAGATGCTATGTATTATACAGAGTATCAAGTCCCTCCGAAATTTGATTAGAAGCGATTTATTTCCATGAAAGCCCCGGGTCCCTGCAGGCGAGAAGTCCCCGACTATCAGGTGACTCAGACCTTTGTCAGGTGCATGTGCGACTCTAACTGTGAGCACATTCCCCCCACCTCCCCCCAGCCTGCTTCAGAGGGGCCATCCCTGTCAGACACTTCATGAGACTCATGAAGGCCAAGGGCAAGCACGTGGCCTGGGACGTGGAGTGAGGCCCACCCAGGGTCACTCACGCCTCAGCCCCGGCGGGGTCTGCTCTGGGCAGCCCAGCCTTGGCTGCTCTCCTATACACTTGGCTGCAGCCTCCCTGGCCCTGGAGTCCCCTCCCAGGTCTAGCTTCACCAGGTTCTGCTTTCTGGACACTGGTTCCAAATCCCTGATCCCAGGGGAGCAAGCACCTGCCTGCTCAGCCTGTGCAACCACCCACATGGGTCCTGTGGCAGCTCCCCCACCTGTTAGGGGTGCACAGTCTCAGAGGCGGGCATGGCAAGTGGGGGAGGGGACCACCCAGGACAAGGCCAGTGTGTGGCCCTGTCCATGGAGGGTTGGACTCGACAAGGAGAAGGCTTCTGAATGAGGCCTGACAGACTCCTCAAGAGACAGCCCTCAGAGATGATGTCCAGGAAAAGATGTACACTCGGGGGGAAGAGACTAGACAATGAACAGCTGTCTTAATTGTTTGTAAACTGGACCGAGGAGGCCGGAAAGCAGAGAAGGTGCGAGCTGCGTCTGGTTAGAGGAAGAATAACTGCCTGTGTGTGGAGCCAGATGTGCAGGGGGCGGGCCCATGTTGGCATGCGGAGCCCTCATCCCGTCTTGCAGTAATATTTCCGTTGGCCTTCTGTTAGGACAGCTGCCCTCAGATGTTCATTCCAAACACGGGACGTGGGCAGTTTCTCAAACATCCACCAGATGGTAGCTTCCTACCAGAAATAGGTTTCAGGTTGTGGAAATCCAGATTGTTTTCCAGCCCACAGACAAGCTAAGAGTGAGATGCCCACTCTGGCTATGGAGAAAGGAAAAGAAAGACCATGAGAACGGATCTTGGGGCGGGGACAGTATTGGGGCGGCGGGGGGGGGGCGGGCTACAGTGTTTTTATTTTCAAGAATATGGAACAGAACTCGCAGTGTCTTTCTGTGGTGGGGGAGCCGCTGGCAGGTGTGAGGAACAGTCGCAGAGGAGGCTGTGCAAGGGAAGGGCTGTGAGGTGAGCCCCGGGGCCTGGCTGACAGTCCTCGGGGGCCTTTGTGTTACCTGTGCCAGGTGCCTCTGAGTCCGCACAGGGCTGCTGGGAGCTCGTACATGAGTGCAGGCTGCTTGGTAAAGAAGGCCTTTGTGGCCCTAACCGGTTCGGCTCGGTGGATAGAGCGTCGGCCTGCGGACTGAAGGGTACCGGGTTCGATTCCGGTCATGGGCATGTGCCTTGGTTGCGGGCACATCCCCGGTGGGGGGTGTGCAGGAGGCAGCTGATCGATGTTTCTCTCTCATCGATGTTTCTAACTCTCTATCCCTCTCCCTTCCTCTCTGTAAAAAATCAATAATATATATATATTATTTAGGAGCACAGAACGAGTGGGGAAGCGGGGGCTGGAAGGAGCTTCTGAAAGTGGACCAGTGACAGTGTCCCTTCCAAGTTCACATCCACCTGGGACCTCAGAGTGTGGCCCGATATGGAAATAGGGTCTTTGCACAATCAGGTTAAGATGAGGTCACACTGGATGAGGGGGCGTGAGCCAATGGGTTAGCGTCCTCATAAGCAGAGGCAGTTCCGACACAGAGCTGCCTGCACAGAGCTGCCTGCACAGAGCTGCCCTCACAGAGCTGCCCGCACAGAGCGAAGACGGCCATGTGAAGAGGGAGGCGAGACTGGAGTGATGCAGCCACAAACCGAGGCCACCAAGGATTGCCAGCAGCCCCAGAGCCAGGAAGAGGCCAGGATGTCTCCCCTAGAGCCTTCAGAGGGAGCCTGGCCCTGCTGACACTTGGTTTCTGCCAGAGGCTGTGTTTCTATAACTTTAAGGCTCCCAGTTCGTGGTGCTTTGTCTCGGCAGCCCTAGCAAACTAACCCAGACAGGAGTAGGGGTGATGCAGAAGCAGCCAGTGGGGGCCGCCCGGGGAGCAGGCGGGGAGAGAGGACGCTGCGCTGGGTGCCCTCAGCCTGGGCGTCTGCGGTGGAGTGGAGTCCTGCACACAGGCGAGGGTGCTTCCGACCTCAGGGAGAATGGGGCGAACCCAGACACTGAGTAAGAAAAAAGGAAACACTCACTTTAAGTGTTCTTTTTCTTCTTCTTCTTCTTTACTGTTTGTGTTTGTTGGTTGAAATTTAATACCAATTACAAACCCATTCTCTTCTTTGATTCTCTGAACACCAAGGACCATTGTCCGCAGTTGATGGTCAGGGAGCCAGGCCAGGGAGTGAGTCAGGCCAGCGGGAGGTCTGTGTGGCAGGGACCAGCCCCCTGGCCCGCTGGCCTAGCCCTCCTGCCTGTACTATCGTTGCCTTTTCCCTATGACGTTCCTGATGCAGCCACAAACTGAACTGGGCCCCGAACCCTAAACACGGCCCCGAGCTTTCTCCTGGGCCCTAGATCAGGCTGCATCTTGCCCGCAGGCCCTGCCTTTCCTGTTTCCTGTCAAAATCCCAGCTGCTGATCCAGGCCCAGCTCCTGATGCCTTCGGAGTTTTCCAGGGGGACAGAAGGCTCTCTGTGATCAGGGCCAGAATACCCTCAGCATTTACGGGGTGACCGGTGACCTTCCAGAGAGTGAAGGAGGGGAGCAGCTGGGCCCCCTGCCCCAGGACCCGGTGCCTGCACCGGGGAGGCTCTCCCAGGGCCCCCACTGGGGGCTGCTTTGGGCTCTCGTATCTTCCTCTGTCTGCTCAGGTCTGACATCCTTTGAACTGGCCACACACGCCTGGGTTCTGGAACCAGAGATAAGCCGTGGAAGGCAGGCTTTCCCGGGAGGGAAAGCAGTCATTTAAATGTTCACCGAGGTCTGAGCTGCTGATAGCAGATGCGTTCCTGAGAGCAGGTTTCAGCCAGGGGAGGAGCTGGGCAGGGGCGGGCGTGGGGAGCGGGAAGGAAGGAGCAGTGGGTGGCAGAAAGAAGACCCAGGGCCTCAGAGGTTCATGCAGCTACTCCCCCGTCTTTTTTATTTTGTCGTGAGCCCTGTCTGATTCTGACATTCTCCACTAACGGATATCTGACGTGTGATTTCACAAACCTAAAAAGTAATTTTCTAAAAACATTCTGCAGCACCAGAAGGTGGCCATGATTTATTTGATTAAAAAAGAGCATTAACAATAACAAACCAACCAAAACCCCTAGCCACATATAGTCACCGCCATTTCACAAAGAAAGGATGTTTTAGTGACAAAACGTCATAGGGAAAGACAATCAGAATAAAGGATATTCCTTAAAATCGGATAAAGGTTTGTGGGGAAAAATAACTACTTTGCCCCTTTGCTGAGGGCCTAGAAAAATGTCAGGCTGAGACTGGCATCCTGGTTTTGAGAATCACTGACTCCACCCTGATTCTGAACTCCGTTTAGTTCAAGATGCCATGCTGCCCCCTGGTGGTCAAAAGCGTAGCTGTAGCGGCTAATGGAGGCCTCATAATGTATATACTTAGGGCCTTGTCTCATGGATTACATTCTCTATACATTTCACCCACCTTGCACTAAGCTTGGAGTCCATGAAGACAGAGACAGGTAGGCCCGTGCTATCAAGGAGCTTTCCTATAACACAGATGTTTCCATCAAAAATTAGCAAAAATGTTTGGATTTGTGTGTTGAAATGTCAACTCTCCACCAAAGTGACTGAACTTCACCTCTGGGTCCAGAGGCCCAGAATAGTCACAGCCATCTGTGTTGTGGAATGCAATCGATCTCTCAAGATCAGAGCCGTCCTGTGAACTTGAGCCCAGCTGGCCACCCACAGCTCCATCTCCAGCCCTGCCCAGAATCCTGAGCCCACGCGTGCTAACAGAGCTGGACATGACAGTGCAGAGCCGTGCCCACTCCCCTCAGGGCATTCTTGCACCCAGCTCTTCAGTAGTCTAAATCCTACTGACTTGGCCATGCCTCCGTCAGGCAAGTCTACTTTCCCATAAAGTCCTTTTCTCTTTCTCAAATTACGTCCCAGAGTTCTCAGTTATCTCTTTTACCATGCAGAGAAGCGTTCTACTTCATTTCAAATATTAGTGCTATCCTATGCCTCATCAAAATGATTTCTCTTGCCGAAACCGGTTTGGCTCAGTGGATAGAGCGTCGGCCTGCGGACTGAAAGGTCCCAGGTTCGATTCCGGTCAAGGGCATGTACCTGGGTTGCAGGCACATTCCTAGTGGGAGATGTTCAGGAGGCAGCTGATCGATGTTTCTCTCTCATTGATGTTTCTAACTCTCTATCTCTCTCCCTTCCTCTCTGTAAAATATCAATAAAATGTATTTTAAAAAAATGATTTCTCATGAAAGATGGGAAATAGTTAAGTCAGTATAGGCTAAGTTATTTGTCTGTAACTAACAGTCCTGATTCTCTAGGGCAGCAGTTCTCAACCTGTGGGTCGCGACCCTTTTGGCAGTCGAACTACCCTTTCACATGGGTCGCCTAAGACCATCCTGCATATCAGATATTTACATTACGATTCACAACAGTAGCAACATTACAGTTATGAAGTAGCAACGAAAATAATTTTATGGTTGGGTCACAACATGAGGAACTGTATTTAAAGGGCCAGAAGGTTGAGAACCACTGCCTAGGGCTTAAAATAACAAAGCTTTATTTCTTCCTAATGCTCCCTGCTTCATGTGGGTCACTTGAGGGTAGGGGTACCAGGAATAACAAAGAAAAATACAGGACCCCCAGTGGAATTTGAATTCCAAATTATCAGTGGTTTGTTTTATATACGTATGTGCAAATGGCCACATCCCCTTTCTTTCTAAAATATTCTGACAGCGAATGCACCATTAGCTGAGTCCAGAGTGAGGATGTGGAGCAGAGCCCCCTGGGGGGTGACCAAATAAAATAAAGCTTGTCCAGTTAAAATTTAAATTTCAGAAAATTACAATGATTTTACTATGCCTTGTTCTGCTAATTTATGGCCACATAACAAACCAACCCCAAACTAAGGGGCTTACAGCAAAAGTAATCATTTTATTATTATCTTTCCTGGTTGGTTCAGGCGGCTGAGTAGAATCAAACATATAAGAAACCAACCAACATTTTAAGAGAGTCATATGGGCAAAGGAGCTGCCAGACTGGAGTGAAAAAGACTGCCCACTTGGTACTTAAAGTGACCTTTGCACCCACCCGCAACCTTCCATAGGTGGGAGGGAGGCTGAGGGCCCTGCTCAGCCCCCAAAGGAGAGCGGATTCCATTTGAGATGTAGCTAAGGAAGGTGATGAGAGAAGGAGCTCCCCGTGCACAGAGCCAGGGACCAGGGAGCACAGTGGATGGGAGTTTCCTCTGGGGTTGAGTCAGTGGGGGCTGACCACAGGGAGTGCCTCACCCTCGGGAAGGGAAGTTGCTGCTCACATCCGCCTGGGGGGGGGGGGACATTAGAATTACCGTGGGTTAGGGCCTGCTGTGTGCTCCTGCGCTTCCATTTCCAAACGCAAGTGTTTATTGTGTCCTTGTCCCTAATCCCATCGGGTTTGCTTGTGGGAGCGGGTGGCTTGTTTTCTTACTTCTTAGGTGTCCCCACCCAAGGGAAGCACACCCAACCCTGCCACAGCGATGCTCCCGCCCTCTCGCCGTGTCCACAGATGCTGGACTTGGAGCTCAGGGCAGCACCTGGAGGGGAGTTTGGGCAAACAGCTCACTGCATTTAACAAGTGCCCTCCCATGCTTAATTACCTTGTTTCTTAGAGTTACCTCGTGAGACAGGTTTTTATTTTATTACACAGACAGGTCGAGTGAGGATAGGCAGCACCAAACAGGCTACCATGATTTATAAAACCTTGAGAGACAGACAAAGGAGAAGAGTGAGGACCAGGGGGAGGAAGTAGTATCGCTGCTGAGCTGCATTACTAAACACTAATTCTCGGGCCAGTAGACGCCGGCCCGGCCCTACAGGCTCTACAGTGCAGACCAAGCTGTGTTGAGCAAGTGTCTTCAGGTTGTTGCTTTAGGGAAGGAGATAGAGGGGGCAGCATTTGCCCTGTCCTGCCTGTGTTTTCCCAGGGAATGCGAGCCCTTGGCCGTCCCCCTGTTTAGCTCCTGTCTTGGGGGTGGGGCTGAGAGGAGAGGCTGCACCTTGGCTGATGAATGGTTGGTGGGCCCAAAGTGCTAGGTGGAGAGCATGAGCTTTTCTCTGGGGAGAGCATCCTCCCATGAAACTTCCATCCCTGTGGTCTGTGCTAAGTCACAGAGGTAGTTTCATCTTTGCTTCAGAGCATGGAAAAACAGAGAAACGGTAAATTGGTGGGGCTGTTTGCAAATCATAAATTACCCCAAACCATTCCTGGCTTGTCCTGGTTTCTCAGTCTCTCCCAAGGGCAAGGTCCCAGTCAGCATCCATGAGAGCAGGGGACGCTGTAAAGCGGATGGTGTGGAACATGAAATATTTACAAATGGAACAGGGACCTGTGTGACCTGGATAAACAGAAATCCAAATGGAGTCAGAAGCTCTAAGTTGAAGTCTCTCTGGATCTGAAGTATTTATGAAGCACTTTGTACTTACAAAGTGAATTTCAATCATTTATCATCTGAATTCACACTATCACAGTAACATGAACTAGTAAGGATTTGTGTTATGGCTGAAGACCCGAACGAAGTGCTGCCTGTGAAAAGGGAGGCGTCTTCATGCACCTGGGAACTGTTTTCCATGCTACTGTGAAGCAATATCAGGAATTTTTGAAGTAAATACCCAAGTCTTTGTCCAGACACATCGTTATCATGCAAGCCCGTAAGTCTCTCCTATGGCACTTCCCAAGGCCCGTCACTCCTGCTGGCCAGGCAGCAGTGAAAGGTGGACCCTTCTTGGTGAATCTCTAATTACTCTTTGCTCTTTATTTTACAACATAATGATTTGTCTTGTGTAGCCCTTCGTGTTCCAAGATGACCCAGTGACATACAGATGCTGGTGATGTTGAACATGTGTATGGTTGAGAAGATGATGCCAATTCGTTTTCATTCAGAATTCAAGGTGGAAAGTGTTTTGGATTTCGGCGGTTGAAGCTGCTTGTGAAACCTGGGGCCGACGGTGGCTCTTTCTGAAACCACCAAGAAGCTTCTGAGAGGCCCTCGCTGCATCTTATCTCTTTCCCAACCATCCAAATGATCCCACTTACAAAAAGCCTTCTCTACGCCATCTACGCAATCTCTCCAATGGTCTAAAACCCTACTTCTCTTTTTAGTTAGAATTGTTGACCAGAGGCTCCAAAAGAAATTTTATAGATCATTTGGTCCAGCCGTCTCTTTTTACGGATGAGGAAACCAAGATTCTAAAAGGGCAAAAGAAAGACTCGAATCCCAGTGTTTCAAGTCTTACTTCTACTCTCTCCGTAAGAATCTTGTGCTGTTTGATGTTATTAAATGTGTTCCCACAGCTACACGGAAAGCTTTGCACAGGGCTCCTGTATCGCACCGCCGTCGGCAGTAACTGCTAGTGGCTGTCTGGAGTGCTGTGTCGAGGAGGAGTCAGTCTCATGGGTCTTCTCTGGCTGGCCTTGGTCCAGTTTCTTCCCAAATGTGACATCTACCAAATTTAGGAGAGTTGACCACCCTAGCTAAGGGCCTTCCCTCCTCCTGCCTCTGAGCACACTCTCTCTCTTTTCCTAGGCCCTCATATTATCCGAAACGACCTATCTTGTGTATCGCCTTCTTCCACTAGAATGTAAACTCCATGAGGTCAGGGACTGTGTTCCCTCGTCTAGTGCAGTGTCCGCTGTGTTACTGGAGTGCTGCTATGTAGAAAACACTCAGAACTATTTGTGGAATTGACAGCCGAATGCTGTGCTTGGTTTGTGATGTCTGCCATGGGCAATGAGCGACAGGTCCTGATGTCAGTGTCATGCTTTTCTCATCACAGGATTGGTTGCTATTGTCCGATCAATTCTGGATGCAAAACTGGTTTACTTTAGACATTCAGCTTGATTCTGGTGCATTTCCTGATGGCCAGTATTTGGTACCCTGGAAATAGGAATTCCCCTTAATCACCAATTAAGAATTTAAACAGAAAAAAGCAAGTTTTCTGCTGTTTGCTTCTTTCCTCAACAGTATAACTGCCTTATTGATCACAGCGCTTATACAATAAAACAAAATTCTTTACGCAAAAATATTTATTTACTGACCTTTTAAAAAAATGTCCATTTGAAGGGATTTTTGACTTTCCTGCTAACCTGAAATAGCTGAACCATAGCACACCACTCAGTGCACAGTACACAGTGCACGTTGGTGTGACTAATTGAGACTCAAGTGTACAAAGCCATGAGCAAAGTTCAGGTAAATATCCAAATTAAACTGCCCTAAAGTAGGGTGAGCAGCATCCATTACGCTCGCCCTGAATATTGGCTCTTCTCATCCCTCCTTTCCTGGGAGTCAATATTTGAGATAGGCTACTGTGAAGCAGCAGAGGCCTGAGAAAAATAAAAGGCCAAAGAGGGATTTAGTACTTGAATGCATTTACAAATTCATCTATATTTCTTTTTATCTCTTTTTAAAGAATTGTGGTATATATGGGAATATTTGTAGCAGGTAGAGTTTTTGGAAATTGGGTCATTTTTAACCCAATTGATACTGTTGTTTCTTGTCAAAAGCAAGATAATAAGATGCAGTGCCCGGCTGAATCTGGTTTAATATTTCCCAGGAACCTGGGGCTGGATAGCAGCTATGCTCTCCTAATTTGATAGTGTCAATATGACCTGACATTTAATTATTTGCATAGCCCATTTAAATTTAAAATAGCAACAGGCTCTGAGTTTTTCCCAAGCTTTAATACTCTTTTAAAAAATTTATTTTTCATAAATTGCTTTGCTGTCTGGCAAGCCATCACATCCTCCGGCTCCTGTCATACACGGGAAATGGTGCTACGTGGGTGTGAAATGGGAAACGTGGAGGAGAACGCGTGGTTAAACAAGAGCAGACACTGATCAAGTCCATTAATCAAAGTGCCTTTTAAACCTCTGCAAGTGTGAAGAACGGTAGCACCCAGGGACTTGATTGAAGAGGAAACATAAGATGGCAGGAGAGGCCAATGGCTGCCTGCGCAGGTCACGTGTCAGAGCCTCCGCTCAGGGCCCAGGTGGAAGAGCTGTTGTTGCCGAGGGATTTGTCTTCCCTGGGCATATTTTGGAGTTTATTTGCTAAGAAAAGATGGGTTTGAGCTGCAGCGTCTCCTCACGACTATTAGAAAATCACCACATCAGCATTACAGGAGCTTTCAAATCTCTGCAGGCCAGTATCTTACGGTGCATCTTTTTGTCTTTCTATTACCCTGACTTATCCTCATAAGCCACTGGGAATGAAGGGAGGGGTCTGAGCCGCCTCCCAGTCTTCCGGTTCAGGTGACTGGGTGATGGCTGTGCCATGCACCCTACCGCCCACAGTGGTGAGCACCATAGAAGGAGCAGCATTAGAAAAGGGTAGACACTTTAGGGCAGCGGTTGTCAACCTGTGGGTCGCGACCCCTTTGGGGGTCGAACGACCCTTTCACAGGGGTCGCCTAAGACCATCGGAAAACACATATATAATTACATATTGTTTTTGTGATGAATCACTATGCTTTAATTATGTTCAATTTGTAACAATAAAATTGGGGGTCACCACAACATGAGGAACTGTATTAAAGAGTTGCGGCATTAGGAAGGTTGAGAACCACTGCTTTAGGGTATGTGCGTTTGAGCAGTTTGCGAGACTTGGAAAAATTTAGGTCTGGATTTGGAGTTTGGATCTCTCTGGGACATATGTTAGACTTAAAAGAGATGGGGTAGAAACCATTGATGTGTAAAAGTTGGAAGGTGTTTAGGGCATCAGGACAGAGCTCAGAAAATGTTTACATTTAATCAGAAGAAGAGAATGTTGTGGAATGACTGTTTGTATTCCCCAAATTCATATGTTGAAACCCTAGCCTCCAAAGTGATGGTATTTGAAGGTGGGGCCTTTGGGAGATAGTGTCGGAGTGGGTCATGAGGATAGGGCCCTCATGATGGGGTTAGTAGCATTATAAGAAGAGGAAGAGAGAGAGAAATCTCTGCCCCTCCACCCCCCATTCACCAAGGAAAGGCCATAGAGAGGTGCTGTCTGCAAGCCAGAAAGAGAGCTCTCACCAGGAACTGGATCTTAGATTCTAGCCTCTAGAACTGTGAGAATTAAATTTATGCTGTTTGAGCCACCCGTATATGTTTTTATGGCAGTTGGAGCTAAGGCAAGGAGCCTATGGAAAAGAATGAAAAGACTGACAAGAAGGCTAAAGGGACATGCATGGGATAGGGGCTTCTTGGTGGTTAAGGATCAGACAGAAGACATGGTCAAGGAAGATCCCAACAGGAGGAGTCTATTGCAGTCTGTCAGTCTATTCTGGGCTTAAAGCATTATGTCATCATCTGTGTGCATGATATATGGCACTTTCAGGTTGATGGCACTTGTGAGCAAAACAGACCATAAACAGCCACAGATTTACTCCTTGTCTTTGTAGATTTCCCTACTCTGGACAGTTCATGTGAATGGAATCATAAAATATGTGGTCTTTTGTGACTGTCTCCTTTCACTGAGCATAATGTTTTCAAGGTCTGTCCATGTGGCATGTATCAGCACTTCATTCTTTTTTATGACTAAATAGTACTCCGTAGTATGGATGTGCCACACTTGTTTATCCATTCATCAGTTAATGGACTTTCGGGTTGTTTCCACCTTTGCATACAATGCTGCTATAAACATTTATGTACAAGCTTTTGTGTTGGAAGGATGTTTTAATGTCTCTTGGATATATATCTAGGAATGGCACCAGTGAGTCATATTGTAGCTCTATATTTGATTGAGGATCAACAAACTGTTTTCCAAAGTGACTGTGAAAGGAGTTAAAGCAGAATTAGGCAGATAGGGTAAGGGGTGGAAGAAGGAGGAATCGTGGAGCTAGCTGAGACCACACAATGTTGTGCAGAAAAACAGGAGAGCAGAACAACAAGGTGTTTTGAGACAAGGATGTTTTTCTTGAAAGGACAAAATAAAATGTTGCAAAAGACCAGGAACCAATCAGAGAGCGGCATAGATAGACAAAGAGCGGGCCTTCAGCAGATACAAGGGGAAGAGCAGAATGCTTTGGCAGCAACCCAGTTGGGTCCTCTCCCCAAGCGGGAAGCCTGTGTTTGCTTGCAATAAACTCCTGCATTGTTTGAGCACCTCTGGTCCATGGATTCGATTCCGTGAGACACGACCCCTGAAAGAATTCCTCCTCGCCAGTTCCAGTTTCAACTGCACCATTTTACATCCCCACCAGCTGTGTATGAAGGTTCTAATTTCTCCCCCTCCTCACCAACCCTTGTTGTTGTATGACTTTTGCCTGTAGCCATACTGGTGAGTGTGAAGAGATATTGCACCGTGGTTTTGATTTGCATTTCTCTGATGACTAATGATATTGAGCACCTTTTCAGGTTCTTACTGGCCACTTGTATATCTTCTTTAGGGAAATGCTTATTCAGATCCTTTGCCCATTTTTAAGTTGGGTTATCTGTCTTTTTATTATTGAATTGTAAGAGTTCCTTATATAGCCTAGACATAAGTCCCTTATCAGATATGTGATTTGAAAATATTTCATCCCATTCTATGGGTTGTCTTTTTACTTTCTTGATGATATCCTTTGAAGCACAAAAAATTTTTTAGTTTTGATCAAGTCCAATTTACCTTTTTTGTTGTTGTTATTGCTTAAGCTTTTGGTGTCATACCTAAGAATCTTTTGTCAAATCTCAGGTTATAAAAATTTTGCTCCATATTTTATATAAAGAATTTTCTATTTTTGGCTCTTACGTTTAATGAAGAGAAAGAGAGAGAGAGAGAGAGAGAGAGAGAGAGAGAGAGAGAGAGAATAGCCAGTGAGGAAGTAGAGATAGGGAGTATAGAAACACTTCACTCTGAGAAGTTTTGCTGGTACCATTTGTGGAGGGGGAACTAGGTTAAGAGAAGGTTAATAAATATGAAGTTTCTAGTATATTTTTGGAAGCTGAGAGATTATCCAAGAAAGAGGAAATAATTGATAATAAATTCTTGAGTTGTCTACCCTTAAAGTCTATATAGGCTCTCTTTCTCACTTGAGGAGAGGGAAGAAAAGGGAGAAAAGTTTGATAATCACCACTCATACTATTTCTACTCACTAGAGGGGAAGGTTCAGGATTTCAAAGTTTTTCCTGAATGACTCATAAGCAGGAAAAAACAGTGTTTATTGAGCTTGACAAACTTAACAACTTGTGAATATTTTTAAAGCTAATTATTGTTGTTTTTTAAACAAACTTTTTGATATGCTAAGATTTTTAATTGGGGCCAGAACAACCCACTGATATGCCGAATATGGGTGAATTGCTATTTACCAGTGGATCTTAACTGACATACAATCATGCAATGGGGCTATTTCCACAAATTTTTATAAAACTTATTTTTTTGAAAATAGTTTGAAATCTTTTGAAAAATTTTAAGAGCAAGAATAAGGAAGGCCCATGCAAATATATAAAGGGGGGGGGGTGTGTTAGCTCTCACCGAGATAATTGGGTCAATTTCTGAGAGGAAGTGGCGCATGAGCAAATTCTGGAAGGCCAGTACACCAGGTCCTTTGGAGAGAAAGCATCATGAGCTGCGTATAACAGGGTAGTTGGAAACAGAGGACAGGTTTTAGGAAGAGCCAGGAATGACCTGCTTGACTGGCCAGTGAACATGATGAGAGCCGCAGTGTAGGGTCGGTCCAGAGGGAGAGGTGACAGCCAAAGCACGGAGCGTCATGGATGCCCGTGGGAGGAGTTGTGCTCTCCACTCTTAGTCTGACCGTGTGTAGAAAATCTTATCTGCTAACAGCCAGGGGGGAAGAAATACTGGAAGCAGACTAGAAGGAGACGACTGCCATGGTGTGTGCAGGAGGCGATGGAGACATGGACTGGAGCCAGCGCGGAGAGATGCGGAGGAGGTGTAGAGACTCCCCGAGAGTGAGAGAAGGACTTTCTGCAACTCCCAGAGGTAACGGAGTGGTGAGCACAGGCTTGCAGGGCTCGTTGGCCCTCCCCCGGATGGGAAACAGGGCAAGTTTGAGGCAGATTCCATTTTAAGAGCCAACAGTGATGCCTTATGGCTCTTCTCTCTTCGTAAGGCATCACTGCAAACCCTCAAGGGAAATCCACCCCTCCTGTTGTTAAAGTTTGTCTACCTGGGCCTTAGCTGTTGTTCAAGTGCCAGTGTTGTTCAAGAGTGGAGAGCACCATCCAATCAGTCTCTAAGGGGCTTCTCTGAGCTTTGCAGTTGTGGCCTTATTGACTTTGCACCTACCCTTGCATGCACCAAGCTGGGCTCTTCTAAGCTTGGATGCCGAAGCCCGCCTCGTCCAATCACCTAACTTGCATGGGAAAGTCTGTTCTTTAGTGGGATTAAGCCAGGCAAACACTCCAGGCGAAAGTCTTACACTCTCTACACGCTGCCCTACACGCTCTGGCTGCCCTACACGTTCTGGCTGACTGATTCTTGGCATTTCCCCCTGAGCCTTCTCTCTGTGAGTCTGTCATTGGCACCCTCACTCTCCTAGTCACCCAGTCCTTTGTTCATTCATTGCCTTGTGTTCATGTTGCAAATCTCCACTGGCACTTGTAGGCTGCCTGCTCCACCGTGGAGGCCAGCAGTGAACCCCACAGCCATGGCCTCGGTGGGGAAGCCAGGCAAATAGGCCAGGGATTGGACAACTCTATGAAAAGTGCGGCGATGGAGGAAACCCAAGCGAACAGTGTCTGGAATGCTTCCAGAAGGAAGTGGCCAGGTAAGAAGTCCCCACACACAGTCACCAGCACATTCTGTTGATTCCCCCGGATAATGACTGCCAGGTCATGTCTTTCCTTTCCATCATCTTCCCTGAAAGGAACTTTCCCCCTAGAAGTCCGAGAGGCAGCCTCTTACATAAGAGAGGCAGGCCTGGGCACAGCAGCTGTGTGACCTTGAGCACGTTATGAAACCCTGCTCGGCCTCAGTCTCTTCAGCTAAAAAATGGGGACACCAGCGCCTTCCCCATGGATGTATGATGAAGAACAAATAAGATAATATTTTAAAAACTGCCCGAGGCCTGGCATTTAAAAGATAATCATTCTAGTCTCTTTCCTGGGCCGGCGATCTCTTCCTTTGTTTAATAGACTCTGCTCACAGCTGCCAATTCATCTTCCCCAAACTTTAATCTCATCTTTCCCTGCTCAAAAAACTTCAGACTCCCAGAGCCGGTAGAATAAAGTCTGTATCAGGTAAAGGCCCTTGAGGAGGCAGCAGCCGGTGCGGCTGGAGACAGAACAGGGAGGAGGTGGGTGGCATGAGCTGGGGCCGTCAGGAACGGAACCTGGAGCCTGGTAGGACAAGCATTTGTGGGATAATTTCCATGTCTGAAGTCATAAGAGCCGCGGGAGAGTTTAAAGCTCTTACTTGTTTACACACCAGTTTCTCTTGTTAGGATGTGCTATTTGGTAAACTTTATAGTAAACACCATAGACACTCAAGAAATGTGACTAACGAAATTAATACAATTATATTTGTAGGCATTGAGAAAAAGAATGCTGGTGGCTGAATTTTTTGGATGGTTTTGGTGAGAGTTGATTGAACTTTCCCTGCAATTCGCCAGCCGCAGACCGAGGCCTGCTGCAGAGGTGGCGGTTGAGTTGATTTTGCTCTCCAGGAACATGCAGGCGATGCAAAAACCCCCAATCCCCCCCCCCCCCCCCCGAGTAAGAAAACTCCTCCCCAGAGACTCAGACAAAGGGGAATTAAGTTGTCTTGAATCTGAGCCTGGGGACCTGAAGGGAATTATGCTGGACTGAACCTGAGCCTGGGGACAAGAGAGCTGTTGGAGGCTTTGCCGCTTCTTGGGTCTCCATGGAAACGGGCAGATTCTGGGTAAGTTTCCTTCTTGGAGAAAAGGGCAGTGTTGGTTGCTTCCTTTCCGCTGGACACCCTCAGAATGTACGATTCATGAAACAGCTGCCATAGATTCACTCCAGACGTGGGTCAGTTGCAAGTTTCTGACCCTTCACTGCTGTCCTCCCCTCCCGCGGAGCTCTCTGCGACTCCAGTACCAACCAGCGTGTCCCGCTGCTCCACACAGGGTGAGGGTTCAGCTATGGGAGACACATGTGTCATGTGACTGAGCCATGTGTCTGGTTCAACCTCATATCTCAGGGCCTAGGATAGCATTTTACACAACTGAATGCTCAACCATTTTTAGCAAAAAATCTGTAGAGAATGCAAAGAAATGATAGCCAAGTTTCCAGGTAGCCTTCATTCTTGGGGCTGAGAGACAAAAATTCATAGCTCAGGCTTCTCAAATTTTAAGGGCCTGCAATTAACTGGGGATCTTGTTCCGATTTAATAATTTCAGGTTCAACCGGCCGTGCTGCACTTCTAACAAGCTCCCAGGTGGTGCTCGTGCGGCTGGTCCTTGGGTCAGCCACAGGGAACGAGGACAGACATGGAACAACTGACTGAGGCAGGGCACAGTCACTCACTACATTTTGTAAGTTAATAGCCTGCCCGGCTCACCACCAGATGAGTGTGCAAGCTTGAGTTGCATAAGGTTCAGCGCAGTTTCGGAATATTCATTTTATTTCCACTCGTGGGAATATAGGGACATACCAACCATATGTACTGAAAGTCGTCTCAACACCAAAGGGGTTAATGACAATTCAATAGCAATTCATAGCATATAGTTCCAAGTGATCTAATAGTTATTTCAGAATCATTGAATGGTTGTGGGATTTTTTTTGGTCATAGCTCCATTCACTTGCCAAGCATTTTGTGGAACACTCACCACAGATAAAGCCTCCCTCTGGACTGGGAGGTGCTCGTCCTGTCCGCCCTGAGCTCCCAGTCTGGTGGGATATGTAGAGAGAAAACAAGCAATGACAATGTGATGTGCCGCGTTGTCCCTGTCAGTGCTGTGCAGCAGAAATATGCTGTGAGCCACAGATGGAATTTAAAGTTTTCTAATAGCCATGTTCAAAACATAAAATTAACAGGTGTTACTACTTTTGACTGTGTATGTTATTTCACCTCCTGTGACCAAAAGAGTCTCATGTCATTATGTAATCAAGATAAAAAGTATTAGAAATATATTTTACATATTTGATATTAAGTTATAAAAATCAGGTGTGTATTTTGTCCTCAGCACATTTCAAGTTAGACCAGCCACACTTCAAGTGCACACGTGACTGATGACCATTGTATGGGTGGTGCAGGTCTCTACACGGGGGTGGGGGGTGGGGGTGGGGGCAAACAACGTCACTGGAGGAAACCCCTTCGCATTCCATCCTGGCCAGTGTGGCTCGGTTGGTTGGAGCTTCCTCCCATCCACCGGAGGGTTGTGGTTGGGGGTTTCCGTTCCATCCCGGTTCAGGAGCACCAGATTGATGTTTCTCCTCTACATTAATGTTTTTTTCTCTCTCTCCCTCCCCCTTCCTCTCTCTAAAATCCATAAAAACATATCCTCAGGGGAGGATTGGAAAACAACAACCCTTAGCATTACATCCCAGCTGAGGGTCTGTGGAGACATTACTCAATGCCCTGGACTCTGCTTTCTTCCAGGGCTGTCTTGGGGATTTAAAGAATAAAATGACACATAAAGTGTCTATCAAGACTTACGACCTGTTTTAATTTTCTCTCTCTTTCCCCTACACCTCCTACTCTAACCTTCAGGAGCCCCACTTCAGAAAACCCAGAATTAATTTGAGCACTCTTGCTATGATCATTCACAAGTAGTTGAGGGCTGGGAATTGGTCTTAATGGAGAAGGGTGGGCAGGTCCATATCATTCACCATTTGTCGACCGCACAGTCATTTCTAGCCCCCTTTCTCCTCAAAGCCTCTTGCCCTCGAGGTCAGAGGACCAAATACTTGCTAGGAGAGGCCATGCAGGCCAGGTCTGTCCCAGCATATTTGCACGCTCCCACACATCTTCCAGCAAGTAGTATGTGGCCATCTAATATGTGCCAGGCACTGGTGTGGGCACTGGGGGAGACAGCTTACCAATAGAACTAGGTCTATCTATTAGATAATGCTGTGCAAATGGCCAATACAACATGAAAGGGGATGAGGAAAGGGAAGCTGAATTAGGAGCAGGGTGGTCAGGGAAGGTCTCACTGCAAAGCTGAAATGTGAGCAAAGGCTGAGGGAGGCGAGGGAGCCAACATGTAGTTACAGACGGGAAAGGCATGCGAGGCAGAGGGAACAGAAAGTGCGAAAGCCCTGAGCAGGGGAGAGCGGACCCTAATAGAATAGCGGGAGGCAGGTGGCTGGAGTGGAGTGGGCAAGGATTGTGCAGCAGGGTGAGGGCAGGCCGGTGTCCAGATCACACAGCGCTGAGAGCCCCCTGAGGGGTTTGGGTTTTTCTCTCGAGTGTGTTGGGAAGCTGTTGGAGTTCGATGTGGGGGAGTGGCACGATCGGATTTCAGCTTTAATGTGCCCACTGTGGTCGCTATATTGAGAAAAGACAGAATGTGGGCCAGGGGGAGAAGGTGGGGGGCGAACTAGAAGGCAGTGGGGTGACATGAAGATGCTTGGACAAGGGTGGCTGTGAAAATAAGTGGACATCAGCTGGAGGCTTCTGGAAAAGGATTTGATTTCCTGTAAAAAACAGACAGAGCATGCGGAGGCGGTCCTTCCCCCTTCACTCTTCTTCATGGATGCGATGGCTCGATTTGGTCAAAAAACATGTTGAGATGTTGGCCAGGGGCTCGTTGATGCCCTGAACCAAGAACAGTGACTGCCCATCTCTAGATTCCTTGTTTTGTGAGTAAACAAACCTCCGCTGCTTGCAGCTGCAGGCATCCTCAGCGACACCCTCCCTCGCCTGCCGCTCTTCCCTGGCTCTTAGCAGCCGGAAAGGCGGACTCCGAGCGGCTCCCAGGCTGCCCCAGAGAAACAGAGGCCCCTGCGTGACCGCGGGAGGAAAGGGACCTGAAACACGCTCCCTCTACATCCCGCTCATCCTGGCTAATCTCCAAGGGACAACGCAATCAATTCAAGCTGTGAATCGGGCTCTTTCAAAGGACCGGATAAGTGGCTAGAAACAATTCCCAACTGTGGTTTCCATTGAATAATTGAAATTATGCAAGAACATGGAAATTGTTCAACAAATAAAATATGTCTGAAAATCTATTAAAGTTCCTTCTGCAAAAATCACTCGAAAAAGCCCAACTCAGCAATAAAAATAAATTACATTTCCGTTCTTGCTGTTGCCCCTTTGGGAAGGAACACATTACTATCCACTTCGTGGACAAATGGAATCAGTACATTTTGGAATAAATGATTCTCCAGGTCCTAAGAGCGTTAGATCAGTGGTTCTCAACCTTGGCTGCACATTGGAATCACCTGGGAATCTTTTTAAAATCCTGATTTCTGGGCCTCATCCTCCGGAAATTCTGTTTCTTTGTTATGGGGTGGGGCCACAACATTAGTAACAAAGAAACAGAATTTCCGGAGGGTGAGGCCCAGAAACCAGGATTTTAAAAAGATTCCCAGGTGATGCTAATGTGTAGCCTCGGTTGAGAACCACTGTATTAGATGATGATTCTACATTGAAAAAGAAATAGGAAAAAATTCCCCCACTTAACATTGCTCAGAGAATGTATCTACTACTTTGTCTCATCCATGGGGTTCAGGGAGTGTGAGTTTTCCACCTGCGGCTTTGAGTGACAGACCATTTACTCTGAAATTATGGAGTTTGCTAGGGCCATTTGGACCTGCCCTGTGGGGGTCATAGTTCCCTGGAAATCCTTATTTCTATTTTCATTTTATCCTGAGCAGAAGAGAAACTTCCTCCAAAGGACAAGCTAGAGAGTTGGCCGGGGGAATGTAATTTTTGAACTATGAATTTAAAGTCCTTCCGAGCAATTCTTTCCAGTACGATGCAGCTTTGCAAAATGGATTCGGAAGGTGGTTGGCACTGTGGTTCCACCACCCTCCTATACTCTCCATGTTGGTTCAAAGCAGTTTACCAGCCACCTCTTCAAGTAAAAACCACAGAACTTAAAGCCACAGTGCAGTTGTCCCTGTTGCTTCTTTCTCAAGCCATTGCTTTTTGTTGTGGCTCAGGGTGTGGCCTGGTCTTGCTAATTGCCTTGGGCAGGCCGGGATCTGTCGTTTCCTCTCAGATGTGCATCGGGTTGCACACCTGGACTGGACTGGCCAACCAGGTACACATCCATGCAGATTCATTCACCGGAAACTTGGATGGGGAGAGAGACACACCCTCTTTCACACCGAGTCAGACCTCCTCCCTGTTGAGAACTATCAGAGCTTTGGTTCTATTGCTTAGAAGAAGCCATTACCTGTGGACACATATTAAGAAAAAAAATCAATTGCCCCCATCAGTTGCCTGCTGCCCTGGAGGCAGCTCCTGGGGCTGAGGTGATGGCCGGTGTTGAAGTTGAAATACAAGACTAGTGCCACGCCAAAGGCCTCTTCTTCCAAACACAGAGTGAACTTCAACTACAGTGCCTGCCTCCATCCTGTGAACAAGGGAAGTGGATATGGTTAACCAAGACCAACGCTCTTGCTGGGAGAGAGAAGGAAGGTGGAGAATGGTTGTTCTTTTCCTCCGTGGTGACAGCAAGTTTACCCGATGTTGGAAAGAGTCCCTCCATAATAGAGTTTTGAGGACTTCCTGTCTGACACACTAGACCAAGCATTCATGTTTTAACTTGTGTAATCCTCAACATCTGCCAGCCCATCCCACCCCCCACCACCACACACATGATGGAGTCACTCTTATCCCCCATTTTACAGATGAGGAAACAGATGCTTAGAGAAGTTAGGTAACTTGCTCCAGGGTCACAGGTAGCACACAGAGCAGTGCACCCTGCCAAAGCCTCGCTCTTAACCTCTACCGACCTGCTTTGCGGGCAGCCTACTGGCTCTGCCCATGCCCAGGGTGTGTAGAGCTGAATTTCTATCTTGTGGTGACCCGAAATTTGCTCTCTAATCCAGGTATGAGCACCTGCTCCTTCTATTTCTCTCCCTGACTTGGGCCCCAAACACGCTTTTGTAAACAGTGTCTAGGGCCATTTAACCTGCCACAGAACCAGGTCTCCCAGGGAGCCAGGCTGCTGCCTAGCAGGATAATGGAGATGGAGATGTGCCTGCTCCCTGAGAGGGTCCCTCTCCATGACATCCGAGTGCCCCATTCCTATCCTGATTTCTGAAATTCCACAATTGGATGCTTACTTTATACATTTAAGTTTTCTCATTTTAAAAACTATTGGTGGATTATCTAGTATGAAGAAAGAAAGGAAAATAAATTATTTTGGTAGAAAGATCAAAATTTGAAATCAGAAAATCTCTATGAAACTTAATTATAAAATTACTAGAGGCCCGATGCACGAAATTCGTGCAAGAGTAGGCCTTCCTTCCCCCGGCTGCCGGCACTGGCTTCCCTCTGGCATCTGGGACCTGGGCTTCCCCCACAGCCCCTGCTTCATCTGGAAGGACGTCCGGTCTAATTAGCATATTATGCTTTTATTATTATAGATACCATGTAAAAATTATACCATATATGTAAGCTATATGTAATTTAAAAAACTAACATGTTATTTTGAATTACATATGGTAGTGATGTGGGATGTCAAGATCTTCTTACTGCTCTTAGTGCTCTAGGTCTTAATTAGGGCCTCGTTAAAATACAACTACTCTTGAGATAATACGTTTGTGTTAGTTTCCTATCACCATATAACAAATTACACATATTTAGTGATTTAAAACAACACCTATGTCTTAGGTTTCTGATTTTGAGCATGGGGGGCTTAATTTCTGGGTCTCCTTTCTCCTTTGTAATGTGCAGGGGTTGACATGGGAGTGTTTTCTCATGGCTTTATCATTTAGACATTCTGAAGCTTGGCTACAAAATCACAAAAGACTGATTTTTCGGATGCTCGACATTATTTACCAGGAAGAGGCGCAGAAGGAGTGAGCATGGCTCATTAAAATGGAACCCTATGGAATGTGAACCGGAGAGCCCGCAGGTCCCCCGTGTGGGGAGCGCACCTGTCAAAAGTAATTCATGACCGAGGATGAGGCAGGACAAGGGCGGCCAGACCTGTGCTTCAGAAGTTAATGTATTCAAGCACTCTTACCTCCAGCATCGGGACAGAGCCCTGAGCCACGCACTGGGCTTTCAGAAATCAAAGTAAAAACCAAACAGTAACAGGGTTTCTTATTTTTAGAAGCAGAGCAGCTGAGGAAGACTGTTCACCAATACCTGCTGCGTTCCTTCCTTTAGGCAACAGTAAAAGTGTACTTCCCCAGCCTCTGAAGGTGGACATTCCATGCAATTTTTCCCCTTTTCTCCCTCCCTCCCGCCCTCCTTCCCTCCCTCCTTCTTTCTCTCTCTCTCCTTCCCTCCCTCCCCCTCTCCTTCCCTCCCTCCCCCTCTCTCTTTCCTCCCTCTCTCCCTCCCTCCCCCCCCTCTCTCTCCCTCCCCCCTCCCTTCCTTCTTTCTTTCCTTCCTTCTTTCCATGAAATGTGAGTGGAAGCGGTGCAGGTCAGTTCTGGGTGGAGGTGCTGAGGAACCTCTCCCTGCCTCCTGCAGTGCTGGTGAAAGCAGACAGTGACGCGGGTGCAGCACCAAAGACAGCTCCCTCCGGTGCAGGATACCTCGCATGACTGAGACATAGCCGTTGTTTTTTAAGCTTTTAAGATCTTGGGGTTGTCAATTACCTAATACAACCTGACTGATAAAGAAACGGACCACAGAATTCGGTAAATGGTAGAGCTTGTGATCTAGACAATATCACTTTACTGACAGAGGAAGAAAAAAAGCCCTGATAATCCAAAGTCCGGGATGAACTATTTTGATTTTTCTTTTTCTGCTTCCTCCCAGGCCTGAGAGAGTTGGTGAAGTGTTAAAAGGAGATAGCAGGGATCTGAAAGAGATAAAGAATTTGTCTGGATCGATCGGCCGACTGCTGGACAAGCAGGTTGGCTGAACTTGCAGGCTGGCTTTTCTAGGGATGCACCTCATACAAGAGTGCCTACAGTCTCCTGCCTCATCTCCCTCAGCTCTGATGGGCTGCATAGAAAAAGCATTGGAACCCCGTCTTTCAACGAAATCACTTGGGCTTTTCTGAACTCTTGTTACGTTTGGGCTGATGTGCTTTGGTTCTCTTCTCAAAAAAGTGTCCTGCTGCTTCCGACCCGGATGCCTGGATGCGTCTCCTGGAATTCCTTTTAAGTGCACCCTTTGCTCTCTGTCTTTCTCTCCTTCCTCCAGAGGAGAATCTATTACAAGCCCAACATCAACCCCAAAATCTAATTTAGGATGTTCCCTATGGAAATGGAACTGCACTGGGCTTGTCAATACTTCTCATTCTATGAGATAGTTATTCTCAAGCTCCAGAAGAGATGACGTGAAGTCCAGGAGCAGGTAGGAGATTAGAAAAAAGTCAAGGAAAACCCAAATGTTTGCTTGTTTACTTTCAGATCGAGTTCTAGGTGAACTTATTTTCTTTCTTTTAAAAACTTAATGTCAGTATCAGTGATATACTTACGTAATTCAAAACTACAAAGGTGTAAGAGGGTATGCAGTAAAAGGTCTCATTCCCTCCTCCACTTCTTAGCCACTCTCTCATATGACTAATTTTTATGTCCCTTTACAGGAATATATTATGCATAAGTAAGGACACTTCACACATCCCTTTTTTCTCTCTTTTATATAATTGGTAATGTTCCATTCTGTTACCCTCCTTGCTTTTCTTGCTTAATGGTATATCTATCTTACAGATCATTCCACATAAAAAGCTTCCTAATTTTAAAAATTCTATAAAGCTCATTTAACAAAACTCTGTACCAATGGACACTGAGTTTGTTTTCAATTTCTGCTTTTATAAACCATGCTGCAATGAATAACTTTGCCCTTAAGTCAGTTTGCATCTGTGTGGATATATTTATGGAAATAATTTCTACAAGCAGAATTGCTGGGCTAGTGATTAGTTCAATAATGAGTTTAAGGCAGGGGTGGGCAACCTTTTTGTGAGTGATGCCCAAACCAGCAAAATCTCTGACTCAAAATTCTTCTGCATGCTAACCCTAATTTTTTGAGAACATGTTACGCTTACTTGATATCTCTTAAGGTGTACGTATGTGAAGAACCTTGAAGAAATAATAAAATTCATTCGAGCGACAAAAACACAGTATATGATGATGAAAAATACATTTATTTTTTAATGTATACATGTTATGTAAAATTATTTATCTAAGATGCACCTACACTGAATTTATCTGAAAAATAAAAAAGTTGATATTAAGAAAAAAATTGTAAATGGAAAATTATAAGAGAGGGTTTCGCGTGCCAGCAAAAGTTACTGGCGTGCCATCTTTGGCACGCGTGCCAGGGGTTGCCCACCCCTGGTTTAAGGTGTAGCTGAATGAGACTCAGTGGGCTCAAAAATATACCCACACCAGAGTGGTCAGACTCTAGCATGTATAATTGTTCATAGTTTCAAAGTGATACTATGTCGCACATTCACTGAGCATTTATTATGTGCCTATTTTATGCCCTAAACTATGTAGGTTCTAGAGATAAAGCAATAAATAAAATGCAGTAAATAAATATGTAAGTGATGTTTTCTAACAACTTGTGAAGCAGGAAGGGCAGTGTGAGTGGTTAATTTTGTGTCAACTTGGCTGAACCATGTGAGTAGTTATTTGGTAATACTAGTCTAGATGCTGTTGTAAAGTTTTTTCTTTTAGATATGATTAACATTTTCCTTCACTTGACTTTAAGTAAATCAGATTACCCTCTATGATCTGGTGGGTCTCACCTAATCATCCAAAGGTCTTAAGAACAAATAAAGTTTCCCAAAGAAAAAGAAATTCTTTTCAAGACTGCAACAGAAAAACCCTCCCAGAATTTCTAGTTTGCTGCCCTGCAAAAATTCAGACTCAAGACTGCAATAGCAGTTCTTACCTCAGTTTCAAGCCTGCTGGCTGTCCTACACATTTTAGGCTTGCTAGCCCCCACAGTCATGTGAGCCAAGTGTTTAAAATAAATCTCTCTTCCTATATATGTTCTACTGATTCTGTTTCTCTGGAGATTGCTGAATAATACAGGCAGAAGTGAAGATCTCCACCAAACATATGAGGAGGCAGAGCCTGAGAGGGCCCATGTCCCCCTAGAGTTCAGACTCTACAACCAAAGTGCTTTCTACTGCGCTGCAATCTAATTAAAACCCAAAATAGGGTTTAGGCAGTGGCAACCCCATTGTAGAATATTAGGTGCTTCCATAAGGTGCTTGCTCCGTCTATGGGCCCTGTGCAGGGAACCCATGGGCTGCAGTCTGAAATCTCCCCGGCTCCAACTGATGGGATCGGAGCTGGCAGAGTGACACAGTACAGCCAGTCTGTAGACTGCTCACTGACTGGTGACATGGCCTGTCCCAGAAAGCTAACATGGGCTGATGAAGGCTGTGTAGAGACTGAGCAAACAGGACAGTAAGCAGTGGAAGCCGACGCTGATAGGCTGTGACACAGGAGACACAGGGAAGGCCACGAGAGGACCGACACCAGCTGAAGTTGTAAGAGGACAGATCAGTGAAGCAGAGTGGAGAATGGTCAGCAGAGAGGAGAGAAGCCCATCTACTGGGAGGGAGCGGGCGCTGGCTGGTCTCGAGCTGCCTCAGACTCTCCTCTCGTGGTGTGCGGTTCCACAGTACGCTTAGAGCGAGCCCACGTGGCAACCGGCCCTTACGGCTGTGAAGCAGGAGGGGGCCTCCGAGGGCAGATCTTCAGCGGGCCGGCTGGAGCCCGGGCCAGTGCCACTTGGAGTTCTCAGGCTGCACACAAGCTCAGTTTGGTGTAACTGGAGGTTGGGAAACAAAGTCAGTCTCATTTGACTAAATTGCATTTTGTAGCCGGGAGGGGAGTAGTGACCGTGACCATCCCGGCCACCCCTGCTGCTGAGGTGGGAGAAGAGCAGTGGCTTGTCCCAGGTCCAGGGAGGTGAGCTGCAGGTCAGGACGTCCTTCCACTCCCCTTTGCATGCTCTTCAGCAGCGCTCGTCAAGGAGGCGGGTAGGCTACCTTCCTGAGTACTCAGGGTCTTTAAACTCTTTCTTAATTAAGTCTTCTTCGTGTTTTGGAATTGTTTGCAATTGTCTGCTTTTAGGATCTCAGAAAAATTTCAACCCCTACGGAATATCAGTCCCCTTGATGTGTAATAAAATACAGAGGTTTCTTAAAAAAAAAAATAAAGAGAGAAGACTCCTAGTAATTCCTGAGAACTGAATCAGACATATCCAAGGGCTAATTTTGGGGTTCCACCCAAACTTTGTGACTTGGATCCATAAATGTCATTCAGTACGTGTGGAAAATACATTACTGGGAAGGAATTGGGTAAGCTGCTTTTATATTCTAAGTATGGACAGTTTCTCTGAAAACATAATTGGTTTGATCTTTATAGTAGAGAAGATAAAAATGTCAGTGTCTTTTTTTCTTTATTTTTTAAAAAATGTATCTTTATGGAAAGTACTATGGATGACCCTCCTTTTCCCCCATTGACCCCTCCACTGCATTCTTCTCACCCCCCAAGCTTTCACTACACTATTGTCTGAGTCCATGGGTTATGCATAGATGCATGTAAGTTCTTTGGTTAATCTTCCCCCCTCCCACCCCCTACCCTCGCCTTCCTCTGAGATTCGTCAGTCTGTTCCATGCTCTGTGTCTCTGGATCTAAAAGATGTCAGCGCCTTAAACAAAACTGAAGCTTCTTTTTCTCTCACTCACATGTGTAGCTTGGCAGTTACAACTCTACCGCAGTAGGGACCCAGGTTCCTTCTTTCCTGTTGCACAGCTTTACCTCATGGTCAAGAAGGCTGCTCTAGCTCCTCCCATTACACACTTATTCCAGCCAATGGAGAGTGGAAAAGGGGGATGGAAGGCAGGCTTTTCTCTTTAAGGGCACCATCCTGAATATACACACATCACTGTTGTTCACATCCTATTGGCCCCAACTTAGCCAAGTAACCATGCTTATCTGCAAAGGAGACTGGGAAATAGGATCTTTAGAGAGACAGCCAGATCCTTAACTAAAAATCTGTTACTATGCAAGACGGGGAGAAGAGATCCTGGGGATAACCATCAGCTGTGCCGCAGACCCCAAGGCATTGCTTTCTTCTTCCTCTTTTACACCTGGGAATGATCAGAAAGTTCAGGGAGTTATTAACTTAGCAAGTACTGGCATTTTTCAGACCTGTGCAAAAACAATATTAGGTACTTTGGAAATACAAAGATGAGTAAGAACTACTCTCCCTTCTCAAAATATTCACTTCTAGCCCAGCCAGTGTGGCTCACTGGTTGAGCATCGACCTATGAACCAGGAGGTCACGGTTAGATTCCCGTCAGCACATATGCCCAGGTTGTGGGCTCCAACCCCAGTGTGGGGCATGTGGGAGAATCGATGATTCTCTTTCATCATTAATGTTTCTCTCTCTCTCTCTCTCTCTCTCTTTCTCTCTCTCCCTTCCTCTCTGAAATCAATACAAATATATTAAAAAATATCCACTCCTAGTTGTTAAATCCTATACTCAGTACTTGAGAATAAAAATATATATGTACATTAAAAGAAGTTCTGAAAGTACTCTCCTCCTGAATTACTATGCCAGCAGCTTTGATGTATTAATTTTATTAATCATTATAACCTGAATAAGTTGTGAGACATCTCAAGATTCAGTTTGTATAGGATGCTATGTTCAAGGAAGAAAGAGGGTGAGCAAAAGGTTATAAAAATATTTCAGCCCTAACTGGTTTAGCTCAGTGGATAGAGCATTGGCCTGCGGACCGAAGGGTTCCGGGTTTGATTTCGGTCAAGGGCACATACCTTGTTTGCAGGCTCCTCTCCGGCCTGGGACATTGGTAAGGGCGCATGCAGGAGGCAACCAATCGATGTGTTTCTCTCACATCGATATTTCTCTCTGTCTCTTCCACTCTCTCTAAAGGTCAATGGGAAAATATCCCCGGGTGAGGATTGAAAACAAAATTTTTTTTCCAATTCTTGACTCAATTTCTTATTGAAACAGAAACTCAATTCCTTATTGAAAAGAGGCTGGTGTGTTCCTAATACATAGTCAGCCTCTTTAAAAAAACTTTTCCCCCATCACTACTCTTTTACCAGCCTTTGCTCCTGAGCGTCTTTCTCTCCTTCTTTTACCCCATCCCTGAAAGCCATCTCCTGACAGAGGAAATATGATTGTTCTCTGCATCCTCCCTCTTGCCCTAGCCACCATCTCCATGCTGCAGGCAGCCTGAGAGCTCACGTGCTGGCAAGGATGTTTCCTCCATAGACGCCAGAGTGAATCGTCACACGCAGGTTTCTGTCCCCATTCCACAATAATGGTTTTTGTCTCTGTTAAGTATTGAGAAGATTTACACTGAACATGAGTCTCTTAAGCCTTGAACATCTCCACAGCGTCTCTCCCTGCTATTTTGGGACTGAGCATTGGTATGAAGTATAATGGGTTGGGGAGTCAGGAGATCTGCCCCCACTGTATTCATCACGTTGGAAAAGTCACTGAACACTAGGATTAGTTAGTTAATTAACGTGCAAAATAAGAGCAGATGGAGCAGTTGAACCCTTGAGGTCTCTGATTCTGAACCGAGATCCTGAGTGTCAATGCTTGCCCAGGGGAGGGCAGACGCTGAGTTGGGAGAGGACTTGGCACCCTCAGAGTTGCCAGTACAAGGCACCCCAGAGAGAAAGCTCTCATTTCCCAACGGCTTTCCGAGCCAGTGCACTGAGGACATGCTGAAAGCACCGAGTTTCACACCTTACGGGTGCCTGCTGTGTAAATTACATTCTGATATACTTTGTGGCCAAAACAAAAAGCCCTGTATGGTTTAACCCTATATTGAATCATGAAACATGTCAAGGACGGTTAATCAGCCTACAACACAGATGAAAATATTTCACCAATTGAAAAAGAAAGTCCACTCATCCTGCACTCCTTGGTTGTCATAGCTCCCTGTTCCCTTCTTTCTTTTCTTTTCCCTTGGTAACCTGGTGATTCCTGCAGTGGGCGTGGCTTCCCTGTGGCACGCTTCCACACTGGACGATGACAGATAGCACGCACTATGTAAGCTCCTGACATACTCACGTGTATGTTAAGGTACCACTTGGATTAACTTCTGTTACAATGCACCTTGGGCTTTTTATTTTGGTGACCTAGTATTGAGATATAGTCACATACTGTACAAACCAACTACTTAAAGTTTGTATATCAATGTTTTATATCACGTAAGGATGAGAGTTGTGTTACCGTGACCACAATCAATTTTAGAATATTTTCATCACCCCTAAAAGAAACCCTACCCCCACTAGCAGCCACGCCCCACCCCCTATGTCTCCAGCAATGACTAAGATGCTTTCTGTCTCTAGGGATCTGCTTATTTGGGGCATTTCACAGAACTGGAATCATCAGGTTCTACCTGGTCCCTTGTAACTGGCTTCTTTCACTTAGCATGTTTTCAAGGTTCATCCATGCTGTAGCATGTATCAGTACTCCATTCCTTTTTATGGCCAAATAGTATTCCATTTATGGATATAGTGCCCTTTGTTTATCCATCAGTCCTTTCAGGAACTACAGCTTCCTTCCCTGCCTCTATTTTCTCAAACTCAGTCTGAAATGTTGCTAAGAAATGTTATGATTCCACAAGTCACCCGAGAGCAAGCCCGCAGCTATTTCCTTCACTAGGACCTACTTAATGCAGGTTGGAGGGACACTGAACTGCGTGTGTTAAAGCCGCAGAAAAGCCAGTTGAGCTCTGTTAGAACATCAGCCTCTGATCAGACTGTCTGGTTTGGAATTTGGGGTTTACCATTTCCTCTCAAGCAGCACTCAGCCTCTTTAAGCCTTAGTGGTCTCATCTTCAAAATGGGAATTTTATTAGTACCTACCTATGGCAGAGACTGCCAGTCAGCCTACAGCCCCACTTTTTGGCTAGGTAAAGGGCTGCCCAGCATGGAGGCTGCATCTTAGCTCTTCCCTTAGCTAGGTATGGCTGTGACTCGACCTTCTGGCCAGTGATGCACTTAGCAGCTTCTAAGAGTCTTCTTTTAAAGACATCTGGCGCATGCCCCTTTCCCATTTTAACTCTGTCTCTTCCTCTGCCCTGCTCCCTAGCAGCTGACCATAAGATCCTGGACTGTAGACCAAGACCAAGGATATCTGCAAGATGGAATTTGGTTCCTGGAGTGTGCGGCTGCAGTGACAGAACCTCAGCAGCTGGTGCAGGATCAGTTGAAGCAGGCAGGTAGTAAGTGGGAATATACGCGTATCACAGGCTAGCAAGCTGGTGAACCTTGCTTTGTGGTGGCAAAACGTCATACAAACTGTTTCCTGGGTTCACTGGGAGGTGGAGCAGGGTTGGTCTGAGTGCACAGTATTAGGGAACTGGTGTGAAAATTGCACTATGTGGTATGTGTTGACTGCATCGTGACAATCTTGCCATAGAGAGAGGAGCTCTGGCCAGCGTTAGCAGCCAGTAGGCATTGATGGAAGAGAGTACGGCCTTGCTGAACCAGAACTCTCCCCTTGTCCTGCAATCTAAGTGGACTGAGAGTTCAGTAACTGGGGACCTAGTAGGGCTGAGAATGCCAAGTGCATCTGCATTGCAAACTGAAGTGGTTGGTATGGGCTCTGATGGGGCAGCTTTCCCAGGACATGAACTTGTGATTGCAGGCCTTTTCCCAGCATCCTCTGTTAAGAGTTCCCTGCATTACCATAAGCAAAATAAAATAATAATGGCAACAAAGATCAGGTAGGGGGCTGCCTTCCCTTTAAAGCCGGCTGTTTCAGAGGGCTTCAAGGTCACTATGAAGATGAAAGCGGAGGGCGTGGAGCCCAGTGGCCAGTGAGTGACAGACTAGAGCAGGGCAGGCACACTGCAGTTTGCCCGGCAAGCCTGAGCTGTTGCTTGCTTTTATATGACCCTGACCTTAAACAGGCGAAAAACACGTGGACATTCATTTTCTCTCTTATTCTATAAGTATGTACATAGCAGCCTTGATTCTGCCTTTTGGCCCACTAAACCCAAGATATTTACTAGGAAAATTCTGCCAACCGCAATACTGGGTCTTAGGTGTAAAGATTAGGTCTGGAGAAGATCTTGCACACAGAGTAACCGTAAAGAAATAAATAGACAAGAAGCTTAGCATATTTGGAGAGAGTTTGTTGCTGTAAGTAACCATAACCTTCCCCTGCAAAAGTCTATAACCGGTCAATCCCTGAAGCAATGCCACTGGTCCCAAACCTGCCCCAGTAGGAAGTTGGCTGTCTGACTCCAAGAAGAGCACACTCTAAAAAGCCTACCTCACTCTCCAAGGACAGCACGCAACCTACCAGATGGGCCATTAATCAACTCACTCTGCAGCCTGAGAGGGGCCTTCCCAATCCTCATCCTGTGGGATTTGGGAAACTGCAGTGGGCCCGTGACTAACACTGTTTCTCTGGTCCCATTCCCCTAACAGCTGTTTTATTTGCCATGTGGAGTCTAACTCCATCATCCTGTAGCGTGTGTGTGTGTGTGTGTGTGTGTGTGTGCGTGTGTGTGCCCTTTAGTCGACAGTTTATTGAGCTACAAGGAGCCATGCATGTCCTTGATGAACTTGAGGTGACAGAACTTTAAGGTAGTCTCTAATCTGGTTTCAAGAGACATGACTTTAAAACCACATTTTCACTTATATATTTCAAATATTTCTTTGTTTGCATTTTATATGGAACTAGAGGCCCGATGCACGAAATTTATGCAAGGGGCTCAGCCCCCACCATGGCGGCTGCCCCGGCCCCCACCACCTCTGCCTCAGCCCTCTCAGCCCCAGCTTCATCCGGAAGGACATCGGAAGGATGTCTGGTCTAATTAGCATATTACGCTTTTATTTATACTAGAACAGCAGTTCTCAACCTGTGGGTTGCGACCCCTTTGGGGGTTGAACGACCCTTTCAGAGGGGTTGCCTAAGACCATCGGAAAACACATATATAATTACATATTGTTTTTGTGATTAATCACTATGCTTTAATTATGTTCAATTTGTAACAATGAAAATACACCCTGCATATCATATATTTACATTACAATTCATAACAGTAGTAAAATTACAGTTAAGAAGTAGCAATGAAAATAATTTTATGGTTGGGGCTTACCACAACATGAAGAACTGTATTAAAGGGTCGTGGCATTAGGAAGATTGAGAACCACTGTACTAGAAGCCTGGTACACAAAATTCATGCATGGGGGGAGGTGTCCCTGACCACGGCCTGCACCCTCTCGCAATCCGGGACCACTGGCTTCTAACTGTGCCTGCCTGCCTGATCACACCTAACTGCTCACCTGCCTGTGTGATCACCCCTAATCACTCTGCCTGCCTACCTGATTGCCCCTAACCATGCTTGCATGCCTGCCTGATCGCCCCTAACTGCTCGCCTGCCTGCCTGATCGCTCCTAACCACCTCTCCCTTGGCCCCTGCTGCTGCAGCTTTGTCGAGAAGGATGTCCGGAATGACATCCAGAAGGATGTCTGGTCTAATTAGCATATAGCACTTTTATTATTATAGACTAGAGGCCTGGTGCATGAAATTCATGCATGGAGGAGGGGGGCCCTCAGCCTGTCCTGTACTCTTTTGTAGTTCAGGACTGCTGGCTCTTAACTGCTGGGCTGCCTTCCCGATTGTCCCTAACCACTCACCTGCCTGCCTGATCACCCCTAACTGTTTGCGTGCCTGCCTCATCACCCCTAATGGCCTCTGCCTGCCTGCCTCATTGCCTCTAACCACTTGCCTGCCTGCTTGATCACCCCTAACTACTCACCTGCCTGCCTGATCACCCCTAAATGCCTCCGCCACCGCAGCTTCATCCAGAAGGACATCCGGAATGATGTCTGAAAGGTTGTTCAGCTGTCTAGTGTAATTAGCATATTATGCATTTATTATTATAGATACCTGTTCACTTTTTATCTCAGAGGAGGTGGTGGGAAGAGATTAACCAAATAACTTATATGCATATATACATAGCCCATGGGCAGACAATAGTGCAGGGAAGGCCTGGGTAAGGGACAGGAGCGGGGGTTGAGGGAGTCAATGGGGGGAAAAGGTGACATCTGTAATACTTTCAACAATAAAGATAAATTTAAAAATCAAAAACAATCAAATAAAAAACTCTGCAGTACATATTTGGCTGTGGATTTATAGCTCTCTTCAAACTTTGGAAACCACAGAAGATACAAGTTTTACATTTTAACCTACAAATGTCATGGGTTTCATTCCAATTTATAATCACTCTTAGGAAATATGTGAATTTTGGCACAGTACTATTGTGCTTCTAATGTCTTAGTTACTTTTTTTAATTTTTATTTTTTTTGCTAAACCAGTATCTTAAATGAACACTGAGGTTTTTTCTTTTGAGAGACAAGTAGTTCTCATTAATTAATTACATAATCATTGTAACTGCATTTTAGTAAGATTAGACATTAGCACAATAATGTTCCCAACCTAACAAAAATTCTTAGTATTGTGGTTACTTCATTATAGTCCTTTTTTAATATGAATTTTTAATGATTATACTCATAATGAACAAATTTTTTTAACTAAATATTATGTAAAAGAATCTTCCTCTGTTTCTGCATAGTCTTTATAATTAAGCTTTTCATTGAGAGCCTCATGTTCTAGATAGTACACCTGTTGTAGGCACCTAATCCTTTGCAACAAACCACTCAGAATTTAGTGATCTAAAACAACACAAACACTGGATTATCTCTCATGGCCTTGGTGAGTCAGGGGTTTGGGAAGTGCTTGTCTGGGTGCTTTAGTATCAAGCATTTGCCATCATATGATGGCTGGATCTGGGACGGAGAGAGCTGGGACAGCTGGGGGCTAGCGGCATCTGTTTCTCTTCATGTGTTCTCAGGGTAGTTCAATGTGGACTCTCCACTTGGGCTACTTTGGACTGCCTCACAACATGGCGGTCTCAGGAAGCTATAACTTCTTATGTGGTGGCTGAGGGCCAGGCTGAAGCTGCAATGTTCTGTAACTTTCACATAGTGCCACCTCAGCTGCAAGTTGTATGAACTTTTATATTCTAAAAATATTGATCACTTCTGTAATCATATTTGCCCAGCTTATTCTTTTCTATTGCTTAATCATTTTCCTTGGAGTGTAGGTGTTTTTAATTTTTTTCTATCAAAACTATTAATTGTTTTCTCTGATTTCTTCCATCACATTTTAAAAAATATATTTTTATTGATTTCAGAGAGAAAGGGAGAGAGAGATAGAGATAGAAACATCAATGATGAGAGGGAATCACTGATTGGCTGCCTACTACAGACTGCATGTGCCCTTGACTGGAATTGAACCAGCAACTCGTCAGTCGGCAGGCCAACACTCTATCCACTGAGCCAAACCAGCTAGGGCTCCATCACATTTATACTTAGAAATATTTTCCTCTCCAAACTTTCCAGATGTACTAAATTATCAATTATATGAATATCTATATATTTTCATGGTTGAAGTTTTACATTTAACATCTTAATTTTATTTATTATATTACTTGGGTCTAAAGTCATACCTCCACTAATGTTATGCAGTAAAACTAACACTATTAAATAGTTCTAACTTTGCCTTCATTGATTTATGATATCTTTTTATTGCATATAAAATTCTTATTTAAAAATTATTGCTGAGAGAGAGAGAGAGAGAGAGAGAGAGAGAGAGAGAGATTTTATTCTATTTATTTATGCATTTTTTTTCTTGTATATGCCCTGACCAGGATCAAACCCACAACCTTGGCGTATTGGGTAAATGCTCTAACCAACTGAACTACCCAGCCAAGGCAAAATTTTTATTTTGTTATATTGTCTAATTCTGGACCATTTATACCATTTAAATTAAATTGTCTGTGTTGTTGCTCTCCTTTGTTAGTCCCATCTGTTTTCCCTCATAGATGAACTTTAGAATTAATATGTACTAAATTTGAAGAAAAACTTTGAGAATATGATTGAGATTGCATTAAATTTCTATAAGTATCCGCATAATTCTTGTCTTGAATTTGTAGACCTGGTGTTTAGAAGCCAACAGTAGTCAAGGGTTGATGGGACTGGGCAAGGAAGGCTTGCAGATTTCAGTCACAAGCAAGAGAAGAGGGAGCAGAGCGGGTAGAAGCTCAGGTAACAGCAGGAGTGCCCAGGATGGCCCCCATGGGGCTCAGGCACCGGCTCAGCCCATGTCACTTGTCAGGGCTAACAAGGTGACACAGGAAGTGGCACTGACAGATGTGCCCATCTGGAGATGCTGTGGAGCTTGGTCGCCTGGGCCTTTCCTCAGACTCCTCCAAACAGGGAGAAGGCACTGCTGCTTCCGCGTGGGCAGACAGGACCACAGGCGGCCAGCGTGAGGGGCCGCTGGAGACAGGAGGAAGGCCCCCGCCCCCCTCCAAACCATCCTTTCTCTACCTGGCGGGTCTCTTCTGACACTCCCTGGAGAGGAACTATTTTATACGCAGTCAGAAAAGCGGCTTCCTGCCTGGCAGCGAGGACTGTCAGGCTGAATTCCCCTCGCCCCTGCCCGGAGGAGGGCATGGAGAGCTGGAGGAGGAGTTGGGTAATAAGGGGATATGGTGGGTGGGGGGAAGGGGACGGAGGGGAACCACCCGGGGCAGCCCGTACCATCAGTCACCTTTCCCCATTGGCTGGCTCTGTGGGGCTGGGAGCCGAAAAGGGGATACAGAACAACGGCAGTGCACGTGTGGCGGCCCCTTCACCTCCCACACTCTGCTGTCCTACTGTTCAAACCCGCGTTGGGTTATTTTAAACGTCCAGGGCTCCAAAACGCAGACAGCAGCAGCCACGTCTCTCCTCAGGCACGAGGACCCCACCGTAGAATCGTTGGCGTTGACAATCAGTTCCAGACATCGCTGAGGAGGAGAGCCTCAAAGAAAAAGGAGCAAGGCAGGAGGGACCCGTGTGTGTGTGTGTGTGTGTGTGTGTGTGTGTGTGTGTGTGTGTGTGTGTGTCTATTTGAAGAAAGTGCCGCATAAAAGGTTCAGAAGCTGTCACCTGTCAAAGTCTGGCTATGCGGCCATTTTTAATGTGCAGTAAGGCGATGGATTCACATGCCAGGCCAGGGCACCACCAAAGTCACCCCCGCTGAGTGTCACGCTGAAGCCGTGCCCCAGATGAAGGCCGGACACAGCGCCCTCTCGTCTCTGGCAAAAACCTCACAGTTAATGGTTAGGGCGCACATACATCACACACCATTAAAGCTGCCAGTCTCGTCTCTCTCGCCCCATTAGGAGAATATATGTATCATTAAAGGAAGTGAGTTACAATATAAAAATGTGGTAATTCAGACTGTCAGGCCACAACTGACAGCACATTTGGGGACTGCTTTCCTGCGCTCTCTCCAGAGACCCTATATTTAGTGAGAAGACATTTCCCAGAAAAGTTTTCATAAATATTCTCCGTGGGAAAATATGTGTATTTATTACTTCACGTAAAAAGAAGTCTAAAGTAAATGTTTTAGGAGCTTGCTTCTCAGAAGGGGAGCGGTTATTTTCAATCCTTAGCTGGAAGAATTTTTCTTATCAACTTTATACAAGTCAGGGGATGCTCTCCTCCGGGGGACCTGGGATGCTGGCAGCAGCATTGTCCTCATTTTCCTGCCTCTTTGTCCTCCTTGCAGCCACACTCCACACCCCATGTTCTCATTGTGATGTTGGGAGTGTATTAATTATGTGTTTTTTAAAATTATATTTTAATCAGAGAAGAAGGGAGAGGGAGAGAGAGATAGAAACATCGATGATGAGAGAATCATTGATTGGCTGCCTCCTGCATGCCCTCCCACTGGGGATTGAGCCCGCAACCTGGGCATGTGCCCTTGACTGGAATTGAATTTGGGAACTTTCAATCTGCAGGCCAATGCTCTATCCACTGAGCCAAACCAGGTAGGGCAATTATGTTTTTTAATTTCTGTATTTTATGATGCTTTGACCTCTTATGGACTTGCTTGAGAGGGGAAAGACTGCCCCTCTCAGGTCAGCCCGTTTCTAACTATGCATCTTCCACATGCAACCAACCAACCCAAAGCCCATCCTCAGGCACCTCCTTTATGAGGCCCTCACCATCCATAACTATTCCAGGGACAGGTACCACGCAACTAGGGACAGCTCCCAGGCCTTGGAACCAACGGAAAGTATTCAAGCTAGCCCGTCGTAAGCCTGCTGACCCTGCCTCACTCATTCTTTTGCACCAAAACCATGAGAAAGTTTCCCATCCACCTTCCCTCCTCCCCCTGCCTCCTGCCACTCCCTGGTCCTTCCTTGTGTGGCCCTTTGTGGTGTGGCTTGCCCCTTCCTCTGGGAACTGTGAGTAACAAACTATCTTTTCAATGACAGTTGTCTCCTCATCTTTTGGCCTCACCAGAATGGAATGATAATAAATTCTACATTTTGAAACAGGGGTGGGGGTGGGGTGGAGAAATGTTCATGAATCTTCTATCTAGTGGCTCAGAGTGGTAAATTTAAACATTATCCTCAAAACTGCATGCAAATAACTCCAACTAGCCACTGCTTTATCATATTCTATGTTGTCTTAGTCAACATGAGATTTTGTTTTGGTTCAGTGGGTCGTTCTGCATACTGTTTGAGGGAAATGCCACACTGATGAAAACCCAGCAGCTGTGGGAGAGAAATATAAAGAAAATGCAATTGGAAAGCTGAGGTTGGTCAAGGCAGGCCTAGGCTGGTGTGGGAAGTTTATTGAGCAGATACTGTCAAAAGGGAACCAGAAAAACCAGGTGGAGAAAAAAGAGAAACAGTCATTTCAGGTGAGATAAAATGGAGAAAATTTCATGCAATAGAACTCTTCTTAGAGTTCTGGGTTCTGATGAATGCCTTGGTGATTGAGCTGGGCAGCACGTTCGCCCCCAGAGACACAGATGAACGCTGAGAAGAGCCGAGTGTGAGGACTTTGTGGTTTCGTAGGGTGAGCAGACACATGGGCAGTGACTGCGGGATGTGAGTGCCCTGGTGGGGCAAGTGCAGGGGCTACGTGAGCACAAAGGAGGCAGGTCAAAGAAGTCATCTAATAAACAGGATCAGGAGGCATTTGCCTGGAGCAGAGTGAGTGGGGGAGGGGCGGTATTATGAAGAAGGTTCTAAGTCGAGCAGACAAATTTTGCAAAGGCCAGAGGAGAAAGTGAGCCAGAAAACTGTTTACCCAGGGCAGTTCTGTGAACAGATTTTTATTAAAATTTTTGAAACTGTGGTAAAAACCATTTAACAAAATTTATCATCTTTACCACCTTAAATGTACAGTTTGGTAGTATCAAATATATACTTATTGTTAACATTTAGATATATAGCATATTGTGCAACACATTTCTAGAACTTTTACATCTTGCAAAACAAACTCTTTACCCATTCAACAACAACTCATCCTCCCCCCTCCCCAAACCCTGATAACCACCATTCTACTTTCTGTCTCTATAGTTTGACTACTTTAGATACTTCATATAAGTGGAATCATGCATTTGTTCTCCAGTTTTATCCATATTGTTGCAAGTGACAGAATTTCCTTTTTTTTAAAAGGTGGAATAATATTCCATTGAATGTGTACATCAAATTTTCTTTACTCATCTGTCAGTGGATATTCAGGTTACTTCCACCTCTTGGCTAATGTGGTTATTGCTGCAATGAACATAAGTGTGCAAATATCTCTTTGAGACTTTGCTTTCAGTTCTTTTGGATAAACACCCAGAAGTGGGATTATTGAATTACATGGCTGATTTTCTTTTTTAAAGATTATTCTAGTGACTGTGTATAAAATTAATTGGCTGGGACAAGTATTGGAGGCAGGGAGACCTGTTCAATCATCTAGGCAAGATAGAATAGTTGCTAAAACTAAGGTGGCAGAAGTAGAAAGAGAGCAGTGGAAGGATTCTAGGTAGAATGATAATGACTGTTGACTGGCTGAATGAGGAGTCTGAGGGAGGTGTCAATGGGGAGGCTCGGGTTTCTGGTTTGGGGACCTTGGTGGATCATGCAGTCTCTCATTGCAGCAGAAGCACAGGAGGGAGAGGGGGACTGGAATGGTGCCTTAGCCACAGAGGGAACAGATAGAGATGAAGAGGTCCAGGTTTATAGTCCTAAAAAAGAGCTTGGACCAGGGAAGCAGAGAGTCAAGTTCAGACCGAGAAAGTAGAATCTGTAATAGTGCCAGGTGACTAGTTGACTGTGGTGAACTGACTTACAGAAGAGATGCCTCTCAGAATTTTGATGAAGTTTTGATCCAATGGATGGCAGTGTGAGACAAAGCTGACTGGAATTTTAATAAATATTTTGCATAGTTTTAGATAATTTGATTTTGAAGTATCTGTAGAACTTGCAGAGGTATGGAGTTGGGAATGCTGGAATTCCAGTTCAATACTTTTTAATGAAAGCTTAGGAAAAGGATCAGGCTAAAGATAAGGATTTAGAAGTCAGTTGTCAACATGTAGGTGGGAAACAAAGTTATGGGATAAGTGAAATTTAAGCAAGGAAAGCAGAATAGAAGACCAAGGGGAAAACTGGTGGAACATTAACATTTTAGGGACAAATGAAGGAAAAAGATTCAGAAAAAGAGAATGGGAAGGATTGGGAATGGAACCAAGGAGAGTAGTGTTGGAAAAGCTAAAGAAGAAAAAGAGAAAATCCGGTAGGGGCTCTGGATTGGGAATGCCTGGGTTACCACCTGCTTGATCACGGCCAGCTGGATTACCAGTGTGGGTGAGTGACTTAATATCCCTTATGTAAAATCAGAAGGCTGCTTTGAGGATTAAATGGGTAGATACCTGTGAAGTGCTCAGAGCAGCGCTTGGAAAATGTCAGGCTCTCAAAATAATGTAAGTGGAGTTAGTTACTAGATTCTGCATTAGTTTCCTAGGGCTCTGTGACAGAGTGCCACAAACTGGACGGCTTCAACTACAGAGAGTTATTCCCCTCCCTGTTCTGAAAGCCGGAAGTCTGACATAGGTGTCTGCAGGGCCCACTCCCCGTGAACCTCCAGGGGAGGAACCTTCCTTGCCTGTTCCCAGCTTCTGCTGGTTGCCAGCAATCTTTGGAGTCCTTGGCTTGTAGCTGCATCCCTCCAACCTCTGCCTCCATCATCACATGACCACTTTCCCTCTGTGCGTGTCTGTGTATCTCCAAATATTCCTCTCCTTAGAAGGATACCAGTCATCCTTAATCCAGCATAACCTTATCTTAACTATTTACATCTGCAAAATCCCTATTTCCAATTAAGGCCATATTCCAAGGTTCCAAATGGACATGTATTTTGGAGGGACAGTATTCAACCCACTACAGTACCATTAAGGAATTGGTTTAGTGGGTGCTTCTCTCAGTGCAGAAAACCTAGCAATATGTTTATCTATTTCAGGCAAATTTTAAAAGCTGATTCTGTAAAACACTGCACATATTATAGCCAGAGCCCCAACCTGTAGAGACAATTTATAAAAAATAAAAAATGGTGTTTGACTCAGACTTCCTCTGGCATGAAAGCTGGCAAGAAGACATGGGGTGGGAAGAGGGGGCTGATTTCAATTCCACCTGCCACCTGTCTGCGGCCAAGGTGACAGACCTCCATAAAATCAACTCCGGCAGCATTAGTGTATAATGCAAGGAGTCACGCTGCTGGTCTATGCCAAACAGAACGGGATCTGCCTGTTCAGAACACTGGGGCCCACAAAGCCCCAGAGCAGCATCAGAAACCACGGAGTAGGCAATGGTGTGGTCAGCACCCTATTTCTGGCAGAAAATCCATGTGCACACCTTTTTAGGAGGGTGTCGCCTCCACTAGGTTTCTGGTGTGGGAGGGACGACCAGGGGCACAGGGTTTATCCACGTGTTCGCCAGTGCGTGCTGCTGGAAGTTTGCAGCAGGTCCGAGTCCAAGGCACGTGCCGATATCCTTCACAGTCTTGTCGTGCAGGAGTCCCAGCTGGTGTTTCCCTGGTCAATACCTGAATGGAGCCAGAGGCGTAGGATACCCGTTAACTCTCACAGAACCACTGGGGACATTCAGCTTCGTTATATTTGCTGATGACTGCCCTTGTCCTAGCCGTGGCTCTCAAACCTTTGTGTGCATACAAATCAGGGACCTTGTTAAAATGCAGGTCCAGATTCAATGTGTCCTGATTCAATGGACCCAGTCTCTAACTAGCTCCCGGTGATGTTGTGGCTGCTGGTGCCTGGCAAGGGCCATGGCTAGCTCAACCAGCGAGCCTGTGCAAACCGCCTTTCCCAGGTCCTTCCCCACAGGTGTGCAGCCTGAGAAAAGGTACTGAGGAATAAAGCTTATGTTCAAGAGATGCAGCCAGGTACAGAGGAGAGACCAGAAACGGGAAACAGGTATTGGCATTGAAGTCCTGGCTTTGCTACCGAGTAGGTATATGATTTCCGACACATTATTTAACCTGTTTAATGCTGCAGTTTCTTAACCTGTATTGCAGCAGTGCTAACGCTGCTTTTAAGCACCTATGGCTCAGAGATGGCAAGAATTAACTGAGGTGATGTATTTTTAAAAGCTCTATGAAAAGAGCAAAGCACCATTAAAGGTAAGTTCTTCCCTTCACACTGTCAGGAGAATGAAAAACTGGCATAGGAGAGTTCTGACACGCAGAGCTCTCTATTCGTGGTGTCTGCAGGTGCCTCCGCGAAGTGTATCCTTCAGGGCGCTCTAGGGAAAAACATGCTCAAACATAAAGCTTTTATTAACAACGTCTAGAAATGTAACATACTTAGCATTGGCTCAGCTCTCTGTATATGCAAGGCATCGTCCTCGGGCTGTGGATGTATCAAGATCAAGAAAACAGGGCTCTGGACCTGGAGGAGTTCAAGTCCACAGTGAAAAATGGTCTTGGACTTAGAGAGTTCAGTACAAAGTAGTGGGCGAGCCATGGGGTGGGGCCTTCCCTGCCAGTGCCCCTGAAGCTCTGCAGGCCTGCTCCCCCTCTGCCCTCCCCACGGTCTCTGTGGTCCCACAGCCTCTGCTGTCCTGCACAATGCGAGGAAGTGTTAAATGGTGGTTGAAACCAGTGATCTGGGGCCCGACTGTGTGACTTTGGGCAGTTTATTTAACCTCTCTGTGCTACAGACTGGCTTAGCTGTACATTGGAGATAATCTAACTGTGTCTGCTGTGGACAGTTGATGTGAGGATTACATAAGTATGCATTATACATGCTACTACCTAGGTGCACATACACTTATGTAGTGAGCTCTGTGGCTCATCTACTGTCTTAATGTTGAGTGACTGATGAGGCCACAGAAAACAGTGAGGATGGAGCCCAGCCAGTGCTGGGCCCAGAGAGGGTGCTCCACTCCCTTTTGGTGGAGAACCCACAGGGAGAGGGCAGGCGGCTAAGGTGGAAGGAAGGTCCGGCCCCAGCGCCATGGGAAGGGCAGCTGATGGGCATCCTGCTTGGATAACATGGCGCCTTGAGTGGCAGTGAGTGACTCCAGTGGTGGCTTGGCTTCCACCCTCTGGTTAGGCTCCTGCTGCCGCTCCCTGGAGCCGGTCACACAGGACCTGCCTCCTGAGCTGCCCCTGCTCTCAGCCTGGCCCCCAGCTCAGAACGTCTTGTCTCTCCTCCATGATCTCTTCCAAGGCCATGCTTCCTTGCATTCCCTCCCACTTTCCCTGAGGCAGAGTGGGGTGGGGATAGGGTAGTCTTCTTTCTCTAGTTTCCTGTCCAATTCTATTGTTGTGGACACATATATCCCCTGCTTACCTCAAGTGTTCTCTTGTTTTAGTGGTAAAATATATACATATTCATTCCCTGTACATTAAAATTCTAAGTGTCAAGGCAACATGGATGCCTTGTGCATAGATGTAGAGAAAGGAAAAATAAAAATTCCTATTTAACTTATGAAGCCTCAGTATATACTGCAGGAGGGTACAAACAGGAAGAGGAGGGTGGAAGAAGGTGCCAGCAATTAACCAGCACATATTTATCTATTACCATTTCTTTCTTTTTTTTTTTTTTAATTAAATCTTTATTGTTCAGATTATTACATTTGTTCCTTTTTCCCCCCCCCCCCATAACTCCCCTCCTCCCAGTTCCCGCCCCACCCTCCGCCCTCACTCCCCACCCACTGTCCTCATCCATAGGTGCACGATTTTTGTCCAGTCTCTTCCCGCATCTCCCACACCCCTTTCCCCCCCAAGAATAGTCAGTCCATTCCCTTTCTGTCCCTGATTCTATTATAATCAACAGTTCATTCTGTTCATCAGATTATTTATTCACTTGATTCTTAGATTCACTTGTTGATAGATGCATATTTGTTGTTCATAATTTGTATCTTTACCTTTTTCTTCCTCTTCCTCTTCTTAAAGGATACCTTTCAGCATTTCATATAATCCTGGTTTGGTGGTGATGAACTCCTTTAGCTTTTCCTTATCTGTGAAGCTCTTTATCTGACCTTCAATTCTGAATGATAGCTTTGCTGGATAAAGTAATCTTGGTTGTAGGTTCTTGGTATTCATCACTTTGAATATTTCTTGCCACTCCCTTCTGGCCTGCAAAGTTTCTGTTGAGAAATCAGCTGACAGTCGTATGGGTATTCCCTTGTAGGTAACTGAGTTTCTTTCTCTTGCTGTTTTTAAGATTCTCTCTTTATCTTTTGCTCTTGGCATTTTAATTATGATGTGTCTTGGTGTGGTCCTCTTTGGATTCCTTTTGTTTGGGGTTCTCCACGCTTCTTGGACCTGTAAGTCCATTTCTTTCACCAGGTGGGGGAAGTTTTCTGTCATTATTTCTTCAAATAGGTTTTCAATATCTTGCTCTCTCTCATCTTCTGGCACCCCTATAATTCTGATGTTGGTACGCTTGAAGCTGTCCCAGAGGCTCCTTACACTATCCTCGCATTTTTGGATTCTTTTTTCATTTTGCTTTTCCGGTTGGATGTTTTTTGCTTCCTCGCATTTCAAATCATTGACTTGATTCTTGCGCTCCTCTGGTCTGCTGTCGGGCGTCTGTATAATATTCGTTATTTCAGTCTGTGTGTGCTTAATTTCTAGTTGGTTCCCCAATATAAGATCGAGGGTCTTATTAGTTTTCGTGTAGATCTCATTAAGTTTATCGGCAGCTTCTAAACAGTTCTTGAGAGACCTTAAAAGTGTGGTTCTGAACTCTATTTCTTCCATTGACAATTTTGTCCTGTTTCTTTGTCTCCGCATTTTGTTATGCTTCCTTGGTGCACCCCCTAGTGGTCTTTGTTCGCAGTCTTATAGATAAATCTTGATTGTTGTAGCTAATTCCAAGGAGGGTTTGACCTCCAGGCCAAGTGGCTATGAGAATCAGCTGTGTCAGCAGTAAGAGAACTTCTGTCCTCTAGGGAGGTGCTAATCTAGCCTTTGCCTGAGGCTATCCGGCAAATGGTTCTGCGCTGGGCTTGGGCGGGGCGGGTCCCACAGGATCAACAGGGTGGGCCGGAGAGAGCAGTTATGGCGGCTCTCAGTCCTGTCCCAAGGGGCTCTGCCTCTCTGAGTCCCAGCACCCACTGCAAAGCTGGGAGAGAAAGCTGCACTCGCTCTGACCGAAGCCAGACAGTCCCGCTTCTCCCGTTTGAGTCTGGGTCCCTAAAGACTCGCCTGGATCTGGAGCTCAGAGTCTGCGACTCCCTCCTGATTGAAAACAACAACCGCGCCCTCCACCGCCAGCCCGCTCCGCGCACTCCGCACCTCAGAATTTGACTTCAGCCCTGCGCCTCCTCTGAGTGTCCGTGTGCGTTTCTCTTTCCTCCTAGTTGTAGGACTTCCACTCAGCCAGCGTTCCTGTGGTTCTGCGTGATGTCCGTTCCGTTTTTTGGTTTCACTTTTGAAGTAGTTGTTCAAAGCAGCAAACTCCGGCGTTAACCTATGCCGCCATCTTGGTTCTCCTATTACCATTTCTATACAAGACACTGTGGGGCAAGCAGGAAGGATAAGTCTGCAAAGCCAGGTCTCCCAGTGGTGTGTGGCCAAGGAAAGACTGACCTTTCATGGAATCTGAGAGTGAGGAAAGTTTCGAGAAGGTGATACCGTTGTAATTAACTAATCTGTAATAATAAAAGCATAATATGCTAATTAGATCAGATGTCCTTCTGGACGTCCTTCTGGACGACCTTCTGGATGAAGCTGGGGCTGTGAGGGAAGCCTGGGTGCCAGAGGGAAGCTGGTGCTGGCAGCTGGGGGAAGGAAGGCCTACTCTTGCACGAATTCCGTGCATTGGGCCTCTAGTTACTAATAATAGGAAAGGAGCACAGGGAAGGCCAGAAATTACAGGCATGTTCCCTGTAAAACATTGGGGACTGGGCAAAGGGAAGATAGACAAATGCCTAGTAATTCCCTGAACAAAGAAACTTGCTCTCTTGGTTCTTCTTGGCATGTTTGGCTCATGACTCACACTGACTGCCCTGCACTCACCCACATGATGGGCCATGTGGACCCAACATACAATGGACTGATGGACTGCAGCTAGCCTGATGCTGTGCTGGACCCAGCTGCAACATGGAAAGGAAACGCTGGACACTGTCTCTGATTTTAGCTCTACTGAAGCCCCAGCAACACTTCTCCTATGACTGGACTAAGGGAAATGGGACTTTAGAAACAGGGATTTAATTCCACACAAATAAAAATCACTCATTCTCCCATGCAAATCTCAGAAAATTCTTTTTCTCAGGATATTGTAAGAACACTACCCTCAGCAGCACCCAGTGGGGAAGGGGACCCCCAGTTCATCTGGCATGAAAGGGACAGCCCAAGGTGTTGAGGCAAGAATGCCAGCCTTCTAATCAGGTAGACCTTGCTCTTTCACCACCCAAACCACCAATGGCTATTATGATGGTTTATACATTTCTCATTAGTGTCTGACTAATTAGCCCACCTCCCTGATCTATAACAGTGAGGATCAAAGTGAATGTGGTTTTCCATCAGACTCTCAGCTGGGTAAAATGCAAAGAATATGAAGTGGCATTATGGCTCTGCCACTTATTTGTTTATTTAAGCAAGTTACTTAACCTTTCTGAGTTGTTTTCTAATCCTTCAAGTAAGAGTGGTAATACCAGTGTTAGTCAGCATGGGCTGCCAAACAGAATACCACTGACTGGGTGGCTTAAACACAGAAGTTTATTGTCTCAGCTTCCCAGGCTGGAAGTCCCAGGTAGTTCCTGGTGAGAGCTCTCTTCCTGGCTTGCAGATGATCTTTTCTCTGTGTCTTCACTTGGTGGGGAAAGAGAGAGATAGAGAGATGAGTAAGATACTATTAGTTTTTCTTTTCACTCTCTCTTCCTCTTCCTCTTTATAAGGCCACAGACCTATCAGGTTAGGGCCCTACTGTATGATCAAATTTAACCTTAACTCCTCTATAAAGATCTTATTTCCAGGTACTGTCACAGTGGAGGTTAGGACTTCAACATATGGTGAAGGGTGAGGGGTGCAATTGTGCAGTCATTTCAACACGTTTCTTCCTCGGTGAAGGAGGCAGGTCCAAGGGCAATCCAGTCCCCCTGTGTCAGGGCCAGCCCTCCCCATTAAAGAACAAGATCTGAATTGAGCAGTGCTCCCCAGTAATGGCCCACTTCTTCTGTGAGCCCCATTGTCCTTTCCTGCCAGCTGCTACTTCAGTCTATGGCCATATCCAGTAACTCTAGACCATGACAGGCAGAGCCCTGGGTCCTACCCGCTTCCTATTGGAAGCTCTAAGCCCAGAGGTAAATTAGTGATACCAAATTTTTGGGCTGGAACCCGGATTCTTTGTCCGCTGGAATCGAAGGTATAGCAAAGGTGGAGATTTATTGAAGAACATGTACAGACTCCCTAATAGGGAGGGGGAAGAGTCCCACTGGGTTCCTTTCCCTTGGGCTTATAAAGGCTGCAGATCCTGGTGCCTGATATCCCCTCTGGTTGGTCAATAGTCCCCTTCAAGCTGGGCTCAAAGATTGAACCTCACCTGGGAGGGGCCTCCTTCCCTTTATTTTGTAAATATAGACCTTTCTTGGTTACTTCCAGTTCCCTTGTCTTATGTAAATGCAACTGTTGCTGCACCCTTGTCTTATGGAGATGCAACTGCACCTGGCTTCCTTGTGTTATGGAAATGTATCTTCTTCCAGTCTGTGGCCGTTTTTTTTGTTTTTTTTCCCCCCCATGGACCCCACTTCTTTTTTTTTTTTTAAATATATTTTTATTGATTTTTTACAGAGAGGAAGGGAGAGAGATAGAGAGTTAGAAACATCGATGAGAGAGAAACATGGATCAGCTGCCTCCTGCACATCTCCCACTGGGGATATGCCCGCAACCCAGGTACATGCCCTTGACCGGAATCGAACCTGGGACCTTTCAGTCTGCAGGCCGACGCTCTATCCACTGAGCCAAACCGGTTTCGGCGGACCCCACTTCTAAAAAATTCCTAAGCCTGCCTATGTTCCCCCTAAAATTCCTGCTTCATTAGCAGATGCAAATATCCAGGGAAGGGCGTGGGCTGATCTCCTACCTCTTATTGCAGAACTCCTTGTCAAGACAAGGGCATGTGGTTATGCAGTTCTTCCAGATGAAGGGGCACTTGCCTTAACCTACATAAGTGAGAGAGAGCACTCAAATGCCTCTTCTCAGAGCAACAATCTGCTCCAAAGTGGTGTTTCCAACTCCAGAAATAGGAAGGGCTAAGATTCAAGAAAATCTGTTTTTTTTGTGTGTGTGTGATTAAAGCGTATGTTCATATGCGATGAAGTTCAGCTTTACTGGGCACATGACTATGTTTAAAAATGAAATAACATCAACCCCTCTCCTTTTTCTCCCTAATTGGGTTATTCTATTTTCAGTTGTCATATACAGGGCTCTTTGCCTGAAGCCAGTCTGGAGAAGGTGATCAATGGAGGACAAGGTTCCTGCTCTTGAAAAGCTTCCAATCTAGCTTGAAGACAAGCAGACATATGGGAAACGATCAATAGAGTAGGAGACTTAATAACATTTCAGCACAACGATGAGCTCTCTATCTGCACCTACTTCCTAGGGTCCTGGTGACATTTAAATTAATAAGTGAAGGCAGAAGTGGCAGCGGCCCAAGGAATACTGGTTGAATCGATAGATAAATGCATATGCTTGCTTGATGGTCAGTGAGGGTGGGCCCGGGAGACCTAACAACCAATGGGACGGTGCCTGGAGGGCAGCGCCCTGCTCTGAAGAAAGCCTTGGGAACACAGACACTCTGCATGTCTGAGTTGGAGCTGCAGTTGTCAGTCATTCAAGGATCCCAGCTCTTCCCAGCTCCGTGAGCACTCGAATTATCCATCCATCCATCCATCCACAGTGCTCACAGGCAAGGGAGATTGGTTCCATTTTTTTTTTCTTTCCACTTTTTGCCTTTCAATTGATAGAGCAGATGGAAATCTTGTTTCTCAATTACCCAGTGTCCCCATTTGGTCTGAGTACAGCTGGAAGGAGATTATTTGGATGCATTTGCTTTTTAAAAATGAGAGTGAGAACAGGCATGGCATGGGGGGAGGCTTTCTATCTTCTTTTCCCCCTGCCTGCCCCATCAATATCGTTTCCCAAGACAAACAAAGAAATAAACTCATACAACATTAAGTCACAGCAGGCACTGCTTCTGCTCCCTTCTCCTATCTCAAAATAAACTTAATTTATAAGGACTGGGAGGGCTACAGTGATCTTCTGCATTGCAAATAAAACCCAGCGTGAACACATACCCAGGAAGAAAGTTTTACATTGTAAATGTATCTAGGAAGTTTGGAGAGGCATAAAAAGTTGGGGCAGGCGCTAGGAATGATTACTTTGGAAATGAATCGCAATTTTCCATTTTTAAGGGAACATATGCCACTAAATTTCTCTTCCAGGATTGACTAGAGGGTGGCCTTTAGCCAGTTTTTACCCTGATTAATTTGGCTGCTGTGATGCTTTTGAAATGCCCATGACAATGCTATTCTCTGAGTATTTTCATTCCCACTTGCTTTTCTTCTTGCAGCCCGAGCTGTTCGCGGTAATTAAAAAGCACGCTACCCAAGCCAAAGCTGACTTACCAATTGAAACCTGTCTCCCCACTCTCACTGGTGAATTTCAGAAACTCCAGGTATAAGACTAAAAGCAAGAACTGAATGACAAATCTTTTCCTGACCTTGCTATTAGGTCAGAGGATGATATTTGGACAAGGCAGGCCTCTAGGACCAGCTCTCAACTAAATGGTGAGGATAGAAAGCTTGGGCCTGGCTGCCCCTCTCTCTGCCACGGGCCTTGTGGAGCTCTCTGCAGGCTCCTGGCCCAGGCTCCAGCTCCCGGGTTCCTCCCAGCCCCGTGTTCCTCAGATCAGGAGGAAGGGGTCTGAGGACCCTGTTCAGACCGAGGTGTTAGGGACACAAGGGAACTCAATCTTGAGAATATTTGAATTTATTAAATAATGTCTGCAAAGGGAGGGGCTTCACTGAAAGGCATGTTAATGGTAGGATTTCAGACACAGTAAATTTTGAATTGGGGAAAATATTTGGGGACATAAACATTTTTGACATTAAATAGAGATATTATTTATTTACTTTATCTATTATCTATCTATCTATCTATCATCTATCTATCTATCTATCTATCATCTATCTATCTATCTATCTATCTATCTATCTATCTATCTAATCTATCTATTTATCTCTCTATCTCTCTATAATCTATGTCTATCTATCTATCTACCTGTCTTTGATCCTGAGAGCTTATTATTATAACAACTAGATGGCTCTGCTCAGATATGTTGAGCTTGGGGTCTCCTTCAGGCCAGGGCAGAGTGCTTCCAAGATGCTCTGCATACAGGGCCTGTGGAGTCCTGACCTATCCTCTCTGTGGTGAGGAAGGCTTTGGTCATGGCAAAGTTTGAAAAGGAGAAACATTTGTCTTTTGTATCCACTTTCTCTTTTTAATTTTTCTTTTCCCAGGGTGCTATTTGGGGACAACTTGGATGTCTTTTCTTTTGAGGCAAAATTATGGTTACTAGGGAGACTAACCATTACTTATCAAACATTTTAAACAGAAGCTGAATCCCAAAAGTAAATGGGGAGAAGCTTGCTATTATACCAAATCAGTGAAAGAGAGACTCAGGGATTCAACGTAATTCTTTAAAATCCTTAGAGCTATTTTTTTAAAAATATATTTTATTGATTTTTTACAGAGAGGAAGGGAGAGAGATAGAGAGTTAGAAACATCGATGAGAGAGAAACATGGATCAGCTGCCTCCTGCACATCTCCTACTGGGGATATGCCCGCAACCCAGGTACATGCCCTTGACCGGAATTGAACCTGGGACCTTTCAGTCCGCAGGCCTACGCTCTATCCACTGAGCCAAACCGGTTTCAGCCCTTAGAGCTATTTTTAAGGGCATTAAAAATATTGATTGTGGAGTGGTCTGATTAAAGGGGGGCTGATCTGTGGAGGTACGAGCAATCATTCTCCAAAGGTCTCCTCCTAGCAAAGATCATTAGATTATTTACTAGGAGGTCTGGTCCATAAGGAGGTTGGACTGGTCCCAAATCTTCTTTTCTGTCCATTTGGGATTCCCCAGGAAAGAGAATGAAGGGGCCCCCCCCTTCATCCCAACATGGCATGCACCACATGTCTGGGACTCCTCTAAGGGCTTTACCTGAATTACCCATTTAGTCATCACAAGAAACCAGTGATGTAGGTACTATTATTATCCTGATTTTATGAAGGAACCGAGGCATTGCGAGGTTAAGTGACTTACCCAGGGTCACACGTTTTGTAAGCAGCAAGTAGGCATTTGAGCCCAAGCTACCAACCGTGCCACCCCTCTGCCTCTCATCTCACCCTCTCAGCCATGATTTATGCTTCTCAGCCAGATTTTATCCCACAATACCCTCTAATACATCAACACTTGCCTCTTTCCCCATCACAACATCATGAACTTCCTGGAACTAAGAGCTGCATCTTACATTTGCGTTTGCATTCCTGATAATGTGTGGCTGGCACAGAGTGGGTGAATAATACATTTGTTAACTTTATTACAAAACAACTCTAGGGTAATCCCCTGGTAAAAGAGCATGCTGGGCGAGGCCTTGGGATCTCCTGCTCTCACTGCCTCAGCCCCAGGGACTGGCCATGGGCCTTTCCCGCTAGTCTCCAGTTTGGAACCTGCTGGGACTGGGGTTGAGGATTGAGGTGGTTTTCTTGGGTTTGTTAACTTTGTCCTGGATAATCTTAAGGTTGCTACAATGCCTTGGATGCAGGTGAAATCAGAGAATCTGAGTGTTGAAGGAGATCCCTGGAAAGTACCTCTAGGTACATGGCTAACTGACCTATAGGATAGGTGTTCATTTTCTTCTAGAAGATCTTTAGGGTGGATGACAGGGCTGTAGTCCTTAGTCACTCATTGCTGGTATCACCTTAATTTTCATTCCTTCTTCTTGTAGATGAATGTGAGCACTCATATAAAATTCAATGTAGCACAGAAGGTTAAAAATAACAGTAGACCTCACACTTTGAAAGGATCAACAAGAATAGATGTTCTCAGGCACATAGGATGTGCTAATTTAACAGTTGTTCATTGATCTTGGCTCTAAAATGTGAAATAAAGTTACATAATTTGCCTTGTCAGATAAAAGAAATCTTACAAAATTTTGATTAATGATAAAAGCTCCTTGGGCTAAACTCAATCTTACCCACAAGAATCTTTAAAGGGGGACATGTAGTCATTAGTGAGTGCTACCTTTACATATGAATGATACCACTTTAATGGTGGCCTCTTAATTGGATCTATCGCTTAGCTACATCTTACCAAAGACATTTCTCTGGGTGTTGGGAGATTTGTACTGTGGTAGCAGACATACATACAAACATGAATGATCACCTTGACTCATTATATGAACCTTCTGGAGGTCAGCAACACATGCATTATTGTTTTTATGTCTCATGGCAAGTGAGTGGTGGGCCTGGGACTTGAAGCTGCACTCTTCGCAGTGCAGTGGCCGGTCCAAGTCCTTCGCTTCCTAATGTCCTGATAAGGAAAGAACCCAGAGAACCCTAGAGGCACCAGGGTCTTAGTTAACTTGATCATTAGAGTGGCTCTCTCAATACCCAGTCCATTGATAATCAAATTACCTAGAAAATGATGACAGAACTAATTCTTAGTATTATAGAAATTCTGCAATGCTGATGAAAGCGGTTGAAAAGACAGAGTCACCATTCTGTTGAGTGACAAGTTTTAGGTCCTCACCTTAACAAAATCACCCTAAGTGGCAAATGGATCTTATATCTTATTATCTTCAAAGGGCCAGGGGTGGCCCAGGGTCTTCCTCGGGGCTGAGAAAGGTCTGTAGCTGCAGCTGAACTTGGCAGATAGGATTGGCGATGGATGATGGGGTTAGGGGAGGGAACGGTGCCAGTGCATGGACATGTATTATTCAAGCCTAAGATAGTCAATTTTTACTTAAAAGAAAAAAAGAGATGCAGAGATTGCACATGTCAGCAAAAAGAGGTCTGTATTATTTATTATGAAAAAAATTCAGGGCATGTATTACCAGCCAAAGGCTTCCTTCATCAAAGAATCTTAATATAATTTGGGTGAAACATCTGAGTTCAGATTTAGCTGCATCATTGTAATAGGCTACTAGAATGAGTTTGCTAGAAAGTACACCCTTAAGTAGACACATGAAAGTACTTTATGGACCGGCTTGTTTGTGAGAAATGTGGAGAAAATGTGTTAAACACAACTATCTCAGCTCTTGTGTAATGAGAGGTAGAGCTGCCTTTTGGGACAGTAAGGAGCCAAGATGTTTAAGTGCTTCTAATACTATGAGTTAACATTTTTTTTGAGCCGTCTCTATACACTGGACTATAACCTAAGAACTGTGTGACTCTTAAGGTATTTAACCTCCATAACATCCCTATCAGGTAGACAGTATTTTCATCCCCATTTTACAGATGAAGATAAGGAGTCATGGTGAGGTTAATAAGTTTGTTCAAGATTGGGATGCCAACATTTAATCCCAGATAGTCTAACATCATAGACTCCATCAAGTACAAACTATAGGAATAGGGCTCCCGGAAAGACCAATGCTATGGCAGCTGTTTGATGCCTACAGAGCCTCCCTCCTCACCAAGAAAGTCTGTTTTCGGTAGGAATCACATAGCAGGCAGGGGTTTTATGAGCGTGGCTCCCTAATCCTATGGCTGAGAGCTACAGAGTCTGATACTGCCTTATCTGTCTCCTTCATTGATGAAGACATGCCTGCATCACATCTGAAGTTCTGCCCTGAGGTAGAGCCACACATATTTAGTAGTTTTCTGACCCAATTTCTCAGATGAAACTGGAGTGCTGTTCCCTAAAGCAGTGATTTTCAACCTTTTTCATGTCATGGCACACATAAACTAATTACTAAAATTTTGCAGCACACGGAAATGTATATAAATTTGATTCATTCACACCAGGCGGCTATTATTGTGTTGGCTGTTTCATTTTAGAAAAGTTGACAATCTAAGGCAAAAGAGGTCAGTGCTCCTGACTAAGTAGTCAGATATTGCATGTTTTAAAAATTTGTGTGGCACACCAGTTGGAAATCGCTGCCCTAAAGAAGGAGGGATGCTGCTGTTAGTTGGGAAATAACCCATCTCTACTACAGCATGCATCCTCTTGCCCAGTAGCAGTGTACCAGGGCATTAGGTAGCTACTCATTGAATGGGTGAGGGCATGATTATGTTTTGTGCCATTTAGTTCTGAGGTTATTTCTGCCCTGGTGCCATCACTACATACTCTAATTGCAGCACTAACATGTCAAACTGGCCTTTCCCTATTCCTATTCTAATATCCACTATCCTAGACTGGTCTCTTATTACACTTTCTCAGGTTGTTGCAATTGCTGTCTATCTGCTTCCCCTGTATCCAATCCCTTTACCTTCTAATTTCTTCTAAGTGCTATAATAATAACTTGTTTTGCTAGCACAGAGCTGATCATGTTACTCCAGCTAAGAAGTCTTCAAGAATTTCCCAACTTCTTTACATAGCTTTCCAGATTCTCTAAAATCTGGCCCTTATCTATTTATCTCATTTTCTTTTTAGTACTTTTTTTTGTGTGTGACATATTTGGCTCCTCAGCTAAATGTTTAAATTGTCTACTTTCTTGCCTTTGCTTATAGCATTTTCTCTACCTGGAATATTTCCCATTAATCCCATTAATAATCTGAGGATTACCCCAAATATTGAGTCTCCATGATGCCTTCACTAATCAACTGCATTTACATCTATGCTGTTGCGTTGTTCTAAACACCTTTTTATGTTTCTACAAGAGGCCTGGTGCACTCACAGTGGGGAGGGGTCCCTCAGCCCAGCCTGCACCCTCTTGCAGTCCGGGAATCCTTGGGGGATGTCTTAAACTGTCAGTTGGACATCCTTAGTACTGCCACAGAGGTGGGAGAGGCCCCCACCACTGTGGCTGTGCTTGCCAGCTGTGAGCCAGGTCCCTGACTGAGCAGCGCTCCCCTTGTGGGAGCACACTGACTACCAGGAGGCAGCTCCTGCATTGATCGTCTGCCCCCTGGTGGTCAGTGTGTGTCATAGAGAGCAATCATTCCACCATTTGGTCAATTTGCATATTAGCTTTTTCTTATATAGGATTGCTTAGGATATGTAGGATACTTCTCTATTTCACAAGGAGAAAACGTCTACCCTTCCAGCTACAGAGTCTGATATGATTTTTAAGTCCAATCCTTAGTTCCCAGGAAGGTAACACAATTAATTGGCCTATCTCGAGGAAGATGTCAACTATAGATTCAAAGGGCCCATTAATGAGTGGCATACCAAACAACTACGGCCATTGGAGTCTATCAAAGGGCATGAGGGTGAGATTCAAAAGAGATGAGTCATCAGGCTATTGCGACAGGTAGATATTCCCAAAAAGTTTCTACTGGAGTCTCCACTAGTTTGTGAGGACCTCAAGAATACAAATTATATTCTGTTCTTCATTTGTTTCACTTTCCCCAAACTCCCATTTTCCCAAGCTCTAAATATGGGCAATCTTATAGGGTTCTCAGGAAAATAAGACAATTTTGTTCAAGACTACAAATAGAAGAGTAATAAGTTTTTAGATGTTACTGTTACTCTCCTCTAGTTTTTTAGTGAAGATTCCAAAGCTGAGAACAAATCAGTTGGTGCCAAGGATCCACACTTCTGAGGCAACGTGCTAGATGAGCCCACATGGGCAGAGTATGTAAAGAGACTGTGAAATTAGTCTATCCTCATTAGCCCACCATCCACTTCTACCATATACAGGAGGGAGAAACGGAAGACTTGAAAGAAGAAATTTCTTTGGAGGGAGCTCAGAGGGTTCTGTGCATTTCTTTCACCCTCATTAGTACTTTTCACCAATTTTAAGCCAAGTAAAGGGGAGTTTCAAGAAAACTACTCAGAAAGCTGGCTGCATTCCTTAAAATTCAGGAAACTCAAATATTGATATCTGATTCTCGCTTAAAGTGAATAAAGTCAGATAGCTGAGGCCGAGACTTGCCAATAGCTCTGGGACAGCAAAAGAATCAAGAAAGAGATGGCAGCATGCATATAAGCATAATCCATGGTCACGGACAGTAGGGAGGTGAGGGCATGTGCTGGGGGTGGGGTGGGAATGGCCAGAGAGAGATCAATGGGGGAAAAAGGAGACATGTAATACTTTAAGCAATAAAGAATTAAAAAAAGAGAGAAAGAGATGGCAGTGTGTGAGTTTCTGCTGTGAGTGGGGTAAAGGAGCCTATTTCTTGGGGAGATGTGGGCCCTACAGAAAGGAGATAGCTTGGTATGTCTGTTTGAGTTCCTGCCTGGGAAGATCATCTGGAAGGTTGATACAACCCTAACTGAGAGATGGAGCTCTGGGAGAAGTGGGAATCAGAAGTAGTTAGCCAGAGGAGAAGCATGGTAGGAGGCAACAAAAAGTGGAAAATCCCAGAAACCAGCAACAGCACATCAGAGCCAGCTTTGCACATCTGCAATGGCTGATGGGCACCCTCACCAGCTCTCAGCCGTGCCAGCAGCTAGTGAGTCAAAGAGGAGGTGCAGCAGGGATGAGAGGCAGAGTAGAGAAGGTTACCACTGCTCCTCTTCCACTGCAGGCCTGCAAGCCTGAGTCCGGTGCCCGATGGGGTACAGGAGGTTTAATTATATAGGAGTTTGGCTATTATATTGCCTATGTTAAAATTGTGTGGTTATAAGATTGGACTGGCCTGAAGTTCTGCTATTATTAACTTCCACTGGATATTTTCATATGTAAAAGTGGCCAAAGCAAAGGGAATCTGCTTCAAATTTCACCAAAACAGATGGTACGGAGTGACTGTGCTAATCAAATCTATGGGTAAAGGTGAGAAAAATAATCGGGTTTTGCTTGCTTCCTATTAAATCCAGTCCATTCAATTCCATTACTGAAATTCAGGAGGAGAGGTCTCTGTAGGCAAGAATGATCAGAGAAAGTATCTTGGCACAGGAAGGGCGAGAGCTGTGTCTAGAAAGGATGGGTTGTAGTCAGATAGATGTCTGACCTTGTTCTTTCCTATGAAACATTTATTACAAAACCTCATTTTCTTTGCTCGTTGGTTGTCGGAACCTCTGAAGATTCTGACACCACTCAAATTGAGTTGGAGCTAATGGACTGTGGAAATCTTATGCTATTTACTGACCACTGGGCAGAGAGCTTAGCTTGACAGAGACTTAGCAGTGACAGTCACAAAGTCACTGGAAAGGCTTAGACTGCATTCTGAAGTGTCTTGTTAAAAAGCAGTTTTTGGAAAAACGTTGGGGATAGGTCAACACCCAAGGCAACATATCTGTGTGACTTGATGTTGATTCAAAATGTCCACGTTGCTCGATACCTCAAATTTGGTCAGTAAAATGCATGTCACTGAAGGCGGCTGACAGAGCACATTTCTTCTGAAGAGTTTTCACATCTGATCTTATAGGGTCTGTGTGAGGAAGGGAAGGATGAGGATTGCTTTTCTCATTTGATAAGGAAATTGCATGACTTGCTCATATTGGCACTGTAATAAGTCATAGCCCACGAGTATGAATTTCATTACACTGGAAATTCTTTTTATGGAAAGAGGTATCTGAACTCTCACAGGGAGAAGTTCTCCAGGGGCAAAAGTAGGCTGATTTTTATCTATTTCCATTGCAACATGTAGTACATTGCAAAAATGGCCACAGTTATTCCCCTCCCTCTATCTCCTTCCTTTGGTCATGCTGCCCTGTGCTGACTGTGGCCTTGAGACTAGCTCCTGCCAATGGAACTTAAGCAGATGTGACATAAGTGAGGTTTACAAAGCACTTGCATGACAGGACTTTTTTTCTTCTTCAGTGCGTAGAACCCTGAGATCACCATGTGAATGAGTCCATGTAAACTGTTATGAGATGAACTGCATTTCCTTACAAATCCACATGTTGAAGTCCTAATGTCCAGTACCTCAGAATGTGAATGTATTTGGAGATGGTTGTTAAAGAAATAATTAAGGTTAGGTGAGGTCAGTAGTGCTTGCCCTCATCCAATATAACTTATGTCCTTATAAATAGAGGAGATTAGGATCCATGCACCCAGACGGGAGACCATTTGCAGACAGAGGGAGAAGATGGCCATCTGTAAACGAAGGAAAGAGGCCCTGAGAATAGATCAAACCTGCTGATATCTTGAGCTCAAACTTCAGCCTCCAGAATGGTAAGGAAATAAATATCTGTTGTTTAAGACCCTCCAGTCTGCGGTATTTTGTCATGGAAACTCTAGCACACTAATACATTAGCTTAGTGGAGGATAAATGGTTATGTGGAAGAGAACGGGGACACCCCATTCAAAAGCCACTCAACTTCCAGATGTGCAAGTGAAGCCACCCTCGGCCATCCAGCTGCCAGCTAACGATAGACATAAGAGAAAGCCTAGAAGAGATAAGTTGCTGGGGAAGGCAGGGGTCCCCTGGTCCTCCTTTCCTTCATAGAGAAGCTTGTTGGGCAAATGGTGAGTTTGTGTTCCAGGAAAGGAACACAGCCCTCTGTTGTGTCCCCTTCAATAGGTAACTGGGATAGTCACTTTGTCAGTGGAGGGGACAAGCGTCTTCTTGGATTCTGGCTCATCTGGACATGGGTGCCAGCCGTTCTTTTAGGCGGTATTCTGGAAGGCCACTAACCAGGTGATCTCAGGCCCATGGGAACTTGTTGCTTCTCTGTCAGCACCACTGGTGTGGGAAACGGAATCGTGGGAAACTGAACTGGGAGAAGGGGAGCCCCTGGTCCATGCTGGCTCCCCGTCTGGGAAACCCAGAGTGAATTCCAAGGATCATTTTCGGAAAACCTTCTCGTGTCACACTTGGATCATTGTGGAAACTCAAACAAAATCAGACAAAGTAGCAGTAGCAGCTACATCGAAGGCAAATTCTTATCTTCCTGGTTAACAGACGGAAGAACCAAAGATGATGTCATGGAACTGTGCCCTCCCTCGTGTACAGTTGATTGATTTTTCCAGTTAGTGGGATAGATCCTCCCTGAGCCACTTACTGTTTCTCACTGAATTTCCCTGTTGTTCAGAAGAACACATTTTCTAAAGTGGCTGGGTGGATTTTAGGGTGCTGCCAGTGGCTGGAGAACAGAGGGAAGTGAACTGACTGACACGGAGATCTCATTAGTTCGCTTTGATCTTACTGTTGTCATTGTCCAACCTCGGTGGCACTCTCCCAGTGCCCTATGTTTATGGTACCTGGTCCACATTGTGAGATCTGAAGTTTACTTTTTTTTTTTTAATTAAATCTTTATTGTTCAGATTATTACATTTGTTCCTTTTTTTTTTCCCCCCATAACTCCCCTCCTCCCAGTTCCCGCCCCACCCTCCGCCCTCACTCCCCACCCACTGTCCTCATCCTTAGGTGCACGATTTTTGTCCAGTCTCTTCCCACATCTCCCACACCCCTTTCCCCCCCAAGAATGGTCAGTCCATTCCCTTTCTATGTCCCTGATTCTATTATAATCAACAGTTCATTCTGTTCATCAGATTATTTATTCACTTGATTCTTAGATTCACTTGTTGATAGATGCATATTTGTTGTTCATAATTTGTATCTTTACCTTTTTCTTCCTCTTCCTCTTCTTAAAGAATACCCTTCAGCATTTCATATAATGCTGGTTTGGTGGTGATGAACTCCTTTAGCTTTTTCTTATCTGTGAAGCTCTTTATCTGACCTTCTATTTTGAATGATAGCTTTGCTGGATAAAGTAATCTTGGTTGTAGGTTCTTGGCATTCATCACTTTGAATATTTCTTGCCACTCTCTTCTGGCCTGCATGGTTTCTGTTGAGAAATCAGCTGACAGTCGTATGGGTACTCCCTTGTAGGTAACTGACTGTCTTTCTCTTGCTGCTTTTAAGATTCTCTCTTTGTCTTTTGCTCTTGGCATTTTAATTATGATGTGTCTTGGTGTGATCCTCTTTGGATTCCTTTTGTTTGGGGTTCTCCGCGCTTCTTGGACCTGTAAGTCCATTTCTTTCACCAGGTGGGGGAAGTTTTCTGTCATTATTTCTTCAAATAGGTTTTCAATATCTTGCTCTCTCTCATCTTCTGGCACCCCTATAATTCTGATGTTGGTACACTTGAAGCTGTCCCAGAGGCTCCTTACACTATCCTCGCATTTTTGGATTCTTTTTTCATTTTGCTTTTCCGGTTGGATGTTTTTTGCTTCCTCGCATTTCACATCATTGACTTGATTCTTGCGCTCCTCTGGTCTGCTGTCGGGCGTCTGTATAATATTCGTTATTTCAGTCCGTGTGTGCTTAATTTCTAGTTGGTTCCCCAATATAAGATCGAGGGTCTTATTAGTTTTCATGTAGATCTCATTAAGTTTATCGGCAGCTTCTAAACAGTTCTTGAGAGACCTTAAAAGTGTGGTTCTGAACTCTATTTCTTCCATTGACAATTTTGTCCTGTTTCTTTGTCTCCGCATTTTGTTATGCTTCCTTGGTGCACCCCCTAGTGGTCTTTGTTCGCAGTCTTATAGATAAATCTTGATTGTTGTAGCTAATTCCAAGGAGGGTTTGACCTCCAGGCCAAGTGGCTATGAGAATTGAAGTTTACTTTTTAATTTGCCTTTTCATTTTTAGAATCAGACATAGAAATTGGTGTTCTAAAAACTACTCTTCTGAACTATTTCTACTCGAAATCACCTCAACAACAAGGAAAATTGACTATTATCTCCCAGGAGCTCACTGTCTCCCTCCCTTTCTTGGTTTCTTCCTTCTGTGTATTTTAAAGCACCATAGGATCAATAGGTCGTTCTGACACTTCGAGAACAGTTCTTCGTATCAGTTTCATTCTGCTATCTGCCGGAAACCATCAACATTTCAATTTCAGTGGGTGTCCTTTGAAACCTGCTTAAAGATAATCTGTCTGAAGCCTTTGATTTGGAAAAATGGAAAAGGAAAGGAGAAGTGAGTAGATTTTTAGAAGTTTTTGAGATCAAAGGATTTGGTTAATCTTTTATGATGTTTGCTATAACTTTATAAGTTCAGGTGTGCAGGGTTAGTCTCTAGAAGTTGTTGACTGCTGATCTGGCCACTATGTGGATGGTGTTTCCTGGATTAGAGCCTCAGGGAGCCCACAAATTCTCTTAGATTTGGTTAAATCCAGTGGTTCTTACCCCCGAGCTGCACTTTACAATCACCTGGGGAGCTTTAAAATTTACAGAAGTCCGCAGCCCACCCTCAGAGTAATGAAATCATAATCTCTAGGGGTGGAAGGTGGGCTCAGCATTTGGACAGCTTTTCAGGTTATGATGTGCGGTCAGGACTGAGAACTACTGGGACAACCGAACCAAAGAAAACGCAGAAAGCGTTTTCATCTAATTTTTCTTTAAAAAGAAACAAAAGCATTAAAGTAAGTTCTAGTAAGTACTAGTATTACCTTTAAATAGGATGTACAAATTGGATTAGATTGTAAACTTTAAAGAAATATAAAAACTATGTATGACCAGGTGCTGTTTTAACAGAATGATTTTTTTTTCCCTGTAAAATGTTATAATTTTTCACCCTGTTTTTCTCAGGTTTAAACAGGTATTTATCACTTAGAATCCTTCAGTTTCTAATCACAGGTCTTCCCTTTCTGTCAGTGTGCACCTGTGCTTACTTCTCCCCGTGAGGTGAGTGTATCTGCAGGGTTCCTGTCTCTGGCACATGGTCAATTACTCTCTTATCAGATAATGTTAATTTAAGCATCGTGACTGGAGATGTGGCTGCTGACCACCAGCAGTAGCAGCACACCAGGGAGTTTGTAAAAAATGCAGAAATCCAGATCCTAATGAATCAGAATCTGCAGTTTAACAAGATGAATGTAATTCATCTGCACACTAAGTTTAAGAAGCATTGACCTAAAGAAATTCCCTTATTATTTTTTGCATGTGCTTTTACCTGTCTTTCCCATGCAAACAATAAGAAAGAGAAATATTTCTATTCAAAACTCAATATGTGCATATATATGATTTATATTTTTTCAATTAGCATGTGTTTTCAGAACTCTATGGTTACTTCTCTTTTTAAATATTTTTTTTATTTTTCAATTACAGTCGACATACAATATCATATTCATTTCAGTGTACAATCCAGTGATTAGACATTTATATAACGTTTACAGTGAACATCCCCATCCATCTAGTGACACCATACATAGTTATTACAATGTCATTGATTATATTCCCTATGCTGTACTTTGCATCCCATGACTATTCTATAACCACCAATTTGTACTTCTTAATCGGTTCACCTTTTTCATCCATTTCCCCAACCTCCCTACCATCTGGGAACTGTAAAATGCTCTCTGTATCCATGAGTCTGCTTCTGTTCTGCTTGTTCATTTTGTTTTTTAGATTCTACATGTAAGTGAAAATCACCTGGCAGTTGTCTTTCTTTGCCTGATTTATTTCACTCAGGACAGTATCCTCTCTCTCTAGGTGCATCCATGTTGCAGATGGCAAGATTTCATTTTTTTTTTTAATGGCTGAATTATATTCTCTTCTATATATGCACCATTTTTTTCTTACCTATTCATCTATTGATGGACACGTAGGTTGCTTACATATCTTGCCTATTGTAAATAATGCTGCAATGAACATAAGAATTTATATGTCTTTTTTGATTTAGTGTTGTCTTTTTTTTCCAGATATTCAGAAGTGGAATTGCTGGGTTCTTCTTTGTCTCTTGTTATAGCCTTTGTTTTAAATTCTATTTTGTCTGGTGTAAGTGTTGCTAATGCAGATTTTTTTGTTGTTGTTTCCATTTTCATAAAACATTTCCTCACTCCTTTACTTTCATTCTGTGTCTTTCAATTTGAGGTGAGTCTTGTGTAGACAGCATATGTAAAGGCCTTTCTTTGTTATCCATCAAGCTACCATATGTCTTTTGATTGGAGGGTTTAATTAATTTTCCTTTAAAATAATTATTGATAGATATAGATTGTATTTATTGCCATTGTATTATTAATATTTTTGATCTTTTAAAATTTGTATTTATTTATTTATCTTTATTGTTGGGAGTATAACACATGTACCCCTCCCCCCCTCATTGTTCCCCTCCACCTAGTGCCCAACCCACTCCTGTCCTTCACCACCCTATTGTCTGTGTCTGTGGGTAATGCATATATGCATATAAATTCTTTGGTTAATCTTTTCCTGCTCCCTCTCTTCCCTTCCCTCTGAGATTCATCAGTTTGTTCCATGTTTCCATGCCTCTGATTCTATTTTATTCATCAGTTTATTTTGTTCATTAGATTCTACATATAAAAGAAAACCCTTTAACATTTCTTGTAATAGTGGTTTGGTGGTGATAAACTCCTTTCACTTTTACTGGTCTGGGAAACTCTTGCTCTGTCCTTTGATTCTAAATGATAGCATTGCTGGGTAGTATAATCTTGGTTGTAGGTCCTTGGTTTTCATCACTTTGACTCTTTCATACCAATTCCTTCTGGCCTGACAAATTTCTGTTGAGAAACCAGCTGACAATCTAATGGGAACTCCCTTGTGGGTAACTAATGCTTTCCTCTGGCTCCTTTTCAGATTCCCCTCTTTGTCTTTAACCTTTGGCATTTAAATTATGCTGTGTCTTGGTGTGGACCTCTTTGGGTTCATTTTGTTTGGGACTCTCTGTGTTTGCTGGACTTATATGTCTATTTCCTTCACCAGGTTAGGGAGGTTTTCCATCATTATTTTTTCAAATAGGTTTTCAATTTCTTGCTCCCTCTTCCCTCCTACCAGCATCCCTATGATTCAATTGTTGATATGCTTGAAGTCCTCCCAGAGGCTCCTTAAACTATCTTCACTCTTTTGGATTTTTTTTTTCTGTCCTGATTGGATGTTTTCTGCTGCCTTCAAAATTGGGGATTTGATCCTCTGTTCCACCAATTCTACTTCCCTATAAAGTAGTCTTCATTTCAGTTATTGTATTCTTCACTTCTGACTGTTTTTTTTAATCTTATTTTTATCTTTTCTGTCTCTTTCTTGAAGTTCCCACTAAGTTTTCTACTCTTCCCTTAAGTCCCCTGAGCATTCTTATAATCAGTGTTTGAACCCTGCATCTAGTAGTTTACTTGTCTCCATTTTGTTCAGTTTATTTTCTTGAGTTTCATTTTGTTATTTCATTTGGGACATGTTTCTTTGTCTCCTCATTTTGGCAGCATCCCTGTGTTTGTTTCTATATAGTAGATAGAGCTGCTATGTCTCCTGGTCTTGGTAGAATGGCCTAATGTAGTAAGTATGGGGCCCAGTGGCACAGCCTCCCCAGTCACCCAAGCTAGGTACTCTAAGTTTGCACCCCTATGTGGGCTGTGGGCATTGATTGTAGTTGTAGTTGAGCATTGATTGCTATTGACACATCAGTGGGAGAGATTGACTCCCCGGCTGATGGGTTTCGAGGACTGGCTGACAACATCTAGGAGGATCAGCAGTGCAGGGCCCACCCCAGGATTCAGACTTGCTTCAGTGGGGCTCTGGTGCCTGGTGAGTCATCCCTTGAATGTGCTGCTGTTGGAGGTGGTTGGGTGGTGCTTCTTCATGGTTTGCAGCTGTCCACTCAGTGCTCTGGCTTTGGGAGCTCCCAGGAGGTACAGGCCAAGGTTAGCCGTGGCCTGTACCTTGCCTGGGGCCACCCAGCATGAGCTACAAAGAGATCTGCAGATGTCTGCTACTTGTGCTGGGCTTAGAGGTACCCAGGAGAGGCCAAGCTGAGAACCACTGCCGGCTGCTACTAGTGGCAGGCCAGGGGCCACTTAGCAAGATATGGAGCACACTGAGGTCAGATGCTGTTAATTTGGGGTTTATGAACCTTTAAGAGATTTTAGGAAAGTCTGAAGTATGAGCCCTGACAGACCATTCTTATGGAAAGCCATTGAAATTGGCTTGGGTAAGCCTGAAAGTTGGGTGGGGCAGGGCCTCATGGAATCACCAGGGAAGGGTAAACAGTGATAGCATCTCAGATATGGTGCCTGTTTGCTGGCACCCTGGCGGGAGGGCTCAGCAATGAAACAATGCCCTTTCTCTCTGGGAGAAAGCTGCCTCTCTAGCCCTTGCTGGACAATTTAGTTCCTCCTTGTATGTCCCTGGTGCCTTTTGAGCTGCTACTCCGGCACTGGAGCTCAGAGGGAGTGAGTTTGAGTAACTCTGTGTGTGGACCCTTTAAGAGAAACACCTGCATCTCCATCAGCCCTCAGACTCACTCAGCGTCAATTCTCCCTGGTTTTCACTGTCAGAAGTTATGGGGACTTATCTTACTGGCACTGGAACTCTGGGCTGGGAGGCCTGTTTTGGGGCTGCCACCCATTGCTTCTCAAGGAGAGCTCTGCAGTTGAGATATCCCTTCTGATTTTTATTTGCCACAAGTGGGTGTAGGATGAGCCATTCCATGTCTCCATGCCTTCTTCCAGCCTCATTGATGTGGCTATCCTTTAAACCCTTAGTTATAGGACTTCTGTTCAGCCAGATTTCAGGTGGTTCTGCATGATGGTTGTTCTATAGTTTAGTTGTAATTTTGATGTGGTTGTGGGAGGATGTGGGCACCGCATATACCTATGCTGCCATCTTGACTGTATGGTCATGTTACTTAATGTTAATTGCTTGCTCATTAAAAGTAAAAGTCACATGATTTCCAGGTGATCTACAAATTAAGTTTTGCTTGTGACAACCGAAATCCAACAGAGATTTGATTGATAAGGACATACTGCTTTAAGAGAAAGTACCTTGTTTCCAGAGTCAAATCTACATTGCTTCCAAATGCTGCCTTCTGCTTCCCAGCACCCAGTAGGGTTGTAGTTATCTTCAAACCTGAATTTCCTCCTTTAGTAAATGGGCTGATCACCTGCCATCCATTTTGTCTTGGTATGTTTCCTCTTTACCTTCATTAGCTAACATATTTTATTATGTGCTGTAGGCATTGGATTGCTCTGTCAATATTGGACACCAGGAAGTCCAAGATGTCTAGTAAAGGCTGGTTCCATGCAGAAATCACTTTTTTTCATGCTGACAGATTAAGAGAAAGCTAATATGGAGCTGAGTATAAGCATATCAGAATTAAGATGAAGGTCCATTGGTTATCTAACTCATCTGTCTCTTCTGTTAGCATCCCTGCTTATCATAGGGGACCATTTTTACAGTATGAGGCCAGTGCTGGGACCAAAAGGGAACAGTGAAATGTGATGAATGTCCCAAGGTTTGGTCCTTAGATCTTTTCTCCTCTATCTAAACTCATTTGTCTTCTAATTTACTAGAGGCCTGGTGCACAAAATTTGTGCACCGTGGAAGGGTGGGGGGAGTCCCTCAGCCTGGCCTGCACCCTTGGGGTATGTCCTGACTGCCTCTCACAATCTGGGTCTGCTGGCTCCTAACTGCTCGCCTGCCTGCTTGCCTGATTGCCCCTAACTGCTCCCCTACTGGCCTGATCACCCCTAACTGCTCCCCTGCTGACCCGATCGCCGTTAACTGCCTCTGCTTTGCCCCACACCCAGGACCCAGGATTCTCTCCTCCAGCTGGTCACAAGCACCTGGGACCAGGGTTCCCTCTCTCTGGCTGGCCGCAGCTGCAAGGGACCATGAGCAGGTGGCTTCTCCCGGGCCACAGCCACTGGTGCCTGGGGCTGCTGGGTGGGCAGCTTGTCCCTCTCCTGGGCCACAGCCTGGCTGGTCCCCATTCCTCTCTTGTGAGCTCATTTGTGCCTGGCTGGTCCCCATTCTTCTCTTCCCAGTGTTGAGTGTCTGAGCCATTATGGCTTGACGGTGTGAGGGCATGACAACTGTTTGCATATTAGCTCCTTATTATATAGGATGGCTTAAATACTATTCATATGCTGATGATGCTTATATTTCTATCTTCATTTTGGACCACATGCAAAAGTCTAGACTCTTATATTCTACTATCTTCACATCTCCACTTGGATGTCCAAAAGTCCTCTCAGTTGTCACAAGTCTAAAATCAAACTTCTAATCCTCTCTGCAAACCTGAAATTCTGCTCTCCTAGTTGGTCAGTTAGAAACAGAGGGAGTCACCCTTGCTTTTTCTTCCCTCTCTCTCCACATCCAACTAATCAGCAAGTCCTGTAGACTCTTTCTTTAACATTTATCCAGTTTCACCACTTCTAACAGTCTCCTTCCCCATCACCTGGATTGTGCTGTCCTCTCCCCTTACCCTTCTCCTTCTCCATTCTATCTGCAACACAGCAGCCGGGGCAATCCTTTTGAAAGTCTGACCAAGCCAGTTCTCTGCTCCAAACTTTCCACAGTCCTCATCTCTCTCAGTAAAAGCCAAAAGCCCCAGACAACTTTCTGACTTATCACCAACTACTCTCTCCCCTGCTCACTCTTTGTGGCAGGTGCATTGTTTCAGAAGCACATGTTAGAGACAGAGTTGGTGGGCTGGGTATGTACTAGGGCTCAACACCTGTAGGAAGAAGTGGGCTGAAGCAGGGTCGGGCAAAGAGAGAGAAGTCAAACTGCGAAGCAGCTCAACAGAGCTTGGGAGCATACATGGCCTGCCAGGGTTTCTCCCAAGGGAGTGGTTCTCAACCTTCCTAATGACACGACCCTTTAATACAGTTCCTCATGTTGTGGTGACCCCCAATTTCATTGTTACAAATTGAACATAATTAAAGCATAGTGATTAATCACAAAAACAATATGTCATTATATATGTGTTTTCCGATGGTCTTAGGCGACCCCTGTGAAAGGGTCGTTCGACGCCAAAGGGGTCGTGGCCCACAGGTTGAGAACCGCTGCCTAAGGCCTCAGTGGCTGCGTCTTTATACCTGCTGGTACACTGGCTATTGGATGAGTGCTGCCCTGTGAAGCTGGCTCTCTGTAGTTGAGGCACACCCTGAAGAAGCTAACTGCTGGAGGCTGTCTGCAGACACCCTGGAGAGTGCATGTCCATGTCCACCGCTCTCTTGCTCAGCCATACTGGCTCTCTTACACAAATCCAGCCCATCCTGCCTCACGGCCTTTGCACTTGTGAAGATGCAGTTCTACTAGATACTTTTCGTGTCATGCTCCCTCATCTCCGTTAGGCCTCTGCTTAAATGTCACTTTATGAATCAGGTCTTCCTTCCCAATCATATTAAAAAGAAAACCTTCCACCCTTTCCTTTACTATCTTTCATAGAATTTATTGCCATTTGATAACTATATATTTAATCCCTGACTTCTTGTTGTCTGTTTCTTCCGATAAAATGTAAGCCCAAAGGGCCCTGTCACATAGTAGGTGCTCAAGTAAATATCTGCCTATTGAATGAATGATACAAGAAGTTTTGTTTATATGGGCGTAATGACTTCAGTCACATCATATCAGTACAATTTTTTGGAATCACATTTATTAAAGGAGGTTTCTGACATTGATTCTATAAATTTAAATCTGATAAAATTTTGTATAGATGATATTTGAGGTGTTTATATTTCTCCCTATGATATAATGTGTTTAAGTTAATGAATAATGTATAATTATAAATTTTAAAAAGATGAATGGTTAATATTAAAGAAAATAAGTGTTTCTAAGAATACTTATTTATATCTCCATGTGATGCGTTAAAATTATTCTATTCTATTAATTAAAGAAAATTCTCTAATTCTACCTGGTAAATGACCTGAGAAACCCTCCATAGATCTCATCAATGTTACAGTCATTCCTGAAAAGGAATAGAAATGTATTCAAAGTTATTTAATTAATATTTTGACAAGTCTTTCCATAATTAGGTCTTTTGTTTCTTTGTTGTTTTACTAAAGTCAATGTTTCATGGGGGAGGGATTGACTCCAGCCTGCCCAGTTAGAAATGGGCTGGGGCCCACTGAGCTTGATGTTATATGAGCTTTGGTAATATTGTTGTTAGGGTTTCTGTTTGTTCATTTGTTTTGGTTACAACTGTTACAAACTGGGGAAAATAATCAGCAGCTTTAGTTAAAAATAATTTGAAGACTTCTTTTGCCCTAGCCAGTTTGGCTTAGTGCATAGAGTGTCTGTCGGCCAGTAGACAGAAGGGTCCCAGGTTCAATTCTGGTCAAGGGCATATGCCCAGTTTGCAGGCTCCATCCCCAATAGGGGTGTGCAGGAGGCAGCCAAACAATGATTCTTTCTCATCATTGATGTTTCTATCTCTCTCTTCCTCTCCCTTACTCTCTGAAATCAAGTGGAAAAAAAAAAGACTTCTTTCAATGTGCCTCTGATTTCACTCTCCTTGTCTCACCCTTCATGCTCCCCTCCCACCCCCCCGCCACAATCATCTACATTCCTTTATACTGCTTTTTCCTTAAACCACCCAAACCATTTCACCATATAACCAGTTACTCTCCCAAGGGGGAAAAAGCCTAATTCAAACTGCCCACCTGAAGGTCATCTCTAGTTCTGAGTGCCAAGGTGATTCAGCACCTCTTTTCTCCTTCCTTTTCTGTTTCTCTCTACTGGCAATCCTGGCGTTCCTAGCATAACCTTTTCTATGAACTTAATCAAGAAGATCTCTTATATGTTAACCTCTTAAGATCTTCTAATTATTCCAATGCTAGCTACTTATCCATAATTGAAGAGAAAAACAGAGACAATTTTGGAGGAATTCAGTGCTTTTCAAAACCCTCTCAAAGGACATCAGATATGGGATGTTTTGCAATGGGGAGAAGGGGACCCCTGGGCCTGCATGCTGCCCAGGGCTCTGCAGAGCATATCCACTGAGGTAATTATTATAACCTGTTCAGTCTCAGTCTGACAGTAATTTATAGGTATTTTTGAAAGTCTGAGGAGGAATAAGCTTCTTAAAGTCTTGCTCTTTATTGTTCTCCCAAGAATTAACTGCCTGACTCATAAAGGCAGTTAATAGTGACTGTAACCAGGGCAAAATATCAATATCAGCATCACAGTTTTTTTTTTATGTTATTGTTATACATCTTTAACACCATGTTCAGAATTCAAAAAATACAAACATGTGTGACTATGTTATAAAACATGAAGTAAATTTAATAGAATGTAAATAATAAATGTTTCCTTTCTAATTTAAATTTTTGCAGATAAAATTAATGCAATGAAATAGGATTAAAAAAGAAACAAAATTACATACAAAGGAAATTTAATTGAAAAATTGAAAATTAAACGATCAAAATATTTTGAAAAGTAAAATCTTAAAAATGTAATACTCATGTCATCTTTGAGTTATTGACAACTGAATTTTGTGCAAAATTTTCACTTTGACACCCCACTAGGTGGGGGTGGAGAGGAGACAGTTATAAGCAAACGCCAAATATTTTCTTCTGATTTCATCATCAAACAATTCCTTTCCTTGTTTCAGCATGTTGAGAACTTTTAAAATATCTCCTTTAGGAAATGTGATCTGTTAAATTCCTACCAAGCTGAAGTTTTTGTTTCAAAGAAGGCTGTGGTGGTTTGTTCCTGTTTTCTCTATTTCTCTGTGGATAGATGGAGATTCCACTGCAGAGGGCTCTGGTCCATTTAACACCAGCATATACACATTCCATTTACACAAAGTCTTTGATCCAGAGTGGGTCTCTCGCAATACAATCTTCACTTTGTTTCTTGTCATTTTTTTCCTCTTATGGAGGGAGAGGAGGATGCTTTCTAAATTATTTAAATTACACATTTACTGCCCTACATCACTTTCCAGATATATTTCAGATAAAAATATTTTAAATTAAGAAAATTAAAATATTTGATTTGATATTTCACCAACAAAGGATTTGATATTTCACCAACAAAGCACCAGTATTTTGGCAATTAATAAGAGCCCCGAAATCCAGAACGGCAGACACCAAGTGGTAATCAGTCAATACATATTTGTCAGGTGAATTTGTTAAGAGTTTAATTAGTCTGGTACCTTAAACCTCATTTAATGTTACTTCCATTTTACAAAGAAAAAGAGAGAGGGTCCAGGAAATTATGGAACTTGCCTGGGTCATTCAGCCAGGAAATGGTGACATTTGAACCCAACTTAGTCTTCTGGTTCCATGGACTCTTCCCTCCACGATGAGTGTGATGGCGCATAAACACTCACTGCTTGTAAGGACAGGTGTCCACCTGCACACAAACATTCAAAAGCGGGGCTTTGGATGGGCTTTGGGGTCTCATCCCCTTGGACTCCCTCCCTCCCTCATCCTCTGTGGCTCTATTCCTCCCTCCCTCATCTTCTGTGGCTCTATTCCTCCCTCTCTCCATCCTCTGTGGCTCTATTCCTCCCTCCCTCATCCTCTGTGGCTCTATTCCTCCCTCCCTCATCCTCTGTGGCTCTATTCCTCCCTCCCTCATCCTCTGTGGCTCTATTCCTCCCTCCCTCATCCTCTGTGGCTCTATTCCTCCCTCCCTCATCCTCTGTGGCTCTATTCCTCCCTCCCTCATCCTCTGTGGCTCTATTCCTCCCTCCCTCATCCTCTGTGGCTCTATTCCTCCCTCTCTCCATCCTCTCTGGCTCTATTACATCAAATTGCTCCAGGTGGTCAAAGATGGAAACTTTGCCCACTGCCCCAGAAATTGAGGGTGGGGACTCAGTTATTCTGTGGTCAGTGTTGGCCTTTCAGATGTCTGAAGCATCTCAATAACAAAGCTTTTCTATTGTTGTTGGTTTGCTAATAATGATTTCCCTTGTGCATAACTTTGATGGCTATTATGCTAATAGTCCCCCCATGCCCACACATTGTGGGTGGCAGTAGAAGGAAGTGAGAGACCCCCTCCCCCCACCTGCCTGACGAGTGACCTTCCCAATGACTGTCCTTCCCTTCTCCCTCACCCAGGCCTCTGTAGGTGCCTCACGGGAGAGATGAACAGGCTCAGAGGCTTTCTTCCTTCTGCACCTTGCACCAGTTAGCGGATCGCAGTGTATAGCAAGGTTTGAATGGGAAGGCGGCAGGTGTCTAATATTGATGATTGTTTTAAGAGGAAGTGTATTTCACAGAAGTGATATCTTAGATGATAACAGCTCTGGCCAAGCAGGCCAGCAAATCACATTTCTTAGGCTGGCTCCTGCAGCCGCATTTATTAGGAGATGAAGCCTGGTGCCGCTCCATTCAATCACTCTTCAATTTGAGGGCGAGTCCCTTTGGTGAAGACGGAAAATAAAAACTCTGGGCTCCACATTGTTTTATTTTAAAGCCATCTACCAGGGAGATTTCTCTGTCCAAATTTAAAGCCCTATATTTGGGTGCCACGCAGTTTGTGATCCTAGTCACTGGGTTCAGCACTGTCTCCCTCAAGGATGTTTGTTTATAAAAATCTCAGCTTTTCTGCAAAGATAAACATTATCTTCTCCAATGTCTTTCTCTGCAGGATTTTCCCAGATTGTTTCTCTCTGTTATAGGGGGAAAGTGGCAGCAGTAGGTACAAGTTTCTGAGAGGAATGATGTGGTTGAATGTGGAAATGACCGTGAAAAGGAACAAGTGTGAACACGAAAGGGGAACTGTTGCCCCTCTCCTTGACTTGCCAAGGGGCAGTGCTGACTTTTGGGGACCATCCAGAATGCCCCAATGGCTGGAACTTCCTTTGATCTATTCCCGAGGACTCTTTCTTCTTACCAGCTATACCCATTTTACAGATGAGGAAACTGATGCCGAAGTGATTTTCTCAAGTTCACACAGTAACTATGTGGAACTCTCTGGAGCAGAACCCAGATTATTAATTGCCTGTTCAGTGCTCTCTCCATGGCAACATCCTATTCTCCATTATGCTTAATTTATGTGAAGACATTTTTAAGGACCAATGAATCTGTCAATGTAATCAAGGCTTCTATAGATAGGAAAACAAAACCCGGGGGCAGAATCCTTAAGAATTGGGAATAATGCCCAGCCAGTGTGGCTCGGAGGTTGAGCATCAGCCCATGAATCAGGAGGTCACAGTTCAACCCCCAGTCAGGGCACATGCCTGGCTTTCAGGCTCAATCCCCAGTGTGGGCATGCAGGAGCCAGCCAATCAATGATTCTCTCTCATCATTGATGTTTCTATCTCTCCCTCTCCCTTCCTCTCTCTGCAATCAATAAAGACATTTTTTTTTTAAAGACTAAGACCCACTTCTGTTCTCAAGGAGTTAGGATATTCTAGAATAGTCTTAAAAGAGATTCAGGAATAATGATTCTGACATTCAGACTAAAAATCTCAACATTGGAATCAGCGAAAAGTCATCCAATCTATCTCTCAGCTAATTTGTAATCGCATCTAGGTCATCCCCAGATACAGCTATTTCCTTATGACTTCAACACATCTGGCAATGGGCAGCCCATTTCTCTATTAGACAGACCAAATTATTAGAACATTGTTTTTTCATTTTGAGCTGAAAAATGTCTCCTCACAATCTCTTTCAAAAATCCCACTTATTCTCTGAAATTAGTGAAAACATTAAGTTAATCTTCCACCTGATAGTCCTTTAAATGTTTACAGAGAGCTACCAGGTCTCTTTCTCAGGTTGAGGTCCCAAGTGCCTTGATTGTCTCTGAGCTTGGTCACCCCTCCCAGTTTCCAACAGCCTGAATACAGAGGGGAGCTCAGAGCTGAAGGTAAGGACAGAGATTGTGGTACGAATGTCATTCTCACCAGCCGTGTGGGGAGCCACGTCAGCGCTGCTGTCCTCCCGCTCAAGCAGGGTCTCCTCTTCTGGGCGTGTGAGCACTTGTTTTGTACCACATGGCCTGGAGGGCACGTCTCCAGTGTATCCACAACACAGCAGATTCAGCGGCTCCCTGACACGGCGATTAGGCTTGCCTTTTCCGGCACTGATTCTTGCTGATCAGTTTCCTCCGCTGGGTCACCTAAAGGTGCTGCGGCTGCCTGTGTGAGAGCACCAATAGCCCTGCAAGGACGCCTCTGCTCAGTGCTCCAGGTAGCAGTCCTCCTAGGGCTGAGCTCTGTGTGCAGGGGATGAGGGAGAAGCTTCCCTCCAGGCCAGGTCACAGGTTTTCTATTTTTTATTTATAATATTTTCCCATTGATTTTTTGAGAGAGGGAAAGACAGAGAGAAACATTGATGTGAGAGAAACGCATTGATTGGCTGCTTCCTGCACGAGCCCTGACCAGGGTCCAGACCAGGTAGAAAGAAGCCTGTAACCAAGATACTGCCCTTGACCAGAATTGAACCCGGGACCCTTTGGTCCGCAAGCTGATGCTCTATCCACTGAGCCAAAGGAGCTAGGGCTCACAGGTTTTCTCTTATGCTGGTGCCCAGGGCCCCAGAAAGAATCCTGTCCCAGTCAGTCCTCAGCATCTGGGCTTCACTTTCCAACAAATAGAGCCTCAGCCTCAGCCTGAGGGACCAGGTAGGACATCCATTAGGCAACCTTCATTTCCAAAGTATCTCTTCTTCTCTTTCCCCTCAATCTCCTTCTCCCCCTCACTCTTTCCCTGTTAGAAAATAACAGTCAGATTGCAGAGCGGAGGCAGGCAAAGGGCTGTGGGGTCTGAATGGAAAAGGGGCAGATGCACACCAGGACCAGGAGGCAAGACCGGGAAAGGGTGCTGTCCACCCAAACAGTGCTGAACGGCCCAGCTCAGGCAGGTGAATTTCAGTGATTAATTACCCTTTTTTGAGTTGCAAAATGATGATAATTATAATAACCATCTCTTAACTGTCTTTGAAAGATTAAATGAACTAGTGTGTTAAGGGCTTTAAACAGTACCTGGTGTATGACACATTTCAGGGTTTGCCATACAATGATGGTGGCGATCAAGCACTATTACCAGTGCTTTTGAAACAGTAACCTCTGGTGAAAGGGACCCTAACAACAAACAACATTTCCAAGTCCACATTCTTTCATGGCCATAATAAACATATAGAGATTTCTGAAGACTTTTTTAAATTTAAAAATTTAAATTTATATGATTTTTCTGTTGTGCTAATAGGATTTTGTTTGTTTCTTAACTGCTCATGGTTAAGTGTTCCCTAGAAAATACTCAGTCAAGGTTTAAAAAATAATAGAATGCTCACTCGCAGGACGATTTCAATAGAAAGAGACAGGAAATATTTTTTTCATTCTTAGTAAAAATATAATCTTTGATATTCTTCATTTTTTATTTCAAACTTAATTCAAAAGCATATAGATTAAGAAGTCAAAGTACCCTTTCACTTTCCCACTAATTTTATCCCCATTGGTGCTCACCCAAATAAATATATTTTTTAAACTTATTTTCTCTTTTCTTCTTTACCATTCAAGCAACTGGCCAGGTGGATTTTCAATATCTTAGATGAGTAGCAAGTTGGAATGTGAAATAACCTATAAATAATTTCTGGTTTTTATTTTTTAATTGTTTTTATTGCTGACACTATTATAGATGTCTCCTCTCTCCCTTTTCCCACCTCCACTCAGCCCCCACCACCCTCCCTGGCCCTCACCACTCTGCTAGAAACTGGAGAGTCTACAGAGACAATAGAAGAAAGAAGTATTGCTGGGGAAAGTTCTTGGATTGCCTGGGGCTGGGAGTGGCAACTAGGAGTGACTGCAAATGTTCCAAGGAATTTTACAGGGGTGCTGGAAATGTCTTAAAACTGGATTATGATGATGGTCAAACAATTTGGTAAATTTACTAAAATATCATTGAATTCTGTACATAAAATTGTTGGATTTTATGGTTTGTAAATTATATCTCAATATAATTGTTTTTTTCAGTAAATAAAACAAAAACAAAAATGAGTCCAGCTTTTCAACTTATTTTACAGAATGCTGCAAATACAATGCTTTTCAAACTCGTTTGGTATAAAATAGATTTTTCTTTGTTTAAGCACTTATTTTCAAATACTAACTAGTTTTTTGGACATCTATGAAAAGTCAATTCTTTGGGTCATCTATGTACATTTTAATAGCTTTGGAAGACAATTTAAGTTAAGCATGAGCAAAGGGACACCATTTGCCTTTAACTGGGAGATGGAAGGGGTTATTCTCTACACATATTCTTTTTTAACTTTATACTTTCTTTATGTAATTGTTTACTTCTAAGGAAAGATTTTCCTTCAGACCAAGAAGGGGGTGGAGAAGGGAGAGCAGAGCTTTACTGTGCTACAGCCCTGGAGAACCAGGCCCTGCCAGAGAGGCTGAGGTTCAGAAGATCCAGAGAGATACGACTGCAGAATGTGTCAGGACTGAAGGACAGGGGTCTAGGGCAAGGCGTCCCTTGTCCACGGTATAGCAAGCCTCTGGAGGGTAAGGGACTGTGGCAGCAGGAGAATTGATATCCATGGACACGTCACTCATGACCAACTTCCACCGCCAGCCCACTTCCTTTCTTTGACTTACGTAAGACCCAGACCTGTGGCCCACTGTGGGTGGGGAAGCACTCCAGGAAGTCCACTTAAAGGAATACCTTAGTCCCAAACTCCATTGTTCTAGTCATACTGTGCTTTTATTTTCTGTAAGCCTACTTAGATTCAAATTTGAGCCTATCTTCCATAAACTTGTGGAAAATAGAATATTATATATTTTCATTAAAACATATACACAGATACATGAGATCATATTTATATAAATCTTGGAAACTTGTTTTTACCTTAATAATTTACCTCTTTTTGTAACAAAACAATTTTATTAATCTTTTTACATAATATTATACACACAATATTCTATAGCATGGCATTTTTAATATTTTAGGTTTTCAAGAGTTTGGCAAAATCAGGCATGAGCCTATGCAGGCACGTTTAATGGCAAGCACTAGGACCCAGAGGCAGATCTGGCAAGCCCTGTGCAGGCAGATGGCCCTCACAGATGACTGAGGGTCCAGCTCTGTCTCCATCCCTGCTGTGGCTTTCCCTCCCAGGCCACTGTACCAATGGTTTAAAAGGAAAGGGGAGCTTTGCAGACCTTTGTGGCTGCTGCACGCACTTGGCACGGGGCTGGTTGAAGCAGCACATCCTCTCTAATTCCTTGGCTCTGCAGATTCTGTTCTGGTGATGAATGCCCAGTGCAAAGGTGAGTAATGCAGCAATTCATTGTAGTAATTCGAGTTATGGGGAATATATGGACTCCTTTGCTCAGCATCCCTTTCTCCAACTCATTGTCACATACAAAGAATTAGTACCTTTAGAATACAATGCCATTAGTCACAGGACCCAGCAGAGATACAACTCATGCGCTCCAACTATCTCCACTGCCTACACTTAAAATCTGACCCTCAGAGCCCCCCCTTTTTTGTGGGATTGGAGGAGGCTAACTGGACTCAAAGGGTGCTGAGGAAAGCTCTCAATGCCCCGTGCCTTTTCTCTGGCCCTACTTCTTTTAGCTGCTACCTAAGAATGACGAGTCAAATACGAATGACCCACAGCTGGAGACAAATTAATTTCAAATTATATTATTATCACCCCCAAATAAATTTTGAGCTCTTGGGAGAAGTTTGGGAGGTGCGTCAGTGGGTGACACCTGATGGGTAGTGGTGGGACAACCAGGAAAGCACAGCAGCTGTCACCTTCACGGATGGAGGAACTGGCGAGCAGATGGAACGCACATGAGGGCCTTGGCACTGACTTCCACATCCAAGGGAGGGGTGGAGTAGGCTAAGGACCCTCCTCCAGCAGCTGTAGAAGCCAGTCAGAGCACATACCTTAGGTTCCATAACCAATCAGGAAAGGGTGGGGGGGAATGCATTACATCTGCATTTCCTGGTCTAGCCTGTGGGGCTGTGGTCATGCCATTTGGGGTGTTAGTCTCATGGAAGTATTTCTGAATCTGTTACCTGGTGGGGTCCAAGACCTTGGGTTCTTTTTTTCTCACCCAAGGTGGACACATTTACCGCTAGATGTACTAAAGTGCACTTGGAGGAGGGTGCTGAGTAGCATTACACTCTTCCTTGAAAAAATTCCCTGTCCATGGAGAACCTGTGCAAAGGTAAGGGAGAGAGGAACTAGGAACTAGCTCAGACCCTATTGGTTACTTGCATTTTTGCAAGGAACTCCCTCCTGATGGAGAGAGAGAGAGAGAGAGAGAGAGAGAGAGAGAGAGAGAGAGAGAAGGGGAGAGAGAGAGAGACAGACAGAGAGACAGAGAGACAGAGAGACAGAGAGAAAGAAGAAGAAGAAGAAGGAGGAGGAGGAGGAGGAGGAGGAGGAGGAGAAGAAGAAGAAGAAGAAGAAGAAGGAGGAGGAGGAGGAGGAGGAGGAGGAGGAGGAGGAGAAGGAGGAGGAGGAGGAGGAGGAGGAGGAGGAGAAGAAGAAGAAGAAGAAGAAGAAGAAGAAGAAGAAGAAGAAGAAGAAGAAGAAGAAGAAGAAGAAGAAGGAGGAGGAGGAGGAGGAGGAGGAGGAGGAGGAGGAGGAAGGAGGAGGAGGAGGAGGAGAAGGAGGAGGAGGAGGAGGAGGAGGAGGAGGAGAAGGAGGAGGAGGAGGAGGAGGAGAAGAAGAAGAAGGAGGAGGAGGAGGAGGAGGAGAAGAAGAAGAAGAAGAAGAGGAAAGGAGAAGGCAGTGATGTCCATGTAACCCACAGTACCTGGTTCCCCAGGGATTTCATGCCATATCTGAGTCCCTGCCACTACTGTGTAGTCACCAAACCTTCTGAGTAGGAGGCCATTTAAGCTGAGGTGGAAAAGGAACCCAAATCCTTGCTTCTTCCATCTGTTCCCTTTCAGAGTCTCAGCGCCCTGGGGCTGCCTATGCAAATGGATTCTATACATTGAATCCTGAGCTCAGGTTACTATTCCCAGCCATGTATAAACATCAACTCCAAGGAACAGCAGCATAGTTCTCTTTACAAAGTCCCTCTTCAATTTTACACCCAAATATCAGAAAGAAACTTTGTGTGAACCTCTCTGCTCCACGCTCCATACCCTCACCATACCGAGGCTCTCTCCATCCAGCATGCATCTCCTTGAAAATTCAATTCAACTCACATCAAATACATATTGAGCACCTTTATGTTGGCAGCAAAGCGGTAAAAGCCATAGGGGATACAAAGTAAGTATAAAGCACAGTGTCTGTCTTCAAACAGTCTGTGTTGGGATTGGGACCGACAAGGGGAAAGATGAGACCAACATGAGACAGAATATATTTACTCTCAGGATGTGTTGTTCTGTCGTTAGTGCATTGGATGTTGCAGGAGCTCTCGGTGAGGCCACTGTTGTCAGAGCAAATGGCTTCATGGAGGGGCTGGGGGCTGGCGCGGGCTTTGAAGGATTGGGAGCATTCCACGGTGTAGCAGAATCACATACAAAATGTGTCCTATTGTTTCAGATTTTCTACAGAAGCCTCAATCCTGAGAACAACATGACCCAGTTACTCCCACTGTCTTAGGTCTTAAGAACTCACCATCCAGCTGCAAGAGCCAGACAGGGCTTACCTAGAGGTGGCCAGGACATTCTTTTGTCCTCACTGCCCATCCCCTCTGTGCCCCGACACCCTTTCACCTGTTTATAGAAGCAGATTATATGGGAGAGGAGGTCCTTGCTGGGGTTTTTAGTGGTAAGTGGGCTCTGAGCGAAAGTGGTGGGTGTTTTCTCTCCCTTCCATGTGGAGGAGGATTAGGTTGTCACCCTCCCTCTTCTTAAGACAAGAGAGAAGAAAGCCTGGCAGCCCACTCCTGGGTTTGATGCTGAACAGTTGGAGCCATAGTCCTGCTCTGGGGCTGTCTGGAGCAGAGAGCATGAGGGGAAGTTCTTGGGAGAACCTGGCACAAGTGGCTGGAAGTGAGAGGGCATGGGGAGCATAAACACTGGTACCTGCATCTTGTGGGAGGGGTTTGGAAGATGGGGGGAGGTAGGAGCAGCCTGTGATGTTAGGACTGTGTGGTTTTCAGCACTTGGGCTAGCAAGTATAGGTCAGTTTCCTGTGGAGAAAATGGATGCAATAGAACATGGATTGAGGAAGCAGAGGGTTCTCAGCCATGCAAAGCTATTGGGCGTATAAAGGGGCAAGAGGTGCAGAGAGGGAGGTGACAGTATGTCAGCAAAGTTCTCACCCTCTTGCCCAGGAATCATGCAGCAAGGAGGTCCCCCGTGATCATCCCCAAACCTACATGTAGCCCCAATGGGACACTTGTCACATCAACAGTGTTTCTAGTGAAGGGGAACAGTACCAGTTATGTACTTGTCCCCCTTCTCTCATCCCTCCTCCTGGACCCCAACTCTTGAGGAGGAAGGAAGACCAGGTAGAGCAAGATGGAGTGTGGGGAGAGGAAATAAAGAGACAGGCTGGGTTCCTTCTCTAAGACATAGGTCGGCCTGCACTGGGGGAGAGGAAAGGCTTTACATTGGATGTGACATTGGGTTTTGATTTGTATTGGGCAGTTCCTGAAAAATGAGTCAAATGAGACTCTTATAACCCAGAGTGACTGGAAAGCCATGGGAGTTGTTGTCCTAAGATGCTGTCCAGGAAATGGAAGGGAGATGGCACAGGGATCCACTGAAGGGCATTCCCCCTGGAACTGCAGAAGGGCCAGTAAGCTGATTATAGAGAGGTGGTGGGGGGCCAGGAAGAGGATTTCAGGAAGACAGAGGGCAGAGGGGACGCAGGGGTGGGGTGAGCCTGAGGTGTTGGGAGTCTCAGTGACTTGGCCTGATAGGAGGGGAGGGGACAGCAGGGTGCAAAGAAGATAGGAACTCACTGTGAAAGCCTTGAGGTAGGACTTCAACAGTTTTGAGAGGAAGGCAGCAGAAGGAATGAAAGCTGATAAATAAATAAAAAAGGGAGTATTTCACTGTTCAAGCAGGTTTCCTGGGAACAGGCTCATTCTCTTCCTTCCCTGAGCCTTTCTGGCCACCAGCCAGCATTTCTCCCTGACACGGCCGCGTTGGTTGGTTGTTGACGTGTGGGGTTGAGAGCTTGTCTTCTCATAACATTCTCAGAGGTTCAGCTGAGGGGAGTTTCTGAAGGCAGGGACGCTGTCCTTCTTTCCACTCTCCCCGGGGCAGGGAAGACCCGCTGCTCCTGTACTTGTGTGACGGGACTGAGGCTAGTTTGGGCCCAGAGATGGCAGTTTGATTTCGGAACAAGGAGGAGCGAGGAGGCATTGGGAGCAGTGACCCTCCCCGGTCCCCAGAAAATGTGCATTCCCAGAGCGCTGTATGATCTCTGAGCTGGAGCTTGGGGACACACTGTGGCTCCAGTCAGCAATCAGCAGCTGCCTTATTCATATACTATTGTCTGGCTGGCTGGCATTTGTTTCTACAGCAATTAAAAATTTGGTCTATGCTTTTGGAGGGCAAGAAATACCTTGTTTTTATAAATGGAATTTATTCTGACTCTGAGCTTCTCACTGGGGGTGAGAAATTAGATCTCAGCCCTGTTTGAAAGGCTGCTCCATTTCTGAGCAGGTGCACAGGGATCAGGGGAGTGGGGATGGCGGGAGGACCGTGGTCCATAGCCCATCGTTGTGAGGACTAAGATCCTCACTGTTCAGATGTAGGTGGACCGCTTGAAGGGGGTGGCTTCACTGCTTCCCTGCCAAGCACTGGCACGCCGTCTTTGCCTACTGCTCCCAAGGCCACCTCTCTTAATGGTCTGTCTCTCTAGCATCCCTAGTCCAACTCTGGGGTCTCATTTTAAGAGGCTGCAAAACTCTGTTTCCTTTCTAGGTTCTTTTGGAAAGAGACACCAGTTGCTTTGATAGGACTGATTTCAGATGCCCCGCCTAACCCACTCCATTGCCCTGGGACTATTCAGCCTGATCACTTTAATGAGCCATGGGTCTTGCACACACAAGTCAGGATGTGGGCAGGGAATGTTATCTCATATCAATTTCTACTCCCAGCCTATCAACTTCTACTCCCTGCAACAGAAAAGCACACAGGAAAGGCACACCAAGGCTGGACCCCTTTTAATATTTGCTAGTGGGTGGAGAAGGAAAGTGCCTATAGTTAGAAGTGAGAAGCCATATGCACATTACCCTGTCCCATCTGGTGAGTCTGTAGAGTAAAAACAGTGAATAAGCAGAGGCAATTCCCAGCCAGAGACTTCCTCAGCATCCCCGAGAGCTGGCAGCAGCTGATGTTCTCGACAAGGACGGTGTGAGTGCAGGGGTCCGTGGAGGCATCTGGGCTGAGCACCAGGGTGTCCCTATGCCACGTGCACCCAAGCATCTATCAGCCATCGCTGCCATGGCCCCTGTCGGTTGTTAGTCAAAATACATGAGAGAATTTGACCGGGGTGCCCTACCCCCTGTTAAAGACAGAATCCACACAAGTAAAGAGATGGATTTTAGTCATCCTGTTGCAATAGGGAGAGCAGCCAGATCCGAAGGCCAGAGTGTCTGGGCAGAGTGGCTTTGCCTCAGATTTCATAGGGGGTTTGCACATGGCAGATGGGGTGGTTTATAGTTGGGGTTGTTCTGCAAACAGAGAAGCCTGTCAATTGTCTTCACAGAAATTTCCCCTTGTGGCTAGTGTCAGGGGAACAAGCAGCAGTAATCAGCCATGAGGTAAAGAACGGGAGGTTGAAGAGTCTGTTATGGGTTGAGTTGTTGAAAAGTTATGTTGAAGTCCTGATCCCCAGTATTTGTGAATGTGACCTTGTTGGAAAGTAGGGTTTTGCTGACGTAATTAAGGTAAGGTGAGCACATTAGGATGGGCCTTGATCCCAAATGACTGGTGTCCTTATAAGAAGAGGTGACTAGGGCCTGTGCTGCGCGGTGGGCACATCCGGGGAGAGGTCAATGGGGAGACATATGTAATACTTTAAACAATAAAGAATTTAAATTAAAAAAAAGAAGAGGTGACTACAGCGTCACACTGGGAGGAGAAGGCCATGTGACTATAGGAGTTGGGAGCCGGGGAATGCCAAGGACTGCCTGCTGTCTCCTCGATTTCAGGCTTCTAGACTCCAGAACTGGGAGACAATACGTTTCTGTTGTTTTAAGCCTCCCCCCACCCGCCCCGGGGTTTGTGGGTATCTGTTACAGTAGTCCTGGGAAAGCAATCCAGTCTGGGCCTGGCCTCTTCCAGAACACAATGGTTAGAAAAGCCCCTGCTGAAGTTCCTGAAATGAAAAAGAACTGCCCTCCCCACCTGGTGACTTAAGCAAGACACGTCATCCACTCTGTCACGACTCCCGTAAGACCACAGGGGCCTCCCTTGTTTACCTGTGACAAGACCAGACACAGACATCTCCCCTTTTGCCTGAATCCGTTTCAGCCCAGGGTTCAGCATTGTCAGCCCACTTAAACCCATACATGGGGTTTCAGCCCTACACGTTAAATCCCAATGTTTCTTGTCTGATGTCTGGGGATGGGCCTCCCAACCCCATGGGCCGCCTCTGCCCTGCTGATTACACACCCCATGCCATGCCCTGTGCGAGGCCCCACAGGCATACCTTGCAGTTCTCTGGTGTGTGTTTGTGAGTGGCATTCCTTTTTGCCTGGACCACACACTCGCTCCTCTTCCTCTCCTTTAGCTTCGCTCACCTTTCACATCCATGTCTCTGAGAACCTACCCTCACTCACGCCTTCCAGGCCTCTTCCCCGGGAGTTTACGGATCCAGTGCCTGCCTCCACAGAGCACTCCTCCTACTACATGGACGTCGTATGTTCCCATTTCTCTCTCCCTCCTGTTGGATGGTTGGTTCCATGCATGTTCTGACTCTCTTCCTTGCTGTGAGCTCAGTGCTTGCAACAGAGAAGGTGAGAAATGAGTATTTGTCGATCTGAAATGAACTCTGTCTCCTTCAGATCCTGTTCCCTGACCCTTAGAGATGTGTCCTCTTCAACACTTCATGTTATTTCTTTTTTCTTCTCCCCGAGCGCTCCTTTGCGGCTGGAGGTTCAGCCGGGCAGAGAGGTCAGGACTGCATGTTCAGGTGTCATCGCCTTCTCCACCTAAGTACTCCGCTTACAGTTTCAGCATTCCAGCCACAGCCAGAAAGTGCATCTTTTTCTTTGCATAGGCATAAAAATATGTTTCCCCATCACCCATGTATCACATGCTCATTGTGAAAAAAGCCTCGAAAACATACAGAAAAGCAAACTAGTCAGAGAACACAAACTTATAATCCTACAACCCAGAATTAATGGTATATCGATGTCCTATCTCTGAACAAAGTGACGATCATATTGTACATTCTTTTGTAACCCAATTTTTTTCACTTAACATTTCAAGATCAACTTTCCGCGTGAATAAATACCGATTTGTGTGAAAAGTATAAATGATTTTCAGGATGGAACTTTACAGCATAGAGATACTTTTTTTTAGCTGTGTGGTCAATAAATGTGTTATTATCTTCATCTGAAAAACCTCCACAGAAAACTGGTTTGTTTGTCCGCTCTCAGCAGCCTGCTCCTGAGGCTGAGAAAGCTTGCCTTCTTCTAAGTGACTCAGTCTTCCTTCTGGGCAAGAGACACTCCCACTCTTCTAGTGAGAACACCCCCTCCCACACACATGTTTGGCTGAAAAATCCCTCCACAAGTATGGCAATGTTAGCAGTCTCCCTCAGGGAAGGATAGAAGATCAGTTACTAAAAATGAAAACTAAACAAAAAAGAAAAATGAAGAACTGTCTCATGTAGAAATGTAGTCTCTCTTCTTAGTGTCGATAACTGTCTTTTTAATGTAGCCAGGTTTGTTAAGAACCTAGAAGTGTGTACTTGTGGATTATGCAAAAAGGCATCTGCTGTCTCCCTATCACCTTCACTATCATCATCATCATCATCATCATCATCATCACAGGACCAGCATCATCTTCACTGTCATTATCACCATCACCACCACTACCATCTCCTTCTCTTCATTTCCTCCACTCTTTCCTCCTCCTTCTTTACATTCATCACCATTATTCTTTTTTTAAAAAATATATTTTATTGATTTTTTACAGAGAGGAAGGGAGAGAGAGAGAGCCAGAAACACCAATGAGAGAGAAACATCGATCAGCTGCCTCCTGCACACTCCCCACCGGGTATGTGCCCGCAACCCAGGTACATGCCCTTGACTGTAAACAAACCTGGGACCTTTGAGTCCACAGGCCAACGCTCCATCCACTGAGCCAAACCGGTTAGGGCATCACCATTATTCTTATTCCCATTTCAACTTCCGTTGTTTAGAGATTTGGGAGTGACATGAATACTGGGGTGCATGACAGCAGAAGAGATGATATTAAAATGGATGGAATACACTTAGGACTTTTACTAAACTATTTAAATCTCCAAGGCTGATTTAATTCTCGGATGCGGGAACATGACCTGTGAGATGACCCTGATGTGACAGCTTTTTTTTTTTTTAAAAAAAAATCAAAATAACATTAGTAAAGAAGCCAGAGAGAGTATTTTTTACTTGTCTGCATTTCTATTTATCAAACACATATACCTGCTTAATGAGTAAAGGTCAGGCTTTTAGACAGAAATCTCATACGGATCTCCCTGAATCATTCTGTAAAAATCATAATTTTTACAAAAACTGTAGCAAGTGTATTCCAAGCTATAATATACCAACTGATGTTTGCATGGTCTCCTTGGAAGAGGGCGGTGACCCTGAGAGGTTCGTCAGGACCGAATCCACAGATCAGACCCTGAGCAAGTGCACCTGCTATCTCCAGTGACTGAAACGATATATTAATGAGTTCTCATTCTCAGTGACATTTTACCAGGAACCAATTAACCACAATAATTACCTCTCTCTCATTACGTGCTCCGAAATGTGAAGTTCACCGGTGTTGGCTTGCTGTGTTTGCTGAGCATTTTTTTTTCGGTGTGACAACACTCTAAGCAGTGAAACTTAGAGTCCTTCATTTTGTTCCCTTTGTCTTCCAGGTGTTGCAGCATGAAGGAGGTTTTGCAAGGGGTGTTTTCTTAAAAAAAATATATTTTATTGATTTTTTTACAGAGAGGAAGGGAGAGGGATAGAGAATTAGAAACATCGATCAGCTGCCTCCTGCATACTCCCCACTGGGGATGTGCCTGCAACCAAGGTACATGCCCTTGCCCGGAATCGAACCTGGGACCCTTAAGTCTGCAGGCCGACGCTCTATCCACTGAGCCAAACTGGTTAGGGCAAAGGGTGCTTTTTATCACACAGATACCAGTGCATGTAAATAAACAACCCCTGCAAGCAGAAAGCCTTCCCCTAGCTGTGCTTTAAAGGTGGCGGAAAATGCAGTGGGGAGAGGGCCCCTAGTTAGGAACAGAAGAAAAAGCTAGGCCCTCATGCTAAGAAACAGTTCCTTGGGAGACGAGAGGAGAGGAGAGGGTGAACAGGAGGCCCTGGTTACCCGACTCTAATAGATAATGGAGTGAGTGATGTTGAATGTTATTCTTCCAAACCGTTGAAAACTTCCTAAAATATCAGTTTGGTTTTCTAAAGTAAATAACCTTTTTATGCTTCACTTTTCTCACTGTAGAATATGGATAATAATTTTGTGGTGAAGATGCTTAAGTTAATATATATACAAGTACAAGTACTTAGAATGGTGCTGGGTACGTCGTAAATGCTCAATAAATGCCAGTTATTTTTATTAAATCTAGTGAAGGCAATTTGACATTCTAAAACTTGGGACTTACAAAGCTGTAGATTCATTTAAAAATAATACTATTGCGTTTATAAAATATACCATATAATTGGGTAAAAATTAAAATAGTAACAAAAATGAAAAAGTGGAAGGAACTAAAACTAGCTTAAATCTCAGAAGATCAAAGATAACCACTCTCAAAATATTTTGGGAATTCCTTTCAACATCAGCCTCTCTATAAATAAGTATGAATATACTAGAGGCCTGGTGCATGACATTCGTGCCCTGGGGTGGGGGGTTCCCTCAGCCCAGCCTGTGCCCTCTTGCAGTCCTGGATCCCTTGGGGGATGTCCGCCTGCCAGCTTAGGCCCCCTCCCCTAAGGAGTCCTTAGCACTGCCACAGAGACGGGAGAGGCTCCCACCACCACCGTTGTGCTTGCCAGCTGTGAGCCTGGCTTCTGGCTGAGCAGCGCTCCCCCTATGGGAGCGCACTGACCACTAGGGGGCAGCTCCTGCTTTGAGCGTCTGCCCCTTGGTGGTCAGTGTGCATCAAAGAGACTGGTCATTCAGCCATTCGGTTGATTTACATATTAGCTTTTTATTATATAGGATTCACATGTAAATACACCTAATTTTATATTAGTGAATCATAATATATTCTTCTGTAACTGACTTCTATCATTTGTGCAGTATGTCCCAGATGTTTTTATTCAATCAATATGACCTTCACCACCATTTTTAATCGCTGTATAATATTCCATGGATCATACACACTATAAATCATTTGACTAACCCTCTTGTGATAAATATTTGGGCTTTTCTTTTTTGCTATTATAAAATTCTTTATATATGCATCATGTTCCACTTAGGCAGTTACATACTTCTTTATTATAAATTCAGAGCTATAAGATTGCTGGGTCAAATGGTTATACATATTACATTTTGAATCATAATTTTGTACTGCTTTTCCAAAAAGGTCAAACTAATTTAAACTCAACTTGGGTAAGATTTGCTCGTCAGAGGTGAAAGGTTGATGCCAGTGTGAGCAAAACCAGGGAGCTGGGAAAATATATACTGTATTTGAAAAGTTTTCACACTTTTCTTGAGCTTGCTATTTATTTTTATTTTAAAAAATATATTTTTATTGATTTCAGAGAGGAAGGGAGACAGAGAGAGAGAGAGAGAAACATCAATAATGAGAGAGAATAATTGATCTGCTGCCTCCTGCACGCCCCCTACTGGGGATTGAACCCACAACCTGGGCATGTGCCCTTGACTGGAATCAAACCAGGGACCTTCAGTCCACAGTCTGACACTCTATCCACTGAGCTAAACTAGCTAGGGCAAGCTTGCTATGTTTTACTCAACATCTTATGGAAACTCCTTTATATCAACTGGAATAGATGATACTTATCCTTTGAAAAGGTCTGAAGGAACCCTAGTTTATTCAGTCTTTGCCACTGTTGGTTATATAGTGTGTGTTTTTCAAACACCAGTGTTTACTTCTAGGAACAATACTGTAACAAACAGTCTCTAAGTTCTGGTGGTTTTATTTATTTCTGTGGCATAGATTTATAGGACTGGGTTTGCTGAATTGAAGAGTACATATATTTTAAAATTTAATCTATATTTTAATCTGTGTTGCCAGATGGCATTTCACACTTCCACCCGAAAGGACGGTTTCGCCACTTCGCAACCTGCAATAGGTATGGTGCTTTTAGTTTTTGCCAGTTTGATGGGTGAAGCACAACTTCAGTTTGCATTTCTTTGGTAACCAGTGAACTGGAGAACTGTGCCTTGCATGTGGCCTATTTGGGCTTGCTCTTCTGAGAATTACACCAAAGGTCTCATTTCTTTTGCCCATTACTACATTAAAAAATTAAGCTTTCTATTTAAAGTAATACATGTAAGCAAAAAAATAGAACAACACAGTATTTATTATTTATTTATTTGTTTGTTTGTTTATTTATTTATTTATTTCAGAAGGTTTTATAATGAAAGCAATAACCCCTTGTTGTTGTATCCCCTCTCATTCTTCCTCGTCCTCAAAGGCAGACAGTGGAACCCACACTAACTTCTTCCAGTAGGAAGTGCTTCATGGCAGGGCAATGGGTGGTTTACAGAATTCCTAGGTCCTTCAGGGAAGATGTGACAGAGCCGGGAGTAAGAACTTTGGCGGAAGGAATCCCCAAGCACACTCTGGATCTGCAGCTTGGCACTCAGCACCTGGGAGTGAGGGAGTGAGGGAGCCAGAGCAGAAGCCCTGCCTCAGCCGCCCAGGACCCCCTCTCTCCACGTGGCCTCCAGTCTGGGAGGGAGGGAGGGAGGCGCTGCTGCTTTTACTTTGCTGGCCCCGTAGCTTCCAGGCACAGAAAGGCGGGGCTGAGTGAGCTGGCTGCACAGTCTTCCCTCTTCTCCTTTCTCTTGATTTGTGACAGGACCTCTCAAGCACCACACAGCAAGGCTGCAACTTGCTACATGCCTCTTGGGAGCAAATTTGTCAGAAAATGTCTTGATTTCCCCTTGTTCATAATGGCCAGTTTGTGTAAAGATTCAATTTTTGGATTCAATATTACAATTTTTCACTGAGCTTTGAAATCATAGCTCATTGTTTCTAGGTAATGTTGCTGTTGAGAACTGATTTGCATTCCCTAGTAGCTGTTTTGTTTTTTGTCTTTTTTAATCTCTTGGGGGAATTTTGAGTCTTTATTATCATCATGGTGTGATTTAATTTGGTGAGGTGTATCTCAGGGTGAATACTTTTATTCACCCTGCTCAGCGTGGAGCTGGCCCTCTCAAAAGGAGAGTTATAGCTTGCTTCAGGTCAAGGAAATTTTCTTCTTTGATTTTGTTGGTTATTTATGACCTTAGTTATTTTCTTTTTGTTTTTCCCCTTCTAAAATTGTTGCTGGATGGATCTCAGGCTTCTGAATTGATCTTCTATTTTATTCATATTTTCTATCTTTGTTTTTTACCTTCTGATCTGGAAGTTTGCTCAACTTTGCAGGCTTTCTATTTTATATTTTTTCTTTCACATCATTGTTTTATTTTCCAAGAACCTGTTTTGAATTGTTCCATTTTCATAGTAGACTATTCTTGTTTTATTAATGCAATACCTTTTAAATCTTGGTGATAATACTAATCAAGAATGTTAAATCTCCTCCCTACCCCTTCCCTTTTTCCTCTGTTCTGTGTCTCCATCTTGGTCTTTCTCTTTCCTGTAGGAGATCTTCCCTGGAAGACTGCTCAATCTCCTTAGATGGTGTTTAGAAGCTTCATTCTGTGTAAACACGCCTGTTGCCAGTTGCTCTGAATGCAGTGTGTGGAGCCAGCTCCTGTAGCTGCCTTGACCTGTGTTGCATCAAAAGCCTTGTTTCTTATCCTGCTTCTCAGTTCAGTCTCTATCTCATCACCAACCACAGTGGGCAGAATAACAGCCCCCCAAAGGGACCCACATCTTTATCCCTGGGAATATGTAAACATGCTGCCTTACTCATGAAAGGGACTTAGCAATGGGATTTAGTTTGGGGTCTTGAGGTGGGGAGATTATCCAGGTGGGCCAATATAATCACAGAGGTTCTTACAAGAGGAAGGTAACAAGGTCAGAGTCAGAGAAGGAGATGCAACAACTGAGCCTTGGGAGGACTGACGTGGCCACAAACCAAGAAATGTGGATAGCCTCCACAAGCTAGCACAGGCATGGGAACAGATTTTTGCCTAGAACTTCCAGAAAGAATATAGCCTTTGATTTTAGCCCCAGAAGACTCATTTGAGACTTATGAGTTCCAAAACTATCCTATCTAATAATAGAAAAACATGGTAATTGACCATACCTTCGCTACGCCTCCCATCGGCTAATCAGTGTGATATGCAAATTAACTGCCAACAAAGATGGCATGTGCCCCCGTGTGCCGCCTAAGCCCCGCCCCCAGCCGGGACCCCGGTGTGCGGCCCTGGGAAGGTGGGGCCCCCGTGTGTGGCCCTGGGTGGCGGGGCTTGGCAGCACGATTGGCTGGAGGAAGCCCTATTCTTGCAGGAATCTTCCTGCAATGGGCTTCTAGTCTATAATAATAAGAGCATAATATGCTAATTAGACTGGACGACATTCCGGATGAAGCCGGGGCTGTGAGGGAAGCCCGGGTTCTGGGTGCCAGAGGGAAGCCAGTGCCGGCAGCTGGGGGAAGGAAGGCCTACTCTTTTTTTTTTTATTATTTTATTTTTTATTGCTTAAAGTATTACAAAAAGTATTACATATGTCTCCTTTTTTTCCCCCCCGCCCTTGACAATCCCCTGGCCTCCCCTACTCCCCAGTGTCTTATGTCCATTGGTTATGCTTATATGCATACATACAAGTCCTTTGGTTGATCTCTTACCCACCCCCCTCCTGCCCTCCCACCCTCCCTGGCCAGGAAGGCCTACTCTTGCATGAATTTCATGCATCGGGCCTCTAGTAAAATAATAAATTGGTGTTGTTTTAAGACACTGAGTTTTTGGTTATTTGTTATAGCAGCAATAGCAAACTAATACTCATGGAAGAACTATAGATCCAATGGGAAGATTAAATTTCTCCACCATGGACTTTTCTCTTCAGTATATTCTGAGATGTGGCTTCTTCCATCTATTTATCAGCAGGTACAATCCCATCTCCTTTTTCACTCTGGAAGGCTGTGAATGTTTCTGATCTGCAGCGGCCCACCTCATCCTCTTCCTAAGCTGCCGTGAATTGTTTTCCTCTTCAGTTTCTTTATTGTCATATAGTGCAGTTGGGAAGGATGAGAAGTTATCGGTGTGCTATCGGAATCAGTGGCACGCTGATTACAAAGGTTTACAGAATGTTTCAAGGAGTCTCAGTATTTTAAAGTCACAGCTGTCCAAGACGGCCCAGCGAAAGTGCAGTTGACCCTTGAACAAGATGGAGTGGGAGGCGTTAGAGGCACCGAAGGCCCGCACAGTCAAAATCCACCTATAACTTTAGGCTTGAGTTGGCCCTTCCCATCTGGGGATTCAACAAACTGCAGATTGAAAGCAATATTTTTTACTGTGGTTGGGAAACTGAGGTTACGAATGTGAAAACGATCTTTTTGAGCCACAGGTGATTGAATCTTCAAAACCCGCAGATACAAGGGACTAGCTTTATTAAATGAAAACTAAAACAACAACAGAGGGTATATAAGTGGACCATCCGTTTCAAACCCACGTGTTCAAGGATCCCTGTTCCCTGGCTCTCCTGTTCCCTGGCTCTCCCTCAGGCCCCCTGCAGCAGCCTGGCTTAGTCCACACAGGCACCTGTGAGCTCACGGGAAGAGGTCAGCAGTGCAGACCGTCAACTGTGGAGTTTCTCTTCCAGAAAGATAACTAGAGTGGAACAGCCTCCTTTGCCTCATGAGCATCCGTCTCCAATCCACAGAGCCAGCGTGCAGCCGCCCGATGCGCATTCCAGCGGGTGTGTGGTCCCACAAGGAGAGGGCACACTGCTTCCCCCAGGAACCCCGGGAAAGCGATGGAAGCCGCGGGCTGCGTGGGAGCCTGTGTTCTGGAGCAGGGACTGCTGTCGTGGGGTCTTCTCTGCTGCTGCGGGCAGTGGCCTGATTTCCTTGTTCAGGCTCATTACTCCGTGACTGAGCTCAGCGCTCACATTTCTTCAAGTTCTGAAACTTCCTTGTGCTTGGTGGAGAGAAGTTGTGTATCTAGAGTCCCTGACTTTAAAGAGAGAGGTTTGATTTGCCCCCAGCTTGGGCACAGTCCTCAAAACAACTTCACCAATCATGTCTGACTCCTGGAAGGTAAATACCACTTTAATAATTAATTTTTAATTATTTCTACCATTTGAGAAACAGAAGAAAGTGTCCAGGTTGTAGGAGTCAGAAGAACTGCGTTCAACATTCAGCCACTTTCTATCTAGCTTTCTTTCTTTTTTTTGTCTCTTCAAATCTTTTATTTTTTTAAAAATTTCTTTATTGATTAAGGTATTACATATGTGTCCTTATCCCCCTATTGTCCCCCCCAACCCCCTACTCATGACCTTACCCCCCTGGTGTCTACGTCCATTGGTTAGGCCTATATGCATGCATATAAGTCCTTTGGTTGATCTTTCCCCCTTACCTCCACCCTCCCCTACCTTCCTTCTGAGGTTTGACGGTCTGATCGATGCTTCTCTGTCTCTGGATCTGTTTTTATTCATCAGTTTATGTTATTCATTATAATCCACAAATGAGTGAGATCATGTGATATTTATCTTTCTCTGACTGGCTTATTTCGCTTAGCATAATGCTCTCTAGTTCCATCCATGCTGTTGCGAATGGTAAGAGTTCCTTCTTTTTTACCGCAGCGTAGTATTCCACTGTGTAGATGTCAATGCATTCTCAGTGTACAGCAAAATACCTTCCAAGTCCTGTCTCAGCACTCCTAACGCCCTCCCACTGCATGGTCCCTGGTCACTGGCCCTGGGTGGAGACTGGCTGCTCACTCCTTCAGCCTTGCATTTATGTTTGGGACTTCCTTGCTGCTTATCACCTCTTTTGGTCTTTCAACGTTGCTTCTCCGTACTCATTTTCCTGTTTCTGTGTCATAAAAGGCTCAAAAAGACTGGGCAAGTTTAGTATCTGTGAAAACAGAGTTCTATCAGTTTTGGTGGAGTATGGAGTACAGAGTGAGCTATGAACACTTCAGAGCTAATAAATTTGGTATAATCTTATGTAATTTAAAGACCATTTATACACAAACACATACTATGTATAGTCTAAAAGGGTACATATCAGAATATTAAAAGCTGTTATTGCATAGAAAAATTAAATGAATAAAATTCTGCCACGTTCTAGCCATGTGACTGTGGGTCTATTTCTTAAACCTCCAGAGATCTCAGTTTTCCCCTTTCAGTTAAAAAGGTAGATGGATATAACAGGCCTGTTGTGAAGCTTAAATGAAGTAATGAACATGAAGTTGTCAGAGCATAAATGTTCATCTCCTTGTTTGCCTCTGTTAGGAGAGCTAATATAGTATTATTATTTTTTTCTGATTACAAACATTACAAATGTAGGCATATGCAGAGGCTTTCAAAATGCAGCAAATATTATAAACAAAACTCTGATTAATCTCATTCTCCAGAGATAATACACTTTAGTACTTTTTTTCTGTTGCATTTATAAACAATGGTAGATTTATTTAATTATATCTCTCCTATATCTGCTATCATTTCTGTGGAGATATTTATTTGGCTTTAGACAGACCTATAAATAAGCTGTGAGTAACTTATGTTTTTATTGCTTTCTTCATTGCCCTTATAAAATTGGGATCGCTTTTTACTTCATGAGGCTATTATAAGGATTAAATGAGATAACATATTTGATGTAAAGCCCTTAGCATAATGCTTAATATATACTAAGTTCTCATTAGGTATTTGCAATTATAAGGATATTAACCATTAGCTATAGATATATTATAGTCTCAGGCAATTATATGCTTAGAAGAATTTCTAACTGTCTCACTCTGGCCTGCCTGTCTTGGCACTGTGCTATATTTTGGAATACTTAGTGTTAGTTATTTTTGTGTTTATACATGTTTCATTTCTTCAAAAATGTGCTCTTTTCTATGGTTAATTTACTAACTGATTGTTTGTATACTAATTACTGCTAATGGCTGAGTTCAAATTTGCATTTAAGGGAAATTCAATGGCTAGTTTTATTGGGGTCGCTGTCAGGATAGGCTACTTTATGCCCCATTAACAAATGATCTCAGAGTCTCAGTGATTTAAACAACACAGGCTTATTTTATGGTCATGTCACCTGTCTGCCATGAAGTAGTTATGGGCCCTGGTTATGTATCTTCACCTGGATGGAGAGTAACCACAGCCTTGAATGTTGTAAGTTACCACGTGAGTGGAGAAAAGAGCTGAAGGGAATGCAAGTGAGACCTCTAGTTACTACTCCTTGGCCAGAACTGGCCACATGGCCACACCCAACCACAAAGGAGATACAGTCAGAGTACAGTCCTACTATTTAAGTTGAAGAGTGAAAGACCAGAAGTAGTTGGTAAATTTATCCATGACTGAAATAATTGATAATAACACTTAGGCCACACCTGATAATCAGTTTTGAACACACAGGTTATTTGGCTTCCTTCACGTCATGCTACATGGATGACCATCTGGAACAACTTCCAGGTAAAACATAGAAATGCTTTGGAGGCCGGTGGTGATATCCTGGGATACTGGAGAAGGAACTGCTTCTCTCCTTTGTGTTTTTAATCATCTTGAGTTTTGGTTGGGTGTGTCAGGACTGATGTTGATATACTTACGAGAAAAGTAGTCTTTGGAGCATAATGTTTTTCTTGTATGGTGTCTGAAATGGCGAAAGGAAGAGCTTTCGTCCACAGACGTGGGAAGCACCTGTTCAGGGGAGGGATTGTTAGCATCAACCTGGAACAAATTTGAAGGGGAAATATAGAAGATTTATTTTTCCTCAGGTGACCAAATATTCTGTCTGGAGAATTAGGAGGTAGCTGCATATCAAGATACTTTGGGTTAATTTTAATTGTACCAATGTGTTTCATGAGCTGAGAATTTTCCATTTCACAAGGCATATTTTTCTTTAATTATCGCCCGAATCTTCATAGTTTTCATGTGAATTTGGCAGCATTTTTGGGGGGGTCTTATATTGAGGTACATAATTATGTAATAGGGGAAGAAGGAGAAAGATACTTTTAGAGCACCTCCTGTGTGCCAGGCACTCTATGAAACACTTTTCCATGCATATTCCATTTTAGTCTCCCAATAGCTTTGTAAGACTTGTTACTATAACAATAATAAGAAAACTGAGGTCAGAACATTGAAACTGGTTGCATTTGAGCTGCATCAGAACCCAGGTTTTCTATTGCTCACATCACTTGCTCAGGTCACACAATCTCTTTTCTCTGTCTCAGAGACAGAAGGCATTTTTTGAATTAGTGCTGCCTCTCTATATTGTATTTCTCCTTGACACATTCAATTGGACTAAAATGATTAAAATAACTATTTCATTGTGTTTGGTGAAGTTATTACTAGAGCATCATGGAGAGGGCTCTGCATTGGGAGGCTGATTGCGCTGGCATTCTACACCTGCCAGTGCAGTGTTAAATTTTCCCCTCCAGTAAAGCAAGATAAAAAAGATCATCAGTGATTCTGGCCTGATACTCAAACACTGTTACATTTTTCAGTCTTCTTTTTCCTATTTCAACTGAATTTAATACAGATATTTCAGTAATTTGTCAAAAATTTCCAGATCCCTCTTTATAGGGAGACATATTGGAATCAGCACAATAATATTGGAAATAACATTTTTGAAGATCAAGGTGATAAGATTTGTTTACCCAACTTATACATGCACACCTTAGAGTTTTATTATTCAATCGTCCCTTGAGATTTTCTAATTTAACATCTATATCTTTGATAATTTGCCCCAAACCTCAAAGGTCTAAGATAGAGAATGGTTTGACATTTTGTTGAAGTGTGCATTTGAACCAGAGTCTGTGAGAAATGTAACTCGTAGAGTAAATTATATATCTGGAATGAGTTCAGCCCAGAACTTAGTAGCTGCACCTCAAACTAGCTGTATTTTATACTCATTTTCTCAGTATACAGAAATAAGAGAGCAAATTATATTCTGTAGTAGCAATTGTGAGTTGTTGAATTAAAAAAAGTCTATGGAGGAGGAAACCAAGATGGAGCATAGGTAAACACCGGAGTTTGCTTCCTTGAACAACCACTTAAAAAATACAACTAAAAGACAGAACGGACATCATCCAGAACCACAGGAAGGCTGGCTGAGTGGAAATTCTACAACTAGAAGGAAAGAGAAAAGCATACTGAGACTCAGAGGAGGCACAGTGCAGAAGTAAAATACTAAGGTGCAGAGGTGCATGCGGAGCGGGCTGGCGGCTGGGGGCGCGGTTGTCGTTTTCAATCAGAAGGGAGTCTCAGGCTCTGAGTTCCAGTTCTGGGCAAGTCTCTAGGGACCCAGACTCATACGGGAGAAGCAGGACTGTCTGGCATCGGTCGGAACCTGAGGGCAGCTTTCTCTCCGAGGGGCTTGCAGCTATTACCAGGACACTGAGAAGCAGACCCTCTGAGGGCAAGACTGAGAGCAGCCATAACTGTTAGCCCCGCCCTGTTGATCCCGTGGGACCTGCCCCGCCCAAGCCCTGCAGGGAGGCTTTTGCTGGATAGCCTCAGGCAAAGGCTAGATTAGCACCTCCCTACAGATCCAGGAGCCAGGAAACCCAGAGGTCAAAGTGGGACCATCCAGTTTGCAGCTCCATGGAATCATAAAGGACACACTCAGGGGGCGGACTCAGTGAACACCAAAGCCCCATTGAAGCAAGTCTTGCCCCAGAGGGGTGTCTCCAGCACAGAAATTCTCCCACTGCAGACACAGCTGATTCTCACAGCCAATTGGCCTGGAGGTCAATTCCTCCCAGTGATAACTACAACAATCAAGGCTTAATTACAACAAGGCTGTGCACAAAGCCCACAAAGGGGTGCACCAAGAGTGTCTACCTCAGGTAATTGGGACACTTAGCACAGAAAGGCACTCTATCGACACAGCAAAGCATAAAAAATGCTGAGACAAAGAAACAGGACACAAATGACAGAAATGGAGGAAAGCAAACTGCTGGATATAGAGTTCAAAACCACACTTTTAAGGTCTTTAAAGAACTGTCTAGAAGCCACTGATAAATTTAGTAAGACCCTCGAAAAGACTGGTGAGACAGCCGATAAATGTAGTGAGATCTTCAAGAAATCTAGTGAGACCCTTGATGTTGTGATAAAGAACCAACTAGAAATTAAGCATACACTGACTGAAATAAAGAATGTTATATAGACTCCCAACAGCAGACCAGAGGATCGCAAGAATCAAGTCAAAGATTTGAAATACGAAGAAGCAAAAAACACCCAACTGGAAAAGCAAAATGAAAAAAGAATCCAAAAATACGAAGATAGTGTAAGGAGCCTCTGGGAGAGCTTCAAGCGTACCAACATCTGAATTATAGGGTGCCAGAAGAAGAGAGAGAGCAAGATATTGAAAACCTATTTGAAGAAATAATGACAGAAAACTTCCCCTACCTGGTGAAAGAAATAGACTTCTAAGTCCAGGAAGCACAGAGAACCCCAAACAAAAGGAATCCAAAGAGGACCACACCAAGACACATCATAATTAAAATGCCAAGAGCAAAAGACAAAGAGAGTATCCTAAAAGCAGCAAGAGAAAGAAAGTCAGTTACCTACAAGGGAGTACCCATACGACTGTCAGCTGATTTCTCAGCAGAAACTTTGCAGGCCAGAAGGGAGTGGCAAGAAATATTCAAAGTGATGAATCGCAAGAACCTACAACCAAGATTACTTTATCCAGCAAAGCTATCATTCAGAATTGAAGGTCAGATAAAGAGCTTCACAGATAAGGAAAAGCAAAAGGAGTTCATCACCACCAAACCAGTATTAATGAAATGCTGAAAGGTATCCTTTAAGAGGAAGAAGAAGAAAAAGGTAAAGATACAAACTATGAACAACAATTACACATCTATCAACAAGTGAATCTAAAAATCAAGTGAATAAATAATATGATGAACAGTATGAACTGGTGATTGTAATAGAATCAGGGACATAGAAAGGGAATGGACTGACTATTCTTTGTGGGGGGAAGGGGTGTGGGGGGTGCGGGAAGAGATTGGACAATAATCGTGCACCTATGGATGAGGACAGTGGGTGGGGAGAGAGGGCGGAGGGTGGGGTGGGAACTGGGTGGAGGGAAGTTATGGTGGGAAAAAAGAGGAACCAATGTAATAATCTGATCAATAAAGATTTAATTAAAAAAGAAAAAAGAAAAAAAAAGAAAAGTCTATGGCCCATGGGCTAAATCCAGTTCACCACTTGTCTTTGTGAATAAATTTTTATTGGAATGCAGCCATGCCCTTTTGTCAACATATTGTCATTGGGTACTCCCATGCTATGATGGTGGAGTTCGGTAGTTTGGCCTGCTTAAGACCATATGGGCTGCAAAGCCTAAAATATTTACTATCTGGTACTTAAAGAAAAAGTTTGCTGACCCCTATTTTAATTTTACCCTTTAAGTTTTGGGATGTTTTATACTGTACTTTATATGGTATATAGTAGTGGTACATATACATAATTTATGAATATATATAGATATATACACATATGTACATATACAGAGCATATATGCATAAGGAGGTACATTTAAAAATCATTGACTTACAATGGGAGCATATTCAAAAAAGTTTGGAGACACAGGTGTAGGGCTTGCTATTTAAGAAATATCCACACATGACTGCCTTTGTTGATGTGATTGGGTCATTAAAGGCACAAATCTTGTTTTGTGCAATGTTTGTATTTTATTATGCAAATTCTATGAGAGAAAGAATAAGCAGAGTGGCATATTCAGGGAGAAATTATGACCAAATGATGGAGGGGAGGAGTGAGAGGAGGGAAAAAGAAAAGGGGAGGGAGGAGGGAAAAAAAGGAGAAAAAGAGGACAGAAAAGAGTGGAGAAAAGAGATAAAAGAGGCAGCTACCGCATAACCACCAGTGCCTGCTCACTGCTGGCCTACACTCTGGGGCTGGTTCCATATCAAGGTCAGCTCTCATTTGATTGTGGAATGGAAGGCTCTCTTTAACAGATTTCTATTCTGATACTGTGGGGCAACACAGGAGGCCATCTTCAACCATGAACTCGTTTTTTTTTTTTTTAATATTTTTATTGATTTCAGAGAGGAAGGGAGAGGGAGAGAGAGATAGAAACATCAATGATGAGAATCATTGATTGGCTGCCTCGTGCACGCTCCCTACTGGGGATTGAGCCCACAACTAGGCTTGTGCCCTTGACTGGAATCAATCCATGGACCCTTCAGTCTGCAGGCCAACACCCTATCTACTGAGCCAAACCGGCTAGGGCCAGCCATGAACTCTTTTGATCAGTCAGTTGCTTGGTTGAAGGGTAGCTGAGGAGATCCTGAGTGTAAAATCATTCTTGCGTTTTGGTGAGAACAAACCAACTGAGGGATGCAGAGATGGGCAGGGAGTTTGGGAAGCTGTTCCAGGCAGCTCCGCCCGGTGTGGCGGCCCATCTGCAGGGAACAGGGACGATCAGAAGTTGCTCCTCCCAAGTGGAAGGCTCATTAGTCAGAGAGGTAATAAGGACGGTATATTACCAAGGACCCAAGGCCCACTGAGAATTTCCTGTGTGTGTATTAATCTCAGCTGAGAAAAGCCATTTCAAACTTAAAACTAATCTGCATTAATGAACAGCCTGCTCGATTTCCATTTTTATGATGTGCAGCCTGGTGATTTGTCTAGTCCCTGCTCGCCACGGGATGGCTGACTGATGAATCACCTTCTCCCAGAAGCTTGTCTGTGAGCGGCAACATTGCAAATGAGTGCAAATAAAAAAAAATCTGTTATTATTTCATTAAAATGTTGACGTAGGCTCCTAGTTTGCGAAATGACCCCCTCCCCTCACAGGATGACTGGTTTCCCTCTTGTTGTGTGGGTGGGTGTGATCCAGTCTCTGTGCTGGGCCCTGTCAGAGGCCCAACCACCTGGGACAACTCGGACACATCCGAGTCTTGCCAGCCAAGCAGGAGAAAGGCTGAGGGAGGTTCCTGAGGCAGACACAAGTGTTTGGAATGAACTGAATAGGAGAGTTTGGACCCAGGGCCGTCCCAGAAAGACTGGGATAGTGGGTGGTTGCACAGGAGAAAGGGGATGGGAGAAAATGAAGCAGCGTGCAGATGGGCCACTCTTGGGTTTCAACCTGTGAGCACAAGCCATTTCCTAAGATGACACCACCACTCCCACTGTCATCATCATGGGGTCTGGCACTATGCTAAGTGCTCTAGGTGTTTTTCATTATTTTTAATCATCATAGCAACCTTTAGAGAGAGGTGCTACTATTATTATTTTCTATTTAAAAATATTAAGATGTAATTTACAAATCATAAAATTCACCTTATTAAAGGGCACATTTCAGCGATTTAGTCTATTCACAGGGTTGTGCCATGTCCCCACTACTTAATTTCTCACCACTCCAAAAAGAAATTGTACCTGTTAGCAGTCTTATTTCTTCCTACCCCTGGGAACCACTAATCTATGCGCTATCTCTATTGTAGACATTTTATATAAGTGGAGTCATACAATATGTGAACTTTTGTGACTGGCATCTTTCACTTAGCATGTTTTCAAGGCTCATCCATGCTGTAACATGTGTCCATACTTCATTCTTTTTTATCGCTGAATAATATTCCATTATATGAATACACCACCTTTTCTTTATTTATTGATTAGTGTTTCAGTTGTTTCCATGTTTTGGTCATTATGAATTGTGCTGATCCAAACATTAATGTACAAGTTTTTGTGTGGATATATGCTTTTAATTCTCCAGGAGAGCAATTGCTGGATCATATGGTAATTCCATGTTTAACTCTTTGAAGAACTGCCAAAATGTTTCCACAGTGGCTGTACCATTTTGCGTATCCACCAGTAACATATGAGGGTTTCAAATTCTTCACATCCTCCCTAGCACTTGTTATTGTCTCTTTTTGCTTATAGGCATTCTAGTAAATGAATGGTATCTCACTGCGATTTTGGTTTGCAATTCCCTAATAACTAATCACATTGAGAATGTTTTCAAATGCTTATTGGCCATGTTTACATCTTCTTTGGAGAAATGTCTGGTAAATCATTTGCCCAGTTTTTAATGGTTTTTTGTCTTCATTGTTTTTTAATTTTTTTCTTTATTGATTAATGTATTACATATGTGTTCTTATCCCTCCAATGCCCCCCGCGCCCCGCCCCCCCCCCTCGCTTGTGCCCTCACCCCCTAGTGCTGTGTCCATTGGTTATGCTTACATGCATGCATACTAGTTCTTTGGTTGATCTCTCCCCCTCCCCCCACCCTTCCCTGCCTTCCTTCTGAGGTTTGACAGTCTGATCGATGCTTCTCTGTCTCTGGATCTGTTTTTGTTCGTCAGTTTATGTTGTTCATTATATTCCATAAATGAGTGAGATCATGTGATATTTATCTTCCTCTGACTTATTTTGCTTAGCATAATGCTCTCAAGGTCCATCCATGCTGTTGCAAATGGTAGGAGTTCCTTCCTTTTTACAGCAGTGTAGTATGCCATTGTGTAGATCAGTGGTTCTCAACCTTCTGGCCCTTTAAATACAGTTCCTCATGTTGACACCCAACCATAAAATTATTTTCGTTGCTATTTCATAACTGTAATGTTGCTACTGTTATGAATCATAATGTAAATATCTGATATGCAGGATGGTCTTAGGCGACCCCTGTGAAAAGGTCATTCGACCACCAAAGGGGTCGCGACCCACAGGTTGAGAACCGCTGGTGTAGACGTACCACAGTTTTCTAATCCACTCATCTGCTGATGAGCACTTAGGCTGTTTCCAAATCTTAGCTATGGTAAATTGTGCTGCTATGAACATAGAGGTGCATATATCCTTTCTGATTGGTGTTTCTGATTTCTTGGGATATATTCCTAGAAGTGGGATTACTGGGTCCAATGTGAGTTCCATTTTTAGTTTTTTGAGGAAACTCCATACTGTTCTCCACAGTGGCTGCACCAGTCTGCATTCCCACTAGCAGTGAACAAGGGTTCCTTTTTCTCCACATCCTCAACAGCACTTGTCATTTGTTGATTTGTTGATGATAGCCATTCTGACAGGTGTGAGATGGTACCTCATTGTTGTTGTGATTTGCATCTCTTGGATGATTAGTGACTAGTTCTTTCTATTTTCTTTGTATTTTACTATACCGTTATCAGTTATGTAATTTACAATTATTTTCTCCCATTCTGTGGGCTGTCTTTTCATTTTCCTTACAGTGTCCTTTGAGCATAAAATTTTTTAATTTTGATGATATAAATTTTTTTCTTTTGTTACTCATGCTTTCATATCTAAGTTGTTTAACCTAAGGTCACAGAAATTTACTCCAATTTTTAAAAAGTGTTTTATAGTTCTAGCTCTTAAATTTAGGTTTTTAATCCATTTTGATGTATTTTTTATATAGTGTGTATATAATTTTATATATGGTGTGAGGTAGGGGTCTAGCTTTATTCTTTTGCATTTGGACACTCAGTCATCTCAGAACTATTTGTGAGATTATTTTCCTCATTGGATTGTCTTGGCACCCTTGTTGAAAATCAGTTGACCATAAATCTACGTGTTTATTTCTGGATTCTATTTCTTCTATTAATCTGTCTATCATTATTTTAGTTTCAAGCAGTGTTGATTACTGTAGCTTTGTCCTAAGTTTTGAATTTCAATAGTGTGAGTCCTCCGCATTGTTCTTTTTCAAGACTGCTTTGGCTTCCTTGCATTTCTATACCAAGTTTAAGATCAGCCTGTCAGAAAAGCAGCTGTGCTTTTGATAGAGATATAAAATGGGTGTTCAGAAGAAGGGCTCCTGGGGAGGTGGAGTCTAAGGTGGTAAATTTCTGGAAGGCCTCTGTGAGGCAGAAGTGAAAGAGAGCTGGGTTTTCATCAGGGCCGTGAGTGATTTCATTAAGTTTGTCATAATTGATCACAATACCCTCAGTTTCTACTACCTCCCTCAGGAGTAGGATGGGCACAGGAATAGAAGAGGCTGTTGAGGAGGGTGGTCTTTGGGTGGCCCAAGAGCAAGTGTTATGTGGCAAAAGGCTGTTTTGGAGTTTGGATTCTTGGGATTTGGGCTCTCAGGGGCTGGGAGAGAAGGTGCTTGCTGGTTAGGAGGGTCTGGGTTTTGGGAATCTCCTGCAGGTGAGGGAGGGGTGGAGGTTGGTGGTCTGCTGGATCAAAAGTAGATTCAGAATCAGAAGTGTTAGGGGTATGATGTTTTGTGTGAAGGAGAAAGATCTGATGGGTAAAAGGCCTGGATGTAGGGAACCTCTGACCATTTTCCATTGCAGTGACAGCAATTATCTAAATTGAGCAATGTGTTAAAATTAAAAGATCCATTTTCAGGCCATTGAGACTTATTATCACAATATATTGTGATAATAAGTTTATATTGTGGCCAAACTGTGTTACAAAAGAAAATGAGGTGGTTGGGCATGATCTCCCCCGCGAGTGTGCAGAGGGAGTGGGCATGGCCCACGAGAGAGGAAGGGTGAGTGACAGACCACAAATCCAAAGGGGACTGTTTAGGGCGGGTGTCCCTGCTGCTAAACAAATCACCATGAGACCGAGGTGACCCTTTGGACTGGGCGTCCGCAATCCAGAAGGACCCAAAGCCAAACGGCTGAGGACTCTTCTGGCCTAGCGCGAGGACTTTGAGAAGTCAGTGAGAGAGAGTGGGCAGAAGACTCAAGACGAGGGAAATTGTGGAAGGTCACTCACCTAGAGAAGATTGGCTGGTGTGGGATGGAGTGTCAGCAAAGGAGAAGGAGAGGTTCCCGATCCGGCATCCTTCTTGGCTGGCTCGGGAGGGTCCACGAGGGGGGAAGGCCTAATTGAGGCCGGCAATCGCGTCACCCGAGTAAGATTCAGAGGTAAGCCCAGGGAGAGCTGCCGCTGCCTACTGCTCTCTGAGTAGCAAACTTAGGGTGACTGAAGCTGGAGTGATGGCTCCCCATCCCCGTGGAACCCCCTCGGGTTTTGGCACCAAATGTTAGGGTCACCGAGGGAGGAACGCATGAGGCCAAAGTGGTAAGGGGATTATAAATTTATTAGGTCATCTGGGTACCAGCTGGGCTGAGCCCCAAAATGGCGCCAGTTCCCAAAGATGGGGAGTCAGAGGTTTCTAAAGGACTGGAGGCGGGCTTTTTCTGGGCGGAGAATTCTCTGTGCAGGTCCGGATTCTGGGCAAGTCCGGAAGGGAGAGACAATGGTCCTAGCAAGTGGAATGTGGTCTAAGCAAGTGGAATGTCCATCGTGAAGTGGCCTAAAGGTCAGTTCCTGGGGAGGTGGTATCGATTCAATTACTTGATCAGATCTTCATTTTTTTCAATTATACTTTGTAGATTTCAATGTGAAAGTTTTGGACTTTTTGATGCTCTTGGAAATTGCATTATTTTCTTAATTTTACTTTTGAATTGTGCATTGCTAATGTATAAAAATACAATTAATTTTTTACATTGCTCTTGTATCCTCTAACCTTGCTGAATACAGTGGGGCCTTGACTTACGAGTTTAATTCGTTCTGAGACAGAGCTCGTTAACTCAAATTACTCTATCAACTCAATGCAAAAAATCGGCCGAGAGACAGCTGGTATCTCAAAAAACTCGTTAGTGGGGACACTCGTAAGTCAAGGCCCCACTGTATACTTATTACCTTTAGTAGTCTTTTATTTTGTAGATTCCTTAGGATTTTCTATATACAAAATTATGTCATCTGCAAAAATAGATAGTTTTACGTTTTTAATTTGAATGCCTTTTATTTCTATTTCTTGTCTCATAGTCTTAGCTAGACCTTCGGAACAATGTTTAATAGAAATGGTGAGAGCTGACACCCTTTTCATCCACACCAACACTTTTTAGCTTCAAGCTTTGCCACCTAGCCACAGTGTTTCATAAATTATAACTATGAACTATATGCGACTATTATATATTTATATATTGTACAATTTTTTAACAAATATATATTTGTGTTATTGAGCATACGGAGGTCTACTAGCTTAGGCAACAATGTTTTTCTGGGAAAATATGCTTCAATTTCTTACTAATAGTGATCAAGAATTCCCTCTGGCTCCAAGTTGCTGATGATAAAACACATGACTTAGGCCTGGAGTTTAGAACTCCAAGAACGGGGGAATGAATTATTACACACACAGATACAGCCAGGCACAGCTTTGCCACTTAGTTGTGTTGTGTTGCCAATGCATGCATGTGTGTGTGTGTGTAATTTATAATCATCTTCTTCTTAGAGTCATCTACCAAATCATCTATTTTTCAGTGAAAACCCTCTTCCTTTCCCCCCTGTTCTTCCCCTATGGAGTCAACTGGACATGCAGAGTCCCACCAGACCTAGGATACTGCACAAGTTGTGCTCTGACTTAAGAAAATGCATGAGGAAATTATGACCGAGTCTTTCATATGTAAGGTGACCATATAATTTGTCATCAAGTTAGCATAGTTCTGAGAGCGAAAAGGGAAAATATTAATAATTAAGAAAGGCAGCAGGTGAAAGTTGGGACTAGCTGAGGAAAACTGAGACATAACTTCAGATTACTTAGAAGATAATAAGGTTTTTTCCTTAATATCTGTTTTGTGATTTGATTTGATGCCATCACTATATGGCAAGTGCCTTATTATACCAACTCGTGTTGTCTGATGAAATGTGGTCTAGAATCACGGTCCAGCTCATGTGAGTCTGAGGGAGGTTGTCCAGGAGCGGCCCAGTGTGCTCTTCGCGAAGCAGCCTCCGAAGTGTTTGCTGCGCAGAGAGACGCACTGATCGGCATCTCAGGGGGAGTCAGGAGGCCCCTTCTGAGCTCCCTTTGCAGGAAATGTTCTGCCTCGGCCAAGGCTCACGCAGTGTGCGGGCCTCTGCTGAAGCTCGCTGCTTTTCTGGACCAGATCACACACCAGGGTTCAAACTTCTGAAAATGAATAATAATTTGATCTCAGGCATGTCCGCAGTCTGAAACTGATGGCTCTCATTTAACCATCAGCATAGATCATGGGCAGCACCCAGTTTACCAATATGAGATATTTCAAATATTCATTAGAACTTTGGCTGTTTGGCATTAGAGTTTGTTTTCTCACAAGAACACTGACAATCAGGTTCCCCACTTGCCCACAGAGCCCTCTCGAACCCCAGTGTGCTGTCTTCTTGGCCCCACAGAGCTCTGCTAGCTCCACGTGGGCAGCAAAGTTTTCCCGCGAGAACGCGAGCGTGGCCGCCCTCCTGCTCCAGGTTGCTGACGGATAAGCTCAGGGTTTGGGGCTGGGGCTTGGGGCAGGCAGGATGATGGGTTGAGGGTGGACTTTCCCATGGCTGCTGTGACAAATCACCACAACCTCAGGACTTAATGCAACACACATCGCTGTCTTGCCGTTTTAGGGGTCAGAAGCCCTAAGTGGGCCTCAGGGGCTAAAATCGAGGTGTCTGCCAGGCTGCGGTCCTTCTGGAGGCGCCAGGGGAGAACCCGCTTCCTTGCCTTTTCCAGCTCCCAGAGGCTGCCCGCATTTCTTGGTCTTGGTTCCTCCTCCATCTTTAGATCCATCAACAGCAAGTCCCTCCCCTGCTGCTCTCTCTCTGGGCCGCCCTTCAGCCCCCCCCCCCTCTTCTATTTATAAGGACTCTTGTGATTACATTGCTTCTAATCATGGCCCAGATAATCCAGTTCATCTGCTCACTACAATGTCAGCTGAGTAGCCGCCCAGCTCCATCCGGAAGCTTAATTCCCCTTTGCCGTGTAAAGTAACATACTCACAGATTCCAGGGCTTAGGGCAGTGATGGCGAACCTTTTGAGCTCAGCGTGTCAGCATTTTGAAAAACCCTAACTTAACTCTGGTGCCGTGTCACATATAGAAATTTTTTGATATTTGCAACCATAATAAAACAAAGACTTATATTTTTGATATTTATTTTATATATTTAAATACCATTTAACAAAGAAAAATCAACCAAAAAAATGAGTTCGTGTGTCACCTCTGACATGCGTGTCATAGGTTCACCATCACTGGCTTAGGGCATGGGCACCTTGATGTGCCATTATTCTGCCACAGGTACCCGGGGTACGGTGTCCCGTCTAAGTATCACATTCAATTAGTTGCCTTGTTTTATTGATACTGTTGTGGAACTCTGTGGAGAACCATCCCTACCTTTTACATCTCCCTACCTATTATTCTTACCACCTATCACCCAATATAATAATTTATCATTTAATAACGACACGAGTCCAGCTTTTAGAAAGAGTAAAAATCACTGCGCACTGAAGCCACCTGGGCAGGCCTAATGGAGGGGGCTGGCCTTAAGGAAGAATGACGAATGTGCAGCAGAGGTTTTTGGAAGGAATATCTTGACAAAAATACGAAGATTTCAACTTGTTAGGAACGGTTAAGAATAGGCGGTGAGAAGAGAGAGAGGTTCTTGTTGGGGAAGTGGTGTAAGGAGATGATTCCAGAGGCTCTTAAGTTCTAGCCTAATTTTGGGGATTAGATGTGTCAACTTGTTGCTGGGGAAAACAGACAGATTGGCCCGCTGAAGAGCGGAAGACTGTGCTGTGTCTGGCAGCCTGAGCCTGCCCTCTCGAGGAGCCACAGGGTCCTGCTACGGCTCTGCTCCTCAGATGTGGAATGGAAAGGCGTTGGAACCCTCAGCTTCACAGAGAGCCTGCTCTGTAAGGCCCTCCTCAGGCCCGTCTTCCTGTCAGCATCTCCAAGGCATGGCTGTCCACCTGTAATCATACTAGAGCAGCAGTTTGGATCCTGACTTCAGCTTGAGAAAATGCCAGAGAGGGACTGCCTTCAGTGCCCAGAGCCACGTGTTCAAATCCTCGTTCCCTTTCTTTCTCCTGCTGACTCCTGTACGAAGACGGGCTTCTCTCGCTCCTGCCTCAACTCAATGACTTTCCATGTCACGCAGACTTTGTTGTTGCCTAATCTTTCTTGCTCTCTTTCCTGTTTCTCTCCAATTGGACGACAATCCAGCTAGACTTTTGCTTTTTGATGCAGGAAGGCAAAGCCAGGCTCTCCTTAGTGACAACGAGGGGACAGGATGTTGATATTCATACATTAATATGTTTCTCCTGCCACATTTAGTTCTTTCAAGGAAGGTGGAGAGCAGGAAGGTGAGGGCGCGGGCATCAGCACCACCGCAGGCAGGCTGGTCCTCAGGTCTTCCGGCAGCTGTGGCCTCCAGCAGCTGTGGCCTCTGGCAGCTGTGGCCTCCGGCAGCTATGGCCTCCAGCAGCTGTGGCCTCCAGCAGCTGTGACCTCCAGCAGCTGTGGCCTCCAGCAGCTGTGGCCTCCAGCAGCTGTGGCCTCCGGCAGCTATGGCCTCCGGCAGCTGTGGCCTCCGGCAGCTATGGCCTCCAGCAGCTGTGGCCTCCAGCAGCTGTGGCCTCCGGCAGCTATGGCCTCCAGCAGCTGTGGCCTCCGGCAGCTATGGCCTCCAGCAGCTGTGACCTCCAGCAGCTGTGGCCTCCAGCAGCTGTGGCCTCCGGCAGCTATGGCCTCCAGCAGCTGTGGCCTCCAGCAGCTGTGGCCTCCGGCAGCTATGGCCTCCAGCAGCTGTGGCCTCCGGCAGCTATGGCCTCCAGCAGCTGTGGCCTCCGGCAGCTATGGCCTCCGGCAGCTGTGGCCTCCGGCAGCTATGGCCTCCAGCAGCTGTGGCCTCCGGCAGCTATGGCCTCCGGCAGCTGTGGCCTCCGGCAGCTGTGGCCTCCGGCAGCTATGGCCTCCAGCAGCTGTGGCCTCCAGCAGCTGTGGCCTCCAGCTGACTGAATCCATGTTGAGGAGCAGCTAGGCTGCCCAGGAGCAGAAAGGAAGCCAACCCCAGGGGGCCGCAGGGAGGGGCGGGACCTTGCTGGGGTTTCATTTAAATGGATACATTTTGCAAATATTGGATTTCAGCTTATCAAGAAACAATTAAACTCCAACTCTGGTCGTGCATATTAACTTGCAGCAGTGGTGAGGCAAATGAGGAGATGCTTAGCAGATTTGAGTGAAGAATTAATAGAACAGAACTTGGTAGCGTGAAATGAGTGCCGCGCGGATCTAATCTAATGGTGCATTACCCACGGCACCAAAATAGATCCAGTAGCACAGCACTTACCTTCCTGCGGCACCTGATCGCTGGAGGTCTCGCAGGACTTTGCAAATTACCTTCTGAAGGAATTAGATCTCTGCCTGGGAGCCGGGGAGGGAGGAGACGCCATCTGTGAAATGAAATGCAGACCCTCGCGTCCTCTGTCCCCTTTGGATGCTGGTGGGCGGGTTTCTCGCTCTGCCCCACATGCATTTTTTGCAGAACTGGTATCACAAGTCCCACTTTGGGCTGTCTTGCCCACCGACCTTTCCCTAAGCAATTTCCTCCTCTCACCTACTGAAATACTGATTCACGGAAATTAATACTAAGTACCTTGTGTGATTAATGCCCTGAGCTCCCGGATCAAATTCCTGTCCTTTAGGGAGAATGGGCCCAGGCTATGGACGCTTTCTTCTGGTGGAGCAGAGGCTATTGCCAACATGACTCATATATTGAAAAGTTATAGTACCTTTATTCTATAGGTGAAAACATTTCAAGTGAATTTCCTGAAATGATACTGAGGCTTGCACATTGCATATAAGTATTGCACATAATAACAATACGATGGCATAAATAATGACATCACACATTTTCATGGCTCTTTTTGAGGTTTTAAAAGGATGTTTCTATCCATGATCTCTTTTTATTAGCAACTCTGAGATAAATATGACAGGGATGGGTTTTCTCAAATTACAGACAAGAAAACTGATCCTGAGGAAAATTATCTCTTGCGTATTGCATCCTGAACATATACCCGCACAGCACAGACCTTTTATATGTAAAAGAAAGATGCCTGTGCTCAGGGAGCAGTGGATCCAGAGACCTAATACCTCATGGGATCGTGCACAAGTATGTACACGCCACACATGGGTCGTTTGGAGGATGGGCAGAAGCATTAGGTTACATCTCAGGCAGATGGAGCTCGTCAGCCGCAGTGTATTTAGGTAAGAATTTTTGAGAAATGCGAGGGGAAAGCAAGTTCAGGACTTTGGGGTCTATATGACTGGTTAAAGCTTTTCAGTCTATTACAGTGTCTGTGTGCACTCTGAAATTATATACAGTACGTATATATCTATGCAGATGTGAACTTATTTGGGGGGTGAGATATAGTTTTCAAAAAAATCTGTCATTTAAAGTATTTCATTAACCTATACACTTCTCATGACTTTAGAATATATTTATTTTTTATTCCTGTTCCATAGTGCATTTCTATTTCTACTATTAACTGCTTCCTTACTTTTTCTCAAATCCTTAATTTTATAATCTTCTGCATTTCTGGGCAATTTTTCTCTGACGACATAGGGTGGGTAGGAGCTTGAATGACCTCACTGGAGGAGAACCACACAGTCCTACCGCATGCTTTCTCCTGCGTAAATGCCATCACTCAGCCCCTCAGGTTCTTGCCTAGCATTTCTTATACAGATTTTGCCCAAGAGTAGAATGGCTTGCACATTTTTTTTCTATATTACCCGACTCATTAATGTTCTGATCAAGAGTAACTGCTACCAAGTGATTACCTTGTTGGTGACAGTAACATATTGATGGACTCAGCTTTGAAATGGGAACTAATAGAGGGTAATGGCCCACATGATTATACCTTGTTAATATGTAGGGCTGTGGGGGATTGTGGAAAAGACTGGAAATAGGCTGTTTGTGCTACATACCAGCTCTAGCAGTATATGCCCTGAGCACGACACTTAACCTCCCCCATCTCTGAAATGGCATCAACTGTAAAGGTTCTTTCGGATATACCATTATATGGTTCTTTTTTTAAAAAATAGTTTCTTTATTGATTAAGTTATTACATATGTGTCCTTATCCCCACATTACCCCCCACTCATGCCCTCACACCCCTGTTGTCTGTGTCTATTGGTTAGGCCTATATGTTTGCATATAAAGCCTTTGGTTGGTCTCTCCCCCTTACAACCACCCTCCCCTGCCTTCCCTCTGAGGTTTGAGCATCTGGTCGATGCTTCTCTGTCTCTGGATCTTTTTTTGTTCCTCAGTTTATGCTGTTCATTATATTCCATGAATGAATGAGATCATGTGATATTTATCTTTCTCTGACTGACTTATTTCACTTAGCGTAATGCTCTCCAGGTCCATCCATGCTGTTGCAAATGGTAGGAGTCCCTTCCTTTTTATAGCAGCATAGTATTCCATTGTGTAGATGTACCACAGTTTTTTAATCCACTCATCTGCTGATGGGCACTTAGGCTGTTTCCAAATCTTAGCTATGGTGAATTGTGCTGCTATGAACATAGGGGTGCACATATCCTTTCTGATTGGTGTTTCTGGTTTCTTGGGATATATTCCTAGAAGTGGGATTACTGGGTCAAATGGGAGTTCCATTTTTAGTTTTTTGAGGAAGTTCCATACTGTTCTCCACAGTGGCTGCACCAGTCTGCATTCCCACCAGCAGTGCACGAGGGTTCCTTTTTCTCCACATCCTCGCCAGCACTTGTCATTTGTTGATTTATTGATGATAGCCATTCTGACAGGTGTGAGATGGTACCTAATTGTTGTTTTGATTTGCATGTCTCAGATGATTAGTGACTTTGAGCTTGTTTTCATATGTCTCTTGGCCTTTCTTCTGTCTTCTTTCGAAACGTATCTATTTAGGTTCGTCGCCCAGTTTTTGATTGGGTTGTTTATCTACCCATTTTTGATTAGGTTGTTTATCTACCCATTGACTAATCATTTTGGAGAAGATCTCCAACAAATCAGAGATGTTTTAGAGTTTCTAAAATGTTTGCCTCACCTATTGCTTACTCAGTGGTTTGTGAGAAGTCACTGTGGTTGTTGAAGTATAGGGCACCGTCTTTACAGCTCCCATCATGGAGTGAAGCCAGACTGTGGCTGGGCTGGCTCAATAAGCCATTCGTATTGGGGCCCTACTTGTCAGTTTTCTGTAGGTTGTGTAATTACTGCACTGCTTTCTTTCCAGTGCTCATCAGTGGGGATTAGAGGGGACATTTGGTAGTTGAAAGAGTGTTCTCCCTTCCATAGCAGTTAGAGTAGCTGTTAAGAACCCGAGTTCTCCCTGAAGGATTTTCTCTGGCTCGCGGCCTCCGAGTTGCCAGGTTTGCTCACACTCTGCATGGGGCAGGCTCTCCAGATCAAAGACCACCACCAGCAGTGCTGCACATTTAAACCACTTAGAAGAAGCAACAGATTGCAGTTTGCTCCTGTGAGTTTAGTAAGTCTTTAAAACATTAAGAGACACATAAGAATTAAAAATAAATAAATCGGTGTATTTCTTCCTTCCCCAGGCCTGAGGGGAGAGGGAGATGTGTTCTTTTCCTTCCACGTTCCTCATTGCTTGGCTCTCTGCGCCGGCCCATTAAGGGCCAGCCCTCCCTGAGCCCTCACCATGTGCCCAGCCAGGGCGGGCCCAGCCAGTGGTCAGCACTGACCTTAGAAGGGACTCAGTGGGGGTCTGCATTTTACATGAGTGTGAGCTGATGGGCTCCAATTAGGAGTCTGCCTTCTCCACCTGCACCCCATCGCTTCCCACCCCAGCGCTCTGAGAGGAATTTCTTTCCTCATTATTGTTAATGATTTCCTACCTATAATGGCATTAGGGTTGAGAGCTCTTTACAATGCCTCTTTGTCTCACCCTCTTCTCACACATACACACAAATCGGCATGTACACAACCCCTCACACATGGACATGGACATAGACACAGATACATACTGGTATATACACAAATATCATGGAGGCCCTAATGCATGCACGTAATCCACACACACTCACACGCAACTCACGCGCAACTCACACACATTGCAAGTAAAACCTCCAGAGTTGTAAACAGTGGAGTTCCCTGACCCCTCTTCCCTGGGGCCTTGGACTATGACTGCAGGTGAGCTCTAAGCCCCCTCCCATCCCTGCTTCTATGGCTTAAGCAGTTCATCCAGCCTCCTGCATCCTCTGCCTCAGGCTAAGGATGGAGACGTGGCTGAGGGGTTTTGGGGCAGATAGAAGGTTGGGATTAAGGGTATGGTTAGTCTGGGACCTGATAATGGGGTCATGGGCTGCTGCTGCTGGGCTGGCATCAGGACATAAAATCTTTCACTCAGAAACTGTAGGAATAGGGCTGCCCCAGCAACCCGAGGTGGGGTGCAGGCCTGGGGCTACATGGAAAAAGACCCTGCACTATTTGTCCCATTCCTGCTTGCCCCTCCTTCTCCACCGGTGCTCCCTACTGACTCAGCAATAATACAGATTCCCAAGAGTGTGATGTTAGAGGCACACATTTCTACTGGATGGCTGATGTCGGAAATTCCATTGAAATGAGCAAAGTCTTATGCCTTATCCCAAGTTTAAAAATAAGGGGGAGGATATCTCTTTCACACCCTGGGAGATCAGCATGGCATGACCTCAGGGCAACGGGCTGGGCGGGAGAGAAGGGCCTCATCTCTGGGGCCTTAGCCAAGCCCCCACCTCTCTCCATGTTTTACTTCTCCCGTCCGTAAAAAACAACAACAGGGCTGGATTAGAAAATCTCAAAAGCCCTTCCATCACCGACTTCCGAATATATGTGTTATGATAAATTAACAATAAAGCATTTTTCTATTTCAGTGGTATTGGGGTGACATGAGGACATAGGGACCAGCACCTGGCAGAGACCCAAATGAAGCAGAGGCATTGCCCGAAGGCCAGTCTGCTTACTGCAAACTGGTAAATCACAGCTCTGGCCGGAGGCATACTTGGTTGCATGGAGCTGAGCATGTTCCTACCTGCATAGGGAGATGGCCGTCCAAGTCTGTTGAGGACAGAGGATCTGCAAAGATAGGAACGAGGTAAGGAAAATCGACTATTTCACAATTTCATCAATAGTCTCCTGGGTGCATTAGATCAGGCACTTTAAGTACAGCAGACGTGCAATAACTCCTGCCTGGTACGCTCACAGGCTGTGTGGCCCCAGCAAAGCTGCTTCACCTCTCTGAGCCTCAAATAATTAATCTATAATGTGAGGATAACAATTCCTACCTGGAAGGTTGCATGAGCTATTGTCTGCAAAAGCCCCAACTAGAGATCAGAGCATAGAGGAGGCTGTTGAATAGTCCCACAGAGATGCACGTTTGGTTCACGTAACCCGGAATTGTAGCAAGTTCCAGAGAGCAGAGAAGAATATGAGTGGATAGCATTTAGATCTTTGGTGCTTGGAAAACATTTTGCTTTTAAATATTCATGCCTGCAGGAGGCTTTCTAAAGGTCAGCTCTTTGAAACTTATTAAGAAAGATGATTAAATCATCTGGCAGCTTGAAAGGAAAAAACAGATGGGTTTAAACAGCTTCCTCCCCCACAATTGGCATTTTCCTTCACGATAAAGGTGAGGTTGTGGAGTTGCTTGTCTTAGTATCCTCCAAAGGAGACCATGGTGGTGCTGGGCTGTGGCTCCAGTGGCATGTTCCTTGTTTCTGCTCAGCCATTAGCCTTGTTCCTGTCACTGTCACTTGCTGAAGAATCCGTTATGCTGGTGACTTGTGAGCGGTGATTTCCGCCTTCAGAGGAGCAGTGGGAGGGGGCAGATAACTTCAGGAGGTGAGCAGGTCGGATTGATTGCCTTCTGCAGACAGGGTGAGCGCTTGGGTCCTACTCCTGCTGCAGAACTGCCAGGCTGTCTGACCCACGCAGCAAAAGCCCGAGAGAGCTCTGGGGGAGCGTTCCCCGTGCAGACCTGGAAGTCTAGCGGCCGCTCTGGGTGGAGCAGGCCTTCAGAAACATGGAGAGCAGCTTACTTCCAGAAAAGCTCCACAAACATCATGACCAAGCCTCTGGATTATGGGCTTTTCTTCATAATATCGAAGACATGCAGAATCCATTGCCATGTACTTATGCCTGTGGCGTTCTGATGTTGACGGAGATATTAACTGGTGCATGTCTTCCTGTTTGTACCCCCCTTTATGTAGGTGACTGGCTCGGCCCTTCACAGATTTAAGGCAGTTACATGGTAGGGTAGAAGGTACAAGTAGCTGATAGTTCTTCTGTGTTGGTTTTTCAAGAGCTTAATTGCTCAATGGGGTTTGTTAAGAAAGTAGAAGGAAAAGAGAAGTGGTTTTAGAGAATCTTAGTGACGCAAGAAAGATCAGAAGACTCTTCTCTCACCCTTCCATGCTACTAGGCTAGGACATGAGAGAGAGAGACAGAGAGAAAAAGAGGGAGAGAGAGATCTCTTGGAAGCACTTAGATAACTTACTCATTGACCCCAATTCCTATTTATTTATTTATGATTCCTGGGTGCCTATTCTGGCTACATACTCCCCTCACTCCCTCCCAAAACCAATGCCTTTGGCTCATCTCCAAACCTATCCATTGCCTGGTTCCTCTGTTTCTGGCAGATAGTGGTTTCACTAAATACCTAGAATTTCTCATATTGCGAAGAAAGTGCTCATTCTCCAGAATGACCAGGACATCTGTACCACACAGCATTCGGTATTGCTGGAGAGATTGAAACTGAAGACATGCTTTTTAATGCTGTTAAAATAGGATTTTTATCTTAAGGAGGACCGAACAATGAAAGTGTACGATATGGACTTTAGCATTTCAATTTTATTAGCCTTTTATTGAATCCTATATAATTAAAGGCTAATACGCAAATTGTCTCCTCAGGAGTTTGACTGGGAGACTGGGAGTTCGATCGCTTGCTATGATGTGCGCTGACTACCAGGGGGCGGCGTGGAACATGGCGGTGACCAGTGGCGGTGGCAGGGCGCTGAGGGAGCAAGGGAAGGAGGAGGTGGGAAGACCAGGAGGTGGGGAACCTGATCTCCGGCCAGGCCTAGGGACCTTACCCGTGCATGAATTTCATGCACCATGCCTCTAGTCCTATATAATAAAGAGGTAATATGCAAATTAACCCTCACACCATCATGAGATGGCTGCCCCCCACCCACAGCAGAGGCAGAGTTCCCATAACACAAGTTGGCTGTGCCCACAGTGGAGGTGGGGTTCCTGTAATGAGCCATATGAGCAATCAGCAGGGACCTGAGGCTGCATGGTCTGGGCCAGGGTGGGGGACTTGAGGCTGTGCCCCCTGTCCTGCAGGGTTTTATGGGGGACCTCAGGCCACACCCCCTGTCTAGCGGGGCTTGATGGGGGACCTCAGGCTGCACCTCCTGCCCAGTGGGACTTGACAGGGGACCTTAAGTCGTGTCCCCCACCCCGGTGCTGGGCCAGGGGACCTGAGGCTGCACCACCTGCCCAGTGGGGTTTGACGGGAGACTTGAGGCTGTGCTCTGCGCCTGGAGCTGGGCCCAGGGACCTGATGCTGTGTCCCCCGCCTGGCGGGTCTTGATGGGGGTGGAGCTGGCCGAGTTTGGATCTCGCCCATGGGGGTGGGGCCAGCCGGGTCTGGGTCTCGTGTGATTTCGAGGCTCATGCGGGTAGGTGGGGACTTGACTCTGGGTCCTGCGGTGTGCCCCAGACTCTAACAGGAGGATGATTTTCATATGCATTTTACTAATTTTCTTTCATCTCTGACATTTCTATTATAGAGAAAAAGCAAATAGCAATATTAAAATATTTCCTCTAATTAATTCCCTTTTAATGTGCACAAATTTCATGCAACAGGCCGCTAGTATTCAATAAAGGAATATGACACCCTTTCAGATAGTGTTCTTGTGACCTACTGCTATGAAGCCAAGTGAAGACAGATAGCAGATCTTTGCTATCAGCACAAGTGGCATGAAACTAATTCTAGGTCTTACATTTTTCCTGTATTGAGCATATTTTAAATAAGCAGCATTAACATCCTTGGTTCCTAAAAGGTCAGTAATTTCCCTTGCATATTGCGTTGCATTCAACACTTCAGCATCTTTTCATAACATTTATGGACTCAAATTGGTGCTATTGTTGGCTAGTAAAAATACTATTTTATTCACTCATTCTATGAAAATATTGAGTGCCTACTCATTGCCAGCCATTGCATTAAGCCCTAGATATGAGTAAGACATACTATCTTCATTGTCAATGATTTTGCAGTCGGCCAGGCAAGACAGACTCAGCTGCCTTTATCTTAGTAATCTTTTTTATGCTCCAGGGCTGTGTAAGCCAGAGGGAGAGATGTTGGTTAATATCCAGGCTGGAGGGGTGGGACAGTGAAGGCTTCCTAAAGGAGAGAAGCAGGAGTGACCCAGGGGAAGGGAGAAAGGGAAGAGAGTAACAGCATGTTCAAAGCTACGATCATGTCAATAGTACACGACTGACGCAGGGACATTTTGATGATTCCAAAACATAAACCAGTAGCTTTTGGCTGAGTAGTACCTGCAAGATACAGCTCTATCCTGGTACTTAGCCTAACCTAGGTTTATAGACCAGACTCTATCAATTAAGTCACGGTCCTTTTACATAGAAGGTGCGAAAGTACTTAGAAAACAATTACAAACTTTCGTGCAAAAATGCAGCATGTAACATTTGAAATGATGATTACTTTGTCCTGTTTTCCTGGAAGCTTGCAGTACTGGCCCCACAGACCAATGTTTCCAGGGGAACCCAGTGTCCAGTCTGCACTCAGCCTCCTGCCCCTTCCACTGGTGCCATCTCAGGCTGCTGGAGCTGCAGTTATTTCTGCCCTCTTGCCCCTGATCCTCCACAAGCCTGAAGCCAACCTTGATTTCATGGTGATAGAAGAATTCTACCTTGGACTTGCAAGTTCCCCAAAGCAAGAAGCATGTCAATAGGGTCTTAAATGCAACAGAGATGCCAAATAGGACCAACATGTTCACTGGATTTGGCTGTCAGCTGGCCAGTGGTGACGTTGGCCCAAGCAGTTTAAAAGAAGCCAGACTGGGGAGGGTGGAGGAGTGAGTGAGAGCCGTGGAAATGGAAATCAGGATGAGTTTTTTCAGTCAGGACTTGTTTTTACATAGGAAAGTGGAAACGGGGGCGGTGGATGCAGAGTAGAGTAAAGGTGTAAGAAAAAGATTATAGACATTTTCCATGCTACCTGTTCCACCTTTTCACGCTCTTAAACCTGCAAGTCACTAAAAAATATACTCATACATTTCAATTTATCTCCAAATACCCATTGTTTTCTAAACAGAACAATTTTTGCATCCTCTACCTATCACTGACATTCAGAAGGAAATGGAGCTCATTTTTTTTCTTTCCAAATCATTAGGAGCAACACTTTGGGAAAATTCTTGTTATTGTCAGCTTGCTGAAACAAGCAGTTGTTCTGCAAACGGGCACTGTGCTATCACATGCATTTATTCTGTCTGCTCGCACACCAGGGCCCTGGGACGCCTGCTTCTGCACAGCCTCCCTGTCATCTCTGAGAGGACCTTCACACATGAGCGACACCGATTATGTCATGTCACAGCCCATCAGTTGGCTTAACTCCAGAAGAATGTGAAATTGCCCAACAGGCCTCCAGATGCGAGTAGCTCTACATCGGCCTAATCGCACACGGCGTTCTCCTGTCTCATCTGCCCCCGTACAGTGGCTGCAAGTCTCAGCTGTTAGACATTTATGGTTGTTAGAGCTGTGGCCTGACTATCCCAGTTTTGAGGGGTTTTAATGCCCATCACCAGTTCCTGGGGCGAGTTTCATTCAGGAAGTACACCCTTCCTACTACTACACCCTATAATCTTCCCATCACCTCATTCCCTAAAATTGATCTGGGGAATCTGACAACCTGGCAAAATTATTTTAAGTGCAGGCTTTTAAGCCTGCGTGGAGTGACAGGGTATATTGAAAGCGTTGGTGCCTCAGTTGGGAATAATCCATGCATCTCTGTATATATTCCAACACGTTTTGCAGAGTTCTCACACCAGGGTGTTTGTTCTGTAACCCACTAGCTGTGAGTAGGGATGGTTGTGGCCACAACTGCCCCCTTTGCAAAGGTGCACATTCTATGAAGTGCAAGGAAGGCCTTGGGGTGGATGCAGGGATGAATAAAATAATGGTCCCATTTGCAATCAGGGGAGAGCAACAAGACAGGGAGCCATGAATTGTGTCAGAGTTGCATATGTTGTGTGAAGGATTGTGACACAGTGTCATGAAGGAGGCCAGCAGGTTTAGTCTGATCATCTCTTAAAAGAAGGAGACGAACATGCCGAGATAAGGCAATGGTTTGTTCTGTGGTCCAGAGCCTTTCGGGGCAGCTGCTCTTTAGAGAAGTTGTATTGACTAGCTCCTTATTGCCTGTAGCCTTGATGCTGTAGCAATGGCAGTCTCCCTAACAGGGAGGGAAACACAATAAAGACTCTGGACCATGGTTTCTACTCACTCCCTTCTTCAGGCTCCTGACTAAACCCAGTGCTTCCTCGTGTGGTCCTGTGTGGAATGGCATGCCCCATCCTCTCAGAAACGTAGGTATGACACTTTTATATTGAACTTCTGTCTGTGGCATCAACCTCTCTGTGTTGCTCAGTCACCTCTCTAAGTGACAATCCTGCAGGTACATTTTGAGACAGAAGTGGGCTCTGAAGAGAGGGGTGACCCCTAAGGTGGAAAGATGCTGAGTCTTGGGCTTCTGCTTCTTAGGGCTTATGGGGGGTGGGATTTCCAAAGCAAGGCCTGGCTGAGAAGACCCCAGTCACGATTTCCACTTCCACAATCTCATTCATTCCTCAACCCACCCCAATCTGGCTTCCCCAGGCCAAACAGTAAAATCCAGTGAACATGTTGTTTCTATTTGGTATCTCTACTTGGTTGCATTTGAAAGACTCTATTGACATGATTCTTGTTTTTGATTTGCTTTCCCTTTGTCATTAACCTTTTGACCAAAACCTGATTTCTAGCAGTGGCATAATATTACACCTACATTTAGATAATTTATAAACTCTTGATTTATATAAAGGAATATTGTTTTAATTTTGTGGCAAACATGCTTTTAAATAAAGTGTGAACCTTCCTGTTTATCATCTTTAAAATTTTTCTTTTTTTTCCCCATCCTCATCTGAGGATATGTTTTTATTTATTTTAGAGAAAGAAGGAAAAGAGAGAGAGAAATACAAATGTGAGAGAGAAACATAGATTGGTTGCCTCCCATATGCACCCAAACCAGGGATTGAACCCACACCTAGGTATGTGTCCTGATCAGGAATGGGACCCACAACTTTTTGGTGTATGGGATGATGCTCTAACCAACAGTCTTTTATTGTTAAGTATCAAAAGAGGTAATGCAGATAAAAGACTTAAAAATGTCATATTTGTATTATGGTTATTAGGTTATGAACTATCTCATAGTATTAAGGGTATTATGTTGTCTGCGAAATAGACTACTAGAATGCTAAAAGTAAACCTGAGGATCTGGAAAATGTTTAACAACATACGGAGATCATATCAAAGGTGGTTTGTGAGGTGGATGTCTGTGACATGGCAGCAGGTGTTATGGCGAAAACTCAGCTCAGAGCCGTGAAATCCGTTCCCTAAGCCTTCACCTTCTCCTGCCTGCTGTTCCTATAATGGCTCTGCACTTAAGGTTGAGGCTTAGGGGTGGGGTGAGAGTGACCCTTCCTCCTCCCAGTGAGTCTCCAGCTGTGCTCTTGGGGCCACTGGGCCAGTCCAGTGACCTCTGTGTGTATGCCTACATAGTATAATGTAGGACAGATTGGATTAGAAGAATTTTATGGTGCAGGGAAAAGCATCATGAAAGTGGAAACTACTCATTCATAACACAATACACATTTAGTCCTTATTATAAAGCATAGCACTAAAAGCTGGTATTGTAAGGGGAGCGTTACCCAGGCAAGAAAGTCAATTTAGACAAAAGTGAAGCTATTTAGAATGAAGGGGCAGAGGGCACGAGTTTGGCAATAGAAGTAGATAGGAGAAATTCTCTCAAATCTATCCATTCCCCACTACTGCTCCCTTCTAATCTAAGTTATTCTCATCTTCTGCGCAGACTCTGAACTCCCTAACTGACCCAGTAACAGACACGCTGCCCCCACTAACCTGTTCTACTGCCTGCACCCACCTTTAAAGGGTCAAGGTTGTTTTGACACCTCCTTCCATCTAACTCTTCATGGCTTTCCACTGCTGATAAGATGAGGACAAAACTCGGAAGCAGACCATCAAGGTCTAATGGTCTGGTTCCTGCCCTCTGTCCACCTCGTCTTGCACCAGGTTCTCCCTCCCAGTTGTTGGCCATACACTGGTACTCTTTTTGTCCCTTGTGGTCAACTTGCTCCTTCCAGGGACAGGGACTGCATCGACCTGGATTCCTTCTGTCTGGAGCAATCTTCACAAGTTTTATTTCCACATAACAATCACTGCCTCCCAGAGTCCTCCATAACCTCCCCAGTTGTGGGTCTGCCCTCCATCTCCTTTCTAGCAGTTGTATATGCTGGACTGTGGTGTTCAGTTAGGACTCTCTCCTTTTGGGTTATGACATGTTGTTCCCTGATGGAAGTGAGCTTACCTGGTTTGGGCCACTGTGGTGTCCCCAGCATCTGGTACATGGTAGGCTCCCCAAAATATATGTCAAATCCTAATATATAAAAAGTCAGGGGCTGTCACGAACGAAACAACAGGACAGACGACCAAACAGCAGGCTGTGTGGGGTGGCCATGCCAGCAGGGGAGTTAGTGAGGGACGACCAAACCACTGAACAGCAGGCTGCGTGGGGCGACCAGGCTGGTGGGGGTGGGGGCAGTGAGGGGTGACCAGGCCAGCAGAGGGGGGCAGTTGGGGGCAACTGGGCCAGCACGGGGGGAAGTTTGGGGCAACCAGGCCGGCAGGGGGGGCAGTAAGGGGTAACCAGGCCAGTGGGAGGGGCAGTTGGGGGGCAACCAGGACAGAAGGCGGGGGCAGTTGGGGGAGACCAGGGTGGCAAGGGGGGCAGGAAGGGGCAACCAGGCTGGCGGGGCAGGCAGTTAGGGGCAACCAGGCTGGCAGAGGGGGGCAGTTGGGGGTGACCAGGCCAGTGGGGGGGCAGTCAGGGGAGACCAGGCTGGCAAGGGGGGGCAGTTGAGGGCAACCAGGCTGGCGGGGGGGCAGTTAGGGGTGATCAGGCCGGCAGGCAGAGGCAGTTAGGGATGATCAGGCTGGTGGGAGTGGGGGCAGTTAGGGGTGATCAGGCAGGCAGGCAGGTGAGCAGTTAGGAGCCAGCAGTCCTGGATTGTGAGAGGGATGTGCAACTGCCGGTTTAAACCAGCAGTCAGACAACCCCCGAGGGGTCCCGGATTGGAGAGGGTGCAGGCTGGGCTGAGAGCCCCCTCCCCCCCACATGAATTTCATGCACCGGTCCTCTAGTAAATAAATAAAAACAAATAATGAGAAATAATGAAATGCCACTCCAAAATTAAGCCAGAGACATCTTCTCAAAGATATTGTCTTGACAGGGATATTGGCTGAGTTAATAATGAGGCTAACCTACCTGCTTTTTCTGCTCCCAATGAGCAGAAATTGTGTTTTCTAACTTTGAATCTCTCTACTGCATTAGGAATCATTGCTAACATGAGACTTACTATTTTTTTTTTAAATTAAAACAGGTTGAAATTCTGGGTAGAAAAGTGTCTTTTGCTGCAAAAGCAAATAATGCATTTTAGATGTTATTCAATTTTACCTGCAAATCAAGAAAAAGGCCAGAGTCAATTGGACTTACTGGGGGCCTGGCTGGTTATCCTTTGTCTCTGAAGCAGCTTATTTCTTTTTCTTTGGCCACAGATGTGACCGTGGACGCCAATATATGACAGAGTGAAATTCATGTGCTGCAAGCAGAGTTAGCTGTTTTCTCACCAAATGTTGTTATGTTCATTAAGACCGAGCTATCATTAAAACAGAAGAGTCATTCCAAATCAAGTTGGAAATGCAATCTAGTATTACATTTCTGATAATGAAATGAATCACAGTTCTGACGACTCTCAGTAAATAGCTTTTGACTTCCTTTGTCATTTTTGAATGACATCCTTAGCTTATTACTTATGTGTGATTTATTTGAAGGGATTACTACCAATATATTAAAAGGCTACATGTGTGAGAATCTTTAATCATCTCTCATGTCACCAATCACCAGGACAGATGCTGAGGGAGAGAACATGCGCTGCCTTCTAACAAACCTCAGGCTGAGGCCTCGAGATGCTGTGGCAGCAGCAGGCCTCCGACTTTATATGGCATTTGCTCAGGGAGGTAATCATGCATTGGTACCATTAGTGGCAAGCTCCACGCTAGTCAGAGGGAGGTAAGCAAGAGCGGTAGTCAGAGAGCAACTTGAAGTAGCTTCTTGTTAAGGGTTATTCCATGGACCTGGGTTTTATAAAAGATGCATGCTTACTCTGGACACCCTGGAGATTAGATTACGCCAAGTTAGCCCCCCTAGATGGATGGCTAAAGTGTGGAAAAGCACCAGCACAGCCACTGGCACCTGGCAATAACAGAGGTTGATCATGAGACCTGAGAACTGGAATTCGATGGGAGTTTCCTGTACCAACTTCCTCAAAGTTCATTTTAGGAAGTTTTCTACCTGGGAAACATACTGAAATCCTTTTTTCTTATAAACCAATTTCTCTAAAAATGGGAGCTTGCAGATTCATTTTTTTTCAAGGCTTACCTTTGCTTCCAAGGAATTATGATTTGCTCTGATGAAGGGAAACTTAAACATATAAAACTAATTGCAGACCGGATTTTGCAGTATTCACTAAAGTCCAAAGTTTCACATCGTTTTCATAAATTATAGTTGAATGAAGGAAGGGAAATGATGTAAGGGCAGAGGTGGTTATTTTTTGTGACTTCTTATAAGAAAAATGTTTTATTATTTGCAATTATTCATTCTTTGGAAGCAGGATGATTCCTTTATAGGGGAAAGGCAACCAATCATGGTGTGTGATTGAAAAGGCACGGACAGTTCTCTTTCCACCCCAATCAAGAAATAGCTTTCTGATTGATCTGCCACCACCATGTCTGAAATTCCAACTATGATGCCTTATTCTAAAGGCAAGAATCTGTTATAAAAATGCAAATAAATGAAAGGTAACATTTTATACCTCTTCCAGATACTAAATTAAAAACAAATTAACTGTCCCATTAGCTTTTCCCTAAGGAAGTGGGTGCCAGAGAAGCTTTCTGTCCCTACAATATATTCCATCACAGCTGGGTCACCTCTCATTAGTGATGTTACAACGGTGAATCTCATATCAATCAGGACATTATCTGTGAATCCTTGAGCACTAGGCTGTGTGTCCCTGTCTCCTTCTTAGAGTCCCCAGCATGTAACCTGTGGCCTGATGGCACATAGTAGGCCCTTCAGTCCCTTTTTTTAAAAAAACGATTACTTTTTAAGAGATGTTTTAGACTACTGATAAAATTGAGAGGAAGACACAGAGCTTTCCAATATACTCGCAGTCTCCACACAGGCATAGTCTACCTCCTCATTATTACTTACCAGAGTGGTACATTTTTTTTTAAACCAAGGATGAGCCTTCATTGACCCATTATAATCACCCAAAGTCCATAGTTTACCTTAGGGTTAACTCTTGGTGTTTTACGTTCTATACGTTTGGACAAATGTATAATAAGATGTATCCATAATGGATATATATACAGTATTTTCAATGTCTTAAAAGTCCTCTGCGCTATGCCTATTCATCTTTCCCTCCACTATGCCCCTGGAAACCACTGCTCTTTTTATTGTCTCTGCTAGAGGCCCGGTACATGAAATTTTCAGGGGGATCCCTGCATCTTCTCGCAGTCTGGGAGCCCTCGGGGGATGTCCACCTGCCGGCTTAGGCCTGCTCCCCATGGAACACTGCCACGGAGGTGGGAGAGGCTCCCGCCACAGCCCCTGCTCTGGCCAGCCATGAGCCAGCTTCTGGCTGAGTGGCACTCCCCCTGTGGAAACGCACTGACCACCAGGGGGCAGTTGTGCATCATAGCAACCAGTCGTTCCCGGTAGTTCCGCCATTAGGGTCAATTTGCATATTAACCTTTTATTATATAGGATAGTTTTGCCTTTCCATAATCCTATATAATAAAAGGCTAATATGCAAATAGACCAAATGGTGGAACAACCTGGAACAACTGAACAACTGGTTGCTATAAAGTGCGCTGACCACCAGGGGGTGTGTGTGTGGAACATGGCGGGTATTGGCTGCAGTGGCATGGTGGAGCAGGTGAGTGGGGGCATCAGACCAAGGTGGGGTGCCAATCACTGTCATCGGGGCAAGCCTCTGGTGGTTACTGAAAATTCTTTGTTCCCGTGCACTGCCATCCTGCTTGGCACTCACACCCATTGCCAGCACCGGCCCTGCTCACATCCGCAGCCGGCGCCAGAACCTGCACTCTCACCTGCTGCTGGTGCCTGGTGGCATTCTCGATCACTCGGCACCATCAGCAGGTGCGAGTGGAGGCTGGTGGCCCTGATCACCCCTGAGGGCTTCTCCACCTCCCCCTGCTCCTGAGGGGTGATTGGGGCAGCAGCTGCTGCTCACACCCACTGATGGTGCCATCCCCATGCACACCTGCTGCTGGCACTGTCCCCAATCTCTTCACGCTGTCAGCAGGTTCAAGTGGGGCTGGAGCCATCAGCGTGTGGGAGTAATGGCAGCGGAAGTGGGGCTGCCAGCAGACAGGGGACCAGGGGCCATGGCATGAGGGGCCAGGTAGAGTCATAGAGGATGGGCCAAGACCTGCCCCTGTGCCTACCACAGCCTCACGGCCCACAGCTCCTTTCAAGGTGCATGAATTTGTGCACTGGGCCACTAATGTTATATAATAGGAATCAAATTGTCTTTCACTTTGTAATATGAATTTAAGGTTCTTCTATGCCTTTTCATGGTTCAATAGCTCATTTTTATTTAGTGTTGAATACTATTCCATTGTCTGAATGTATCACTGTAGTTTTTCTAGTCAAGTGAAAATGAAACTAATAAATTCAGTTGACTTGTGTTAAAATTTTATGTTTTAAATAAATTTATAGTTTTTACTCAAACCGGTCTGAATGCATAGATGCAGTCTTCTATTCATTGCCAAACCACGTTTCTTTGCATCAGAAACATTTTAAAATTTGATGTCACAAAATGAGGCATGATTAGAAAATCTTGAAAATGTTTTCTTATTAGTCACATACATTACAATCCTCTGGAATAAACAGTGGGCTGTATATGTGGTTGGTTAACAACTGAAGAACTCTTATCAAAAACCTATTCTCAGAGACGGGTCCTTCAAATGTTTCGAACATTGTTATTTCTGACCTGCGTTGGGGAATTTCATTCGCTTGGGGAATGCTAGAAGGGATTTTTCACTGGGAAGGTGGTAGTGTTTCAGCAATCGGATTGGCCAGAAAGTATAAGAATCTGGCAAACCCAGTAACAAACAGCTCACTTGTGAAACAGCCATGAAATAAAGACTGCTGGCGTGGAGCCAGACAGGTGCTTTGCTCATTGCTAGCCAAGGGGGCTGTCTGAGAGGGAAACGCCCCGTGTCCCGGCAGTTGGCAGAGTGTAGGAGGTAATCTGCTTCCGAGTTAGGAGAAACACACACAAGGAAACAAGAACGTGTTCAGTCCTCCGTTCTCAGAAGTGGATGGTCTAAGGATAAGAATATTTGGGAAAGTACACGCTGTGGGTTCAAGTTCAGTGAGGAAAATGGGCAACTAAGGAAGTCCAGGAGAGCACGCTTCTTAATTTTGGGTCTAGCGAGAAACACTTCGGCCAGGGTCTTGCAAATCTCAGAGGCGGTGGCAGTGGCTGCGGTGTGGTGTGGGGGGATTGGATATATGTCTTAACCCTTTACACACACATGGAATGGTGTTCTAGGTCAGGATTTGTTCTGGTTTTGTTCCTTCCTACGTCCCTGGACATTGTCATCTGATCTGGCCAGATCAGAGGATCCTGCTTCTGGAGCACTGTTGAGTCTGCCTGAGAGCTCCCCTTTTCATTCTAGGGCTCCACAGATTGCTCCAGAAGAGAAGCAGGGCATCCCAGGTTCATAGAATCGGGTCCTGGGGTTGGTTTTGTGTTTACTTACTATATTTGTATGAGTGGCAAATTCCATCTGAAATCCTTTTCTTTGTATAGCCTAACAACTGGTGGCAATATGTCTGCAGTAGCAGACATATTTCTAATCATTGGATATTCTCGGTATTACAGAAAATCTGCATGTAGATTTAGGTCAGTTCACAGCCAACATAGACAGGGAAAAGAAGCTAAGAAATGTTAGGTGTAATGGGGCTGACACTGTACTTAGACTACTGGAGTCTTCTTCATCATAACCCTACATCGTAAAAATTATGACCCCATTTTGTAGGTGAGAAAATACAGACAAAGAGGTTAAGTAATTTTCTCAGGGTCAGTGACAGAGTTAAAATCTGAACCGAGTTCTGTTTAAAACTCTCTATTCCAAAGCCTTAGCACTTCTAATAGCAGCCCTTCCCCTCTTAGTGTATGGAATAAGGGATGTTTGTGATTTTGTTTTGTAGAATAAAAGCATATAAAGTCTAGAAGGCATTTGAATGTAGTATTCATCCTTACTTTTAAAATTATTTGTCCTCAATGTAAATAAAAATATGTGATGCTTAATGCTATGAAAAATAAAGTTCGGTTAATTTCAAGTTTGTTAGCTTGTTGAAATTTCCAGATGTGGTTAACAATAAATTGTTATTTTGCTGCTTATGGTCAGAAATTTAAGCTCTTTGGAAGTCTGAATTGTTTAGGGGTTTACAAAGCCCTTGATTCTTTCTTGCTCTTTTCATACAGTTTGAAATTGAAATTATCCAGAGCAGCAATAGCCTTGACATATATTCTGTATTCTATCAAGAAACACAACATGTCCTTTCAAAACTTAATTGAGCAGTGCAAAGCTAATTAGCTGTCCAAAGACATGCCATTTAATTCACAATCCAGCATTAATTTGTACAACACAATGAGCTTATCTTCCATATAAATGCTTTTGCCTTATGGCTTTTCAAGCAGCTGCAATATACAAGAATGACTGATAACTCTTGGCTTTCAATGTGGTGGTTGCTTTTTATTCTCCCTTTCTTCATTTGGCCAAAGAAGGATGGATACCATGTCAACTGTAATGGAAGGTCTCTCTCTCTCTCTCTCTCTCTCTCTCTGATGGTTGACGAAAATAAATGGCTGAAAGATCATAGCATAGAGTCATCAGAGAATCACCAAGCTGTTAGGGGATGCAGCAGTCATCGAATCCCAGTCCTGCATTTCATAAACTAGGAAATTGATGCTCAAATGAGTTTTGAGTGTTGTCTAAGGTCACTTATTAGAGTGTGAACTATACATATTACATACCTTTTCTCAGGAGAAAGGAATTGCTTTACTCTAAAATAAAGGCCTAGTTTGTTATTTATCAGTTGGCAGCTAAATAGATAAGCATATGGAGAATCTAAGAAGAACGGTCAAGAGATCATAGCCAGCATAGTCATGTCTATCAAATGTTCTGGGTTGAAACGTACCCACCCTTCAAGTCTCAGTTGAATCCTTCCCTAGTCTCTGCCTCTTCATGAATCTCCCTTCTTTAATTTTTAACCACTCACTTAGGAGTTTAATCCCCAATTCCTTTAATTATTAATTGTGTGTGTATGTGTGCACATGCGCCACATTTTAGAAGTTTTGATTTTATAATGCACATCATTATATCAAGTCTAGTCCAGCTCGTAGAAATATGCTTTTGGCAAAGCTTTTATCTATTTTCAAGCACCTTAAGGATCTCACCTCCAACAAAAAGCAGAGGTAAGCCCAGGGTCAATGACTAGATGCCTGTGCTCATAAACCAGCAGGGGCAAGCCTGACAGAGAAGGGAGCAAAAGCCCACACAGCCTGTGTTCCCAGGTAGGGCATTCGCTTCTTACTGAAGGCAACAATTATATGCTGGTTGCCCAATTCACTGGGAATGTCCAGGTCCCTTTTTACTTTCCATAGACTGCAACTTTGTCAATGAGACTCCTGTAGCTATGTCATTAAGTCTGTGTTCTTCCTGGAATCCAACACACCTTTAGGCACGCAGTGAAAGTACTTGTGGAATTGAGCAGGGAGCTGATGGACTCTGCCCAAGGTTCAGTTTGTCCCTGAGATGTTTCCATCATGCCAGATAACCTGAGTACCTATTAGACATAATTGAGAGCTTGGTTTTGCTCTTTGAAGGCACTGCTTAAGAATGTATTGGTGATGACATTGACATTTTAAGAGGCTCATGTTCTGCTAACTGAGCTCACCAGGTGCTGACATTGACATTTTAATACCTTGTATCTGTCAGATTAGGCGACATGGTGCTGCAGGAACCTCCTGAATCCTAGAGGTGTTTAACTGCGGTCTGATTTCTCATTAGGGCTCTATCTCCACTGTAGGTCAGCTGGTTATTCCACCCCACACCTTATCAGTCTACATCCTTACTCCAAGACAATCACTTTATGGAATGTGGCTGGTCTCTGTGTCAGAAGGAAAAAGAGCTCTGGTGGATGTTTCACTGGCAATTTAATGATCTAACTTGGAGGTGACACATGCTTCTTCTTAAAACTCATTGTCCAGGACTAATCCTGTGGTCTCACCCAGCACAAGGGGCCCAGAAAGTGCCAGCAGGCCCTTGGGCTCAGGAGGCAGAGAGCTGGGCATATATTATTGGCAGCAGTAATGGTCACTGCACTGCGATAGATCTGCAATAGATTGGTAAAGTCTTTTGTACCCAGTGTCCTTGCCTTTGAATGAGAATAGTGCTATAGCTGTCACCACTTTTCAGGCTCAGCTTTGACACCACAGAAACCATAGTATTGGGAAGAGTCTGGGAGTGACAGAATCAGTTAAGGCCAAAACTAGGTCACTGGATCTTTAGGCAGGTCTAGTATCCAAGAAAAGAAGCCATTGTCAGAATATAGGCAGATAAACGAAGCCTGGGCTTGGCTTTAGCCCACTAGGATGGAGAGTGGAATACACAGAAGATTTCTACCCAGGGTTAATACTTTTATTTTCTCTTGCAAAACCATACTCAATATACACAGTTATTTTCCTCTATATTAACAAAATGTAGGTCGGGGGTCTTTTTAAAGAAAGATTTCAAATAGTTATTGCTATTCACAGAGATTAAATTAATATTCCCAGAGCGGGGGAAATAGATATTTTTGAAACATCCATATTTATATGCAAATGAGAAATGCTAAAATGTTGCTATGGAAGTTGCCCATAAGGTTTTTTTCTTCATAAGTTATACATTTCTTATCCCAGGACACCTCTTGTCGATAAAAACCATAGCGCATCACTTAACCTAACCAGATGTGTCACAGCCAATTGATTGCTAGCATACTGGTGCTGTAATAGTGCTACCATGTCAAATCTGTTTTTCCTTTGTGTCCAGTCGATCCTATAATGCTAATTGCAAGTGATTTTTGGCAATTGTCAAGTATATTTGATTCGGATAGATCATCCTTTTCATTGTGTTAAACCAAGTCCTTTCACCCCTTAATCTCACATTCTTCCTGATAATTGCTTTAAAATCGAATTCTCTGGGTATTCCTTAGTATACATTCTAATATATACCCACACCATCAGCATAGATTATACTATATTGATTTAAACACATTGGTCTGTTCCTTCGCCAGTTCTTCCATCAGATTTAAAAGTGCTTTGAACTTTTTTCCCAATGAGATGCTGGGGAAAATGCCACTGGGAGCGCAGTCATTCCCCAGTACACCATGGATGCTCCAGTCACATTGTTAAATGCATTTCCAGTTGCAGAGCCTCAGAGACTCTGGCTAGTTTTAACAGAAAAGTAATTTACTGCAAGGGTATTGACCGACTCATAGAGATGATAGAACAGTTGGAGGAAAAGGGTAGGAATTGAGGTAGATTTGGGGGTCCATTTAGGGGAAACAAGTTGTCTTTGCAGGGCCCCATTGCTGGAATGAATGAAATTCAAACATTTTTTTCCTTCTATCAAGACTCAAGGTTCTGGGAGGGTTCATCTGAATATCCAACCTCAGGTCAGTTCTCAGGCTTTGGGGAAAGCAAGGCACGGTGGTTTACAGCTCCACCAGGATTGTACCCAGTGAGGGAAAAATGAGTACCCCCCGTCCCCGCACCCCCCCCCCCCCAAGAAATCCGGTGTACGTTACTTTTGAAAAAGGCGCAGGAACAAAACAATAAATGCCTATCACGGGCAGTGAAAGGCTTGAGGCTAAATGATTGAATTTGACTGTACAATCGAAGTCGCAGGTCTCCCCGCCTTCCTTTGGTTCTGTAGCCTGCACACAGGGGACATAGTGGGCGCTGGCCCAGACCTGGCATTCAGCCAGATTTGATTTTCTAATTAGTGAAGATTTCTATTGGTCAGGGATTTGACTTTGCTGCCGCACTTCTGATAAATGTATATTAGTGACAGTAATATCTAGAAAGCTAAAATGTCCTTTGGTTATAAATGGAGACTTTTCATTAATATTTAGAGATTAAACTCATCTTTTATAAGCAGATGGAAACAAACAATAGCTTGGCCTTTACTGTGCACAATTAATAGCAATTTATCAACATTTAGGCAAACGCGGGGCTGGTTCTAAATGCTAAAATGTGTTGATAAACATTGTTTTCTTTTGTTAAGTGACTTTTTAGACGACAGTCCATTTAAATGACTGTGTTGTAGGCATGTGTGTGGCTCCAGCAGGGTCTCCGTTGTTTCCTGGCAACCACAGCTGTGTTGGCCCTGAGACCAATGAATGAGTGAGGAGAACTGTCTCCAGCAAAGGCCCTGGTGGGTGACTTGGGGGAGGTGGGTCCGTGTCTGACAAACGTCAGACCCATGGCTGATGGTCACGAGCTTCTGGATCAGCGTGTGGGGGCGGCTCCCCCCCACCCCCCCCCCCCACACACATGATACGGGAGCATTGTGGGATTTTTGGCCAATCGTGCTTTCCCAAATATATTTGTAATCTGCTGTGTGTGTGTGTGTGTGTGTGTGTGTGTGTGTGTGATCAGATAAGTTGATGATGTCCCTTTGCCAGGAAAAATCCTGTGCAGGAAACAGAGCCAGCTTCACGGGCCTATGACCTGTGCAGTCACACAGGGCCCCGTGCCCAGGAGGGTCCCCCACCTTGTTTAATTCTCTTCTGTTACCATCTTGAAATTCTTAGTCGTTTTTTAACAAGAGGCCTTGCATTCTCATTTCTCACTGGGCCCCACACACCCTGTAGTCAATCCCGTCAGGAAAAGGTCAGCAAAAATAGCTGTGCTCTTCCCCATGTTGCGTTTTACAGCGTGAGCTTTCCGCTGAAGTCCTGCCTTGGACTTCCTCCTGTTCAGAGGGCCCCTCCTGCTGCCCCGCCCAGGTGGGTCTGGAGAGGGCCCCTCCTGCTGCCCCGCTCAGGTGGGTCTGGAGAGGGCCCCTCCTGCTGCCCCCGCTCAGGTGGGTCTGGAGAGGGCCCCTCCTGCTGCCCCGCCCAGGTGGGTCTGGAGAGGGCTCCTCCTGCTGCCCCGCCCAGGTGGGTCTGGGTCTGGAGAAGGCCCCTCCTGCTGCCCCGCTCAGGTGGGTCTGGAGTTTTGCTGGGTTCCTGGGATCCTTGGCCTATGTGTGCAAATAATCCCTTGCCTTTTATCTCAACTAAGATATGGTTTCTTTGTTGTGTGATTTTTTTTTTTTTTCGGGAGTGGGTGTTGTTTATGGTATAAGGAAGTTATAGGGAAAAAGTAAGATTAAAAGCAAAACAAAGTGGCCGGAAACTACCCAAACCCTGAAGCATTGTCTATGCAGGTTGTTACAGCCCAGCATGACTTCCGGCTGGCACAGCGCTTCCAGGGCACTCAGCCCTATTCCTCCTCATCTCAGGCAGTTAGAGGAACTCGCAGATCTCAGCTGCAGGGGCAATGATGTCAGGGGCAGTGTGGTTCAGGCCCCAGGTCTGTGGCAATCAGACCTACCACTAATCCGGGTTCTTCCAACCTGGCCAAGTTAAATAACCTGCCTACGTCTATTTTCTTATCTGGTAAATGGGCATCTGTGCAGCCATGTGAGATAATGCTCGCAGTGTGTTAAACACAGTGCCCGGCACATGGTAGGCTCCGAGTGAGTGGTAGCTTGGTTGTTATTTTCATTAGAATGGCCCTTCCTTCATCCCCCCCACCCCCCAACACACACACACACACACACACACACACACACACACACACACACACACCCCAGTCCTAGGATTGGACCCTTAGACTCTGCTCCCTGGGCAATCCCTGTGGCTCAAGAAAGAGAGCGGCTGCTTTTGCTGTCATTTCCTTGCTCTTCTCTCGCCTTCTTAGACCTGAGTGCTCCAGCCTTTGCCACCCAGGATCTGGAAAGTTTGGTGTAACGTCCTCTGGTGTCCCACTCAGGCTCTGGCACACCCAAGTGAGGGCGCTGAGGAGGGTTTGAGTAAGTACATTCTGTGAAAGTGCAAGCAGCTGCAGAGGTGCTAGCAAGGGGTAGTGAATCAGGCCGGCTTGGACTGTGGGACCTGACGCTAATCCTAGGCCTGAAGGGGTGTGAGCAAGGGGTGGGAGCAGTGACCAGGATGACTGCCCTACAGGTGATATGGCCCAAAGCCTAGGGTCCTAGGTTAAATACCTGAAACTTGCCCTCCTGCCTTCCAGTCCCTGGCAATGCCTTCAACAGGAAGCTGGAAGGCAAAAGAGGACACTGAGCCAGTCCATCAGAAGTCAGCCTCCAGGGCAAGGAATGACCGGACAGCAAAGGATGGAGCTAGATCTGCAGAGGCAATGGCAAAACCCACACACGGGCACAGCTCTCCTCTCCCTTCCCACCCCTTTCTTCAACCCAATCTCTCTCTCTCTCTCTCTCTCTCTCTCTCTCTCTCTCTCTCTCTCATATTTGACATATAACATTGCATAAGTTAAAGTTATAACCAAGTTGATTTGCTACCTTTATATGTTGTAATATGGTTACCATTGTAGTAAATATAGTTAGCATTTTTATTACATCACATAATTATCATTTTTTTTTGTGGTGGGAATAATTAAGACCTAGTTCCTTAACAAGTTTAATGATTATAACACAATATTTTTGTCTATGTTCATTATACTGTGCTTTAGATCTTCAGGATATACATTAAAAAGTATGACAGGAGAAAAATGAAATAGACTTTTAATTTAAATTGCATTTAACTCTATATTTTTTATTTATGCCAGTTTTTGACTGTAGATTAGGTGTTAATTTTTTATTTAGATGCTGTGTGTGTGTGTGTGTGACTGATTTCAGGTTACGGGTGTTAAGAAAAATAAGAGAATACTAAACCATCATCTCAACTTCCCATGATGTGAATTTTTTCTACATGTACTTCTCGATTGAGTTAATTCTAACTGCTTTTTGTTGTTTTATTCTCAGAAACTTTAAATCTCAAAAAGACACCGAAGCCACACTTCCCCAGGTGCAGGTTGTAATCCCTGTGGCATCCCTGATACCCATCAGACCCTTCCTGTGGGCCTCCTGGTGGTCTCTGGGCCTGCCTGCATGATGGCATGCCCTAAGCCTCCCTCACAGGCTCCCGGGGTCCCAGCCGTGCAAGGCCACAGCCTGCCTCTGAGCCGTGTCCAGAGGGTCCCTGAGGATGAGGCTTGTCAGCAGGTCAATGGTTAAGCTGGTTCTCTCTTTGATGAACCTCCACTTCAGGGTCTGGGATCGCTCTCTGAGAGGGACTGGTTGTCAGTGCTCTCTTGTTAGTTAACAAGTACTTGCCCTTTCTCTTAGTTTCAATGTCACTTCCTCAGAAGAGTCCTTCTTAATCCCCCAAACCAGGTGAGGGCCTTTGTAGATGTTACCATAGCGCCCCAGTATTTCCCTGTATTTTTCATACTCAGAGTTATACTTTTCATGTTTGTCTTTTTTACTGTTCATTGAACACATCATTGTGCATGCTTGACTGTTTTATGTCTTCTGGACTCTATTTGAATCCTATCTGCTTCTTCTGCTGGCCACAAGCAGAATCTGTTTTTGCCTCTATCAAGGTTACTTCTCTGGCCAGACCTCCTCCTTCAGTTTCTGTTTCTTGTTTGAGGGTCCCTGCTTCTTCCGCTCACATACAGAGCAGTGAAGCTGGACAAACACACCGAGGCCAACAATTCTCAGAACTTTCCTGGCCAAGGTTATGGTACTCCTTCTCTCCACCCCTGCCCCCTCCCCGTCCATAGTTGCTCTGAGCTTGGATGCATAGTCCTCAGGTCTCATCAGATCTCATGTTAGGTGGGGGACAGGGAGGCCTAGTAGTCCAGAACTATCTTAACAACCAACGGTAGGTGATTTCCTCCAGAGTTAAACAGAGGTGTTCATTTTTTTGTGCTTGCTGAGGTGGGGAAGAAAAGTGGTTTCTCCCATGTCAGGGGGGACTCTCTGACTCTCAGTTCCTCAGTATGGCATTTATTAGAGCAGCCTCTTGTCTAATAAATAGGTATTTTTGATTAAGATCATTTGTGATAGACTTTTCATGGACTTTTCAGACTGTCTCTGCAAGGCTGCAGAGAGCTGAACATTAACTTATGAAGAATGATAGGAAGCTACATTTTTGAGGAGTGCTGATCTGAAAGGATGCCTGGCTGTGGCTCCATTGCTCCACTCAGCACACGGTGTCGTCACTCAGGTATATGCTTGCATTCTCTAAAGACTATGAGCTCCTGGAAGGCAGGGGCCATACATTCCTCCTTGTATGTCTAGTGTTTAGTGTGGTTCCTTGTACACAGATGGTGTTCAGTAGATACACGCTGATTTGACCTGAATTGAATTCCCCAAAGTCAGATAAGCTCATGGATGAAATGCCATTAAGAACAAAGTGCTCTCTAATTGTGTAAAAAGATTAAATTTTCTAGAGAGGTTAAATCATCATTCCTGTGTTGGGTGTAGAAGAAAATAAAGGAGCGGATAAATCAAACCTTTTCTCTTTTCTTTTCTTTTCTTTTTATTATTTTTTAATTAAAAATTGTGTTGAAATTATTGCAGGAGTTCCCCTGCCCCCTTTGCCCACCTCCACCCTCTCCTGACTACTTCTTCCTTGTCCTTTACTAAATTATTATCCCTGTCCATGGGGTATGCATATATGTTCTTTAACTATTTCCTTCACTTTCTTTATCTGAAAATGCCTCTGAAAGTGAAATAAGTTAAGAGAAGAGTCACACACTGGAAAGCTCAGTTTTCTTCAGAGGCAAGATGAGTAAGATTCTTCCTTTGTGGTCTCAACCTTCCACTTCTCGGTATTATCTCCCTACTCAAGGCAGTGTTGGATGAACGGTCCAACATGGTTAGTTCTGATGGAGGCACATGTTTCTTCTGCCTGAAATGCTCTACCACTTCCTCTCTGCCAACACGTGTCTGGGGTCAAGACCCAGCTCAAAATATCAGCACTCCCAGGAAACTGATTCATCTCACCTTGTTCCATTCATCATTTCTTTCCCTCTGGTCCCTGTATTTAAATACTGTATTTAGCCATGATCATTAAACACAGGTTACACGTATAAACACATCCTCGTATTTAGTCTGTCTCTTCTTTGAAAAATTAGTTGCCTTTTTAATGTGTAAATATTTAATTGATTCCAGTAGTGATGCTGGATATTGTGTCTGTTCCCAAGTTGCTAAAACCCCTCTACTTCCTAGCCTTTATCTCTTCCAGGAAGTTTCTTCACCCACCTATTTATCCATCCATCCATTCATCTATCCATCCATCCACCCATCCATCCATCTATCCATCCATTATCCAAATATATATATATATCAGGAAGCTACTTTGTGCTTGTTATACTTATCTATAAATAAAATGGGCAAATTCCTCCCATCCAGAATCTTTGGAAGAGTTTATATAAGCTGAGCTCTAACATTGATTTCCTGATCTCTTTTATGACCCACAGAAGTTTTATGTCCCTCCTGCAGCCCCCTCCCCCTTTATGCTTATACAAGCAGTTTTGGGAAGTGCCTCCTTTCTATAGGAAGCCTCCCGCATTCATGCCCCTCTGCTGCTCCCCTCTCCTCTGTGAGTTGAGTTTGCCTAGGAACTGATGAAGAAGCTTCCTGAAATAGTGTTGGGTGGGAGGGGACATGTCTCTGGTAAAGAACAGGAGAAACTTTTTTCCAATATTATCAGATGGAGCTTAATATTGTTTATCTAGGTCCTCTGTTCTCAAATGTTCCAATAGTAGTTTTTATTTATGTAGGGTATATGAAATTAACTATGTTAGGAACTAAAATGAAAAATTAACATTTATTAACCCATTAAAATAACAAGCCCATTACATGTGACATAAAAACCAATCCTACATAATAAAAGCCTAGGTGGTGTCATGCCCTGGCGCGATGCCCTCGCATGACGTTGTCACAAGATGGCCACCACAAGATGGCTGTGTGCACAGCGGAGGCAGGGCCCAGTGGCCGCTCTGCGTGGTAAAGCCTGGGGCTCCCGTGGCTCTGTGTGGCACGGAGGAGGCCAGTCCCGGCGGAGGAGGCAGGTCCCGGCAGAAGAGGTAGGTCACAGCAGGGGAGGACAGTTGGGGGAGATTGGGCTGGCAGGCAGAAACGGTTAGGGGCAATCAGGCAGGCAGGCAGATGAGTGGTTAGGAGCCAGCGGTCCCAGATTGTGAGAGGGATGTCTGACTGCTGGTTAGGACCGATCCCACTGGGCCTAAACCGGCAGTTGAACATCCCCCGAGGGGTCCCAGACTGGAGAGGATGCAGGCCAGGTTGAGGGACACTCCCCCCGCCCCCATGTATGAATTTTGTGCACCAGGCCTCTAGTTTTAAATAAAATAACTGTATTTTCTAAAAGAAACGTGGTGAGAGGAATGGCATTATTTTGCTTTTGAGGAAATCTTTCCTACCTGGCTTTCTAGAAGGTACCTGCATTCTCATAGCTATTCTATATTCAGTTTTTTACGTATGCTGATTTAATTGTATTATATGCAGAAACTCTGGCCTCACATAGATATGTAGCTCTGAAAAAGAAGTATTTTAATAACCTTTTCCAGATAATTGTGGATATTCTTCTTTGATATTACACCAAATTTCAATCAATGGTAATTTCTCAAAGATTAGTTTTAATGTGGTGTCTGAAACTATATCAGTCTATAAATTTTGGGAAGTTGTCAAGCTCCTGGTGATAAATACAAGTGTTCCAAAATTTTCATTTTCATTTTCAATCTCAAATATAATCATTGGCAACAAATATACTAGCTATTTTTCTGGAAGTGCTGAGCTAACTTGACACAGTGTTTAAAAAATATGCTATTGATTTCAGAGAGAAGAAGGGAGAGGGAGAGAGAGAAACATCAGTGATGAGAATCATCCATGAGCTACCTCCTGCATGCCCCCTACTGGGAAATCAAATCTGCAACCCAGGCACGGGCCCTGACCGGCAATTCAACCATGACGTCCTGGTTCATGGGTCGGCGCTCAACCACTGAGCAACGCCAGCCAGGCTCACCTGATACAGTTTTGAGAGAATATCTGCTGAATACCCTTCTGAGTAACCATGGTTTGCCAGTTGTTCTTTTAAGAAACGGTATTATTCCATGAAAAAGTGACTCATTTACTGGCAACTTGAATAATCACACATTTTCTCCCCCTGTGAACAGCTCCAATACTTTGGTGTATGCAAAGGGGCTTTTTGCATACTTCCTGTTTTGTTACACAGAATATTGAAAAGATGTGCCCTCAAAGTTGTGACCTAGTAAAATAAATAATGCTACTGCTTCATCATGGACATTTGTAAGCGAAGCTGGTAGTTTTTTTTACCCTGTGTGAGTGGTGGTGAAAGCTACTAAAGCAGTGTTCTTGCCTTGGTTTGGGCTAAGGCGTTGAAGGTTTTATCTACCATTGCTGTGGGACAACCAGTACAAGTGTCAACACAGCAAAAAGTTAAATGAGGTCTCAATGTAATTGTAAAACAGTTTGACCTTGAGGACCCTTCAAAGTGTCTCACTGGTTTCCTAAGATCTGTGGACTGTAGTTGTTCTAGGAAAACAATTTCACCGGTGTTAATGGGGCAGAAAAAATTTTATTGGATCTAGAAAACGAACCACTCTTTGTAACAAATCTTCTTGGTAAAAAAAATACACTGAATTTCAGCACCTGACTTATTTAGAAACTTTGACAACTCACTCCATTTATAAGCTGGAGATGGCCTATATGTCAATACTTTGCATAGTGCACCTGTCTCTTAATTTACATAATGCTTAGTTTATTGAAAGAAAGCAGGTAATTAAAAAACACTTAAAAACTAATTTTCTCATAAGAATTAAAGGAAAGGAGACACATTTCAGTGAGTTAGACAAAAATCAAGTCATGTCCTTTTGCTATATAATGCACTCATATTCTCATTAAACATTTCTAGACAAAGTGAATATGCTAAAAGTATTTATTTAAAAAATAAACAATAGTTTAAATCACTGAAAATGTTCCATAAAGCCGCCAAGGACATTAACTTAACAAGCATTGTTAATTCTATTCTTCATTATAGGAATTCTTATAAACCAAGCTTATCTTATCCTCAATGATGGTCTAGCATTGGCATATTTTTCCATTTTGGCTGTGTTATCTGATTGTGTTCTTCCACATCCCCTCCATACATAATGAACATCTGCTGGATATATGTCACCTTTTATTTAGAGACTAGGGGTCTAGTGCACGAATTCATGCACCTTGAAAGGAACTGTGGGCCCCGAGACTGTGGTGGGCACAGAGGCGGGTCTCTGCCCTTCCTCTATGCCCCCGCCCGGCCCCTCCCAGTGTGGCCCCTGGTCCCCTGTCTGCCAGCAGCCCTGCTCCCACTGCTGCCTCTCCCATGCGCTCACATTGCCAGCCCCACTCTCACCCACTGATGGTGTAGAGCAATTGGGGCCGGTGCCAGCAGTGGGTGCGAACGGGGCTGTCTCCTGCAGTGGATGTGAGAGGCAGCAGCTGGCTCTGATTGCCCCTGAGGAGCAAGGGAAGGTAGAGAAGCCCCAAGGGGCAATTGGGGCCAGCAGCCACCTGTCACTCCCGCTGATGGTGCTGAGTGATCGGGGCTGGTGCTGGGCACTGGGCGCTAGCAGTGGGTGTGAGTGGGGCTGGCATGGGCACCAGCTGTGAGCACTGGGTGGGACCGCAGCACATGGAAGCAATGAATTTTCAGTAACACCAGAGGCTTGCCCTGATGACAATGACTGGCACCCCCCTTGGTCTGGCATCCCCCGCTCACCTGCTCCACCATCCCGCTGTGGCCCACACCCGCCATGTTCTGCACTCTGCCACCTGCTGCCAATGCCAGCTATGTCTGTGCGTACCCACTGGTGTCCAGAGCACGTCATAGCAACTGGTTGTTTTTTCGGTTGTTCCGCCATTCAGTCTATTTGCATATTAGGGTTTTATATCTATACTAATCATAGAGGAATATGCAAATTGTCCAGGATGCCATCACAGTAACAGTAATGACCAAACAGTGGGCTGTGTGGGGCGACAAGGCTGGCAGGGGGGTTAGTAAGGGATGACCAAATGACTGAACAGCAGGCTGTGTGGGGCAACCATGCCGGCAAGGGGGGAAGTTGGGGGTGACCAGGCTGGTGGAGGGGAGCCTTTGGGGGCTACCAGGTCAGCAGGGGTGCAGTTGGGGGAAACTAGGCCGGCAGGGGGGGGCAGTGGTGGGCAACCAGGCTGGCAGAAGGGGCAGTTGGGGGCAACCAGGCCAGCAGGGGGGCAGTAAGGGGTGATCAGGCCAGTGGGGGAGCAGTTGGGGGTGACCAGGCTGGCAGGGGGGACAGTTGGGGCTACCAGGCCAGCAGGGGGGGCAGTTAGGGCGACCAGGCCGGCAGAGGGAGCAGTTGGGGGCGACGAGGCTTGCAGTGGGGGCAGTTGGACATCCCCCGGGGGGTCCTGGATTGGAGAGGGTGCAGGCTGGGCTGAGGGGACCCCCTCCCCCCATGCACGAATTTCATGCACCGGGCCTCTAGTATATAGATAATGCCCATGCAAGGAGAGTTTGAAGTGTAATTGGCAGCTGGACTAACATTGTATCTGAGCCAACCAATGAATCTCAGATTCTCAGATGATACTTGTTCAGGTGCAAAGCAAAGGCAACAGAAAATGCAAAAACTTTTATTGTATACTTTACTTCAGTTTATTTTTATTTTTATTAGAGATAAGGAAAATATTTGCTCTAAGTTTCATAAGAATAAATCTCTATAATTTTGTATTCTTTATAGAAGTTGGAAAAAATAGTGCTAAATAGATATTTTATCACTATTAATGAGAAAACATAATACTTCAGACACTGGTATGTTTTATGCCAAGTTGCTATTATTTTATATAGTTATTGCCATTCTTTTTATAATTTCATCTATATAAATGGAACATCCCTTTTCTAGTAATTGATGATTTAAAAAAATCACAATTGAATCCATAATAATCCAGTTTGATATTTTTAAGACTGAGTATATTAGAAATATATTTTGCAATAACATAATCAAATACTTATACATTAACCAGTAAGCAGAGTGGCCCATGTAGAGGTGGGGAGGGGAAAGGGAGAGGACAACTGCATTAACTAAACAAGTAAGAAGCCTTGTGTAGACCATCAATAATATGCCATGAATGGAGGAACATGGTCAGTTCAACCATCTGCATCTGAAATACAATCACATTTAATATAATAAGTAATTAGATATGGTATTTATGAAGATGTAGGACTTCAGCCATCTGAAACTAGTCCTAGATTGTACTGACTGGCTTTTTTGGTAGTTTTTCAGCAGAAACTACTGAAATTCCTATTGCCTCTCTCTTTTTTCCCCATCCACATTGCTTTGTAAAAAAGTTTTATCTTGTAAATTTTCAAATATTTGCAAAAGAAAAGTATAATAAGCCCCTATAAGCCCATTATCACAGAGATTCAATAATAGTCAGCATTTTGTCAAACTTGTTTTATTTTTTATTTTTCTCTTCCCAAATCTCAATGAGATTCCGATCTTAGCATTTCATCCCTAAATCCTTCAGTATGCATCTCTAAAATAATATTTGCCTTTTTCAGTGTGCATGTACTGAATGTAAGCAGTGAGTGCCTTTTACTGCTTCCTCCTTGTGACCCTAGCTGATGTTTCCCAGGCATGCTTTTACTTAAAAGCAAAATATACACCCACGCTTGAAAAACAAATACGTTCAATGTCATCTCAGAATATCTGAGCACAGCAGCACACATGGTTCTAGTATTGCATGGATGGGGCTTGGTGTTGGCCTGCATCATACCCTAAGGAGAAACATTTGGCACTGAATTGTCCAACAGCACTCTGGGTACAAGTCTGTCCACTCCTCTTTTCTTTCTTTAAAATATATTTTTCAATTTTTATTTATTTTCAACAAATAAAAATTGTATATATTTAAAGTATATAGTGTGGATGTTCTGATATGTGCATACACTGTGAAATGATTACCACAACTAAACAAATTAACATATTCATCCCATTCCATAGTACCTTTGTGTGTGTGTGTGTGTATGTGTGTGTGGCAAGAACACTTAAGATGTATTCTTTGCAAATTTCAGGTGTACAATATATAATATGTTCTTATTAACTGTTGTCACCATGCTTTACATGTATCCAGAAATTATTTGTTTTATAACTGAAAGTTTGTACTCTTTAATCAATATCTTCTCTTTTCTCACATCCCCTATCCTCTGGTAACCACTATTTTACTTTTTGTTACTATAAGCTAACTCTTTAAAGATTTCACATACAAGTGAGTTCATGCAATATTTGTCTTTCTGTGGCTGGCTTATTTCACTTAACAAAATATTGTCCAGGTTCACCTATATTGTCACAAATGGCAGGCCTCCCTTCTTTTTAAAGGCTGAATAGTATTTTATTGTATATCTCTCTATCTCTATCTCTATCTCTATCTCTATCTCTATCTCTATCTCTATCTCTATCTCTATCTCTAACTATCTCTATCAACTGTATCCATAATCTTCTTTATCCAGTCATCTATTGACAGGCACTTAGGTTGTTCCCACATTTTAGCAATTGTGAATAATGCTGCAATGAACATGGGAGTGCAGATGTCTCTTTGAGGTAGTGATTTTATTTTATTTTTATATATATCCTGAAGAAGGATTGCTGGTTCATATGGTAGTTCTTTATTTTCACTGTTTTCTGTAATGGCTGTACCAACTTCTGTTTTTACCAGGAGTACACAAGGATTCCCTTTCCTTCATAGCCTAATCAACACTGACCTTTTCACTTTTTGGTAATAGTCATCCTAATAGCTATTAGGTGATATTATTGTGGTTCTTATTTGCACTTTCCTAATGATTAATGATGTTGAGCATCTTTTCATATACCTGTGAGCACTTGCACATCTGCTTTGGTAAAATATCTATTCAGGTCCTTGTTTAATTGGGTTATTTGGTTTTATTAATGAATGAATAGTATTTTTTAAATACTAACCCCTTATCAGATATGTGGTTTGCAAACATTTTCTTCCATTCCATAGGTTGCCTTTTCATTTTTGTTGATAATTTCTTTTTCTTTTCTTTTTCATTTTTTGTGCAGGAACTTTTAGTTTGATCTAGTTCCACTTGTTTATTTTTACTTTTCTTGTCTTGCTTTTGGTGTCATATTCAAAAAATTATTGCCAAGACCAATCAATGTCAGATGTTTGTATATGGGGTAAGGTAAGGGTCCAATTTTATCCTTTGCATGTGGATATCCAATTTTTCCAACATCATTTATTGAAGAAACTATCATTTCTCCATTTTATATGGCATCTTTGTTGAAAATTAGTTAACCTATATTTTTGTGTTTATTCTGGGATCTCTATTCTGTTGAATTGTTCTATGTGTCTGTTTTTATGTCAATACCATACTTATTTGATTACTATAGCTTTGTAATATAGTTTGAAATCTGGAAGTATGATGTCTCCAACTTTGTTCTTCTTGTTCAACATTGTTTTAGTTTTTCAGGATCTTCTGTAGTTCCATACAAATTTTGGATTTTAAAAAAAATCTGTGAAAAATGCAATGGCATCGACTGCCAGAAGCCAATTCCAGCATGTCAGCAGGGCTGAATCATCTGGAAATGGCTGAGGGCATTTCCCCAAACCTGAAAAGGATGCATAAAATGATTGCCTGCTGCCAGGCAGCTAAGGGCATCTCAATCTACGTGTTATTGCCTCCTGCTGGCCAAACACCTGAACAGCCAAAGGCAAATTCCCCCAATTTGACAATGGATTCTGTGACCGAAACCTGGCCCTTTGATGTGTATATCTCCACCTTGCCTTAGGACAAATTGTGTTAATAAAAAGCAAGGGGTCCTGAGACAAGGAGAACTTAGTTCCTTTAGCTAAGTCTTCTCTGACTCCCCAAATGCCGTTCAAAATTATGTTTTGTCTCTGGACTCTTTATTAATCTATGCACAGCGCCTTCTCCAGATTCCTGAACCCTTCTAGATGCTGGATCTAGACCACTGGCATTAATTGACTCTAGATTGCTTTGTGTGGAATGGACATTTTAACTCTATTAATTCTCTCAGTCCATGAACATGAACATGAACATGAACATGAACATGAACATGAACATGAACATGGAATACCTTTCCGTCTATTGCAGTGATGGTGAACCTTTTGAGCTTGGCATGTCAGCATTTTGAGAAACCCTAACTTAACTCTGGTGCTGTGTCACATATAGAAATTTTTTGATATTTGCAACCATAGTAAAACAAAGACTTATATTTTTGATATTTATTTTATATATTTAAATGCCATTGAACAAAGAAAAATCAACCAAAACAATGAGTTCGCATGTCACCTCTGACATGAGTGTCATAGGTTCGCCATCACTGCCATAGGACTAGGGACTCTCACAGTATCATCTACATGCTCCGAAACCAACACACTACACAGATGGTCTTCTTGAATCCAGTCTAGAATTGCCTCTGTTTGAGCCTACTTGGCCTTCCTTGTCACTGCTCCCTGTCTTGGGATGCTGCACTTGACATTTCTGCTATTTTCTTCTAAATGCTGTGTGCTCTATATTTTCTTCTAAATGCTGTGTGCTCTATATTTTCTTCGAAATGCTGTGTGCTCTATATTTTCTTCGAAATGCTGTGTGCTCTATATTTTCTTTGAAATGCTGTGTGCTCTATACTGGCATTGATTCCTCTTTCTATAGTGAACGTCTTCGAATAGCAGTGACATAGGGTGGTGGTAGCCTGATTGGGTCACACAATATTTTGCTACCCTAATTCCTGAATGCTAGCTGACTTCTGTCCTTCCTTTGCTTTAGGTGTTTTATTTGCAGAGCAAAGTTGAATTTCTTTACATTTAAATGGATATGAGAACACATATGCACGAAAACAAATGACATGATCCATTGCATTTCCGGAACACATAACTTAATTAAAATACACTGAGAGGCGGATGTATTTCTTTGCAGTAACTACACATCTGGGTAGTGAACTCTTCAAGATTGATTGGGGCTGTCTCCTGTTTCTTTTAAATCCCCCCAGGGCAGTTCATAGTTGAACCTTAATAAACCTTGGTGACGGACTGCCTCTGGTGGTGAGCTTGTCACTTCTGAAAGCCAAAGTAACTCTTTGGTGACTCAGATACAATTTTGTTACTTTCAACAAAGAACTCACTACAGAGTCTGGAAGACTCATGGCTTAATCTGGGTGAGAGGGGTTGCTAAGCAACCCAGAAGCTGGGTGTTCAGACCTCTGCACACCTTTTCTCCACGCGCTCCCTGTAGCCTGCATGGCTTCTTCTCTCATCTCCCACATTCACAGCTCAGGATCCCTTGCTGCTTCCGAAAGCCAGACTGAAATCTTCACTTCCCCAGTGGACAGACCCGCCTTTGCTGCATGTCCTTGAAGTTAATCTATGTCATCTATTGCCAATTCCTGGTTTCTATTTTCCCAATCTTTCCAACGGAGATGGAGTGTATAATCTGTTTTTCTCAGGTTTCTCCAAAGTAGGGGTACATTAGGATCAGGAGGACAGAACCAACATTTCTCTGCCTTTGTCTTCACTAGAATTGCTGCAAATTGCACCTGCTCAGAGCCTCCAGCTGGTCCGGGGAGTCCCCAGAGGGTGTCGGCTATGTGCTGTGGCCTTTTTTCTCCTCCATTTTCTCCTTTCTTGCTCTAGATGCTGGATTTGCAGGTCCCCCGAGGACCCTTTCATCCTTTGCAGAGTTAAAGTACTACATTTGGACACAGGGATGCTTTCTGCAATCTGTTTCTTAACAGATACGAACCTATTGAAATTGTACACTTCTGTCTCAGATTTGTGGAGCATTCAAATTGTGATTTTGTTCTGGAACGGTGCCACACTTACTGAAGTACAAGTTAATAACCACGCCAGAGCGTGAGAGGAACTCCATGTTGTACCTTTGTCTGCTGAAGCACATTAACCCCAGCAGCATTTCTCATGCCCACCGCTCAGTTCTCTGCGTCCCGCGCTGCCTGGAGCTGTTGTGTTCCCTCGCTCCTGTTCCTAGACCCTCCTGCCTTTACCTCCTCTCATCCTTCGCCATTCTTTACTATTTCATATTTTGTAGCTCACGATCAGATTTGGCACTTCCTGTTGTTTTTTCTTCAGATCCTGCCAGACCCTGTCCATTCTCAAATCCTGCACAGCCAGGGGTAAGGTGATCTTTCTGAGAGCAAAGGGTTGGGTAGGGGGACTCTCTTGGGTGGGCTGGAGGGAGGAGACTTTGTGGCCATGCTCGTGTGTGCAAGTGTTAGCCTGTGGCACAGAGGTGTGTTCGGCAGTGGAGCAACAGGTAATCGAGGTTATAAGCAAGAGCCCTGGAGTCAAAACGTCTTTGTCAAGCCCTACCTCCTCCACAAGTGCTCACCGAGGCCCTGGGCACGTTATTTAACGTCTTTGTTTCAGTTTCCTCGTCTGTACAATGGGGTTGGGTGAGGTTGAATGAGATCATTCACGTGACGTGTTCAATAAATGTCGGCTGTTACAGGATTGGTGATCACCTTTTCTTTGCAGGGTGGTTTACACCACAATTTCCAGATTCTGACAATTCTGGTCCAGTTTGGGAGAGGAGGAGGCACTGATGAGGGCTCAGAGGGCAACCGGAGGGGTACAGGCCCTGCTACACCCGGCCCCTCTCCTTCCCCTCGACCTTGGCTGGGCTTTGTGTGTCCTGTGCTTCTTCCCCAGGTGACTGCCTCTGAGATGCTTCTGCAGAGACAGGCCTGCGAGCCGGCACTTCAGACCCCAACGGGGCTGGGACAAGAGGAGATAGAGATTCCCCCATCATTCTGAGACCGCTTGCTGCAAGTGGGCAAACAATGGCCAGGGAGTCCTGAGCCCGAGATTCCTCTTCTGATCCCGCTGATTAAGTCGGGCAAATTGCCTTCCTTTGGGTCTCAGTTTCCCAGCCTATCAAATGAGGATACCGGGGCAACATTTTCAAAGTGTACCTTTACAACCATTATAACCCTTGCTGTTCCGGGAGCCATCCCCTAGCTTCCCTGTGGACTGTTGTTGAAGTCCTGCAGGGGGGCAGACCCCTGGCACTGGGTATTAATCCCTGCACAGACTCGCTCTTCCCTCCCACGTGCCTCTAATCCCCAGCACATCATCAGAAGAATTGCTCTATGCATGCATTTATGATCTATGAATCATGGGCCCAGCCGTGATAACTGAAGACAACCCAGGAAGTTTTTATTAAGCGAGGAATAAAAAGTAATTTGGTGCAAAGCACTTTTTCTCATGCTCCGATATTTCTCACCCTCTGTCAGCTCCACTGGGCAAATAACATGCGCTGACTCCCGCCGGCAGCCCACTGGCCTCACCGCCTTCGCTTTGTCCTCACCGCCTGCGCTCTGTCCTGGCTACTGAAAGCCGGCCCCTGGCGGGCTCCTGATTGCGCCTCCAATTGTTACCGTGCCAGGGCTGAATAATGTACAAGAAGAATGTTCTTTCTCTTCCAAATGGTCACAAATGGCCTGTGCAGTATAATAATGTCTGTGAGCTTTCCCATAATGGTCAGGAAGGTGGTTTGAATTTTGCAATCAATACTTTGATAGCTTGTGGCATTTTACTCCATTAGAACCTATTTTCCAGAAGACATCTTCATCTCCTTAAAATGAATTCTCCTCTTCTCCTTACCGGCCCAGAGTCCATCCATAACTTTCGCTGACAACTCCAGCCTACTTAGAATACGCCAAACTTGTACATATTACTCTTAATCTGTACAATTTTACACTGCAATTTATCCTTCCATTTGTAAGCCACTTTTCCCGTAAGCTAGACTGCCAGTTCTCTGAGTAGGAATCATATCTTCTACCTCCCTGTACTGGTAGATGGTTGACAGTCAATAAATACCTGCTAGGTTCCAGATAAATGTTTGCATCCATAGTTATGGGTGGATGGATAGAAGACCAGGATGGTATATTCGTCAGTTTTTTTGCTGTATTACCAACAATCTCAAAATCCCAGTAGCTTACAATAGTATGCGCTTATTCTTCTCTCGTAAACCCACAGGTGGCCTACGGTTAGGCTGGTGTAGGCTGAGCTTGGCTGGCCAAGCTGGGCTCCAGGCTTCTTGCTGGGTTTAGGTCTTTTTTACATGTCTTCATTCTGGGGCCTCATCAGCTAACATTTCTGGGATGTTTTCTTCATCCATGAATATTCCATGACTCAAAGCAAGGTACATGGCTCAGCTGACCTCAGTGAGGCAGGGACATTTCTCTACCCACGGTGGCTGGAGACACTGCCAAGTTCTTTATGATGATGTCAAGAGCTGGGAGCAGAAATGGAGCTACCACACATGGCTAGGTCATTGTCCTTGGAACTGGAAAAGACCCTGGAGGATTACCCACGCTGGCCCCTTGCCTCCTGGTGCACAAACCTGTGCTCCGAGTATGGCCCAAGGACTAGCAGCATCAGCAGCATCTGGGAGTTTCTTAGAAAAGCAGGATCTCAGGCCCCACCCCAGACTTGCTGAATCAGAGTAGCCATTTTAGTAAAACCTTCAAGTGACTCATACACATTGAAGTGTGAAACTGCCTAAAGTATCATTTTCACAATATGTTCCATGAAAGACTAACAGGTGTTATATCAGGGAAAATGTTCCATAATTAAATAAATTTGGAGTATTTCCGGACTTCTCAACACTTGCAACCCACTAACAGAGACTGTGGAGCACTGAGATGGGAGGTCCTACTCATTTCCTACAGCTTCCATAACAAAGTACCACAAACTGGGTGGCCTCAAACAACACAGATTTATCCTCTCACAATTTAGCAGGTCAGAATTTTGAAATCAAGGAGTTGGCTCCTTCCACAGGCTCTGCCCAGGCCTCTCTCCTAGCTTCTGGGGCTTGCTCGCAGTCTTTAGTGCTCCTTGGCTCACAGCCATTTCCCTCCAGTCTTTGCTCTGTCCTGACATGGACTTCTTCCCTCTATGTGTCTCTGTGTGTCTTCTCTTCTTCTTATAAGAACACCAGTCTTTGGATTTAGGGCCCACCCTAATCCAGTATGATCTCATTTTAACTTAAGTACTTACGTATGCTAAGGTCTTCTTTCCAAATAAGATCATATTCTGAGATTCTGAGTGGACATGATTTTTTTGGCGGAGGGGGGGGGGGGCTCTATTCAGCCCATCATAGAGGTGGAGAGATGGATATGAAATGAAGCACTTCCTTAACATCATTGGTCAGGGAGCCCTTCACAGAAGAGCTCATGGCATAGACTTTGATGAGAGTTCATGCCATCCTGGACATACGGTTGTTGATTTTCCCCTGAGTTTTTAAGAATGGAACTCTATAGGCTCATTCTGTAGCCCATTCCAAAGTGATCCCAAGTCTCATCTGTAGTTTTCGTCAGGGGTGGAAAACTTGTAGCTAAGGCTAAACATGGCACTCAGATAAATTCTGTTTGGCTACCTCATGAGATTGCATTGAGAAATAGACCCATTTTGAGATGAAGATTTTTGATATGATGTTGTATTTGAGATCACTGATATCTAAAAGAAGCTAATAAAACACTAGTTCCTATTTTTCCTTTGCATGAAAATTTAAATACTAGGATTCCACCATGAGCTCACCCAGGAGCCTAATGATTTCTAATGTGAACCAAGTTGACAGGATTAGAGAAGGCCAAATCTCACTGCCTCGCCTCCATTTCTAGAAGCAGAAGAGGGCTGGTTTCCAAATTAGGGGACCCGTGTTCACAGAGCACAAATATTGCAGTATCAGAGAACCACTGGAAATCTTCCTGCATTAGGAATTGTCTTGGGAATATGAGGTTTAGTCATCACCAACATAAGTGCATTTTTAAATAAATATATTTTATTGATTTTTTACAGAGAGGAAGGGAGAGGGATAGAGAGTTAGAAACATCGATGAGAGAGAAACATCAATCAGCTGCCTCCTGCATACCTCCTACTGGGGATGTGCCCGCAACCAAGGTACATGCCCTTGACCGGAATCGAACCTGGGACCCTTGAGTCCGTAGGCCAACTCTCTACCCACTGAGCCAAACCAGTTAGGCATAAGTGCATTTTTAAGAAAAAAATTTTATTGATATAGTTGTAGATTGATGTGCAGCTATAAGAAATAGTACAGAGAACTCCCCTCTACCCTTTATTCAGTTTGCTTTCATGGTAACATTTTGCAATACGCTTTAGTGTAATATCACAACTAAGGTATTGACTTTGATATAATTCTCCAATCTTACTCAGAGTTCCTCAGGGTTACTTGTACTCATTTGTGTGTGTGCACATACTTGTATATGTGTGTGAATTTAGCTCTATAGAATTTTATCACAGGGGTAGTTTCTGTATCCACCACCCAAGCCAACATACTGAACAGTCCCATCACCACAGGAGCCTCATACATACATTTTGAATTTAAATTCCAGCAATTTTTCCTGAGTCACCCATGCTCACGGAACTCTGGAAATTATTCTGCTTGGAATAAACAGCCTCCCCCATGAACTGGCTGGCTGGGAGTGCCAGTCAGCAGTTGTGCAAAATTACAAAGTCAAAGTGGACAGCAGAGGAGGCAAACGCATGCCCTTGGCCACCTTTGCATCAGGTACTAACTGGCCAGAGATAAGGACTTGGTTTCAAATAACAAATTAATAGTTTCCCATAACTCCATTAATGCATGGCTGTGATCCCATGAAATTACATCTCTGACAAACCGGCTGCACTAAAATTTACTCTATGTAAAATGATTGTGCTAATTACTTTCTCTTTATGCTTTTATAATCGGCTGACTGGCAATAACATTTGCAGCGTAGACATGCACTAATGAGAAAAGTCATCCAATCTCATGCTGCAGGTCATTAGTAACTGGCTTCAGGGGTCGAAGGGTAATTCCCCCCTTTGGTGCAGTTGAAGAAGCTGATGCATCAAATGCCTTTTTTTTTTAAGCCTCAGGCACTAACCAAATCTAGATATTAATGAAGAGAAAATTTGTTAAGGCCTGAGGTGTCTTATAAGTACCCTCCACCTTCCCCTTTTTAGAAACAGGCTTCAGAAATGCTATGCAATTTGCAGTTTCTCTTGGTTGTGCTCCATCCTTTCCACTCTTCCCAGTGCTCGCTTGCTCTATCAGATCCTGCCTACTTTATACTCATGATTCTCAACAGAAATGGCACTATCCTATCTAATAAAAGACAAAAAGGGCAATTGACCGTACCTTCGCTATGCTTCCCATTGGCTAATCAGGGTGATATGCAAATTAACTGCCAACTAAGATGGTGGCTGGCAGCCACGCAGCTGAAGCGAGCAGGAGGCTTTCTTGCTCCAGTGATGGAGGAAGCCAAGATTCCCCGCCTGCCACGGCCCGGCTCTGAGCTCCAAAAGCAACAAAGTTTCAATTATAGAAGCCAAACAAACCCTAGATACCTTCCCACAGCAGGCTGTGGCCTCAGAGCTGGAGCGAGTAGGAGCCGGCTCTCAGCTCCAGTGACGGCAACAAAGTTTCAAAGTTTCAATTATAGAAGGTGAATAAATCCCAGAATAAAAAAAAGGAAAAAAGGAGAAGCTGGGAGCTTCAGTCACCGGCCAGCCTGAAAACAGCCCTCAGCCCCTCAGCCAGACTGGCCAGGCACCCCAGTGAGGACCCCCACCCTTAAGGGGGTGTGGCTAGCCTGAAAACAGCCATCAGCCCCTCACCCAGGCTGGCCAGGAACCCAAGTGGGACCCCCACCCTGATCTGGGACACCCTTCAGGGAAAACCAGCCAGCCCCAACCCGTGCAGCAGGCCTCTATCCTATATAGTAAAAGGGTAATATGAAAACTGACCCTAACAGCAGAAAGACTGGGAATGACTGGTCACTAGGACACACACTGACCACCAGGGGGCAGATGCTCAATGCAGGAGCTGTCTTCTGGTGGTCAGTACGCTCCCACATGGAGGAGCTCTGCTCAGCCACAAGCCAGGCTGATGGCTGCCAGTACAGCAGTGGTGGTGGGAGCCTCTCCTGCCTCCTCAGCAGCGCTAAGGATGTCCGATTGCAGCTTAGGTCTGCTCCCCGCTGGCAAGTGGACATCCCCCGAGGGCTGCCGGGCTGCCAGAGGAATGTTTGATTGCCATCTTAGGCCCAATCCCCCAGGGAGCAGGCCTAAGCCAGCAGGTGGTCATCCCCCGAGGGGTCCCAGACTGCAAGAGGGCACAGGCCTGGCTGAGGGACCTTTCCACCTCCTGCTGAGTGCACAAATTTTTGTGCACCGGGCCTCTAGTCTAACATAGTACTTTACCACTTTGCTGGGGAATATTTTGGGACTTTACAATGAAAATGGACTAGGCCCAGGGATGTTGGACACCTGCAGTCATGAAACAGAGAACCACATCAATAAATTTCTGCCCAACCCATGAGTCTTTTCCGTGCCCCACAGGTCATTCATATAGTTGACAAATCCGGATTCAGTGATCTGAACCTAGAACCTAACTTTATCATGCTTGTGAACACAAAGAATTTTTGCATGGTTTTAAATAGAAGCTGACTTTTCCAGAAATGTAACTGCTGTGTAAATGGATAAAAGGTTGAATTGTGTCTTATTTTGGAATTTGAGTTGTTCATTGTTTAGAGGAACTCTCATTACAATGGCAGTGGTCCTTGAGGAGCTCAAGTTGCTAACTGAGCACATTTGCACTCGTCAGCTTTGAGCTATGGATCTCTCAGTGACTCTGGAGATGGGTGCTGATGATGTCACCACATCTGCTAGTCTCCTTGTGCCTGAGCAGTGGCGTTTTGAAATACATATTCTTACTCAAAGTTACCTTAAATTTCTTTGTTACTAAAGGTGTAAGAAAGATATGTAGGTAAGTTATATTATCATTAAATTTTGTCTAAGAATGGTAAAATGTGTGTTTTTTAAATTTTTTTTCTTTATTAAGGTATTACATATGTGCCCTTATCGCCCCATTGCTACCCACTCCCTCACTCATGCCCTCAACCCCTGGTGTCTGAGTCCATTGGTTAGGCTTCTATTCATGCATTCAAGTCCTTTGGTTGATCTCTCCCCCTTACTCCCACCCTCCTCTACCTTTCCTCTGAGGTTTGACGGTCTGATCAATGCTTCTCTGTCTCTGGATCTGTTTTTGTTCATCAGTTTATGTTGTTCATTATATTCCCTAAATGAGTGAGATCATGTGATATTTATCTTTCTCTGACTGGCTTATTTTGCTTAGAATAATGTTCTCCATTTCCATCCATGCTACTGCAAATAGTAAGAATTCCTTTCTTTCTTTCTTTCTTTCTTTCTTTCTTTCTTTCTTTCTTTCTTTCTTTCTTTCTTTCTTTCTTTTTCTTTTTTTTTTTTTTTACCACAGCATAGTATTCCATTGTGTAGATGTACCACAGTTTTTTAATCCACTCATCTGCTGATGGGCACTTAGGCTGTTTCCAAATCTTAGCTATGGGTGCATATAGCCTTTCTGATTGGTGTTTCTAGTTTCTTGGGATATATTCCTAGAAATGGGATTACTGGGTCCAATGGGAGTTCCATTTTTAGTTTTTTGAGGAAACTCCATACTGTTCTCCACAGTGGCTGCACCAGTCTGCATTCCCAACAGCAGTGCATGAGGGTTCCTTTTTCTCCACATCCTCGCCAGCACTTGTTTGTTGATTTGTTGATGATAGCCATTCTGACAGGTGTGAGATGGTACCACATTGTTGTTTTGATTTGCATCTCTCAGATGATTAGTGACTTTGAGCATGTTTTCAAATGTCTCTCGGCCTTGCTTATGTCCTCTTTCGAAAATATCTATTTAGGTGTGTTCCCCATTTTTTGACTGGGTTGTTTATCTTCCTTTTGTTAAATTGTATGTGTTCCCTGTAGATGTTGGAGATTAAACCCTTATTGGTGATAACATTGGCAAATATGTTCTCCCATGCAGTGGGCTTTCTTATTGTTTTGTTGATGGTTTCTTTTGCTGTGAAAAAGCTTTTTATTTTGATGTAGTCCCATTTGTTTATTTTCTCCTTAGTGTCCATTGCCCTAGGAGCTGTATCGGTGAAGCTATTGCTTTGGTGTATGTCTGAGATTTCGCTGCCTGTGGGTTTTTCTAATATTTTTATGGTTTCCCATAAAGTCCTTTATCCATTTTGAGTTTATTTCTGTGTATAGTGTAAGTTGGTGGTCTAGTTTCATTTTTTTGCATGTATGTGACCAGTTTTCCCAACACCATTTATTGAAGAGACTGTCTTGATTCCATTGTATGTTCTTGCCTCCTTTGTCAAATATTAATTGAGCATAGTGCTTTGGGTTGATGTCTGGGTTCTCTATTCTATTCCATTGGTCAGATAAAATGTGTTTTACAAAATATTTAATATTAATGAAGATTCTGGGCTTTACAGAGTTATGAACCACTGCTTTAGAAAGATTATGTAATTAATAATAATAATAATAGAGATAAGACCTCCTTTCACCAAGACCTTCTCAGTTGTGTTATTTAATAGCTGCCAGACTAGTCCTTCAACTTCTAGTCTCGTCTCCCTCCACCCCACCCCACTGAGCTTCTGAGTGCTCTTTCTGAAATGAAGATCAGGTCATGTAACTGCCTGCTTTCTGGAACTTCACCACCTTCAGGTGTTCTTTACTGGGATGCTCAGCAAGATAGAATTGAATGGTAATGCACTTAACTCCTTTTGTAATCTTAGGTGTTGTATTTTACACACAGAAAAACATTTTTCTGAAAAATTGTCCATTGATTTCATCAGACTTCCAAAGGTACAAACAATGATCAGCATCTAGATCAAGTTCAACCCTTTGTATATACAGAAGCCTTTCATGATCTTGCTCTGCCCACCTGCTCAACTTCATTTTTCAGCCTTCTTCTGCCCCATCCACACCGTCCCCCATACACACTTTCCCCTACTGCATGCACTAGACTATTAATCGTTAATTCCGAGGAGACCACACTCTCCAGCCTTATGCACACATGGTTGTAGGCTTTGGAATGCTCTCCTAGTTGCCATCACCTGACTCCTGTGTCATGCAGCTCCCTTCACCTGTCTGCACCTGGTGCAGATTGAGATCAGACTGTAACCATGGTGTTTCATAATCATCAATTTTTGAGCCAATTTCCCCCATAGACATTCAAATCCTTGAGGTCAGAGTTCACGTATTCTGACCCAAGTATCCTCTGTGCCTAGGAAAGTGCCTGCATGTAGTAGATGAATAATAAAAGGTGGTTGAATGACTGTGTCCATACATTAATTCAGGACAAGATATGCTATGGCTCCTTGGACATCAGGTGAGGCTGCTAAGGGCAGGGAGTCGGGACTAAAGACTACAGGCTTTGGGAAAGTAGAAGAAATGGCTTAGCTGTCTGGGAACAACAAAGTCATTTCCAAACTTTAGTGGATTTCTGTCCTTTGCTATTTTATTCCTTCCTCTCCACCCTTACCCCCTTGGTTGAAATATTCTCTATGTTCCAGGGCAAGGAAAGGGAGTAAACAGGGAGGCAATTTGAGGGATCCAGATAGATGACTGAGGCCATAGGCTCTAAGGACTTCTCTGTGTAATGTCCCAAATACTTAACAATGTTTCTAAACTCATGGGACCCCTGAGGAAGGAGGCTTTTTACTGGCAATTGAGGGAAGAGCTGGGCTTCCAATCTAGGTTGATATGGGATGAACCCAAGGCAGTGTGCAGTAATGCAGATGCCAGAGTCCGAGGAAAACGGGGAGAAGAAGTCCCCAGGAATTCACAGAAGCCAAAGAGAAAGTTCTCAGCTTTTAGTAAGTTTTAGAATTGAGGTTTGAGTCAATCTTAACCAGACCTGAAAGGGGTAAGGAGCCCTGCCTGACACCTGGGCTATACAATAAAGACACACTGATAACCATGTTCTTCAAATGCATTGTCAGAAGTAAAGGATTGAGACCCCTTTGGCTTCTGTCCTTATACTTTCCTCAAAGGTTTTCCCTGCTGTTCTCTAAAAGTAGACTATTTCCTCATTGTTAGTCAGGGTAAGGCTAGGCTGCTCTCACAGAGAGACTCGACAATACAGTAATCAGGTGGCTTAGAAAAGAGAGAGGTTGGCTCTTCTCTTATGGAACAGTCTGAGGTGGGTGTGCCAGCCTGCTGGGCAGCTCTGCTCTAGAGCTCCTTCTGAGAAGAAGTCCACAAGCTCCCCTTCATCTGGCTCCTCTGACACCTCCTAGGTCAGTCCTCCTCCAGCTCCAACATAAAAACAGGTCATTTGTGGAGCTTGTTAAATGCAGCTTCTGATTCTTGGAGGGGCCCAGGATTCTGCATTTCTGGTAAGGTCTGAGAGTCGCAAGGTGGGAAGGCGTTGTCCCTCTAACCTGCTTGAGCTTGGGTCTTACAGCTTGTACTGAGGTGGCGGTGTGGGGGAGTCCCGTGCCAGGTTTCAAGGACCTGCCTACAAATGGCCCATCACACCTCTGCTCCTGTGTCAACTGTAAGAAGTTAATGATGTGGCCACACATGGTGCAAGCGAGTTCTGGAAATGTAGACCTAGGTGGGCAGCCATGGTCCCTGCATTCTGTGACTCTTGGAGAAAAGGAGAAGGGATGCTGGTGGAGAACCAGCAGGTCCTGTTACATAATCTCTGCCGGATCCTGCTCTAGTAGCCAGTTCTGGGAGCCATCATACGGAGCAACCAGGCTCCATTCTCTCAACTATGGTGTTATTATATGTGCTGGTTACTAACAATGGAAAGAATGTGAGAATATTCAAGTTGAGAACACATCTACATTTGAGTATGCCAACTCATGTGTTTTCTTAGAAGAATGGCCTTCTCGCATGCTGACATGCCTCCTTTATTTATTTATTTTTTAATTTCTTTATTGATTAAGGTATTACATATGTGTCCTTATTCTCCCATTACCCCCCGGACCTCCCCCACTCATGCCCTCAACCCGCCCTGTTGTCTGTGTCCATGGGTTAGGCCTATATGCTGGCATATAAGTCCTTTGGTTGATCTCTCCCCCTTACCCCCACCCTCCTCTACCTTCGCTCTGAGGTTTGACGGTCTGATCAATGCTTCTCTGTCTCTGGATCTGTTTTTGTTCATCAGTTTATGTTGTTCATTATATCCCATAAATGAGTGAGATCATGTGATATTTATCTTTCTCTGACTGGCTTATTTCGCTTAGCATAATGCTCTCCAGTTCCATCCATGCTGTTGCAAATGGTAAGAATTCTGTCTTTTTTACCACAGCGTAGTATTCCATTGTGTAGGTGTACCATAGTTTTCTAATCCACTCATCTGCTGATGGGCACTGAGGCTGTTTCCAAATATTAGCTATTGTAAATTGTGCTGCTATGAACATGAGGATGCATATATCCTTTCTGATTGGTGTTTCTAGTTTCTTGGGATATATAGCCTCCTTTAGATAGCAGGAAAATGGGTGAGGTTAGAGCTAGTGTGTCAGCAAAACCATATGTGGGTCTCACTCCCTCACTTGACTAATATCTGAACACTTATTACTTGAAGGTCATTGTACTTGGCGTTGGGAACACAGCGCTGAAGGAGACAGGCGTAGGAGGCAGTCTTGAGTAATAGTCGAGGGTGTTTACTCAGTAAACAGCCTGCCTGAGTTCAAAATCTATCTCTACCATGTAACCTTGGGCAAATTAGTTAGCACCCCTGCCTCAGTTTTCTGTAAAATGTTATAAATGCAGGATGCCTTTGGTTATTATGAAGATTCCATGAGATAATCTAGTCGCTATGATTACTCCCGGGCCTCAGGAAGCTTACACGATAACAGTCCTCATTATTTGTGTTCCTACAGAAACTAAACTGAGGATCACTGCTCTAGGGGTTGTAGAGACCTGGACCCAAGGAGTTACATGCTCCCTCTAACGAGCGGTTCTCAACCTGTGGGTCGCGAACAATGAAAATACATCCTGCATATCAGATATTTACATTACAATTCATAACAGTAGCAAAATTACAGTTATGAAGTAGCAACGAAAATAATTTTATGGTTGGGGGTCACCACAACATGAGGAACTGTATTAAAGGGTCGCGGCATTAGGAAGGTTGAGAACCACTGCAAGCAGAGAGTGGGAGTCAGTTGGACTAGGGCCTGCTCCTACTTCCACCATTTTCACTGAGGGAGAAATGCTTCAACTTGCTTTTCAACTTAATCACAAAGCTTTCAACTTGCTTTCTTTGAACAGGTGTAAACATTTTGCCAACCTTTCACATCACCTCAATTTTGTTTCTGATGTTGGAGATTACTCCATCAACCATACAGTGAGTTTGCTAATAGTTGGTGGTCTTTTATTTTTCTGACATCTCCGAAGAATTCCTTCTTATTTACAGAAGTGAAGTGACCTTAACTTGCAGAGGTTTTTACATCTCTTCTAGTTTAAGCCTTCTTTATACCTCCCGCTCGAATATTGCCACAGCTCTTACTTAGAATTCTGTGCTACATTTTCTTTTATATTAGGACTCCAGTGATTTGGAATTCTCATTTGGACTAAGTTTGCAAAAAGAAGCCCTGTGTCATTATAGGTGGTTCTTAAATAGAGTACTTCAAATCATGTGTCAATTTTAAGGCTACTGGCTAATTTTCTAATTTATTTTTTTAACTTACATAGAAAATAGGACAAAATAACGAGGGAGTTTAGAAATGTGTGTATGTTGGACACTGTCTTTTATAAACTATATACTTCTGGGACAATCTGATGAACCCCCTGACTTTTTCCTTTTAAATTTGCATAAAATTCCAGGGGTTTCTCAGATCTCTTTAAGTCTATAAAACTTGAGGCCAAGAAAATCTCAAAATGAACGTCCTCGGAAGTTCAGAGTTAACAGCAAATACATTATATATGTGAGCCCATATATCAATGTTTTTATTTTAAACAAAGCAAGTCAATATATATTTTATTGAACCAACCGTCAGCCACTTATTTATTTCAGTCATATCTTTAAACAACCCTTCAAAGCTTGCTTTTACTGATTGGGCCCATTAAATAGAATTCTGCCATTTTAAATTTCTATGTCTATAGGCAAATCGCCAGTACACGATAACATTGCCAGCTCTATCAGTAGGTGTATTAACAGCTTTCATACTGGTTCATCTAATTGAACGGCCCTGTTGTAGTTCCTGGATTATCTCCACATCATGCCTTTAATCAAGTGGAGAGAGCTCCTTTGTGCATATCCACCCTAGGCTGTCTATACACTTGCAGTAATTAGGCAATTTATTGAAATTCTGTTCTTATGTATCTTTCTGTCCACATTTAAAGAGATAGACAGTATTTTTACCTTCTAAGCCTGAGGGGGTTTAGTGCAGGGCAGGCAGTGGAAGTTGCCTTCAGAGTGTTTTTTCTTTCTCTTTCTTTCTTTCTTTGGTATTCTGAAAACTGAAACAAAGGAATTATGTAGGAGGTAGGAGAAGTGAGAGAGAGAGCAAAGCAATACAAGAGAGTGGAGGTGATTTTACTAAAAGCTGGGGAGTTCTCATGGCCTCTTGTCCCATAGTCACCTCCCTCTCAGGAACTGGAGAGGAGACAAGAGTTTGGATGCTGAGAGGGTGGGCAGGAAGGGGATGGCTGCTTGGTCTGTCTTCCACAAGGACAGGCTTAGGACTTGCACATACCCTTTATGGGCAGAGCTGGATGTTAAGAGACCAGGCACATGTTAGCAGCGACTCATGGGAACCCAAACCAGAGGCCTTCCAGGAATGATTTCCTCATGTTTGCACAGGGACATGCACAGGGCTTGAGGGAGGAAAGGTCTGAATAATGACTACTATTGAATTTCCTACCAGACTAGCCATGAAGGTGGGGTGAGTGTCAGAATCAGATCTAGTGCAATTTCAAGAATATAAGGTTCCATGGCATACCCTGCACCTCATACCCTGTACAGTAAATTCACGTCCATTCAGGAGATGCAGATGCAAGTCCTGCCTTCATGGAGCTCACAGTGAGGTGGGAGGAGTGAGACATAAATACAATGCTGGCATAGGCAACAATAAGGAATTATAGCAAATCAGAAGGAGGAAAAGGATTGTTGGAGGGGATGGGGAAAAGTTTCATGGAATAAGAAGATTTTTGAGCACATTTTGAAGGATCAGTGCAACTGAGATGTATGGATAAGGAGAAGAGGCTTTTTCAAGTGCAGGAAAGAATGTGAGTGGCAGCATAAAGAGGAGCATTGTGAAGAATAAGAGTAGTTTGGGTAAATTGTGAGTTGCAGCAAGAGGATGAGTGGGAAATATCCTTGGAAAGATAAGCTTAGAGCCACGCTAAAGATTTTTAGATAGATAGAATGCTCTAATGGAAAGACAAATAATAGATCAATAAATATCTTGTAGTTCGTATGGCCTTTAGTAAGTGTCTTAATCTCTTGGAGTTTCAGTTTTATTTATCTATGGAGGGTATACTATTACCTTGCAGGATTGTAAAATTAGAATAATAATGATGACAATGATGATGATAGCTACCATTTATCTATTTAGGCACGTGAAAATTTATCAATACTGTGTTTTCATCATCAAAACTTATAATCTTGGTCTTTCCTTCTTGTCTTCGTATAAGGCCAAAGGAGAGACACGGGCTTTCTGACAATCTTAAAGCAAACTCCAGGAATGCCACCAACAGCATGACCTTTACGACCAAATCCAGACACCAGAACTTCATCGTTTTCCTTAATAAAATTTAAACAACCATCATTGGTACAAAGGCTGTGATTTCTTTACCATCCGTGATGAGCAGGACCCTGACACACTTCCTGAAGCAGAATTTGGCTGTTTGGCTTCAGCCTCTACAGTTCCCAGCACAAGTCCCTTTGCAAGGGGAGCACATCCAAAAGACGTGGCCTCAGGGCTCTGCCCAAATGGGCTTTCCTGTCCTGCTCTTCATGCCACTTCTCATCTCATTGGTCGCTCCAGTGCTTCCAGGCAGTCTGAATGCCAACACGTGCCCATCCTGCCAGCACCACAGGCCTGAGCAGAAGAGATATAGTTACCATTTTTACCAGGGTATCTGTGTCTGGCATTTATTTCCATTCCATTCCAGTCCATTCCATGCCATTCCATTCCATTCCACTCCAAGCCACGCCATTCCATTCCATTCCATTCCATTCCATTCCATTCCATTCCATTCCATTCCATTCCATTCCATGCCATTTGATTCCCACTCAATCACTCAGCTATCTAGAGTGTGAGGGATCTGCAGTTACATACTTTATTAGTACTAGACTATTCTAGCGCTCATCCAAATTTCTACTTGTTGCTTCCTGAATACCCAATTCCTTAAAATTGGGCATGGGCATGTGACTTGCAATGGCCAGTGAAATGTGAATGAGAATAATGCTCAACTTTTGAATGGCAGCCCTTAAGTGATGGTGCTGAGTCTTCATTCTTTCTTTCTCTGCTGTGGGAAGCCATGCAGCATTGTTTTGACATGGTGTATCAGGTGTAGGCACTTTTAGAAGCCCGAGTCCCTGAGTAATTATGATGAGCAGAGTCCTCTGCTCCCACTGAGCAGTGTAGATATGAAGTATGTGAGAGATATAAACCTTTGTTGTTTTAAGTCCTTGTGATTTGGGGCGTGTTTATTGAGTCCACATAACCTAGTAAGTTCTGATTATTGCCTCTTTAGTACAGTTCATCCATGCAGATGTAAAGCACAGCTCTGTGTGGCTTAAAGGAGCTGTTTGGCTTTTCTTTTTAGCTTAGTCCGGGCTAACTATGATGACTTCCTGAGGTCCTTCACTTTCACACAGTCCTTCAACACCAAGCTTGTTCATCAATCCTTTTTCCACACCCACAATCTCTTTCTAATGCATCAAGCCCATTTTTTTCAACAGTTTTGGTGTTAATTTCAAAGCCCACTATAAAGGGATTAAGCAAAAAAAGAAGAAAATAAAGGGAACAAAAAAAGAGAGAACTCATGGACACAGACAAAAGTGTGATGACTGTAGCAGGGCGGGAGGTGAGTGGAGGTGGAAGAGGGTACACAGGGGAAATATGAATTAAACATTTTTTAAAAATGTCAGAGAAACACACGCCTGAGACATCACAGAAAATTAAAAACAAACAACAAATAACAACAACAAAAAGCCCACTAGTATTAGCCTTTTCTTTCTTTCTTTTTAGCTATAAACCTGTTTTGTTTCTTCTTTTTCAATTGTTCTGTCTATATCAGAAACAGGTGAATATGAGTTCTGGATCACTAGGAGAATTGCTGTTAATCCAAACCAAAATGATAATAATAGTAGCATTTATGGAATGCTTACTACACAATAGGCATATGTTAACTAAGTACACTCTATGTGTCAGCGTATTTCATCTTTACAACATCCTGTGAAGTATATGTGGCAGGAAATACAGCACCAGGTGTTAGTGACCAGTTAGGCCAGACCCCAGTTTAGTAACCTCCAGACTTGAGTTCGACTTGAAAGAATTCAGAGACAAGAAACTCAAATGATAAGAGAAAGTTTATAGAGAAAGCCACAGAAGTAGTAGAAGGGCCTTTGGAGCTTAGGAAAAAGAGGGAGAAAGTTATCCACCTTGAGAGAGGAAAGAGGAAAGAGAGGTTCGGGTGTGCTGGGGCGGGGAGTCCCCTGGGGAAGCTTGGGGTTGGGGAAGGTGTCAGAAGGCTCCATAAGAGAGCCACGCTGGGTCCTAATCCTGAGGGTTTCTATCTGGAGGTCTCAGGGAAAATCTCAATCTAACTTTCATCAGCTTTCCCTGTGTGTCTTCTCAGGCTTGTGGTCTCCACTGACTGTTCAGCACCAGGGCAGGGGGCCATTAGTCAATGCAGCTGGTGCTGAGGCCGCCAGGGTGTCACTCTGCCTGGTTTTGCTGCTTTTCTGGGCCTGGAGCTGAAACACAGCGGAGATGCCATCTCCAGGGCTTCATGTTTAAGGCCGGGGTCATGCAAGGGCTTGTAGTTTTGCCTGTTGTAAGCATCTGCGGGTCTCTGGGTTGGAGACCCTCTGCATATGGCTCATCATTCCTGCTCTGCTCATGCTCATCTAACTGCCTATTACACTGCTATTATCCATATTTCATTGACTTAATAGAAACTGAGGCCCAAAGCAGATATTGTTGGGAAGGTGGGTAGTCAGATTGGGCACTCTGACTCTGGAGCTCTTGCCTTTAAATGCTACGCCCACTACATCTCTTCAGGGTCCAGCTCTTATTTTACCAAAAGGGTTTCTTTATTTGTGCACCTTTCCAAGATGTTCTTCCAGATATTCTTCAATAGAATCAACAAGCAACAAGTATTTGTGGGTTACTTCTCTTCCTCTCTTTTCCTCTCCTTCTTCCCTTCCATAGATACGGTTAAGTATCTACCATGAACTCATATATAAGAATTCATGTTTCTAAAATCTCAAAGAAACAATCATCTAGTTGAAGCAACTTCTATTAAGTTTTATGAAACTATTGGAGGACAATGGAATCCTGAATATGTAGTTGTGATAAATTACCTGGTACCTCCTACATCTGAATGAGCTGGAGAAGGGGAGGTCAGTGGCCTGGAGGAAGCAAGCGGGGCATGCTTCCCAGACCTGGGTCTTAAGGCCTGGGTGGGAATTGGACAGCAGAAGGGAGAGAGGAGTGGTAAGGTGAGTCTGTGATTGATCAATGGATAACTGGAGGAGTTTTTGCTGAGGAACTAGGACATAGTTAACTGTCTTAGCATGCAGATGTGCTTGGGAGAACTATTTCTTTGAAACTACTTATCACTGTATCTTAAAATAACAACAAGGTTCCGAATTATAGATACAGAAATTATAGAAACGGAGCTCAGGAAGACAGATTTTTATGGGAAAGTATTATTCACGGGAGTTAAAAGCTTTTATGCTTTATAGAAGCTCTTAGGGTTGAAGCAGATCTAGTGTTCATTTATAGCCTAACTCATTTATGCATTGTGGGGAGATTTTGCAAATGTAACCTCATTTTTGCCCTTCTCTGAACTCTGAGAACACCCCAGGCTGTATTTGTTCATAAAGGTGAATTTCCTTTTTGAAGACCAATTTGATGTCATTTTTGTTTTTCACGAAGCCTATTACTATGTATGTACAATTTGCAAGCATCCAGGGCTGTTTTCTCTGTAACGAGAAAGAGAACTGTGCAATCCTTTGTGCTTCCCTGACTGCCTGATTCCCAACCATGGTCATGTTTCTGGAAGAAAAAGCAGCCACAGCAGAAAGCAAAATCTCTGTTATGGTTTTTCACCAAAGTCTGCCACCATTTACCACGTAATCCAGTTGTCTCTCATGATCCAAGTGTATTTACTGAATCACTAGCCAGGATCCAGTAAGCCACCTCTTTCAGTGTCCTATTTTATTGAGTTGAGAAAGGTATGGGGTTCTTGGAAATAATCTGAACCAACTGCTTTATTGTAGAGGTGGGGCTCCAAGGTCTGGGAGAGGTGAGCCTTGTCCTCTTGCCCACAGATGGTAGTGCCAGAGATGAGGACCTGGCTCTCTAGCCACTAGTCCTGTCTTGCCTGGGTCTCCTAGTAAGATTGTGCTCTAAGAATTGGGGATGGATTAATGACTGATTGATTGTTAAAGACTTCCACAGAAGAGGTAACACAGAGGAAACAGAATATGTAGTCATGAGTTCTCTTTGTTGATCTTTCCACAAATGAAGCCTTTCCCCTTCTGATTGCTTCTCTGTGGAGACACAGGGCTAGGTTGTTAGGGAAATAGATAGAGCTTTACATAAAGTGGTATATTAATCAACAAGCATCTACTGACCATGTCTCTGTTCCAGGTGCTATGAGTCATGCAGAAGAATGAGCCATGGTCTTGGCTCAAAAGGATGGTATAATTTATTTCAGAAGGCACAATAAAGCAAGAACAGAAAATAGTATGTGTAATAAGTGTCAATTCCTTCAGAGGGGACAAAGTTGTGGGACGATGGACAGTTGGGGAAACCTAATGGGACTTGAGTAGTATCTCTATACATAAAACCCTAATATGCAAATAGACCGAATGGCAGAACTGAAGCATCCATCTTATATAAAAACTGCTGTTTGAAATTTTAACCCTGATAGTATGGCTTCTGTAAATGCTTGCTTGCTTAAATAATAAGGAAATAAGACTACTCCCATTCCAGAGAGGCCATAAACTATGTCCCAGACAGAGTTGTCAGTGCTGACACCAGGCCAGGCGTTGAGATATGGTCTCATGGCCCCTTCCCAGCATGCAGGCCTTCCTTCTCAGAAGGCCCAGAAATCTCATTCCAAATTTGGGAGACAAAGGACTGGAAAAAGTATAAATAAAGAGAGTTTCCTCTGTGTGTTTGTGTTGGGGGGGGGGGGGGGCGGGGAGGGGCAGGAGCAGAATTTAAAAGACACATTTTTCTCCAGGCCTGCACAGAATTGAATAATAAAATGTAACTCCCTTTCTCTATGCGTGGCTTGGTTTTTAACCCGGTCTTCTGCAACAGAACAACCAAACGACTGAACAACCAAACAACCGGTCACTATGACGTGCTAACCACCAGGGGGTGTACATGGAACATGGTGAGCGTCAGCCTTGGAGGGATGGTGGAGCAGATGAGTGGGGGCACCGGATCAAGGCAGGGCACCAGTCGCTGTCATCTGGGCAAGCCTCTGGTGGTTACTGAAAATTATTTGCTTCCACACACCGTGGTCCCACCTGGCACTTGCTAGCACCTGCTGCCGGTGCCAGGGCTGCCGCTCGCACCTGCTGCCGACTCCTGGTGCTGGCCCCTATCGCTTGGCGCCATCAGCAGGTGCAAGTGGCGGCTGCTGGTCCCAATCTCCCCAGAGAGAGGTGGAGAATCCCTCAGGGGTGATCAGGGCAGCAGCCACTGCTCACAGCCGGTGCTGGAACAAGTCCCAATTACTCCTTGCCATCAACGGGTGAGAGCGGGGCCAGTGCCATCAGCATGTGGAAGCTGTGATGGTGGGAGTGGGGCTGCCGGCAGATAGGGAACCAGGGACCGAAGCAGTAGGGGGCCAGTGGGCATGGAGGATGGGCTGAGACCCACCCCTGTGCCCACTGCAGCCTCGCAGCCCATAGTTCCTCTCAAGGTGCACAAATTTATGCACTGGGCCCCTAGCCTATTGATAAACATTTAAAGACAATACTAGGGTGCCCACCCACCTATGACTTCCCTCTCCAGACTTCAATATCTCCATGTCTACACATATCCACCTATGTTTATGATTTTCCAGAGCAACTCTGTCTTCAACTAAATTTCATTTCATGAACTATGTAATTTGTTGTCAACTTAATGTGATTTAATTTTTAATATGATTTAAGACTTTCTATGTACATTCAAAAGAAGAAAATGCTTTGTCAGAACAAATGGGACACTTGTTTAGAGAATATGGTTACAGTCCTCATTCTTTATACTTATATTTTTAAATTCCAATATTTTACACTTTATAGTTTGCAGTGTGATTTTTCAAACATTATTTTATTTGATCATAAAAGCAAACCATAAAGGAAGGTAAAATATTATTACTATTCCTGTCGTAGAGAGGAAAGGCGGAGGTTCAGTGAGGTCAAGTGCTTTGCTCACACTGACATAACTGAGTGGAAACAATGGGATGTGAACACAGAGCTTTGGAGTTCCAGCCTAAGGCTCCTTTCCTCAGTTTACTCGGTTAATCATTTTAATTGACATTTTGTTCTGTGGTTCTTATTCTCTTTCCTTGAAGAGGACTGTGAAGGTAAAAGCAGCCAATATAGTACTGCCTTCATAGCACCATCCAAGTAGATTTTTCAAAGTCTGAAGGTATCGATGAATCTTTCAGAATGACAGGAGAGGTTGGTTTCAGCCTTCCTTTTCGGTTGGCTTTTGGCTACCAGGAACTGATCCTTTGTACATTTATTTTCAGTTATACCGAGTCCAAGTATGCATTCCAATTGTAGGTTTTCCAGTCATTTCCCATTTTAATGTTTTTAACGCAGACTCCTAAGACATTGAAAAATCACACATCACTTTTTATATTCATGGCAGATGGTGGAATATTTTTATAGTTTTCAAAAACGTCACCAATGCTGCTTTCTGCAATGGTCCACATTACAGAAATGTGATGTCTGAAACTTTTTAAAATTAACATCACAGAAGAATATCTACATTTTCCATGTTCCCTATTGTGTGTAATCTCAGAAGGCAATTTTCCCCTTGTGACAAGGTCATGAAACAGATTTCTTGCTTATTTTTTAAGGTCAGTTGAGTTTCACAATTCGCTTCTTTTATATAGAGTCTCAAAGTAGGCACTTGTCTGTGTGTGTGGAATGAGGGATAGAAGAGAAATTGAAAACATAGTCACCATTCTTGAAGAATGCACAGTCTAGTTGGGGAGACAGAATACGAATCGATAGTTGCTGCTCTTTATTTATGATTCATTCAATTTTTCAAAATATAATGGGTGAGGCCCTTTAGTGTCATAAAAAGGCATAAATATTGCATTTTTGGGACCTCTTCATGTCTATTCTCTGACTGGGGAGGATTTTCTCATTAAGCTGACAAAAAATTATACTACAAGACAATGCTAAATGAGAAAAAAATGTGGCTGGGTTATAGTTCATGTCAGGGAGAATAATAGACAACAGGAATTTTGCTACTCAAAGCTTTCTATTACCATTCACAATTGTGCTATAACCCAAAACCCATGACTACATTTGTTACCTGTTTTATTTTTTAAGGAAATTGTTGACCAGATCAGCTGGCTGGTTTGAGCACTGGTTGTGGAGCTTAGCAAGATGACTGGCACCAATAATTTGTGCTTACATTTTAGACTCAAATGATTCTTGAAGCCCAGTACAGAGTGTGTTGAAGAACATGTACTTGATAACGCAGGCTGTGGTTAAACAGGGTTTTACCCAGAGCAGGTGCTTAATACCCATGAGTAAAGGGAGAAGTATATTCCATGTTTAAATTTCAGCAGTTCTAGTTCAACCAAGGACAAAACCGAAGTACCATATCTCAATACTTAAGGATGAGACAATGCAGCAAGAAGAGGAATTGAAGATACGATCTCTGTTCTTGAGGAGCGTATAATCCAGTAAGAGAGACACAATACTAGTATATCCCTGGGAAGTGGCATTAGAATCAATGGCCGCTACTCTGTTCACTTAGGTAAATTTCAATTGGTCTTGCAAAATATAATGAGTAAGCTTCTTCCATGTGACAAAAAGCCATATGATGGGTACTTATAGAAGCTCAACATATGCTAATTGGATCCGAATTTAAATCTGCTCAATATTGCAGCCATTTCATTTCAGCCCTTGTTTTAAAGAATTTTGTTTTACTCTCCTCTTTTGGGCTGGTGTACTTGCTAGTTCCCAGTATTTTTCTTACTTGGTCTGTTACACAATTCCTCTACTTGGAGTGTGAGCCAGTGTTTCCATTTTGCTTTAGAGTTCACAAAATCCTGTCAGCCTTCACTACTTACCTGACCGTTCATTTGACAATTTTCCACCACCTGGTGAGACCTCTTCCATATTTCCTTGATTTTATTTTTCAAAATTTTCTTGTTACTGGCTTTTCAGATGCTATCTTCTGTTCACAACCTGACAAACCAACTTCCCTTAAAGTGAGGGAATTCAATATATAAAGGGAACCAATTTGGGTGACCAACTCAGGAGAAGTTTTCTAGGACTTGCTGAATTTTTCTGTAATGCTATCATTTACATTCAAAGCCCCTGTCACACCAGGTGGCAGAGACTTAATCTCAGTTAACTTGGGGATGCCCCTGCCTCTAAGGTCTGGAAGAGATTACTTCGTCCTTATTGGCATTTTCTCACCCTGGCATCTTCCGAGGTGTCCGCTATCTTATTGGATCTTAAGTTCGTCAATCGCATAGGTTCTTGTATCCTCTTCTTTCCCAGCCTTCTTTACGATCCCTCAAGTCTAACCGTGGGTGGAACATGGGATCCAAGCTGCTGTCCCTCATCATGCTGGCTTTTAGGAAACTCAGTGAAACTCGAAGCCACATCTGTCCAGGCCCAGCACGGAGTCATACTCTGGTAAGTCGCTGGCCTCCCTGAAGCTGACATAGATAAGGGGCACAGACCCCCTCCACTGTGGATCCTCTACCTACGTGGGTTTCTATCAAGCCTTCAGCTCTGCCTGGGGTGGTGATCAAAACAGATCATTGAACTCCCTTTCTCAGGGACCCATAGTTGGGTAAATGCACTCTTTGTTTCCCCCCCCCCCTCTTTTCCTACTGGTAGAATAGCTAGTCTTTGGGACTCTATGCTCTCCTCTGACTCATCATATATCTGATTTGGAAATCTAATATTTATGCTCTGAGCTCTGTTTCTTTACATTTAAGGGCATGGCTTTTGAAATTCTAATGAACCAACCACAAGGTCCATTTCCCCCCCTTTACTTTCTGGAAGTATTAATTTCTGACATTAATTCTGAGTGGCTCAACTGGGTAAAGAGAGCCAGGTATACTTGGAAATAGAGATTTTAAAAAGTCTTGGTTAATGTATCAGAATAGTATATTATACATTTATCTTCCTCCTCTCTCTTCCAACAAGCACAGGGCTGGTGATTAGGAGGGAATCTATACATGGGATAATTGGATGCCATACTCTAGGACCTTTAATAAGCTAATCTCTTCTCTAAGTTCCACAGCAGTGATTTTCAAATGCAGATTATTTTCAGAGACACCCCTGGGACTTGGGTTCATGGAGAGGAGTTGGAGATGGAGGAATTTGTTTTAAAAATAATCTTCCTAGGTCTAGATCATGATTCTCAAAACTTGGTGTGTGTCAGAGTCATCTGAAGGGTTTGTGAAAACGCATTTCTGGGCCTCACCCCAGGGTTTCTGACCCAGTAGCTGTGGGATTTTGCATTTCCAAGAAGTTTCAGGGGAGGCTGCAGTTGTTGATGGTCTGGGGACCCCACTTTGAGAACTGCTGCCCAGAGTGAATGGTCCGCACATGGTTAGTATTTAAAAATCTCAATACTGAGACTACACTGCGCACCAAATCAATCACAGTCTCTGGGGTGAGATCCAGGCGTCAGTAATTTCCAAGCTGCCCAGGAGGTTCCAACATGCGGACAAACTGAGCACCAGTTCTCTACGCCTTTGATTCTCAAACTCCAATAATACTCAGACTGCCTGGGCATGTAGTTCCAATGCAGATCCTCATTCAGTAGGTCTAAGGTGAGGCTGAGATTGGGCATTTCTTTCTTTTTTATTTCTTGAGGCATAATTTACATACAAAAAGATGGGCTATTTTTAAGTGAACACTTTGATGAGTTTTGACAAACGTGTACCCCTGTGTCAGCAGTGCTGTAGACAAGGTATGGAACACTTCCGTTACTCTGCAGTTTCCCCCTGGCCCTTCACAGTCAATCCCCCACTGCTGACACCCAGCCCCAGGCAATCATTAATCTGCTTCCTGTCACTATTGGTTAATCTCGGCTGGTCTAGAATGGGACATAAATAAAATTATACAGTATGTACTTTTTTATGTCAAACTCTTTTGCTTGTTCAATCGAGCTGCTTCTCCACCAATGAGATCACAGTTATGTAGACCACACTTGCCTGTCTAAAGCAAAGCCCTTAAGGATTTAGGTGGGGATTGCAGCATTTAGCACGGAGACTTAACTATAATGGGTATTTATTAACTTTGATGTATTAACTTGATTTTTAATTTTAATTATCAAATATTAAAGAACTGTGTAGGGAACAAGTTGGGTGCAGCCTGTGAAAGTCATGAGACTCCTGGGACAAGGGCAGGGAGACCAGCGTTGTGGACGGGGCAGGAGGGCCGGGAAGGGGAGGTGTGGCTGCCTCTGAAGTGATGTCAGGGCTCTGCACCCTCCCAGGGACAGATTACCCCCCATTTCACTTTTATGCAGCCATAGCCGCATAATAAGGTGCTTTTTTTCTTGGCTTTGACAATTTGGGGAGTTGCAAATCTCAGAGGAAGGCAAGATAAGATGCCTGCAACTGCATTTTAGAAAAATGACGTGTAATACCCACTTTACGACATCTAAATGAGGTCTTCCTGGCTGTTTCCCCAGGTCATGCTCATTGCTAACTTTAACACAATGCATCTTTCATCACGTCACCAAATTTAAAGAATACTTTGTTTTTATCTATCATGTCCCCTGTTAGATGAGAGTATATTTTATATATCATATTGAATGGCAACAGTTATTTCTGAAAGTTGGTAATTTACAGATCCACTAGTAGGAAATAGCTGGAGGGGATTGGGGGAGAAATAAGCCTTTTGTTTTATTATGCTCTGGGAACTGATTATGGGAATAAAAAAATAAAACAACTGATGCATCCACCGGAGCTTATTGCATTATCAGGTAACACACCTGCCTCTCTGATAAATAGGACTCAGTAGAACAGTTAATAAAAGCTTGAGAGTTATTTGGTGCAGAAATACAACAGCATAAAGCTACTCAGACACAGACCACGGTGATTTTGTTCATCATAAGATAGGCCTTGGAATTCTAATGTAATTGAAGGCAACGATTTCCTTACCATTGGAACAGAGAAAGGACATCTCATGTTTCACATGGAATCTTTAGGGGAATCTAAAGTCTCAGGAGTTGGATGCTTTTGCAAACAAACAAACATCTCCCCTCCCCAATCACACTCATGGGCTTTGCGTTGTTACAGAGCGCTTCCACACACACCATCTCTGAATTGTCACAAGAACCATACACATTAGTCTGTCCCTGCACCGTCTCTGTCTGGCTCATAGAGACATGAGCTTCACAATGTCTGAAAAAAGTATGTTTGTGATAAACTCAAAGGTATGTGTGCCATGTGTTTTATAAGATGGTAGATCAAAGAATTCTTTGTATTTGAATTTAAATTCTTTATTGTTTAATGTATTATATATGTCTTCTTTTCCCCCCATTGACTTCTCCCAGGTCACCCCCAACCCCCAGCACATGCCCTCACACCCCCACATCTGTGTCCATTGGTTATGCTCAAATGTATGCATACAAGTCCTTTGCTTGATTTCATACCCCCCACCCCCTGCTTCCCTCATAGGTTGCACAGTCTATTCAATGCTTCTATGTCTCTGGTTCAATTTTTGTTTATGTTTATGTTGTTCATTATAACCCACAAATGAGTGAGATCATGTGATACCTATCTTTCTCTCACTGGCTTATCTTGCTTAGCATAATGCTCTCCAGTTCCATCCATGCTGTTGCAAATGGTAAGAATTCCTTCTTATTTACAGCAGCGTAGTATTCCATTGTATAGATGTAACACAGTTTTCTAATCCACTCATCTGTTGATGGGCACTTATGCTGTTTCCAAATATTAGCTATTATAAATTGTGCTGCTATGAACATAGGGATACATATATCCTTTCTGATTGGTGTTTCTGGTTTCTTGGGATATAGTCCTAGAAGTGGTATTACTAGGTCAAATGGGAGTTCCATTTTTAATTTTTTGAGGAAACACCATGCTGTTTTCCACAGTAGCTGCTCCAGTCTGCATTCCCACCAGCAGTGCATGAGGGTTCCTTTTTCTCCACATCCTCAACAGCACTTGTCATTTGTTGATTTGTTGATGATAGCCATTCTGACAGGTGTGATATGGTACCTCATTATTGTTTTGGTTTGCATCTCTCAGATTAGTGACTTTGAGCATGTTTTCATATGTCTGGCCTTCTGTATGTCCTCTTTTGAAAGGTGTCTATTTAGGTCCTTTGCCCATTTTTTGATTGGGTTGTTTATCTTCCTTTTGTTAAGTTGTATGAGTTCCCTGTAAATGTTGGAGATTAAACCCTTATCGGAGATAACATTGGCTAATATGTTCTCCCATGCAATGGGCTTTCTTGTTTTGTTGATGGTTTCTTTTTCTGGGCAGAAGCTTTTTATTCTGATGTAGTCCCATTTGTTCATTTTCTCTTTAGTTTCTATTACCTTAGGAGCTGTATCAGTAAAGATATTGCTATGACAAATGTCTGCTATTTTGCTGCCGATGGCTTCTTAGATATTTATGCTTTCCCACCTTACGTTTAAGCCCTTTATGCATTCTGAGTTTATTTTTTTGTATGGTGTAAGTTGGTGGTCTAGTTTCATTTTTTTGCATGTATTTGTCCAGTATTCCCAACACCATTAATTGAAGAAACTGTCTTGACTCCAATGTATACTCTTGCCTCCTTTGTCAAATATTAATTGAGCATAATGGCTTGGGTCAATTTCTGAGCTCCCTGTTTTGTTCCATTGGTCTATTTGTCTGTTCTTGTGCCAGTACCAGGCAGTTTTGAGAATAGTGGCTTTGTAGTATAGCTTGATATCTGGCATTGTGAGCCCTCCAACTCTGCTGATAACTAAAGAGGAAATTGAAGCAGTCATCAAAAAACTTCCAGCAAACAAAAGCCCGGGGCCAGAAGGCCTTACAGGTGAGTTTTACCAAGCATTCAAAGAAGAAATAAAACCTATCCTTCTCAGACTATTTCAAAATATTCAAGAGGAAAGCACACTTCCTAGCTTTTTCTACGAAGCCAGCATTACCATAATCCCAAAACCAGATAAAGACACTACTACAAAGGAAGAAAATTAGAGGCCGATATCCCTGATGATGTAGATGCTAAAATCCTCAACAAAATTCTAGCAAATCAGATCTAGCATTACATTAGAAAGACCATACACCATGACCAAGTGGGATTTATTCCAGGGATGCAGGGCTGGTACAATATCTGCAAATCAATAAATGTGATACATTGCATAAACAAATTGAGAGACAAAAATCACATAATCATATCAATTGATGTAGAAAAGGAATTTGACAAAATCTAATAACCTTTCATGATAAAAACTCTCAGCAAAGTGGGAATAGAGGGATCATACCTCAACATAATAGAAGCCTTATATGACAAATCTACAGCCAACATCATACTCAATGGGCAAAAACTAAAACCATTTCCCCTAAGAACAGGAATGAGACAGGGATGCCCACTTTCACCACTTTTATTTGACATAGTGCTGGAAGTGCTAGCCATAGCAATCAGACAAGAAGAAGAAATAAAAGGCATCCAAATTGGAAAAAAAGAAGTATAATTGTCATTAATCACAGATGACATGATATTGTACTTAGGAAACCCTAAAGACTCCATCAAAAAACTACTAGACTTAATAAATGAATTGGGCATTGTAGCAGGATACAAAATTAACACCCAGAAATATATGGCTTTTTTATACACTAATAATGAACTCACAGAAAGAGAAACAAAAACCAATCCTATTTATCATTGCAACACAAAAATTAAGGTTCCTAGGAATAAATTTAACCAAAGAGGTAAAGGACCTGTACTCAGAAAATTATAGGACACTGAAAAAAGAGATAGAGGAAGACATAAACAAATAGAAGAATATACTGTGTTCATGGATTGGTAGAATCAACATCATTAAAATGTCCATACTACCCAAAGCAATCTGTAGATTCAATGCAATCCCCATTAAAATACCAACGGCATACTTCAAAGATCTAGAACAAACTCTCCAAAAATTCATTTGGAATAATAAAAAGACCTGGAATAGCTGCAGCAATCTTGAGAAAGGTCTCAGAATTCTTGGACTGGAAGTGACAGCAGAAGACCGCGTGATAGTGGCTTTGAAGCAAGGATGCCAGATAGCTGCCTCGGCACTGCAGTTCTGAGATGCTCCACCTCTTAACTCGGCTTTCCCAAGTCTCTTCACTCTTTCTTTTGTTACTTAATTCTTCTTTTGTGACCAAAATAATTTGTACTTATTGCAGACTTTGTCTTGTGTCATTTTCTTGGGATTTGAGGAATTATTGCACCCGGTGCTTCAAGTAGGTTTCTTCAGGTAGACAGTGAAAATGAGGCCACCTATAAATCAGTGGGTATAAGACTCCATGGCTCCAAAGCGGCTTCACCACCCTGTTGCTTTAATCCACAGCACAGCTATTTATTTTAATTACTCATGGACAAAAAGTGCAAGAGTAGAGATGCGGTAATTTGGATATGCCAAAAACAAGCCATCATGTGGTTGTTAGGTATGCTCAGAAGGTCAATAGTAGCATAATGCTACTTCATCATGCCTGGGTCACTCACCTCACTCTAGGTAGGCATTTTATCACCTCACATCATCACAAGGAGAAGGGTGAGTACAGTGCAGTAAAGTATTTTGAGAATGAGAGAGACCACGTTCATATAATTTTTATAACAGTATATTGCTATAATTATTCTATTTTATTGGTTATGGCTAATAACTGACTGTGACTAATTTATAAATTAAGCTTAATCACAGGTATGCATGTGTAGGCGAAAGCATAGTATACATATAGGGTTCATTGCTGTTCACATTTGTATGCATCCACTGCTGGTCTTGGAATGTATCCCCATGGATAAGGGGGTGACACTGTACCACAAATTGGGTGGCTTAAAACAACAGGAATTTACTGTCTCACAGATCTGGAGGCTAGAAGTCCAAAATCAAGTTGTTGCCAGGGCCTGCTCCATTGGAAGCCTTAAGGAAAAGATCTTCCCTTGCCTCCTCTAGCTTCTGGTACCCCAGGTGTTGCTTGGCTTGTGGCAGCATCACTTCAATCTCACCTCTGCCTTTACATGATCATCTTTCTGTGTGTTTCTCTCTTCATAGTATTCTCTTCTTATGAGACACCATCATATGGAAGTAGGGCCCACCCCAATGACCTCATTCTAACTTGAGCACATCTGCAAAGATGCTACTTCTAAATGGGGTCATACTCATAAGTACTAGAGGTCAGGACTTCAACATATCTTTGGGAGAGAGGACACAATTCCACCTATCACATTGTCCTTCTTGAACAAAAATGGTTTTTACTCTTTTCTTTTTAGCTAGGCTTAGCTAGGAGAGTATTTCCAAAATTACTTTAGGGAAATTTAAGTGGGAAAATAGCAGTACTATTTCCAAAGAACTATTTTTAGTAAAAGCAGCACAGAGTTCTTTAAGTCAAGATAATCAGATGATCAGGTTAATGCCAGGGATGCTTGCCGCACTCTTCCCACTTGAGCTTCTGCCTGTTTCACAGATGAGACCTGTGGGAGCCATCTTGTTTTTCTAACTCTACAAGCGCTTGTTCTTTGATATATCACCTTATTCACAGTCAAATCCCAGCTTCCCCAAACTAATTCTTTTTTTTTCTCTTTCAAATAGTCTTTTTCAACTAAGAACATCCCACTGAATTCTATGGGAGATTACCATGTAAGTCCAAAGTAGGTAATTTTGCTTTCCTTACCCAGATTATTAGAATAGTTTCTTTTGGAGGATTCTGAGATAACAGACGCTTTTTCCTCCCTCTTCTTTCCTTCTGAACCCCCACAGAGAAAAGTCGACATTATAGTAGACCCTGTCTTATCTGATATAATTGAAACTGGTGGATATAGTTAAAAAAAGAGAAAATATAAAAATTATATATAGATATAGCTACACACAATTTTATGATACATATATAAAAGCATGTCAATATAATAAAATACAGAATTTTACGTTGTATAGAAAAAGTAACCTAATTTTTATATGTACTATGATGCAATACTTAAAAAATAAATTCTTTGTATTTAACCCTAAAAATATAATATCAACTCAGGTTGTTCAATGTAAAAACTAATTCCTGTGTGTCTTAACATACTATATTAACATTTTTTTTTTGCTGTAATATTGATCCCATATCTCTTACCCTCCTCTATCTTCCTCAACTTTAGATCCATTTGTTTCTGTCATGTACAGGCATAATTTCTATATCATCAATAATTTCACTTTCAAACATGTAATCTCTATTAAGCATTTGTTGTTACCTTCCTTCCATATGTCACAAATCAAGTAGACTACTCTAAAATTTCTCTTTGAATAAATAGATATCATGCCTTTTCCAACATAAAAGTTACCCATCACTTGCTATAAAACTTACCTTTTAACCATTTTTTTTGACATATTACAATCTTTTGATTATATGGCCATGGACTTGTTGGTTGGAATTCTACTTCATCTTTATTGCATTCACAATATCCATAATGCATCCTTCATTGTTTGCAATTTGGATTATAAAGTGGATCTAGAGCTAATAATATTGTACCAACATCAATTTTCTGGTTTTGACCATGTACTATGATTATGTAAGTTATTATTATGGAGGAACTTAATGAAGGGAACATGGGAATGCTCTACTATTTTTGAAACTTCTTATATGTCCAATTGTTTTAAGTAGAAATTAATAAAGTAAATCTAGAACTTGAAGGTTTTTCAAGAAAGTATTCTTCTGAATTTTTAATATGTTTTACACCATAACTTTTACAGTTCTTACACCTATTTCAACAACAGTCCTAGGATATCATTTTTATTTTACTGTGGAGATTTAAGCATTTAACTTAGTTTTTCAGAAACAACTGTTTTTCAATCACTAATGTAAAGTGGAAATTAAAGACTGTACTAGCCATGATCACAACTGGTATAACTAGGTTTATAGGCAAGCAGAATGTAGCATATAGCCACGCCTGGGGCTTGAGCTCTCGGATGTTCTTGGTATGCTGTGACTGGCTGTAGGAATCCAGACACACCTTTTCTAGAGCTAACAGAGAGTATAAATGTATCCCACAAGCTGATTACATGCAAGACAGTTAAGGACGCATTTACTGTAGAACAAGTGCATAATCATTCGGTAGCAATTACCTCACCCCCTTCTCACAGGTGAGGACCTTAAGGCTTCAAGAGTTGGAGTGACTGCCTCAAGACAAAGCAACTGAGGGGCGCCACTGAGTTTAGAACAGACTTTTTCCAGCTCCGAGTCTATGAATATTCCCATCCAGGGATTCTTTCGTTAAGGTCCTGACCGAACAGTCTGGCAGGGAGCGGGCTCTGATGGAGTGCATTCGATTTGTAGGATGGGTGGCAGCACCGATTTAGCATGAGAACTTTTGTAAAATTTTAATATTTTTGGCTGAAAGGCATGCTCTGATCTTAAAAAGTGTTTTCAGGTTTGAAAGCTTAGACACTGTAGAAGGGCCTTCTCATCACACTGGAAAAGAATGTGGAGCCATTCGGAAGTCCTTTGGGCTCCACATCAATTATTCCGGCTCCTTCCGCTGAGCAGGAACCATCTGGCAGTGATGAACTGCTTCTCGGGAGGTTTTACTCCCACTAAGTTTTAGTAGGATTTTCAGTGCTGCCTTCCCCAAGCTGTCCCCCCTGAGAATTCCTGGGGAGGGAAGTGGTGGGGCAGGGAATGGGGGCAATGTTAGGGAAGTGCATGAAAAGGTAACAAAAAATATTGTGTTTGAAAAATAGTATTTTCTTTTCCCTTCCAAATAAGTCTCATAAAAACCAATAATGTTTTACAAAAGAACAATAGACATAATTTTTTTTGCCAACATTAGCATATGTAGACCTTGCTATTTATTTTTAGCATTGCCCTGACCTGTTTGCACAAGGATGAAATATCCTCTCAAGGTGAAAAACCCAGCTCATTATCCAGATGTTCAGAGCATATGCATGGAGATCAGAATACTTTCCCAAGGTGTAAACCTCCTGACTCCATAAACTAACATGCTACCTGGTAACATAATTCCAGAGAACTATAGCTTAAGCAAACTTCAAAGGCTTTCTACAGCAGGACTTGCAAACTTTGGTGGTGCTGGGTTCATTGGGAATCTCAGGGAGGAGACTGCAGGACAAACCTCCTCAGTTACCTTTGGTTAGAGAACTTTTTGAAATCACTTAATATATTAGGATTAATATTGCCGAGAGATTAGTTTAGGTCCATAGTGGTCAGCAAACTCATTAGTCAACAGAGCCAAATATCAACAGTACAACCATTGAAATTTCTTTTGAGAGCCAAATTTTTTAAACGTAAACTATATAGGTAGGTACATTGTTATTAACTTAATTAGGGTACTCCAAAGGCTTAGGAAGAGCCACACTCAAGGGGCCAAAAAGCCGCATGTGGCTCGCGAGCCGCAGTTTGCCAACCATGGAAATTTAATTTCCTAAACTTTAGGAAATGCCAATTGCCAAGCAACTTCAAGAGGAATGATTCCCAACCCCTTCCCCCCAGCCTGATTCTTTAAGCTGATGCCTCAAACAGACTCAGAGGGACAGAGTCCTTTGGAAAGTATTTTCTCTGTTACTCCTTCAGTGTCATTCCCAGGAAAAGGGAGTCATTATTTCTCACTAGCCCAAATGCAACCACTACTCTTCAGGACTGACTGATCGCATGACTTCTTGTTAATTAGATGCTGTACTTAATTTGATGTGGTGATTCATCAGTCTAACATTTTCTTTTAAAACAATTACCTCTTAAATGGTAGTATTTCATACTCAGAAACTCACTCTCACCTTGGAACTTATTTTAAAGAGGAGATTGTGCATATACTTTCCAGAAATGAAAATATAATGAAGGTGTGACCTAGTGGAACTGGGCTGGAATCTGAAAAAGAAAACCCTTCATCATACTACTACTGGAGGTTAGCAAGGAGATTGATATTGTCTGTTAAGTGTTACCGTGTAAAGTGATGGTGTGACAGAACAGGGGTGAACAAAGAATAATATAAAAAGACCATGCCACATTTGTTTTTAAGAGTTACTGGTAATAATGTGTAGTTTTTGACACTTTAAATCTCTTACAGTACAGGTCGAATAATGGGAATAATAAAATGAGTGAAGTGTTTGGAATACACTTTACACTCAATAACGTGTTTAATACTTGGAACAATCAATGCGTTATAAAGAACCAGCAGTTCTTTCTTAGAAACGGGGCCTCTTTCTTAAATGGAGGGAGTACATTTTCAAAACTGCTGGTTCCACAAGGACAGCCTTGACATGGACGAGAAAGGTGCCTTTAACTAGAGCTGTGATGCTTCATCATCGGAACCTTGTTTATTGCTTTATGGACCTGATTTATGAAAAGCAGGGGATGAGTAAATTCTTAAGTGAGAGACTAGGGTGAGAGAATTAAAAGGGAAATTAATTTTAAAGTGTAACCAGGAGCATAAGCATATTGCTTCTGTCTGGGACCAAATATAAAAACTTGGTTTCTGCTTAGGAAGAAACCAAGGCTTTTGCTACCTAATGCCAACCAACATATCCGGTTGTCTGTCCGCATCACACTAGACTGTCTGGACATCTGGCTAAGGGTAAAACATTTCAAGCTGACTTAGTCCACACATGTGATATAAAGAACCAAAGTAGTACTCATTTCAGTATTATGGGTTGTCATAACAGCTTTGTAGCAAAGCTTGTGCCATTTGAATCTCTGAGATGTTTAACATGTAAAGACACTGGGATTGATTAAAAGCCAACTGTTTGCTTGTTGCCTGTGTCTAGACACTGCCTATGTCTAGACTCAAGCAAAATGGTCATACACATAAAGAAAACTAACCCTAGAGAAAGTTGAGTGTGTGTGTGTTGGGGGGGGGGTGAGGGGGTGTAAATAAAGGATAAGGCTCAAGGTTAGGAGCCTTTCTTCTAGAAGGGCCTGGGTCCAGGCTTTTTCCATGGTTCTGCCTTGATTTCAGTGTCTCTAATGTTCAGAGAAATATTTCTGAGGTGCCATCTCTGAGGTGCTCTGCTCTAAGTAGCAAAAATTTTGCTTTGTTTTCAAAATGTTTAAAAATTCATTATCAAGACAAGAGACAGGAGTGATGGTAAGGATGTGGAGGAAAGGGAGCCCCTGTGCCATGTTGGTGGATATGTAAATCGATGCAGCTACTATGGAAAACAGTATGGAGGTTCCCCCCCAAAGTTGAAAAGAGAACTACCAAATGTTCCACCAACCCCATTTCTGGGTATTTATTTGAAGGAAATGAAAACAAGACATTGAAGAGATATCTGTGGGACCATGGTCATTGCAGCTTCATTTATTATAGCCCAGATATGGGAAAAAACCTTGCTGTCTACCAAAGATGAATGCATAAAGAAGATGTGAGATATACGTCTTCACACACCACACACTGCAATATTATTCAGCCACAAGGAAAGAAGGAAATCTTGCTGTTTGTGACAATATGGGTGGACCTTGGGGACATTGTGCTAAGTGAAATAAGCCAGACAGAGAACAACAAATACAGCTTGGTATCAGTTAAATGTGAAATCTAAAAAAAAGTCAAAGTCATAGAAACAGAGATTAGAAAACTGGTTGCCAGGGACTGAGAGGTGGGGCAAAGAGGGAAAGGTTGTTGAAATGGTACAAACTTTCAGCTACCAGATAAATAAATCCTGAGGAGCTTATGTACAGCATAACTGTAGTTGATAACACTGTATAGCATAATTGAAATTTGCTAAGAGAGTAAACTTACATGTTCTCACCTAAAGAAATAAATACAAGTGAGGTGATGGATGTGTTAATTCACTAGGTGGGGAAATCCTTTCACAATGTACAGAGTGGGGCAAAAGTAGGTTTGTAGTTGTTAATATGGAAAATATTACAATCATTAATAAATAATAATGCAAGAATAAACTCTGTGTTTCACATACAACTGTAAACCTACTTTAGCACAACCCTGTGTATGTATACCAATTCATCATGATGTACATTTTAAATATCACCATTTTATCTGCCAATTATCTATAAAAAGCCAGTGACCGGAACACTGTAATGACCAGAACGACTGGTTGCTATGACCCCCACTGCGGCCAGCGAACAGCCGGATCAGGGGGTGGGGCCGGCCAGCTATGGGTAGGGGCTGTGGGAGGTTGGCCAGCTGGCCCCATCCCCTGACTGGCCTCTCCAACCTCGATTGAAGGCAGGGCAGTGGGCCAACCTCCCACAACCGCTCCTTCAGGGCAGCCCTGCCCCTGATCATCCCCTCCACCACAATAGGGGGTGGGGCTGGCTGGCCAACCTCCTGCAGCCCCTCCCCCTGGCCGGCTCCACCCCCAATGGGCCCCAGCACCTTGATCAGCTGCAGCCTCTCCCCTGAGCTGGCCCTGCACCTGATTGCCCCCCCCACTCCAATCAGGGGCGGTGCAGCTGGCCCACCACCCACAGCCCCTCTCCATGGCCATCCCCACCCCTGATCAGCCCCCACCACTCTGATTGGCCTGTGGCCCCTCCCCTTAGCCAACTCCGTCCCCAATCAGCCCCTCACCCCAATTGGGGGTGGGGCCAACCTCCTGCTATCTCCTCCTCCCAACAGGTCTGGTCCCGATGCACCGATTGGGGCTGGGCCGGCCAGGACCCACCCGTGCACGAATTCATGCACTGGGCCTCTAGTACCTTAATAAAGTTAAAAAAAGAATCTCCGTGGATTTCTGTTCATGTTTTCCTGCCAGCTGTACTGTTAGGTCAGCAGGACAAGACTGCTGTCTTAATCAGCTTTGCGTACTCAGGGATCAGCACCCTGCATGTGATTAGCAAACATTTGTTGCATGAATGAATAAATGGATTGCTGGGTGTGTGGGAGAATGATTAATCCAGTCTACGTGCTGGCCACTGCTTTTCCCTCTGACCCTTTAGCATGTGCTTGTCAAACCACATGGTGCTTAGTGTTGTCCCTGAGGCACCTGCATCTGAATTATTTGGGGACTTTCTAAAAATGCATATCAGGTCTGAAACAGAATCTTGGAGACTGGGCCTCAGAACCTTGCATTTTAGCTTTAGCAAGCTTGTACACATTGATGTTGACAGCCAGTCTTAGTGGATACATAGCTCTACTTCCAGCTCCATGTAAAAATAACATCTGAAGGTCACAAGCTCTCATCAGTAAAACAGCGTGCAGTCAGCTTTTTGAATGTTGAATTCCCTGCATTTGCTGTCACCGGATGAGGGGAGAGTGCTCATGCAGCTGTGACACCCTTCAGCTGGGAGTCACAAGCATGTCAGGGCTGGGATTAAATCCTATGGACAAATTCCTGGCTTCTGTTTCAATATAAAACATTACCAAGAAGTTAAAAATGAAATGATTTAAAAGCGCAGTGTTAAAACAATTAATGTATTTAACAAAACAAATAGGTTTTTGATACTTATTAGTATGTGTTGCTAATTAGTGTGCTTCTTTTTATCAATGTAATACATATATGTTTTAAAAATAGTCCCGAAAGGCTAACTCTGTCTCTTCTGTCTCTGGACAGTGTCACTTCCTAAAGGCCATCCCTTTTAGGCATTTCTTCTTTTAGGTTCAATGTTTCCTCTATGTATTGGTTAGGATGTGTTTGTCTATAACTGCGGTCGGCAAACCGTGGCTCGCGAGCCACATGCGGCTCTTTGGCCCCTTGAGTGTGGCTCTTCCACAAAATACCACGTGGGGGCGCGCACTACAGTGCGATTGAAACTTTGTGGCCCATGCACAGAAGTCGGTATTTTGTGGAAGAGCCACACTCAAGGGGCCAAAGAGCCACCTGTGGCTCGCGAGCTGCGATTTGCCAAACCACAGTTTGTCGACCACTGGATATAAGAGAACACCCAACTAAAGTGGCCTCAACAATTTAGATATTTATTATCTCACTTCAGAAGAGGAGTGAACCTAGGCAGTTCTAAGTCTCATTTAGCAGGTAAACAAGTTAAAAATGATCTCAGCTCTTTCTAGTTTCTAATTTTGCTATGTTTAGTTCATTTTTATTTCCTCACTTTGCTGGTCACCTATGGTCACTAGATGGCTGCTGCTTCTCCACTATCAAGGGTATGGTCCAGACCCGAAGATAAACAAAGTCTTGTCTTGCACCTGAGACTTTTATTAGGAAGCTTATTAGTTTTTAGGGGAGCCCCATTGGGTTCCCTCTTCTATATTGTTAGCTGGAACTGAGCCAGTGGCCTTTCCTCGCGGGGACATCTTGGTTTCAAGGGGAGCTTATTAAAGTGCAGAAAAGGGAGTGTTCTACTCAGGGTGGTGAAATGTACCCTAGAGACCCAATTTCCCTTTGGGCAGTTCATTTCGTTTTCTTTAGAGAGTTTTTTTCCTTTTAATGGTAGTAGGTGCTTCTCATGGGAGTATAATGTTAGATAGGAAGCACAGTAAGGGCAGTGCGTGTGGCTTCCTGCACACACATGCACATGCGCATACACAAGGGGTAGGAAACGTGGCCCACTGTAACACAGTGGCTGGTGGATAGGTTCACTCAGCGTCTCCTCTTTGGCCACTATCTCACTCCCATTCCATTCCCCTTGTCTTTGCAATGGCTTCAAGGACAAATCCAAGCCAAACCAGTGTTGGGAATTCCCATGGGCTTTTTCAGGGGCAGTTGGGCCCTTTCTCTTGGTGATAGCCTCTTCCTGCTTTTTCGGAGCTTCTAATTACATTCTGCCCACTCAATGTTTTGCATTCTCTGTCTGCCTTTCGAAATTTGTTGGCCTATTTTGTTTGCTGATGGTCTCCCTCCCGTTTTGTTTGTTTTCTATCACTTTCATATCACTGGCTAAGAGTAAGTTGATAGGAAAGTTTTTGTGCTAATTTCATTTGAAGGCCTCATTATTTTAAAATCCTTCCCGTGCAAACTTGCCCTTTCCTTTTCTCACAGTAACTTATGGTTTCAGGCTTAGAGAAAAGTTATCTGTTTCTTTCCATAGCCTAGGTTTTCTAAACTTTTGTTTTCATGCTTCACCAAATGCAATGTGCTCATGTTACACCCCGCTAGAAATTTCCTTAGTGGTCCATGTGGCCTACCAGATAAGGTCCAAACCACACAGCTGAACCATGCTGATCCCTCCAGTCTCATCTCGTGTTTTTAACACCAACGCTGCCTCAAGACAAACTGACTTGCCTGTCTTCTCCCCACCATGCCTGGCTATCTCATCTGTGTGTCGTCACACTCACTTCAAAGAGTGTTCCCACCCTTCTCTCCAGCCTCCACTCCACCTCCCTGCCAGGTGATCCCATGTCCATCAACGGCCTGGAAAGGTCTATTTCCTTGAGGTAGCTCTCCTCTCTTCCATGTATTCACTCTACCGTGCATGCATTTGCCATGATTTTAAAAACATGGTTTTTATCGATTTTAGAGAGAGGGAGGGAGAGGGAGAGAGAAATGTCCATGTGAGAGGGACTGAGCCAGCCCTGACTGGGGATCAAGCCCGAAACCCACGCATGTGCCCTGAAAAGGAATTGAACCAGCGATCCTTCAGTTCAAGGACAACGACCAACCAACTGAGCCACACTAGCCGAGGCGTATTTCCCATGTTCTTAAGATTTGTTTATATTCCCTTCTAACTAATTGTGAGCCGTTTGAGGGCTGGGGCTATGCCTTCTCTTTCTGTTACTCTTCCTACCCAGGGCGTGCCACACTGTGTGCCTCAAATGTTCATAGGATAAGTTCATGGCTGCGGACAAATTTCCTTCTCAAGCAGGTGCATCCCTGCTCAGACTCCGCTATTTCGCTTGGAGAAGACGCCATGCCTCAGCGTTCTCTTAGCTCTGCCTCCGAGTTATCTGAAGCACCCAGCAGCCTTGCCATTTGCCTTCATTACCTCCTGGTGACTGCTCTCCATCACTGCTGTCATTTCACTGGACTTGACCTTTATAGGAAAACCCCCGGGTAACCCCCATCCATCTTTAACTCCTTTATTTAATCTAGCTACACTGGTCACATTTGCTTATTAAAGTACAGAAAGAATAATGAGGTTTCCCTGGCCTTAGAGTCGGGGAAAAGTTGAGCTTCATGGTACCTTAGAAATTAACCAGAACAAACGTCACGCAGGGATCAGGAGGCTCTGTGTGACCCACGGGAAGTGCTTCTCAGGGTCACGCAATGTAGAACGAGAACTAGCACCTGGCTCTCCAGATGCACAATGTAGTGAGTGCTTTTCCTAGGCTACGTGCATTCACACACACACACACACACACACACACACACACACACACACACAGTTTTTCAGTTATAAAAGGCTTTTGAATAAAGTGGAAAATTAAACAAGAGTCCAACCACTTAGTGCTAACATTAAATTCATAAAGCTCTTGGATATTTTGTTGCGTGTAGGTGCTCCAACAGGGATGTGTAGGGGATCACTATTAGCAATGTCTGTGGGGAATTCTTCACTACCTGGAACTGTCATGAGCGAGCATCGCCTCCTAGGTCCCCTCACACTGAAATGTCAGTATGTTCCCTGGATGCTGCGACAACCCCCAAAATGCCTGCCCGCTTTTCCCAGCGCCCTCCACGGAGGCAGCATTGTCCAGTCGAGAACCGTGTTGTGTTTCGCAGAGCAAAGGAGGTAGAGTGGGGCTGGGTGATGCTGATTGGCCTGATGATGAGAGACCTTCGGCCCAGGAAGGTCAGGAAACTGGCCGAAAGCCACAGACAGGGTTGTTAGTCGACCTGGGAACAGACCTTTGCTCTTGTGACCACCGCTCTTATGCTGTTTCCATCCGACAATTTACTTAGAACCCGGCCCAGGCTGTGACCCACTCAGGGACATCTATGGCTGACCAGGAATCATCAATGCGATGGAGGGATGGGAGGGAACATCAAGGAGCTGAGGTGCAGAGAGGAAGGACACGGGAGGGTGTAAAATCCCCAAACCAAGAAAAACAGGACCTGCAGGAGCCTTCCCTGTTCCTGAAATTCCCCTGCAGTGGTTCTCAACCTTCCTAATGCCGCGACCCTTTAATACAGTTCCTCATGTTGTGGTGACCCCCATCCATAAAATTATTTTCGTTGCTACTTCTTAACTGTAATTTTGCTACTGTTATGAATCGTCATGTAAATATCTGATATGCAGGATGCATTTTCATTGTTCGCGACCCACAGGTTGAGAACCGCTGCCTAAGGTCTAAGATGGAACACACCAAATTTAAGTAAAGATCATCTTTAAAAATGCAAATTGAATGAATGTGGGCAATGCTCATGGCAGGAGAGCAGCCACAGGGCCTCTTCGGTGCACTGATCCATTCAAGTTTCTGTAATGAGTTGTCTTCCCGGTTGGTTGCTGGATTAGAAATGCCAATCATTTCTACACAGTGTCCCTCTGGGTGGAGGTGGGGAGCCATTGCTATTTAAACAGGGAATTTGGCACGGAGCTGGCCTAAAGCCTGGGAAGTGTTGTTATTGTTCAAAGAACGTGGAAACTGCAGCCAAAGCCTGGATTTTGCCCAGGGACTAACAGGAAGGGTGTCTGACCTGGCTGATTTACTTGAAAGGGAGGGACGCGCTGGAGGCCTGCCCCAGGGCTGCATGGCTTGGGGAGGGGCCAGATGGTGGGGACAGCAGGTGGGGGTGGGTGGGAGGGCATTGTGTAGGAGATTCTGCCTTTTTTTTTTTTTTAAAGAACAAAACTCTTTCCTTTACTTTGATGTATCCTGTATCCCTGAACATTTAACTTTTTTCAAGGTCTGCCTATTATGTGTGTGTGTGTGTGTGTGTGTGTGTGTGTGTGTGTGAAAATAGGAACCATAAAGGGGTGTTGTGAGAATGACATGGAATAAAAAATGTGAAGTGTTTGTCTCTTGCCACACAGTCTCTGGACCTGGGGGAAGGACTGCCTGAGTTCAAACCCAGCTCTGTTCGGCCACATTTAGCTCTGTGATGCTGGGCAAGTTCTTGAAATGTTTTGTGTTTTAATTTCCTCACCTGTAAAATGCAAATAGTAATAATCCCTAGGGATGAAGTGAAGATTAACTGAATTAATATTTATAAGGTTGTAATTAAATGACTTAATATTTATAACGCACACACTAAGTACTACATTAGTATTTGTTAAATGCATATGATAAAATAAAGAAACCTCTCCATTCATTTTATTTTATTACTCTCCTTGTTATAATTTTTTTCATACAAAAATTCTATGTTGGGTTCTGTTTGGATGCTAATTGCGGCTAATTATTAGAAGACCGATCACGGGAAGAAAACAAAAAGGGAAAGGATGGAGGGCGACGGAAATATTGGCCAATGGTGCCCTTAATCATGCCGTATGCCTCCAGTCCTCGAGATGTTGGGAATAACCTCAGGATGCGTGAAGCCTTTACAGAGGGACTTTTAGGTCAAACTGGAAGAGCAGGGTGGGGCATGCATGGCCTGGAAGTCCAGAGGCGAGAGTAGGAACTGAAGAATGCTGGGTTAGGGGAGACCACCTTGCTGTTTCTGGAGGGTTTTAGGGAACACGGCCCTGTCTGTTTGTAACGTGTCCTTTATGCAAAGTGGAGAGCCCAGTCCAGATGAGCGTAATAAACTGTCTCTGATGTCCTTTGCCTCACTACTGTTAGATTTTCACACACGAAGGCGTCACCCGTCCTGTCTGGGCTCTGAAGAGAGGCTACATGTTCATTGGAAATGAAAAGATGGAGATGGCCTTCAAACTCCCTGTCTGGTACCTTGTAATTGTCATCTTGTACAGGGAGAGAAGAAAAAAGGCAGGGATTGGGGGAGTCTGCTCTGCAGAGACACTTTACTTACATCCTGAGGTAGAGTGGATGTGGCTACATTTATACTAACCTTGTGAAAACTAAGGCCCAGAGATGTGAAATACCTTGGCTAAGGCCTCATGGATAGAAGATTTGACCCAACTCTATCTGACTCCAAATGACATAACTTTTTAAAGTACATTTTTAAAAAAACTTTAGAATAGCTTGAGAATCCCAGAAAAACTGTGAAAATAGTACAGAGTTCCCATATACTCCATACCTAGTTTCCTCTATTATTTATAGTTTACTTGATAGAGCACATTTGTCACAATTAATGAACCAATATTAATATATTATTATAAAACCCATGTTTATTCAAATTTCCTTAGTTTTACCAAATATTCTTTTTTTTTTTTTTGTCCCAGGATCCAGTCCAGGACTCCATATTTACATTTTAGTTGTCATGTTTCCTTGTGGTCTTGTTGGCTGTGACAATTTCTCAGACTGTCCTGGTCTCCCTTGTTTTTTAATGGCCTTGATGATTTCGATGATGTTGAGGAGTACTGGTCCGGTATTTTGTAGAATGTCCCTCGGTTGGGATTTTTCTGATGTTTTCCTCATAATTATATTAGAATTTGGGGGTCTGGGATGCAGACCAGAGAGGTAACGTGCCATTCTAATTACTCCACATCCAGGGTACATGCCATCAACATGACTCAGTACGGTTGATGTGAGCCGTGATCTTGTGGTCGTCAGTTTCTCTACTGCACAGCTGTGTTTTCCCCTCCTTCCTTACTGTACTCTTTGGAAAGAAGTCACTGCTTACTTACAGTAAAGACTCCCATACTGAAAGAGTGGGAGTTATATTCCATCTCCTTGAGAACAGAGAGTATAAATAAATTTTTTGGAATTAGTCTGCATGTGATTCATTTATTTGCCCCATAATTTCTATAATCACTTCTTAACATCAGTATAGACTTACAGATATTTATTTTATGCTTTAGATTATAATTAAATACTACTTTATTTTGTTGCTCTTTCAGTTGACTCCTGTGTTCTTTTGACACATATACATTATTATGCTTTTAATTTTTTTTTTTTTTTAGTATTTTCTTACTTTCTGGCATACAAGATGCTCCAGGCACATCTTGTATATTTGCTGATGTCCTAGAATCAATTATTTCTCCAAGGAACTTAGTCCTTTTATTGGACCAAATCCAGATAATAGAAACCAAAATCTGAATGTTGGTTGTGCTCAATTGCTCCTATAGCAGAACATCTTGGTTGATTTAAATTTTGAGATATTATAAATAAAGCTTCAATAAGCAATAGTGTGTATTTTTCCGTGTGTGTGTGTGTGTGTGTGTGTGTGTGTGTGTGTGTGTGTCTACATTTTCAAATTGGTTGTTTAAGAAGTGCAAATGCTGGATCATATAATAAGGTTACGTTTAGGTTTATAAGAAACCAAAAAAACTATCTCCCAAATTTTGCATTTCCTCCAGTAATGAAAGAGAGTTCTTGTTTGGCATCTTGGTCAACACTTGGAATTGCCAATTTTTAAGATTTTAGCTGCCAGCCTAATAAGCATGTGAATGGTATCTCATTGTTTAAATTTGCATTTCCTAGTGACAGTTGATAGCATTTTTATATGCAGTCTCATGCTTATTTCAATTACACTTTCTTTCTAGATGCTGGGAAAGGACTCTGTGGCCAGCTGACTGAGCAACAACTAGGGTGGTTGGTATCTGGACACTGAAATGAATTTCTAAAGCTTGGAGCAGGTGATGAGGATGTGTTTCAGAAGATGGCAACATGAAGGCATCTGGGCAGGTGAACAGAGGTTGGGGTAATTGTACTATCCTGAGTTAAGAGTCAGGAATTATATAACAGGTTCTGTTCTGTCTCTTCCATTTGTACCAGATATACTTCCCACCACCACCTCCTCTGCCCTCCTCCTTTATTTTTATTGATTTTTAGAGAGAGAGAAGATGGAAGAGATAATGAGAGAGAAACATTGATGTGAAAGGGAAACACCAATCAGTTGCTTCCTGTACATGCCCCATCGGGGGATTGAAACCACAACCTGGGTATGTGCACTGACCAGGAATTGAACCCAGCATCACCTGGTGCTCCAACCAACTGAGCCACAATGGCCAGGGCTTCCTTTTTTTTTTTTTTTTAACAGCTTTATTGAGGTATAATTGCCATACAATAAATGGCACAAATTTGAGATGCACAAGTTGATAAATTTTGCTATCTATATATCTCTATCTCTACCTCTATCTTTATCTCTATATCTAATCTATATCTATATATCTATTTCTATCATCTATATCTATTATATAGAAGATTGATCTGTGAAACTATCACCATGATCAAATAATGAACATATCTATCACTTCAAAATTTATATCCTCACTAGTAGTATATGAGACTTTCTATCATTCCACGTCCTTGCTACAGCTTAGAATTATTATTTGCTTTAAACTTGAGACATTATGATAGGTGTATAGTGGTATCTCATTGTGGTTATAATGTTGAACATCTTTTCACAGGTTTATTTGCCATCTGTATATCTATTTTAGTGAAATTCCTATTTAAGCTTTTTCCCTATGATTAAACATTAGGTTGTTTGCTTTCTTAATGAAACTTGAGCGTTCCCTAGATATAACTTATCACAGATATGCTTTTTTGCTTTGTAAGTATTTTCTCCCAGCCTGTAGCTTATCTTTTCTTTGTCCTCCCAGAGTCTTTTAAAGAGAGAAGTTTTAAATTTATCAATTTGTTCTTTTATGGATCATGCTTTTGGTTATATATCTAAGAAATCTTTGTCTAATTCAAGGCCACAACTATTTTCTCTATATACTTTTTAGACATATTATACTTTTAAGTTTTACATGTAGGTCCACAATAAATTTCAAATTAAATTTTGTATATGATGTGAGGTATGGATCAAAGTTAATTATTTTTATATGGATATTCAGTCATTCCAGCACCATTTGCTGAACAGAATGTGCTTTCTCCACTGAACTGCCTTTGTCAAAATCAGTTTGACTTTTGTCAAAATTCAGTTGTCAGCATATGTGTTGGTCTAATTCTAGAATATTCTATTCCATTGATCCATTTGTCTGTCTTTATGCCAATACTACACTGTTTTCACTTGTAAAGCTTTATTATAAGACTTAAAATTAGATCGCATTAGCTCTTCAACTTTGTTCTTTTCCATATCTCCCTTTCAGCAGGTAACCCATTGTATAGCACTGTCATAACTGACAGAACTGTTTGCCAGTAGAATAGGATCCCCTACTAGGCAGGAAACATGACCTAACTTACCTTATATAACAAACCAGACCAGGCCATCCCTTTGCTAAACATTCCAATGGCATCCAGTCACCCTTACACAGGAGAAGAGCATAGTGAGGCCTCGATGAGGGAAGGGCTTTTGTCTGCCTTTTTTCTCTTTTTGTAGGAGTAACTCATAAAAATTAAAATTTTGATGTGTAGTTATGGAGTTTGTCACCCAGGTCTTAGCCTGACTAAAATACCGACTTTGCTCTACCAGTTCTGCTCCTTGTCCTATCACCCTCTGTTCCCCCTACTAAACCATTTCTATTGTCATTCAATTGTCAAATTTTAGCAATTTTAACCAAGCTTCTTATTAACCATCTTTGTCATAAGGGCTTAAGGAAGGGATTTTGTTATGGGGGATGGTGAGGAGAGCATCTTTTGTTTAATTAGCATTAAAACTTTTTATTTTTTTAAAATATATTTTATTGATTTTTCACAGAGAGGAGGGGAGAGGAATAGAAAGTTAGAAACATCAATGAGAGAGAAACATTGATCAGCTGCCTCCTGAACATTCCCTACTGGGGATGTGCCCGCAACCAAGGTACATGCCCTTGACCGGAATCGAACCTGGGACCTTTTAGTCCGCAGGCCGACGCTCTATCCACTGAGCCAAACCAGTCAGGGCAGCATTAAAACTTTTTAAAAGCACAAATTACATTCCTCTAGTCCTGACTGAGTTGAGTACTTAATTAACCCACAAGCAGATGTACTCCTTTGAGTCAGGCAAAGTCTCCAGGAATGTCACTGACTACAGCTCTCTCTCTCTCTCTCTGCCTTTTGTCCACAATACCGATTCATCTGTCATTGGTTCACATTACCTGTCCATCATCCATCCAAAGTGGGGAAAAATGCCTTCACCAAATTTGGTTTCTCTACTTTAATGTCTTTTTTCTCAGCCCATTTTTCAGGAGCTCCTTTCATTTGCTAACAACCATAGATTAGCTTAATAGCCTCTCCCATTGATTGTCTGACCCATGTGAAAGCCTGTCTTGAGACACAGATTTTACCTCCACAGACCCCTGATAGTGTCGCGGCTCTGTGAAGGAACTCTAGGACCATGGCTGACCTGGAATAAAAATTGCTCTTTTTGAGGTATTTGACCTTGTTCTTAGAGTGACCATGATGTTGGCATGTCAGTTTGACATTTCAGTTAGTAAGATACGGCGTATATTTTGTAAGGTAGGGAATTCTTAATAGTATGTGAGGGGAGACACAGCAGTATGACCAACATCGTGTACATATTGTCCATCAGAAGGGTGGGCAACGATCCATCCTGGAAGGTGTAAGTGCCCTCCCGCCAGGGGTGGAAACGGTGACAGCAGGAACAGCCTTAGACTAGATGAGCCCTTAAGGCCCTGTTTACTTTTCGGAGCTGTCAGCTATTGTATTTCAGGGCAGGAAGTACCATTTCAGATAATCTCTTTATATACCAGGAAACCAAGGCCCATTGGGATGATAACAACTGATATAGTGACGTGAGTGTAGAAGTCCTGTTTTCATTCAACGTTTAGTGACTTCGATCTCCTACCATGTACCAGGCTGAGGCCACCATGAAAAAAAAAAAGTGTTCCTGACCACATAGGGCTTGTGCCTAATTTTTCATTCATGTCTTTCCTTATAACAAATTGTTTCAAATTTGGAAGTAGTTTCATATCTAGACCACTCTCAGCTCTGAGATGCAAAAGTGGCCCAATTTTTTATATCTTGATAGTCTTCCCTTAAACAGTGGAATAGTACATGGCTGTAAAAAAAGAAGGAAGTCTTTGTGACAGCATGGATAAACCTGGAGATTATTATGCTAAGTGAAATAAGTCCGAGAAAGGCAAGTACCATATGATCTCACTTATAGTTGGAATCTAACGCCTAAAATAAACTGATGAACAAAATAGAACTGGAGACATGAATGCGTGGAACACACTGACAGAGGTCAGGGGCTGGAAGGCAGGGGGACTGGAGAAAAGAAGGTGGAGAGATTAACTCAAGAACTTACATGCACAGCCTGTGGACTCAGACAACAGTGTGGTGATGGCCAGAAGGAGGGAGGTAGGGACTGGGTGGAGGTGGGTAAAGGGGGGGGGGGGGGATGAGGGACATTTGTAATAATGTCAACAATAAAAACATTCACTCTTTTTGATTAAGCATAGCTTCTCTGTTGGGTCTTGTTTATCAATACACGAGTTCTTGGGAGGGATAATATATAAAATCCCTAACCCCTTGTTGTCAGGTGGTTTCTCTTATCATTTTTATAGATGAGAAAAACTAGGCTCAGAGAAAAGAAATTACTGGCTCATTTCACAGAACTATTAAGTATGTGAGTTGGGATTCAATGCACACCTGGCTATTCTAAAGCCCACACTGTCATCTTTTGAAATTACTTTATTATTCTAACTCTGCACATTCTTGAAGAATACTTTCCAGAAAGTCATACTAAATAGAGAATCTGCTTCTTCCTTTAAATTATTTTTTCCAGGGCACTTTAATTTGTTCTGGTTAACTTTGAGGTATAGATTTAATGGAATGGCAAAGGTATTAACTCCTCTCAAGGCAGAAAAGGATGGCTTCAAGGTAAAGGACAGTGAGTGTTGGAAGCCTAGGAGTCTAAGTCTGTGAGTAAGAAAGGTAACCAAGAAGGTCAGCCGATTTGTTTGAAAACTACCCTCAGCGAGTGAATTCTGAATGGCACAATGAGGCTTGTTGCTATGACACCAAATAATTGCATATTCAGTGCAATGGAATCCCTATTTGTGTTCTTAAAAAATTAAAGCCATTTTATGGATATCAAATGTTTGAGTGGCTCCAGCAGCTAGGAAGAACACTTTTCTCATGAATAAAACAGGCCAGTGCCTCACTCACTGCTTGCATGAAAGTATTTGAAGAACATGTTTGCAGAGTTTGGGGCTTGGCAGCGTTGGTTTCATGGGGCGCAGTGAGAAGAGGCAAGTGTGAATGAATGGGTGTATAAATGATTGGAGGCAAATGGCAGGGTGTAAAAATTGTGGGAGAGAAATTAAATTGACTTCAACACATTTTCCTGAGCACCAGTCATGAGCTCAGCAACCTGCAGGGCTTTTGGAACATGCGGAGGCAGCCTCTGGTGCGTGCCTGGCTTCCTTTCTCCTTTGGGCATGTATTAGCTAGGATCACACGAACATACGTGGCTCTGTAAACTCCAAGATTCCAATGTCTTAACATAGTAGATTTTTTTCTAAAAATCAGGTCTGTTTAGGAATGTTTTATCAGTAGTAAAATTTATTCTTTTTAAGTGAACAAACAGTTCAATGAACGCTGACAATTATTTACAGCTAGGTACTCACCATGACATGAAGATGTAGAACATTTCCATCACCTCAAAAAAAGGGTCACCCCTGTGACCCTTTAGAGCTAATCGACTTCCAGAAACTGACAACTACTGCTGTGACTTTTGCTCCTATGATTTTGACTTTTAAATAATACTATGTTACTATTATGTTAAAGTTAATACTATACTAATTCATATTATGCTAATGGACGCATGTATTATATAGCTTTTTTTGTGACTGCCTTCTTTTACTTGGCATAATGCTCTTTGAGATTTCTCCATGTTGTTCCATTTATCATTAGTGCATTTTTTTTTTTTTATTCCTGGGTAGTATTCCATTGAATGGATATGCCACAATATATTTATCCATTTACTGGTTAATGAACATTTGGATTGTTTCCAGTGTTTAGCTATTATGAATAAAACTTCTACAGACAGTCACGTACCAATCTTTATGTGGATTTTTATTTCTCACTCATATAAGTGTGCCATATGGATTATCCTGATGAATGAGCGCTTTGTTTTCCTGCCTCGTAACTTGGGAATTGAGGCCTCTTTCTTCTTGTGGCTCCCTAACTATCAAGGGCCTTGGACTCTTTGTCTCCAGCCATTGGGAGGGAAAGGGATCTGCTTCAACTACTCCAGCCGAGAGAGGGCACAACTCACTTCTGCATATATTCTATTGGTAAGAAATAGACACGCGGCCACCCCAGGATGCAAGCAGATTGGGAACTCGAGTCGGGGGGACAGCTCAGTAATGGACAGGGGCACATGTTTTTTCAGTGGACCAATATCTGTTGACCACAGAATTTATTTTTTTAGCAAATATTTCTTGTGAGCCTACCAAATAGGAAGCACTGTGCTAGGTGCTGGAGATAAAGCAATGACAAAACAAACAAGCCAACAAACAAAAAAATTAAAAGAAAAAATTCAGCCTTTAACACCTTGAGTTTACCATCTGATATAGTTCAGGGAGCAACAATTGTGTTTTCATAGAAACAAAAAGTCAATAGAAATAAATGTGTCATGTCAGAAATAAGGGAATATAGTTTAGGTATGGGGATTATAAAATGGCAGATGAGGAAAAAATTATGCAAGTGGGTCAGGGAAATCTCTCTGGAGGAGGTAAGATTCCGTCTGGGTTCATAAGGATGTTAGAGATGTGGGTAGGTAAGTGAGGGTAAAGTAGAAATTTCAAAAGAGATAAATGATCTGAAAAAGGGAACAGAACAATCAATATGACTTGGGTATGCCTTGCTGAAGGGTGGGTAGAGACACTTACCTGGACTCTCTGCTTTGCTAAGATGTCCAATGCTGATCTTTAGGCCACGGGACAAACTTGGTTTATGTTGCTTTCTAAGGAATTTCTATTGAATCTGACTGTTTTAATGGCTGCTGCTTGTTTTCTTGATGGTGATTGAGTGCTTTAAAATTTGGAGTTGCATACCCCATGGGGTAAAGTTTTTATAAATGGGATAAGTAGTCCTATTGCCTAGTAGATGTTTTCTAAATATTAATACAATTGAACAAATTAAGCTAGCAAAAAGTGAATTGGTTTTCTTCTTTTTACAGAACAGTTTGGAGAGAGATCATGACAATTACAAATTTCTTAGTATGGGCGATCTAATTTGTCATTTATTAATTAGATTTTGTATGGAAAACAAAAATCTCTGATAGGCACTCCAGCCAGGATGAGATTTAATACAGAAAATTAGGTGCTTATAAAAATTATTCAAATGCTTGTAGAAGCAGCAATCTGGGGCCATTGCAGTAGCTGTGATCTGGACAGGTGACAACCGTGGAGCCCGAAGTCCAGACACTACTTGCAGCCTCTGAAGAATGTCTCCACCTCCCGTTGCCTTTGCAATCTCACATAAGCTTATCTCACTCTCAGAGCCCGTATTTTATCCACATTCCTAGACCCAAGGGAGTCTGGGAATGTAGATTTTAGTCTTCTATACTTGTGATTTAGGGCGAACATAGAAGGGGTGGCTAACATTACTAGGCACCAGTTGACAACACTTTGGTTAATTATCATTTATTTTTCTGGTTCCCTCATTTCTCCTCTGTCTTCCCTTATGGCAGTTAAAAAGAAATATTTTTCATACAGAAATGCCATAAAAAAGAAATATCAAAGGCATTATTATTGTCATTATTTTAAATATGAGAACTCTTGTATGGACATCTGATCATACTCTCATAAAAACCAGTACTAAAGTAATAACCATTCTGAATCTCCCATGGAAATAACAATATTTAAAGTCAGTGAGTCTGCCACCTAGACACCCAGGCCTTAGGCATTGCCTGAGCTGTGCTCCTCACACAGTGTTGCTGCATCTTCCCCAAACAATTTTAAATCAACAATCAATGAGCCATAGAGAGAGGGTGGGGCAAAAGTTGGTTTCAGTTGCGACTACGCAAAACACTGTATTATTATTTATTAACTATTGTATTATTTTCCACATGAACACCTGTAAACCTACTTGTGCCCCACCAGTTGTAAAATAGGGAAGAGATTTCACATTACATCCTACTTAATAAAATTGCTTGTCAGTCCACTCTGCTTAACATCAAAGATCTTCTTCCCTGCCTACTTCTCATCTGTGGAAACCTAACTTCTCTCTTGTGTCAAGAAATGTAGCTAACAGTTAACTATCTATACCACTCAGCAAAAATCCCCAGATAGTTAGCAGAGCTGTCACAGCCAATTGTTTCTCAAGCATGGCCTCTGGCCAGGATGGTAGGCAGACAATAGGCAGAAGTTTCTTTTTGCCTCACACCCTAAGGGGTTTTTCAAAATATTCACCTCCTAAAATAGGATATTCTCACAGTGAAATTCTATAATGATAATATATGCTTTATTTCTTTTATTACAGTGGTTATAAAACTTTCCCCCCCAGAACAAAGTTCTGATAGTCAACATTTTAAAGAAATGATCACAAATTATAATTAATAGTATACTAGAAATAATAATTATATGGGATGATGGTTTCCAAACCAACCGAGCTACCCAGCCAGGACCTTAGAAATAAATTTAACCAAGGATGTAAAAGATCGTTACTCAAAAAGTTATACAACACTGAAAAAAGAAAACAAAGAAGATACAAATAAGTGGAAGCATATATCATGTTCATGGATAGGAAGAATGAGCATCATTAAAATGCCCATACTACCCGGAGTAATCTTTAGAGTCAATGCAATCCCTACCAAGATCTAATGGCATATTTCACAGAACTAGAACAAATATTCCAAAAATGTATATGGAGCCACAAAAGAACCTGAATACCCATAGCAATTTGAGAAAGAAAAACAAAGTTAAAGGAATCATACTACCTTATATCAAAGGATATTACAAGGCCATAGTAATTAATACAGCATAGTGTTGGCATTAAACCAATAGGTAAATAGAACAGAATAGAGAGATAACAAATAAACTCACATCTTTATAGTCAATTAATATTTGACAAAGGAGGTGAGAACATACATTGTGGTAAAGACTATTCAATAAATGGTGTTGGGAAATTGGACAGATACAAAAAAACACAAAAAATCCACACAAAGCACCTTCTTACACCATACACAAGGATAAACTCAGAATGGATTAAAGACTTAAATATTAGACACAAAAACCATAAAAGTCCTAAAAGAAAACAAAGTCAATCTCAAACATTTCTCATAGCAATATTTTTTTTCTGATATATCTCCTTGGGTAAAGGATACAAAAGAAAAAAATAAACAAGTGGCACTAGATCAAACTAAAAAGTTTTTGCAAAGCAAAAGAAACCATTAACAAAATGAAAAGACAGCCACTGAATGGGAGAACATAGTCACCAATGGTACTTCTGGTAATAGATTAATATTCAAATTTGTAAAAAAACTTACAAAGCTCAACACCAAGAAAAAACCAACAACAACCTTAAAAAGTCAAGCCACAATCCAATAAAAAATGGGGAAGTCTCTGAATAGACACTTCTCCAAAGAGGACATACCGATGGCCAATAGACATGAAAAGATGCTCAAAGTCACTACTCAACAGAGAGATGTAAATTAAAACTGCATAGGCTATCACCTCACACCTGTCAGAATGGCTATCACCAATAAATCAACAAACAACAAGTGTTAGTGAGAATGTGAAGAAAAGGGAACCCTCCTGGGCCTTTGGTGGGAACGCAGACTGGTACAGCCACTGTGGGAAACAGGGTGGAGTTTCTAAAAAGTTAAAATATGGTACTGCTTTATGACCCAACAATTCCACTTATGTGTATACATCCAAAGAAACCCGAAACACTTATTTGGAAGAATATATGCACCCCTCTATTCATTGAAGTATTATGTACAACAGTCAAGATTTGGAAGCAGCCCAAGTGCCCATCTGTAGATGAGTAGACATAAAAGCTGTGGTACATTCACACAATGAAATACTACTGCTCGGCTGTAAAAAAGAAGGAAAACTTACCTATTGTGACAGTATGGATGGGCCTGTTCAGTATTCTGCTGAGTGCAATAAGCCAGTCAGAGGGAGTAAATGCCATGTGATATCACTTATATGTGGAATCTTATGAACAAAATAAGTGAACTGAATGGAAATTGACTCATAAACAAAAAAATGACAGCTGTCAGAGGGGAGGAGTTTGGGGGTCTAGGTGAAAACGGTAAAGGGATTACACAAAAATCATCAGACAACACTGTGGTGGTTAAAAGAGGAAAGGGGGTGTGAGGGGAGGTAGAAAAGGGTAAAAGGGGGATAAATGGTGACAGAAGAGACTTGATTCGGGTGGTGAACACACAATACAATGTACAGATGATGTATCATAGAAATGTTCACTTGAAATCTATAAATTATGTCGGTTTCAATGTCACTCCAATAAATTCAATTACAAATGTAACTGTAAAGTAGGAAACTTTAATGTCTTATGGATTTTCATGCAATAAAAAGCTCCAAAAATATTGGCAACCATGAATTGTTCTCAGAAGAGGCAGACTGCATTGAAAGCAGTGCTTATTTGGTCTCTGCTAGTAGGTGATAAAAGTTAAAAACATTATCAGTTTTAACACCTTAAAGTCATACTTTATATGCTTGGGAGATTGTTGCCCTGGTAGTTTTCTTTTTAAAAAAATGTTCCCCCTTAGCACTATGAGTTGTGATAACCAAGCTTCAGTAGCAATTAATAATATTGCTTACGGACTAATTCAAGAAGAAAAATGAATCTTGTGAAATGATAGCTAAAGTTGGACAATAGCATCCTTTGAAGTCTCTAACCAGGTCATGAGGATCAAATGCGATGTGTTTGGTACTGTGCTTTGTAAAGTGGAGAACTAGAGAAATATAAGAAGTTACATAGCCTCTTTTCATTTGACAAAGAACAAAGCTCATCTCTCTGGCCCAATCATCTGTCTTTTGCCTCTCTGCTCCTCAAGGTCAAGTTTTTATTGGCTGGTCCCTGCTCAGCAACCACTGCTGGGCGCTTAGTTACAGCCAAGCTGCTGTCTTCTCACCACTGCAGGAGCGGGGCTCTGCTTATTTTCTAGGAGATGAATTGGACCTGCCTAACCCCCTGACTTTCCCACTTCTCCCCCTGAGTTACAGGCTGGATGACTTACATGTATGCATTGGGTCAGCTATGAACTGGGAGTGTGTGGGAAAATGAAGAATGGACACAGTTATTCTAAGGCTTGTTTTCCTCACCAGGCAAGGGAGGGGTCATTCTCCATGGCATGGGCAGCGGTCAGTTTCAACCAGCCTGTGGCACAGGGTCTGTCTGTAAATGACGGCAACCTGTCTCACACCGGCCAAGACATCGCCCAATAATCACCATCGTTCTCTTTATGAGCTTGCCTCATTGCCTCTCGCTCTTGCTCTTTTTTCTTTTTATAAACCAGGCTAAGTCGGGTTGTGGGCCAACTGACGAAGACCGTTTCTCTGTTTGTGTCCTGGGCTTTGAATGTGTGTACTCATATTTGTGTGTGTGGTATGATATTTGTAGTCTGACAGAATGTCCTATTGCTTCATCAGTTAAAAGGAAAGAAAAATATCTCCCCAGCGTCTTGTTATTTATTTCATCATTAAATTTTAGTTTTATTAATTATTGTTCAGATATTAAGATTGGAATTCCTGAATTGAAAATGCAATGCCAACTGGTTCAACTTTAAACAATTTGAAGATTTAGATTAATTTTTTAAATAATAAAATACGGTCCATGGTAAGTCTTACCTTCAGTTTACAAGCTTCTCCCAAAACAATCCTATATTGGTAAATTACTCTTATGGCTTAAATCAATGTGTATATATATATAAAGTTTAGTTCAGTATCCTTGGTGTTTGAATTTTTCATCTTTGTTATGAAAGACTCAATACCAACTTGGAAATCTTGGCTTTGAGGATTTTATTTTTAATAGAAAACAACTGTCTGAATTATCTCTGTTCCCCTCTCCCCCAAATAACCCTATTTCTTAGGCTATACCGAGAGTTCTATTTCGCTTTGATTTCCCTCACCAGTTTCATTCTTATCTCTCTGGATAATCAACTCCCCATAAATGTGAAAAGACTCGCAGTGAAGTTGCTGCTATTGAGAACCTGTGACAGCTTTCGCTCTTAGTTCTCATCTCTCCCTCCAAGCTGCTCCCTCAGCTCCCACCAAGGCTGCCCTGAAACCTATCTTTTCTTCCTCTCTGAGGTTACATTGTGTAATATTTGGGAAATGATGTTTGTGTATATTTAACTTAAACTGCAACATTTCAATAGACTGATTTAACAATCCCGCTGATAGGATTTTACATCAATCCACCAATCAATCAAAAGTATTTGCTTAGCGGCTGCTAAGACTGGGAGCTGAGCCCCATGTGAGGCATGGCCTTCAGCTGCTTCTGGGAAAGGTCTGCCTTCTATCACATGCAGCCTGAGAACTCTGGACTGCTGCCCTGAGTTCCGGGGTCGGGGACTATAGCTGCCTTGCATTCCTTGCTGTGCACACACTGCACTTTCACCTGTTGTAGCATCTTCACACAGTGCGACTTCCGCTGGTGCTTCCCCTCCCCATGCTGCAGACTCCCATTTATCTCTGGGTGCGCAGCACCTAGCACAGTGCCTGGCACATGCAGTGTCTCGATGATTGATGGAGGGAACACAAGTCTAAATATTCTGAAAGGTCCCCTTTTGCCCAGTTTTGAGGCAGCGCTCACCATATAGAATCCTGTGCAGCATAATCTTTGTCAGAGATTAAATTTGTGGTTGTCTCTTTTCCAGAAGGAGGTGCCTGAGGTTGCCTTTATGTAGAATTGCTCTGTTGTGTCCATCCTTCCCTCTTCCCCACTCCAAGGCAAACAAGCTTATGTTTGTTTGATAGTGTACACACCCCCCCCCCCCCCCCGCACACCCCCCCACCCCCGCCCCGGGTCCGAGATCATATTCTGCTGTTTACAAAGGAGGATGGCCTGTTTGGATTTCGGGACCAAAAGGAGTAGTATGCGGGCCATGAGAAGGATGGTGGAAAGGAAAGTGGTTAGAGCTGAGCTCATGGTGGCAGATTCCTGAGGCCCTCTGGTTTCTGAGCTGATCTGTGCCCCAGGCTGGGCATTGAAAGGGGGCGGCACAACAGGAAAAGCTCACACCGGTGCCCATGCTTCTGGGGAAGGGCAGGCCTTTGCCCCACACTATCTTGGGGAACTGCACCTTTGTCCTGTGTTGGGAGCCT